>NC_141539.1:57737083-58436666 GCF_021556685.1 Rattus norvegicus
TTTACTTACGTCACTGAGGCTCCTCTTGCTTCTGATCTAATTTGCAACTAAAAAACATTTTAAACAAAGCAAAGTTTAGAAAATCAAAATAATAAAATAAGGTCTATTGCACATTTTAAGAAGACATATACGACCTACAAAAGGAGAAATTCAAAAATAATGACTACTTTATTTGTATTTAAGCTTTGTTTCACACAACTCCTTAACACCTTTTGTCCTTTCCTCATTCCCAATTAACAGCTACAATGATAGACACTCTAATTCACATGCCCAAAATAATCAGCCGCAGGTTTCCATAACAATAAAACAGATTGTTTTTATTAATTTCAATCAAGTTTTCATGAGAACATGACTTTATCGGAACGAGAATTTCTCACTTGACAATCACATGTTCCAAAAACCCAAGTCATTAAAGTATAACTACTAAAAATTATTTTTCAAAATTAATCTCAAAGAAACTTGATTATTTGTATCTATTTGTACTAGATGATATTAAGTCCAAAAAGTATTCCCAATGAACGCCTAAATTCCTAACTCAATAATAAATGAGTGTATGCTCCAACCTTCCCTCCAACAAAGGGCCTTTGAAAAGATAGCTACATTACATAAAATTTGGCTCTTAAGCGTCTGAGAAATTAAGGGTGCCTGCCATCAAGCACCCTTGGACTAAAGATAAAAGGCAAACACTGATTTCCTCTGACTTCCATATTTGCTGTACCATGTACATGCCCATCCCACACCTACATAATACATAAATAAATGTAACTTTTAAATAGCTCATGACTTAGCATAAAACAGAAATGAGTGTTTTCTGAAACCATGGCAGTATTCTTGACCTCAAGTCAATAGAAAAACAAGAAGACGTGCATTTTTAAATCACTGGGGTTTTAAAGATTTTACATGTTTTATGTGTTTCAGGGCTTTACCTGCATGTATGTGTACCACATGCATGCAGTGTCCCTGACGGTCGATTACCGGGAATTGGAGTCATAGGCAGTTGTGAGCTGTCATGTGGGTGCTGACAATCAGATATGGGTTTGATTAACTCTCTTAACCACTGAGCCATCTCGCTAGGCCCACACAATTTACATTTCTAGCAGTTTAATCTTTCACGTTAAGAAAAACAATATTCATGGAGAAAATTTTAAGGCATATTATAAGACTATGTCTACTAAAGAAAAGGAACGATAGGGTCTTTTCTGTATGACACGGAGGTATAACAACTCTAACACAACAGAAAACGGAGAAGAAAAATCATGAAAAAGCACATGACATATATATATATATATATATATATATATATATATATATATATGAGCAGAGAGAACTAAAGGGGCCTAAAACAACAATGAACATTTCTGCATTTATTCATCGAAGCAAGGCAAAGTAAAATAACAGTGAAAAAAACTATTAAATAAGCTGGAAACGGTCTAAGAAATACACAACACGGACCAAATTCTCAAACAAAGAGAATGAGATAAGTCCATGTTGCTGCCTCCATCGATAAGCTTGGAGCACACTAAAGAGCTGAAACAAAGAGGAAGAGGCCGTTCAAACACAATTTACAGTGATGTAATTTAACAGCGCCATTGCGTGAAGAATCTGTTTCCAGCGTCTGGAGAGACGGCCAGGTGTTTAAGAGCACTGGCGACTCTGAACCTCCCAGCGTACCCAGGGCCAATTCCCAGCACCCACATGGCAGCTCACAACTACCTGTAATTCTAGGTCTAGGGTATGCATCACCCTTTTCTGGCTCTGCAGATAGACAAGCAAGGCATAGACTTACATGCAGGCAAACCCCTCATATAATAGAAAACAAAAAGAATGTAAACACGCTACATCCATATCCTTGTAATGACTGAATAAACGTGGATTATAAAGCATCCCAGCTCAAAGGGAATCTAACCTGACAAAATGGTTAAAGCACATAGCACATGAAAGGCGGAAATAGAGTGGACCTGAGCACATCCTGAAAGACAAAGGGAGCTGGACAGCAGCCACCTGAGAAACATCTTGCTTAGACCACTGCCCAGTCTATAATTACAGCCTGGTTTAACTAACAGGTATCTCATCATGGTTCAGGGGAGAGCTAATGAGTTACCATTCTCCCTGGAAGAGCTCAGGAAGCTTAAGGTCACAGAGCATTCACACTTCTTAGCAGTAGCTGCTGGTAAGATGCCCTTGCTAGATACCCTCATGGATGCCACAACCCTAAATAAATGGCATGGTCAAGGAAAAAATAAAGAGACCTGAACATATAAGAGTAGTGAGGCTTGCTGGGAAAAAACGGGAAACAGGAAGAAGAAGAAGATAACAGGTGGCATATGATCAAAGTGTGTGTGCAGACATGTGTATGTGTGTGTGCAAGAGTATGTATACATGTGTATACATGTGTGTGCAGGAGTGTATACACATGTGTATGTGCAGGCATGTGTGCATGTGTGTGCATGTATGTGCAGGCATATGTGTGTACAAGCGTGTGTATGTGCAAGTGTGTGCAGGCATGTGTGTGTGTGTGTGTGTGTGTGTGTGTATGAGTCTCTGTGTATTTGTGTATGCATGTGGGTGGAGGGGGGAGATTGTAAAGGAAGGATGGTGTAAACATACTGTCTTGGATGAAGACATAGTGAAAGTAAAATTTAAAAAGGAGATGTTGGGTGGTATTTAAATTACAAGTAGATGTCAGAAATCAGGGGCCCACCAAAAAGTCACAGATAAGACCTAAACTAATTCATTTCTCAGACTTTCCCACCTCTGAGATGTGGTACTTGAACCAGCAGTTTAGAACAAACAAAGAAGAAATTTAAGCTGCAACAAATACATGAAGGCCAGAACAAAAATGTCTGGAAAACCATTTCCTTCATGGACATAAAGAACTCAATTTGTAAGTTAAGACCCAGCCATCTGGGACTGACGCACGGCTCAGCAGCAGAAAACTTGCCTAGCGTGAGTGAAATGCTGGAGCCCATCCTCCGCAAAGTGGGGGCCCGGGGGCCCTGGAAGGTAAATTAATTGATTCACTTAAAGAAGCTGAAAAATAGAAAGATTGGATTTATGTTTTAAAACTCTCCCTAGCCCTATATTCTTCTCTTCACTGTCCCTTAACCATCAGTCTCTTCGGTCCTCTACCCAATAGGATCTCACTGGTTAGACACACCTAATGCACCAGAAACCAGCCAGGGAGTGGTGTGTGGGTGCAAAGAACATTTAAACTGGCAAACATGTTTCTTTAGGCATTCAACATAACCCATTATTCGAATTATTTCCATGGGATTGTCTCACCAAGTAAATTATAAAACAAACTTCAACAAAGCTTTTATGCTCCCTACAACTTTCCCTCCAATAATACTGTCATGACAAATGAACCTCCCACATATGTCACATGCATACAAATGGCTACGTTCTGTACTAGGGAATTTGTGGGTATTGTGATCTGGCTATTGGTTTTTATTTCATTTCTAAAAGCGCCCATTTTGTGCTTATTGAGATCTGTCATTTTGAGAAATTGTGACAAAATGCTGAATTAAATAAAATACGGGACAAAGCAAATGTAGTGACCGAATGTTGAAGACAATATATATACAGCAGGGGGGAAAAAACACTTTGAATGCCTCAAAGTATTTATTACAAGCAATCAAAGAGCTCAGATTACTTCTTAAAACTAAAGTATGTGGTGCCGAGACTAATGCAGAGTCCACCTCGCACATCTGAGCTGGGGTGGGAGGGATTGCAGACTGATGGGTCACCAGCATTCTCAGGGGGTTCAGGAGCCAGGACTGCACCTCAGTACCTGGGGGAAAAGCTAAATAGAATCCAGGAGCTTTAAGTCTAGTTTTTCATTACAGTCTAGCTTCCCTAAACCATAACATCCTGAATAAGATGCTTAAAATCACAGGGGGATCTCAAGCCATTCACCCAAATAGAAATTTGATGAGTGCTTATGGGCCTCCCTTCACAAGCACGTGAAAATGTTCCAGACATGGCTTCTAAAGTGTTGCACATGTATTCATTCACTTAACCCTCACGAGGACTTTGGAGGTAAATACAGTAATTAACACACCCATTGCACAGATGAGCAAAAAGAAGCAGCTGTGAGAAAGCTGGAAGCTGGTGACGTAGGGCAGTGATGAGGCAAGGGCAGGAAGATTGTGGATTCAAAGCCACTGGCTGGACTGGAGTGAGTTCAAAGCTACTCTGAACAAGTTAGTGAGATGTTGGCTCAAAATAAAAATGAGCTGGCAATTTAACTCAAGGTTAGGCAATAGGGCTTGCCTAACATTGGTTCGATATACAGAAGACACACGGTGGAGGGTGTGGGGGGGGGAAGAAAGAGAGAGGGAGGGAGGGAAGAAGGAAGGGAGGGAGGGGGAGTCAGTGTTAGATCTGAGAGTTGAGTTTTAACCCAGGTACATGACCCAGAATCAAACTAGTACTTTCTAACCACACAGATATCCCAGATGAGCTGTGGCTACTTATATAGTAGTTTCTGAAGAAAGCCTCAGTTAACCCTACAAAAGATATCTGACATGCCCAGTACACAAAATATTACATTATTTCCAGAGAAGTCAGTTAGCCCACTTCCACAGGAATGCTCATCTGAAAGGCAATTACTTCTAGTCCACAGTCTCTAAGTGTGAAATTCAGTGTCTGTTTGTTTAAATGGCCTTGCACTCCAGGAGAGGCAATATGACATAAGGCGTGGCTAGGAAAACACTAGGCATCTGTAGAACATTAGAATTTTAAATCACTTGTAATTTACCTCTGAATTAAGCCCAAGTGTCTGCACACAGGTGCACAGTGCTCTGCAAGGCAGGAAATTCTAAGAGGGGGGAAAAATCCCTTAATAGGAAAGAAATTTAAATAGTCTCATGGCTGACATAGGTAAATATTTTGAAGAAATTTAATGAAGAAAGTAAAGAAACACAATAATCATTTCAAGGAATCCAGGAAATGTGAGAGTGTGAGACTTAAAAGAAAGCTATCTGCAAAGGTCAGTAAAAGCCTCAAGAATCTGTAATGTGGCATCTGATGGAATTCAAAGCCAGCAAGGGAGTGGGAGTGGAAGATAAGCTCATTCGGATCTATTTGTAGAATGTCCAGTTAAGTTATAATGTGCGCACACTGGCAGTGGTCGAACATTTAAAGACTTTAACAGGAAGAGGGGGTTGTCACGGTCCCGTCCAGCCTTCTCCTTGAAGAGACAGCAGAGCAGCCTGGCTGGGGGAGACCGTGCTGTTCCTCGTACTGCATCCCTGCAAAGTATTCTGAGCACATTTCTTAACACGTCGTCGTCCCTCATTACCAGCTCCCTAATTCTCAATTTCGCTCAATTGTAAATAATCAGCTGCCTAGGCTGTTATCAGAAGCTTTTTTTTAAACTCTATCCAGGAGGATAATGGGAAATAACTCATTAAGGGGGTGAGGGACAAATATAAATGACACTGGCTTAAGAAAGCTAGTGGAAATAGAATGAAAAGGTAAGAGAAAAGCCAATCTCCACAAAGAGTGCGGCCGAGTGACAGGTGTCCTCAGAGTGGGTCGAGGCTACTTCGTTTGACACTGTGAGGAAGAGGTCCTGCTCAACACCGTGTCTCCTGGGTTTCTTGGAGAAGCTACTGGGACAGTTTTTCCTTTGGGCCCATGCTGAAGACAGGCTGCCACCAGAAACCTACAGGTTCTATAAGGCAGAAAATCTCTTGAAGATGCCATCAATATTCTACGTGTCATCCCTGAATTAACTATGACAGGTAGCTCCTGTAAAGTAAAAAGCACAGCCCTTATCAGTCCAACTTCAAGAATGAAGACAGTCTACCAAGAGCCAAGGGCTGTCTACCTTAAAAACAGAAGAAAAGGCTGTTTATCTGCAGGACTGCATACATGTGTGTAATTAACATACAATAGTTAACCTCTGGGGAAAGGTCAGATAGGAGAAACAGGTCACTCTAGGCTATAGGAAAAGTACTCTCTGCTTATAAATTTTTAAAGTTATATTCTTAAAAGTACCATTAATAACATCAAACTCTTTGTTCACTATCATTAGCCTGCATGAAAAACCCAGCTACCTCTCCTCTTAGCTTACAAATCCGCTGTTGTTTCTCTGATTTATCTGGAACTCAAGAGAACCTATAAATAGATTAGGCCACACTTCACAGAAAACAGAAAAGAATAACATTTGATCTAGTCCAAAAAGCACCAAAATATTCTATTGAACTATGACCCGTGAATCAACATGAGCCTTCTTGTGCAAGACAGAAGCTACGAGCAGCTTCCAGAGATCCAGGCTGAACTCACAGTTTGCTGAGAAAACTTAAATCCAACATGGCTCCACGTGGAGCTGACCCTCTTTTATGCCTGGAAATGTAACCACTCAAAACCAGTTGGTTCAGCTGCTGATCTAATTACATAAGAGGATTTTAATTATGCTTAAAAATTCACTACAAATTACAGGTAATCACACCAAACAGAACTCAAACTTTGGTGTATTTTTAAACAAATACGTTGTTTCAATGCAATAAGTCCATTATTTCCACCAGACAGATAATTGTTTTCTTGTTCAATTGTATTACATGTGTGTATCCAGGTATAAAATGTTGCAAAAGGAAAATTACTGAGAAGGAAAGCAGTCATTAGTGTGACTTTATAAATGGAGCAAAATTGTCACAGAAGTATTATTAATACTTTTATTGTCACAGAAGTATTATTAATATTTTTATGACTGTGAGTGTGAAGACCTACTTTTGTATTTTCTATTCGATTTTGAAGCAAACAAAGCATTTTCTATATCTATATGTATGTAACTATACTAAATATAATATATACATATTATAACAGAACTAAGAGGTCATCTAGCCAACATGTTTACCTAAGTACCCTATACAGAAATATACACAAAAACAGCAAAATTTATCTCTGGGTAAAGTGCTTCAAAGAAAAAAACTAGAAGTTTGGGAAATGTGGAACATTAAAAATAACTTATTTTAAAATACATCAACTGGAAATAATGGTTTTAGAGATGGCATCCCGGCTAGGGGAATTTTATCAGTGTTATCTCTCTAGTCCCTGAGAGAATTCTTAGCCACTATAAAGAGCTCCAAAGCAAATAAAAGATGTATCCAGTCACAAAAGCAACAGAAGCATTTTAGTACTTTCAGACAGACGATTCCCAGAAGGAAGCTGTATGCTGTGCATGACCTCAGTACAAAAACGACTACGGAGAGCGTCCTTTCCAGTTATTGTCAAAGCTCGTATAGAACCCACAATGCAGTGGTCGTGAAAAGTCTGCTTCTTAAGACAATGCTATTTCCAACATTCATCACTAAATTCATTTGAATTAAACTTTATGACTCCTTTTCTCCAACTGGTAAATAGTGTTGGTGTCATGAACATTGGGCTAGCGTAACATATTAGGTCCCCAAGGCTTATATATTTGAGCATTTGGTTCCCAGCTGGCGGAGCAGTTAGAGGAAAGATGGGAAGGTATGGCCTTGTTGGAGAAGGTTTCAAAATTTTGCACCAGGCCCAGGCTCTCCCTCTACCTGAAACTTTTGGATCAAGATATAAACACTTAGCTACTGCCCTAGCAACAAGCTTATCTTCCTTCCACAGACTTGATAATCATGCACTCACTCTCTGATACTGTAAGCAGACCTCCAATTAAATGCTTTCATAACTGGCCTTGGACATAGTGTCTCTTCACAGTCGGAAAACGCTGACTAAGACAAACATTATCAACATACATGTTTAACACTCTAGAAAAAATACAAAAGTCACATTTTCCCCCCAAGGTTTTGAAATCTACCATATTTTAAACCATTAAAAAATGTTAAAGGACACAGACTATAATTTAAGCATCACGTACAGGTCAAAAAACAAAACTGATGCTGAACATGGCCTACATTGAAAATAGAACAGAATAGAAAGCTTTCACATCAGTTAAAACAGTATTGTGGACCTGCAGGATGCCAGCACAGGCCTATAAACATAAAAAGATGAGATGGAATTTCGGTTGGAGTATCCCTTCCGTTCTTCCTCTCATATGCTGATTGCATGATAAACTGTAACAGTGGAAGACTTGTATTGCACTTTCCTAAACTCAAATTCTTGATGGTGTTAAAATTTACAGAAAAGTTTCCTGTTCTTCACACTTTTATTCATTTAAATGTACTTAGAGCTCATCCTCATAGAAATGATTTTTTAATTATGCCTCTAATATTTAGATAAGAAATTTTTAAGCCAAAAAATGCTTCAATACGATTATAGGAAAGGTTTGACTTACTCAAAAGTATTTTGATAAATATTAAACAATTAAACCCTTTTTTAAAGATGAGAAGGGCAGTTTGATATAAACGTTTATGCATTTTCTGAATTAACTAAATAAATGACCATTGTTGCAACTTTGAAAAATAATTCACTCATAAATACTCTCCTAAAAGAAAATTACTTTAGCCTCTTTGGAGAGGAAAAAGGAAATAAAACGTCGTGTGAATTAACGTCTCAAGTTTCAGTCTATGAAAATGTCTGCAGATGTTGGGGTGAGGAAACCCTACTTCCTGCTTCAGAAAGCACTTATCAGACTTTACCAAGTGGGTCATGAAAGGGAAATAATGGAGAGAGCCTGGGTATTGAAAGCTGAGCGGTAGGATGTGCCTCTTCTCTGGCTTTGTGGAACCTACAGCAGGAGGCTGGCACGGCAGTGTCCAGGATGGTGAGTGCTATTACTAACTATCTCAGCACACAAAGGTTTGTCCTCTGGCCCTGTGATTCCCATAATAAAATGCAATCACAGACTCAGCCATCTCCCTTTCTCCCATGTAGACTTGCCCTTGTCTTGTGACTTCTGTTCACAGGAAAAGGCCAATCCATGACACCACGCCCAGCTGAAATCCCAATACGGCCACATACAGTAGTGTCAGCTGAGTCTCCAAGATCACCTTAGATCAACATAAGTGAAACTAACCACAATCTCCCTCAAAACTCAGGGCTCTTCATGTTCCTCACGCCTATCACAACAGTTAGGGCATTCTCAAACACCCTCAAACATGTAATTCTTTAGAGGATGGGAAGTAAAGTACATCTTTATTTGTTTTAAAAACTCTGAAGACCTTTAAAATGTTCTTTCTTTTACCTTTTGAGTTAATAATACAATTACACCATTTCTTGCTTTTCTCCCCTCCCTCAGAAACTTCACGTACATACCACTTCTTGCTCCTTTTCAAAGTCTTGTCCTCCCTTTCTATTAATTTTTGCTACACACATACGTGTACCCCCACTTCCTGGGGCTCATACATACATGCAGCCCCAACCTCATGTGATTCATACATACATGTAGCCTCAACCTCCTGTGATTCATACATACTTGTAGCCCCACCTCCTGTGATTCATACATACATACATGTAGCCCCAACTTCCTGTAATTCATACATACATATAGCCCCAACCTCCTGTGATTCATTCATACCTGTAGCCCCACCTCCTGTGATTCATATATACATGTAGCCCTACCTCATGTGTTCTCAATCAAGTCTCTCTATGTTGTGTACATTCTCAAAGAATGGAGACAAAGAGAATTATGTGTAAGCTAGACACTAAGAATCAGAATTTATTATAAGGAATTAACATATATGGCGCAGTCTCATATATGGCTGCTGGACAATTACTGTCTTGAGAAGGCAGGGCTTGCCCACATTGTAGATTGTAATGTCTTTTATTTCAATCTACTGATTTAAACAGTAATATCATCCAAAAACATTTTGACAAGGTACCCGAGCATCCCATGGGCCAGCAGTCATAAATATTAGCTAGTACACTTTTACCTTTTAAACAGATTTTTTTAGTCTTTTCCCTATTTTCAATTCACCCTGTCCATTAAGGCCCTAAAATCTCTAACTTGTCTGAGTTCGAGTCTGAGAAGAAGACTCGAACAAGACAGCTACAATCAATTAGAACGCAGTTATAGAGTCCAGTCCCAATGGACACATCTACAAAACACTCTGGCACCTAAGGTCCAGAAAACAATGTTGAAAGGGGGGCAGAAAGATTCTAAGAGCCAAAGATTGGAGCTTGCTGTGGCACCAGGTCTCCAAATAACATCAGACAGCAAAAAGCAGCCCAAAAATCTATGAGTACTCCATAAAGTATAACCAACATTACCGCCTTAGCATAAGCTGAACAAGGATGACACCAACGGCCATACCAAAGCAGATGGCGGAGAAAGCCCACAAGGGCCCAACCCTATGCAGAACCACAGACTACAAAGGAATGCCGAGAGTCGGAGAAATGGTCTTCCCTGGAGAAGAACATACCAACTGGTTATCCAGTAACAAATAACCAGCCCTGAAAACACACATACAAGTAACATTACATAGACTGGTCAGGTAATGTTTAGAAACATACATGTATATACATGACGCATGTGGCAACAACTAATGGGAAAAGCAGCTATGAATTTGGAAGAGTAAGGAATGTATATGGGGGGTTTGGAGGGAGGGAGGGAAAGGAGAAACATTGCAATCATATCATGATCTCAATAAAAATGTCAAGTAAAAGAAAATAAAGAGATGAACCAGGAATTATCCTCACTGTCTCTATTCTTTACCTCAAGCATTGATGGCGTACTGTAGCATATTTATACTCAAGAATGTTGTTTTAACCATATAACTTATAGTCTGATTTTTAACTCATTGGTACATTCCTCGAACAACTCCAAGTTTTTGTTTTGTTTCTCTTATATTGTTCAGTACAGTACAGTCCTAGGTTACCTCCTAACATTTCCCTATGATGTTGTCCTAATTCAATATTTATATTGAAACTGGCCTACATTTTATGTATCTTCTTTTACCCATGAAGACCCCTTCTCTCTTGCCAGACTTCCTTCTCTGTAAAACTGAACATTCTTTGCTTATCTGTGATTCAACCAGTCACCAAAGTTTGTCTCAACTCTGACAGCCTTTGGAAGTCCCAACTTCATTTTCAAATTTTTAATTTTCAAAACTTGACATTCACAAAAACCACTATTACTCTACATATACCGATCTGCTGCCTTGTTCTGATCCTTTTATTCGAAAAGCCTTCTTTCCTTGGTCCCAATATTTCTACATAGATTCTAAATGTCCACCTCTGTTTACACAGCGGAAAATCTTAATCTATGGTTTGTCAAACATCGTGTAAGTCATTGAATATGAAAAAGACAACATCTTCAGAAATTTGTAATATTATGTAAGAGATAGTTAAATATTTAAAATATTATTGAGAACATTATGAAATAATATGACATAAGATCTAGAATAATATAAGGAACATAACATGGGAAGAGACTAAATTACCCTAGAAGAATACTAGGCCAAAAAATACATATAGTAGAATATATATGTAGACTAAGCAAGACAAAGAACAGAAATAATGAAAAACACTCTATGCATGTTTAAACTATTATAAAATATTTACACAGGATAGCAAATATGCCAAGAGCTAAACTTCAGAGCCCAAGTGCAAAGTGAATGAAACGTGGGTGAGTTATAACCCCTGAGAGGAACCTTAGAGAAGCAGGCATAGGACTCTAGAAATAAGATCACCTGCTACGCTGTGGCTATCAACTCTACAGCAGGAGTCGGGCTGAGAAGTAGGCCTGCTTCAACAAGCAGCTCATCCACATCCAAGGGTGTGAGAGTTGCAACTCCACAAAGTACAGGTGAGATTTGGCCTGTCACTTATTGACACTCATAAGGAACAAGAAAAATATTTGAGAAGTCATTTACTGATGAACCTGAACTCAGCTGACAGCACAAAGCAACCTAAAAGGATATGAGGCTGTTTTCATCTTCATTTGACAGTTCCCTACCAACATTGCCCAAATTCAGAATTTATACTAGAACTGGCGGACAGTTTACATCGGGTATTTACCCAAGAACGCCTGCTCTCTACTTACCATACTCTCCCCTCTGTAAGTCTCCCACTGAGACTCTCTGTCATTCAACATTAATATCGATAAATTTTACTCAAGAAATAGTCACAGTTTTCATCACAGGAAGTCATTTCTGATCATAAGGATGGCAGGCAATATGAGGAGTGTATGATCCTCTATAAAACTTAGTGCACGTGAAAAGTCCTATCAGCTTTTAAAGATCTGGTGATTCTCAATTTCAAGACTTATTTCACCCATAAACTTTGAGATAAGAAGTCTATATAGCTTAGAGTTTGAGCTTCCATAAGAGCAGTCAGATACTCTTCAAATGTCTAATTCTAAATTTTCCAACGTTTACAGAAGACTCATTTAGAATTCCTCTGTCAAATGGAGAATGTTTCAATGCCATGGGCTTTTTCATATGGGCCACTTATATGAACTATGACAAGGCTTGTTTAACATGAGTAATATAACAAAATAAACTTCAAAATAGTTAATTACTTAAAATAAACTGCTAGCCAGCAACTCTTCCAATGACAGGAACGCCACCAGAATAAATTTTAGAGCAACATCTTTCTGTCTCCTATTACACCTTAGTGGATGGTTTCCTGGAATTGTCTACTTAAATAGAAAATTAATTTCCATGCACAGCTGGAAATACCACATTGGCAAGCAGTGAAAACACCAAACACTTTTAGATTAAATAAAAAACAGAACTACAAAAACTAAAAGGAAAAAATAGAGCTTGCTCATGCGTTGGTCTTTGAGAGCATCAGCTTACCTGTTTATTTAATGCATGAATGCTTCGATTTTAATATTTTCATGGTTTTGATAGAACATATTCTGATTATATTTTGCTCCTATTCAATTCCTCCCGGATCCTCCCCCACCTTCCTATCCACCCATCTTTTAAAGTAGCAGTAATGACATCATTTTGTAACCTGAGAAATATCTAGAGGATTCTACAATTGAAGAAGAAGGCATTCCAGGATTGTGGAAAGGGAGGAGCTAGTAGTCCCCTGGCAGGAATGGAGGGGCCCTCCAATCTGCACTCACATTCACAGCTAGAGCTTAGCCATATATTCCATGAAATCTAATCATGGTTGCATTTGGTTTGGGATGAAGGGATAATTCAAGAGGTATGTAACGATTACACAACAGTATGATTATGTGTTACGTCGCTGAAGTATATCCATAGCAGGGGTTAAGATTGGAAAACTTGACAACTTAAGTTGCCATTTCCAAAATGTATTTTAAAACCTTAGAAATAAATAACAAAATCTGATAGCCTCAAAGAAAAAAATGGACAAAGACGACAAACAGAAATCCAAAACATGGGCAGGGAACCCAACAAAGAAATGGGAAATACCCAAAATCGCAATTGAGAGTGTGCCTAGTAACTCCAGAGGCCACACTCACAAGGTCTCACCTACACGACTGCACAAGTCTAAGCTGATCAAGGAGGACACCAATGCACACACCAAAGCGGACTGGGAAAGCCCATGAGACCTCAACCTTACACCAAGAACTAGAGGCAACTGAGAAAAGCTAAAAGTGGGAGAGGGGTTCTTCCCCAGGAGAGAGCATAGCAACTGGTCACCCAGTGCCAAATGACCTGCATGGAATATATACATGAATATATATAATATAAATGCAAATAATAAGAATTAGTGAAAATAGATAATGCATTTGAAGCAGAGAAGGAAATTATATAAGGGAGGGTCTTAGAGGGATGAAAGGAGAGGGAGAAATGTTATTATTATAACCTCAAAAGGAAAAAGGTTATTAAAAATAAGTAAAAGTGACTACAGAACAATCCATTTTAATGTCTAAGTGCAAATGACTAAAAAGCCTGACAATCAGAAGATTTTAAAAGACCGTCTCCACTCCTCTGACCAATCAGGCTGCTTGTGCATCTGAGAACTTGACTCGTGAACTAAAGGACATCCTTCTCTGTGTGGACAGCTATGAAGAAGCAACCTCACGGTGCCATCTGCAAAGCGGATGCCGCGGCGGTGATTTGCAGAGACAGGACTCAGGTAATACGCAAACTGGATCACTGCCTTCAGACATGTTGGCATGGCAAGCCAACAGTTGGCACCAGAAGGAGTCCTCTTGGACCTGCTCCTTGGATCCTTGGGTTGTAGGATCTGGAGGACCATCAGTTCCCACCGCAGAGCTTACTGTGTATGAACAGCAATGGGTGGTGGTTGGGAGTCAAACCAATGCATTAGGAAAGCCAAAGACAGAAAAGGCTACTCAAGGTGAATTTTCAGGTGATTAGTGCAGGGCTTCCTAAGGAATTGAAGCTTGCGTCTAAGATATTGGGGACGCATCTAGATGAAGAACAACTGAGTTCTAAGGTACATACTGCGTTATAAAGCATAGATCCACATCTCTTTTGAGGAATAAACCTTAATAAATCTCTAACCGCAACTAAAAGAGACAGAATTCAATTTAATTAGCTGAATAATCCAATCTCAGAAGAGAGATGGTAAGCTATCTGTCACAAAGTAGGAGTTCACTCAAGTTGAACCGATACAAGTCATGAATGGTACTGAAAAGTACCTGTTCATAAAAGTTGTCAGATTACTGTCCCAACTTGTGTGTGAGTGCATGCAAAATCAGTGCTGGATGACTTGTCCACAGCTGAGGACAAGAGCACAGCTCTGTGACTTTGCCTTCCCTTCCTCCTTAAGTACTCACTCCCGGGATTTCTTGTCAATGGGGTATAAAAATTATTTTCCTCCAGTGCATGAACCTGCTAAATTTTATAAGAGAAGTGTGTACAAGGTGTCTTACTATAAGAAAATTAAGTATCTAGTGAAGGAATTCCATTCCAACTTAGTCATAACTAAGAGCAAAGCAGAAGGGTGTTAAACACCAGCCACACATGATATAGTAAGTCCAGCTTTTCTTTGTCAAATGAATTGCAGTTCTCCCTTTCAAAAACTTGCTCCCTGAAAAAAAAGGGGGAAAATAGCTTTCAAAGTAGCCAGTTGAGGTGCTGCACATTTGATATCATGAGAAGTTAGAGGTCAGAGGTCACAAGCTAGAGGTCAGATTCTGGGGGCTGGAAATAAGGCTCAGTCCTTAAGAGAACTGTCTTTTCTTCAGCAGGAACCAGGTTTGATTCCAGCATGCACACGGCAGCTCACTCCCATCTGTAACTCCAGTTGTAGAGGATCAGACACTCCCTTCTGGTGTCTACAGACACTGCACATACATGGCACTCAGGCACACACGGGACACAGACAAAACACCCACACACATGGGATATGAACAACTGAATAAACAAAACCAGAAAGCATTGTCACACTTACTAGTCTGAATCTTCCACATTTAGCTATGACACATACACACAGACACAGACACAGACACACACACACACACACACACACACACACACACACACACACATACACACACCATCTTCAGGGCTATGTGGCCGAGGTAAGCTGGTTGTTCAGCTCAGCAATTCTTTCTGATCCCAACTGCTTTCTTCAGTGATCTACGTATCCCCGTGTTCACTTCTTCCCATCACAGCTTCAAAACCACCCACACGTGTGCTGTACCGACCAATGCAATACAATCTTAGCCCAGGATACCTATGCATGCATGCCAGACAGCAGTGTCTAAAAACTTTAAAACTTCCCTTCTAGTTTCAAACTTTAGTCGAGAGAAAAGAAAATCCTTGAGTACTTATGGTAGCCCAATACTTCGAATTCATAAAGATTGAAGAGATAGAAATTTCAAAACTTTAGATCCATTGTAACCCTGTAGTCAAAACACTGCATATTTTATAACCTTGGTAAGACACACATTTTATTTTTAATTTTTGAACAATTAATTCTGGAGGAAAACAAGTCCCATTACCTTCCTCTTCAGTCACTAGCTGTGACTGTGCCACAGGTTTGTATCACTTCCTGCTGCAAGGAATAACATGAAACAATGATATTCAGAGAGGGTTCTCTGGAGCAGTTTGAAGTCATTCTTTCAGGAATCTAAGAACAGTGTAAACACAGTTGAATGATGTTATGTGGGTGACCAATCTCATCAGAAAAATACCACGTTTTTATTACATAATCCCCTCCAGTGTTTACCAGGTCTGCAATGATGTCTTGATAGGCACACGTACCTTGCCGAGTGACTTTCTTTCTCCCACACAAGTCATAAATGACAGCCTATGATTTAGTTCCTCCCCTGCTTTATACCCAGACTTACAGTAAAAACAACACTGCACTATTTTCCCTACGAGCCTTCTGAGTTTTCTTTTGTTTCACTTGTATTCGTTGGGTTTGTTGTTTGGTTTTCTTTTCTTTCTTTTCTTTTTTTTTTTTTTGGCTTTTTGTTTTTGACTTTTGTAAAGATCGTAGCAGAGTTTGGTGTGTTGGAGGAGAGAGCTACAAATGGAGCTGATGATGGAAATCAGAATAGAAGCCTGACTAAGCACATCCTAAATCCAGTGGTTAACTTAGTGAGCCCTAGGCAGCAAGGAGCACCTTGGTCACTGGGGACCAAGATGAAATGCCAGTCCTCATCGGAGGTGCTGATAGTAAGTTTAGAAAAGAAACTTAACACATAAAGGAACTGCCAGCTAGCTTGAGAAGAACAACTTAAAAACATCTTCCCTCTGTTTCACTGGGAAATAAACACCAGTGTGAGAGAGAAGAATGCGTTGAATAATGTCTGAAATGGCAAGGATAAAATATCCTCAGTGTTTTACAATGCTAAGGGCCTGTCCAAGGCAGAAAACAGGCCACAATGATGGCCCTGGAGTAGACCTACACCTCTGTGGCTTCAAGGCCTGTGTTCTTTCTCTCAGAGCAGGGCATCTCTGACCAGGGACATCAGCCCCTCTCACTGTTCATTCCTGGACTATCATGACAGAGCCTTTCCAATATCAGGTGTAACAGACCACACAGACAACTTGCCTTCACACAAGCTGTGTCCAAGGCCTGTGTGCTGGCAAAAGGAAGGCAGCCGTCTTTGTCTCCTTTCTAGTTCCTATGATAAAATGCTTGAATGGAAACAAAGTAGGAGAAAAGGGCTCTGTTTAGCAATCAGTGACAGGCAATAGCACACCATTGTGAGAAGGCCAAGCTACTATACCTTTAAATGGGACAAAGTCATCTTGGAAGGAAACAGTCTGGATTATTAATAACACTTTGTAAAAGATTATTTAAGTTGAATGGATTGTAATACATTGTTTTATTCATTTCTTTTTTTAATGATTGACTTTTATTTTATATGAATTTGTTTTTTTCCTGCATGTGTGTCGTGCTGGATCTCCTGAAGCTGGAGTTACAGACAGTTGTGAGCTGCCAGGGGGGTAATGGGAATTGAACCCAGGTCCTCTAGAAGAACAGCCAGTGCTCTTAGCTGCTGAGCTATTTCTTTGGCTGCTCTTTTACTCATTTCTTAATCAGATCCTTGAGGTAATGAAATCAAGCTACTATACTATCATTTCCAGTTTAAAGGTGAGAAAAACTTAGATTCAGAAAAGTTAAATGAGCTTTAGGGCATGAGCTTTAATGGCTATGCCTGGAACTTAGGATCCTTGGAGCAAGTTTGCAGAACTCCCAAGGGCACCACTTCTCAATCTTCTTCATCCAGATGAACGTTTCCCTCTCTTGCTTCCACTCCAAGTCCCCCTCCCTGAAAAAAATGATATGAATAACGGAGTGTGTAGCTTGGGGAGACTCACAGGAATGACATTGTTTCCTCGAAGCCAGGTTATTACCAGAGTGGCATTCTTGTCATCGGTCAGGTGCCAGTAGCCTGGGCTCTAGGCCTTCAGTTCTTTGCTAGCATCTGCATAAGTATTTGGTCCGAAAGGAACAAGGCCCTCTGCACAAAGTGAACACATATCTCTTGTACGAGTGACAGCGCATCCCCGTGGAGAAAGCACACACCAAGAGTCACTGAATCTTTAATTTACCACAAGTGTCACACTTGTTCTACTGACTCTGAATTATTCATTTGTAAATTAATGTACAGTTCTAATTGAGAGCTTGGAGTAGCACAAGGGGTGTGGGGGGGACTTGGTCGTCATGAAAACTCAATAACAATAAAACGAGTGAGCTTAGAAATTCAGAAACACTTTTAAAACATAAGTAGGTACGCTCCCACATCCTTGCACCAACTGCTATCTGAAGTTAACTGGTCCCCTTCCAAAACAGAACTTCAGAGTGTGGTTTTCATAGCTAACCAGACAAGGCACCTCCACCTCCATCATCACCTCCATCATCCCCACCATCTCCATCACCTTCAGAAGGATTCTCCTTATTTACTCTATGCTGCTCTGGTATGTTTCTGGGCAATAGCTCTAATGGTGGCCTTCAGAGCTTGAGGCACTCAGAATCAACATGGGGAATAGCCAGAGTTACCTTTGCCCCTGGAAGTCACATAGTATCAGGACCATGTAGATGGAAGCCCTACTTCTGATTTTGTCTTCCCCCATATTTTTCAAACTGCTTTTCCTACATAATTCAAACTGAAAAACCATCTTCTGCAGTGCCATTCAAACAAATTATACGGTCCCCCACCCCGCCCTCATAGCTGACTGATGTCCCTATTCTTACCAGAAAATGACTTGCTCCCAAAGCCTTCTATTGCAGCCTCCTATTGCACAGTAGATTGATGTTCCTTGATTTTTATCCAACCCTTTTCTAAGATTCCTACTCGATGATTTTCCTAATCAGGCGTGGTGGACGGAATATGAAAGAACACAGCATGGATTGTGACTCACTGCAGTATTCGAGGAAGAGAATACGGCGAGTATGAGCAGGCCTGGAAGTGGGGCAGGCACTGCAGTATCTTGTAAGGATGTAGATATGGGACTAACTTCATAATAGTTAAATGACAAAATTCAAAGAGAAAAATGTGATTATGAAGAAACCACCACGAGAAACACAGTATTAACAATTTAATAGATTTGATACATCATGGACTTATTATAAAGCCTTCTTTATTCATCACCATAAAATGCTTTAATGAAGATGATGGGTCCAAGGTGTAGAACAATCTGGAGCAAGGGAACAACACAAATCCCTGAAACTTACCTGGTTCCAGTGAAACACAAAGAATGCAACATTTATATCTGCAAGGCGATAGCTTTAATTTGACCAGTAATTTGTTCTTCTGAGCTGAGAACCAAATTCTGGACTTTCTAGGCAAAGTCTACCACTGAGCTAAATCCCCAGCCCCTCCCTGATTAACACCATATGTCTTTTAATGCCTACTCATTATCAGACTGGTAGAACAAAATGAGTTCCAAGGCTTGCTCAGAGTGTAGAGCGGGATAGCCCACTCACTCGTCAAGACGCCTCACACTTCATGTTGTCTTTTTATATCTTAGCTCACAAACTGCTTCAAAATGACAGACAGAGGGGCCAGTTCTGCAAACCCTATGCTCACATCACCCCTCCACAAGCAGCCCTCTTAAGCTGTGGGCTACTTGTGTGAGCCTGAAAAAAAAATGGAGGCCGAGAAAGGCCCCACGGATTTTCGACAGAACCAGACTCAGAAAACCAAGCAATGGAGATTGAGAAAACTATTTACATTTGTCTCTTTCAAGCTGTTATAATTACTAAATGTGTATTATCTTAAATCACAGGTAGAAAGATTCAAAATTGAGAAGCTGGCTCATTGTTTATTTAAAAATGTAAGAATCTCATTTTAGTATGTCCTGCCTTATTTGAAAGGAGGCCACAGGTTTAGAAAGAGTTAAACAAAGACCAGTCGGCTTCTCCATAGATGTCATTCACCCTGCCCACTTGATTATCTTGAATTTGTCAGTTTCCTTCCTTACCTTCTGGTGTTGTCTGTGTTCTTCCATTCAGTCACATACCCTGGCTATTCTTCATAAACCTTTTGAATAAATCATCCTGTTTTTATTCTCTTTACCTAAGCCTGTTCCTAATGCTTGTCAGATGGAGAGCTAGCATGCAGATGAAGGCAGTAGTCATAGTTCCAATGTTTTTAAGTCCCTCAAACCATCAGGTGTTAAATAAAATATATTCCACCCTCCTACAGTAAGAAAAAATGTGGCTTCGTTAATTACAAAGCAGGCCAGATTTGAACTTAGAATTCTCAAATTCTTATGGTTCCATTCCAACAAGCTGTGTCCAAAAAAAATGTGTGTGTGTCCAGATTTGGGACCCTAATGCCTACTGCCAGCCTCAACTCACCAACCATCCACAATGCCAGACCTCTACAGATTTTCTCCCCATTATCCTACCCTAATAGACGCCTATTAAAATCTTACAGATCCATTAAGGGCACTTTGAAGCCATCCTTCTCCAAATTCCCTTTGAACCAGGTATGAGCTCATTCTCCTATGAGCATCCAATTGTTTTACTTCTATGTGTGTCAATGGGACTTACAGTAGTCTGTCTTGCATTTGCATCAGGACCCATGTGCTGATGATCAGTTAGAGTACAAGTTTTCTACATTCAAGATTATCGTTACAAAACGTTCTCCTGATGGACTCTCTAAGAGACCTGCACTCTGCATATGTGAGTGAGAAGCAGTTGACGTTGAAGCTGATTATAGGTAGTGTTGATAAGAACTGTTAACATTAAAAATGCCCTTGGACTCCATACATTCCTTTAATGGAATAGAAGTGGCACTGGTGTGTACTTCTTCCTGGCACTCTTTGACAAATAGTTTGCAGTTTGCAGGTTGAGCACACTCTGCGATTAATGGAATGATGTACGAGCCTTGAACACATAGGTGGCTCACGCTCTAGGATCACGGAAAAGGAAATCACAAAAAAACAATTCTTACATCTTAGATTGCTCTCTTTCACCTCTCCCTCAGCATTTATTCCACTGGACTGAGGGCATCATGACTTCACTAAAGGCAGCACAGTGAGCAGACTACACCGAAACCTGGCACCATGACTGGCACATACCAGAAGGCATGAAATAAATCTTCAATGAATGAATGAATAAACAGAACAGCAATGTGTGGACAGAACTGAAAGGTAACATAACTTTGAAAAGTATATCTGATTTGGGGTTGATGAATAATAACCCTCATTTCCACCCAGAGATATCTTCAACTTATTGCTAGAGCCTATGTGTACTGCCTACAATGAACAAACAGAAAAAAGAGGACACTAGGAAGAAAAGACCCTTCCAATACCCAGGGTCAGTTGGAACAAAAATGGTTTCTCTTAGGGGCTGCCCAGTGCCTCTGGTGTCCCTACTCTTTTGCAAGGCTGCCTGCAACATGCTTAGGACCTTAAGTTTTTCGATATAAATGTAAAGCTCAGTACAACTTCCATCTAGACCACGAGATGGGAACAATACCAGAGACATATCTAATTTACCCCCCAAGAAAAGTTTCTAGTCCACGGTCCAGAAAGATACTAAGGAAGTATATCTTCATTAAGCCACGTGGAATCAACACACAACAGCATATGTCCCAAGAGCAGGAACTGTGGATAAGGACTGCTCATGGGGGATACAGAAAGCTTAAAAATTCAGTAAAAAGGTAAAACAGAGGCACTGAGCTGTGGGACAGAGTGAACATGGAGAATTAATGAGAAACAGAGATGACAGGTGTTTCCAGGCCTGGCAGTTACACCCTTAAACTTATATGAATAATCTCATAGTCTTTTAATTAATAGTTAAATTGGTAAGAGGGAAAAATGTATGTGAAGCAAAGAAATGTGGATTCATTTAGGCCCAACAAATATGAGCACTCTTCCCCTTAGGGGCAGAGAGGAGACGATTCTATGGAATCTAAGGGTCGCTGAAACAGAAGAAGTCCCATCCTTTCCTCATCCTTTTTGCTGCACACAATCACAACAGGATGTAGACATTTCCTTAATGATCTTGCAGTTATAGCAAGTAAAATAAACAATCTAGCCTTAACATGTCACTGCTCCCTGAAGACGTCAGTTTTCCCTTGCAGTTTAAGAATTAGTCACTCATTTAGACTGGGGCGAGTCCCTGTGGATTCTGGGAGTTTGTGATCAACTAATGGGTTGTGGCATTATTATGAGCAGATATTGCTCCACGGGGGCTGGGGCATTGCATCATTCGGGGTTCTGCGTGACAAACAAAGCCTACCCAGGAGGCTGCCCACAGTTCTGAGGGACATGCTTGGCTCCTGCTCCCCATCTTCTGAGGCTTGCCACCGTCCTCAGAAAGTTAGTTGTAGGGCAGACAGGAAAGGAACCAAATTCTACTACTTATATCTAGTTGATACATAAGAGGTCGTTTCCTCCATCAAGCAACTTAGCACAAAACGGAAGATACACAGAAAGTGTAAGATCCTATGAGTCTCCGTGGGAGACTGTGATCATTTGTGTGCAAGTTCAACATTTTATACAAGAAAATCTAAACTTTCATGCAAGTTGGAAATGTATGTTTTAAACTTTTCTTGCTATTGTCCTTAGAAGGTTGCTCAGTTAATGAAGTGAATGCCTGGCCTGTGTGAGGACCTGAGTCTGACCCTCTAGACATCCAGGGAAAAGTAAAACACCAGGCATGATTTGTAATCTCCTGCTGGGGTGACAAAGCAAAGAGATCCCTGCTGCTCACTGGCCAAACATCCGAGCAGCCTAAAGGGTAAGCTCTTAATCTATGAGAGACTTAAGTTTAGAAAGAAAGAAAGAAAGAAAGAAAGAAAGAAAGAAAGAAAGAAAGAAAGAAAGAAAGAAGGGAGGGAGGGAGGGAGGGAGGGAGGGAGGGAGGGAGGGAGGGAGGGAGGGAGGGAGGGAGGGAAGAAGGTAGGTTGAGCAGTACCTGAGGAATGGCACTTGTGTCCTCTAGCATCCATAAACACACATGTACACACACACACACACACACACACACACACACACCATTACTAATAAGCAAAAAAAAAACTGCATTAACTTTTAAAGTTTGAATTATTGGGTCAAAAAAGCCATGGAAAGTGAATGATTATGATTTGCACAGGCAGCATGACAACCATCAAAATCCATAACACTTCCTCACCAAGTAGGAATTCAGCATATTGTCAACACACAAAGAAACTACTGAGAGAGCTAAAGGAATGAAGTAAAAGAGGCATAAATTTTAATTGCAAATGAAGGCCGGGGTCAGGCACAGTGGTGCAAGCCTGCAAACTCAGCACTCCAGAGACAGCAGCAGAAGGATTCATTGTAAGTTCAAGGCCATCCAGACCTACACAGCAAGTTCCAAGAGCACCAGGCTATTACCCAACTCCAAGAAAACAAGTCGAAACAAATGTAGGCATAAACAAGCACATGTGTTTTACTCCTAATAGAAAATGTGCTTGCTCAGTGTTCACCACCTTATGAACAATTTATTAACAGAGATCTTAGCTTTCTAATAATAAATTAAGACACAGTAAATCAGACATGGAAAAGGCTGCTGTGCACTGAGTCACACACACAAATCAAAACAACATAACAATTGAGTACACATGGGAAACTATAGAAAGAAAGGCATTTGAGGGTTACTAGAGAAAGTTTGGGCTACCTCATATTCCCTTCTGCAGTCCCTTAAAATTATTACAGCTTTGTGAGAGTGGAGGGAGGTGGAAAAGAAGAAGACAGGAGGGGGGTTTAGAGCTCTTAAAGGCAAACACAAGGCAATAGAGAAAGGAAAACATTGGCTAAGTGCTCCATATAACGCTGCCAACAGAAGGCTGTCCACATGCATTTTGTATCAGTACCACAGTTCAACTCATGAAGCTTCGGAGACTACCTGGTCAGGCACTGCTTTATAACTGTGTCCATAGAAAAATCGGTGTGAATCATCTATCAATGTGTATTTAGCCTGGATTTCTTTTTTACTTTTAATTGATTCTTTGTAAAGTTCACATCACACATCCCAGTTCCTCTCAGCTCCCCATCCATTCGCATTCACCTTCTGCCCTTACAACCTCTCACCCAAAATAAGAGAGAATGTGAAAAAACAAACAAACAAAACAAAAAAACAAAAAAACTCTTGTAGTGGAAGCTGTAGTGGGTCACAGTGTGTTACATAGTATACCCCTTTTTCAACACTTCATAAATATCCAAGACCTATCCCTTCTTAGAAGGGTACAGCTACAGTACTGCTTTTTTTTCCTGAGCCTCCATTGTAGCTAGATATGCCAGGGGAATAAATTATACCCAAATTATATGTGAACAGAAGCACAGAACCTGTTGCCACAAATAATTATCTTCTTCCGTATTTCTTCCATCACTTAAACAGACAAGTGCCCGGTGCCTTGAAACAATACCCCGAAGAAGCTCAAAGGACCAGAGATGCACAAGGCCTTGAACGCCAACTAGAAAGAACGTCCATGATCCTGCAAAGTGTTTCCAGACTCCCTGGGACAGGCACAGCCTTGCCCTCTGAGTGACGCTGTAAGTTTTGTCTGTAGTGTCAAAACAGCAAAGGCAATGAGCAATGAAAACTGTGAGCTACCCGCATGTGTGAACTGTGAAAACTAAAACTGAGGACAAATACATTGTCCCAATACAGTCACACTGAACAGTGTAGAGAAAGGCATGTGTCTCACTGGACAGCCTAGAGAAATGTGTGTCCCACTGCTTAAGCACCATCGCTTGAGAATTGGAAAATGAATAAAACATCATCTCTATGTTTCAAACTTAAATTTCCAATTCAGAATTTTTACTTAGAAGAAGCAAAATATTAAAACACTTATCTATTAATCTGACGGAAAAAATAGTCTAAAGTAAGTAATAAATTTACAGTAATGCTTCCTGTGAATACTGTAACCTGGGGGAAAAAAATCTTGTCATAAAAACCATTCAATGGACCAACCTATTTTATTGTCTCAGAATACTCTTAAATACTGTTCGAAATGGATAACTGGCTAAGAGCCTGAAGATGTTTTAGTTACTTGGTGCTTCATGTAATAGGACCTGACCTGCATCTCACTACAAAGCCAAGTTTTAGTGTGTATCTAGGGAAGCCATAACCTACTTCATTTGTGCTATGATTCTATTTCATTAGCTTTCATTCTTATGGTAACATACTTGTAAAAAAATGAAGAAAAATACTCACTTGAACATTAGGTTATTCATTTGCAGCTTTGTCCTGGTTTTAGCTTCCTGCTTAATGGCCAAACAGCACCGCGGTGGGTGACGCGCTGGAGCGAAAGTGGTGAACCATTAAAGAGTTCGTAAATTTTAAAAACAGGGGCAGGCCTTCTGGGTCCCATATGCTTCTAGAAAACTCACTGTTGTGCTGTATTAATTGAACCATGAAGCCTTTATTAGTTCCCTTTAAAGATGCTTGCGGCAAAGCTTTTATTAATGCTTGCCCTCAAATTGTTTATGCTACTTAGCATTTCCATAACAATTTATATTTCAAAGAACTTTTTGATCATTAGTTAAATCTATTCTACATTTCTATAAGGGAATACAGCTGTTTAGCAAAATAGAGACAAGAAGGGAAATTCCTGCACTAATTTTTTTGCCCAAGATTTTGCCAATGAATAAATGAATATTGAATGAGAAGATGGACAGAATACAAGATCTTGTTGTGAGACTTCTGGTTGAATAAATAAGCTTGTTCTCTTACTGTTGGCAGGTAGAATCATTTCTGTAAGTATTCCCACAGTGATGAACAAGGGGGAAAAGTTATCATCATACCACCCATTCTATCCACTGGTATAGTAGAAATAGAGCCACGGTACCTCAAAAAGCTACTGAGAAGCCCCCAAAAGCACAGCTTCTCACAATTCTAGAGGTGCCACATACACTGGCTCTGTGCTTGGAAAATTCTTATAGATACATTTTCTAAAAAATTACAACACTAAAATTGAATTTGTCAAAATTAAAGATCATGCCAATATCATTTTAGGGTTGATGCCCCCAAGTATTTTATTCTTAAATCAGTTCTGCCTCAAATGTGTTTTCTAAATTTGGGAAGTTGAACAAAAAATATCTTCTGTATTAGTACAGGTTTAAACTTCTCCTGAAGAAAAACCAAAAACAAACAAATGAACAAAAAAACAAGACCCAATGAGACTTGGTAAGCCAAGTCTTTGGCCCATCTCTTACCTCAGAAAACTGGAATGGCCTAGAAAGCAAGTCAGACCTGTTAGCCCCTGGAATTTTCCTCACATAATATATCTCCTCTAGGTTTCAATGGACTAGCTAACTACTTCATATGGTTACCATAATGTTAGCTAACAAAAGAGACTAACCTTTTCTTTTCTTTGCAATCCTGCCAGATGAGAACCGCTAGGAATTTTGGGCAAATGAAGAGTATTTTGCACTTGGCAATATCTTGCATCTAACTCCTAGCCCTCTAGAGTTACACAGTAAAGCTCATTGGCAGAGAAGAGTCTGGGAATTTTGAACACAGACCTATATGATTTTTTTTATCTGCTGTTTAAGGGAATACAACATTAACTGAGCCCTGAAGTTTTTCCCCTTAAAACTTGGCCATCCATATAAAAGGTACGGAACCTAGACTGCTGTCCAGAAGAAGCAGGTTCTAGTCTTACTTTAAAGTACACATGGCACTGAGTGGGTCAAACTTTAACTGCTTCTGTCTCTGCCCCAAAGGGTTTTGTCCATAGGTGCCTGTTTTAGTGGGCTGCATTCCTGCTGGAGACTACCTGACAAAAGGTATGTGCTCAGTAAGTTTTGAATGGGTAAACACTTTCGCTACAGCAATCAGCTGGCAACTGTGGGGAGAGAGACATCCCTTTATATTTCCCAGCACTCAAAAGAACCCCCAAAAGTCTAACTTTGAACATTATTGGGGTAGCAAGATTGAAATAAAAACCAACAAATGCTATATACAAAAATCAGCACTTATTGTTTGACTGAATACATGATCAAGAAAGTAATCATTTTCTTTGATACCAAACTGTATTTGAATATGGATAGAAACATGTTTCTGAATCTAGAATCTATACAGGGGAAAATAAGAATTCACAGTGCTGCAGGACCAGCATTCAAGGCAAATAGAAATAATCTGAAAGAGTATTACAAGAATGTTGGAGGCACTGGAGCGAGTCTATTTTTCTGTCTTGAAGACAGGCCTGAGAGCTGTTTAGGGAAGAAAACAAAATAAATAGGCAATGATTGCATAAGACCAATTCGATCCTCCGTTCAGAGTTTTAAAAAAGGAAAATTTAAGAAAGGCCTATTCTGATTGAAATGACCATCTCACCAGTGAAACGTGTCTCCATAGGACACCAGCTAGAGCAAGATTAGAGCACTGTGACAACTGTACCAAAAGCATTTTCTTTTTCTTTGTATCCCAGGTCTCTGAAACTCTTCACAGTAAATGGAAATAACAACTATAGGAGTCAATGCTGATGATATTTTCAAATTCCATCTGTAAATACTTCTTAGTTAATTGAGACTTTCATACAATGTCAAGCAGAACTACATATATGCTAAGTAAAGAATGTACAAGAAAATATCAGTGGTTCTAAGATCAAATGCACTTTCTTCATGGGCTTCTTACTTATTGACTACTTTTTCACTTCTCCTAATTGAACAATTACCATAATGGGCAAGAATTTTGCATTAAAATAGCAGCCTCAAAGGATATTTTTATATTATAAAATCAGTATTATAAAATCAATATTCTGTGAGGCAGGGTATGTTTACTCTAATTGCCAAATATTACTATGAGAAAAAACTATATTTCATTATGGTGTCTCCAAGTTAAGTACCTTTTTTAACTGTGCAATTTTGAAATATTAAATTTAAATTTAAATGAATACCCACATATTTAAATGCTGCATAAATAATAAAGATATTATTTTTTATCAATACAAAGGTTAATAATCCTCTCCTACAACTGTAGTGAACAACACAACTCACAGAATACACTGCAACAGGCTCTTTGGGGGTAAAGAGAAAGAAGAAAAGGAAGAAAAACTGAGATCTGCACTTCCAAATTTTATTCGAGCAATAGCATTCTTACCAAGTGGACCTTGTACAAATCACCAGCTGTTAGCTTCCTCTGAAATGGTATCTAAGTTAGGGTATTTCTTGTTGTGAAGAGACCCCATGACCATGGCAACTTTTATTTAAAAACAAAAAGCCATTTAATTATGGTTGGTTGACAGGTTCAGTCCATTACCATCATGGCAGGAAGCATGGCAGCATCCAGGCAGACGTGGTGCTGGAGATGAAGCTGAGGTTTCTGCATCTTGATCCACAAACAGGAGAAGCTAACTGTGAGCCAGTAGGCATTGCTCAAATTCTGAGACGTCAAAGACAACCACCCCTTAGTGATGCACTTCTTCCTACAGCCCCACTCCACACCTACTCCCTCTGGACTGATGGTGGAGGCTGCTTTTATTCAAACTACTACATTCCATTTTCTGGCCCCTACAGGCTTATAGTCACTTCATAATGTAGAATATATTTAGTCTACCTTCAAAAGTTCCTGTAGTCTATCACATTATCAGCACTGTTGAAAAGACCAAAGTTCAAAGTCTCTTACAAGACTCAAGGCAATCTCTTAACTCTAACCCCTGCAAAATCAAAATCAAAAAAGCAGATCGCATTCTTCCGACATATAATGGCAGAGGATATACATTACCATTCCAAAAGGGAGCACAGCGAGGAAACAATGGACCAAAGCAACACTGAAAACCAGCTGTACAAACTCCAAACTCTCTACCTCCGTGTCCGATTTCAAAATGGTTTTTAGATCACCAACTCATTTATCTTCGTTGACTGTACCACACTTCTTTCTCTTGGACTGGTTTCACTCCCTATTAGCAGCAGTTCTCAGAAGTTATCCCATGGATCTGGCATCTCCAACATTTTGGGGTTTCCAAGGCAACCCAAGCTTCGCCTTCAAAGCTTCACGCAATGGCCTCTCTAGGCCTCTATGCAGGAGACAACGCCTGACATATGTCTGGCTTCAGCAGCTGTCCTTAGCCATGAAAGAGAGATTCCATAAACCCTTTCTTCTACCCTTGACTCTAAAGCCAGAATTGTATGACTGAAGCTGCCAAGTTCTGCTACTTTTGATGATGATGGAATATGGCTCCTTCGTTCAATTATATCTTCGCAAGGTTTCCCTTTCTGATAGTTTCCTTTACTACCTAAGCTTGACTGTCCAGAAACTAGAACAGGCTGGTCTCAAACTCAGAGATCTGCCTGCCTATGCTTCTAGAGTAACGGGATTAAAGGCATGCAACACTACACCTGACCCTGTACTTTTCGTTAACTCCTTTTCACAAGTTTAGCTGGGTAGGGTGTTACCCAGCAGTCTCTGGTCCCTATATTTCATTTACATGAGGCTTTTCTTTGATTTGTTTATCTTCTTGAACACAGGATTTAGCTCCATTCCACTTCCTGGACTCCCCTTTTCTCCTTAAACTAGAAATTTTGTATTTTTCCTTGCTCAGCTTGTTCCTCTTCATTGGAGATCTTCATAAGAGTAAACACTCATAACCACAGGACAGAGTCAATCTTAGGCTGTTTCTCAATCTTAGGCTGTTTCCTCTGCCAATAAAATTAATCTGAACCTCTTCAATTTACCATCAAGCAGACTTTTTGGGAAAGGGCAAAACAAAGCCACATTTTTTTTTTTTTGCCAAAATATTGCAGCAGTATTTAGGCCACATACTATAATTCTTCTCCTCTGAAACCTCTTGATCTGGGCCCCTACAGTTCAAATCATCCTCAGTACCACTGTCTTCTCTGGGATGATGTTACAGGTGAGATGGGTACAAGCTAGAAGGAGGCCTGTCATTGGACGGGAAGTAAGGATGGGTGGGAGAAAGTTTGAAGGAAGAGACAGAGACAGGAAGGGAAGAGGGGAGGAGACAGAGTAGCCGGGGACAACATGGAGGCTGACGTTAGGATTCCACGCTGTACCTTTACAGGTTGTTATGAATGTTCTTAAAGGATGGATGTGTATTGGGCTTTGTATGTTTAGGTGGGCAACTGAAACATTCAACCGCTTTCCCAATCCAGAGTTCCAAAGTCAATATTCCTGCAACAAGAAACATGGTCTGGCCTATTACCCCAGGCCCTGGTAGTCACTTCTATCCTAGGGTTTCCATTTCTGTAAACAGACACCATGACCACTGCAACTCATAAAGAAAATCATTTAACCAGGGCTGGCTCACAGGTTCAAAGGTGGAAGCTGTTATCTCCATTATCATGGTGACGGGAATCATGGGAGCATGCATGATGCTGGAGAAGGAGCTGAGAGTTCGACATCTTGATCCACAGGCAGCAGAAGTGAGCAGTGATCTCGTAGGCATGTCCTGAGCTCCTAAGACCTTAAAGCCCACCACCCCTTAGTGATATACTTCTTCCAACAAAGCCACACCTAATCCAACAAGGTCACACCACCAAATAATGTCCCTTCCTCTGGACCTATGGGGACCATTTTTATTCAAACAACCACAAGTAGATGAAGTAAAAAAAAAAAAAAACCTTCTGCATATAAGACTGTTCAAACAAACTCTCTGATAGATGTCACTGCATGCTGACCTTTGAGAGCTGAGGCATTAGGCTATTCAAGGACTCAGGTAACCTTTCACCTGTCCAACTAGATGACACAGCCCCAATTATAAACCTCATCCATGATCAAAACTCTGGACTATCTTCACAGCCTTTATAACCAAGTTCAACTTTCCTATAATTTTCAGTCAGCACAGCCTAATGGAGGCATGCAGAATGGGAGAGAAGATGGTGGGAACAGAGAGCAGTTCTGGTAGGTGCAACACTCCCGAGGGGGAAGGCATTGGCGAATGGTTTGCTCTTATGAGCTCCGAATATCACATTACATTGTCTTTGACCTGGAGAATGGGGTAACTCAAATTTAACACCGTGCCACAGAATATACTGAGAAAAACACCCCTGTAATGACTGAAGCAGAGAACGCTTTGACAGTCTATTTGTGACTAACATGTAGTTGACTCTACTCCATCTTCTCAAAACTTGGATCATATTTGCTCCAAAAGCAACGCCCTGTTCCTGCAGGCATGGGTGTTGGCTGCCCTCCTCACAGCAGTACTAAACCACACATATCACTCTGGTCTCATAGGAAGCAGGTGCTGAGATTATTATTAAATACGTATATAGGAAACAGGAGGGGCAGCAAAGAAGGGTGGGGAGGAAAAATATCCTTCCTGTGTGTCAGAGACGGAACACACGAACTGACTCCCAGCCTGACAGCACAATTTAAAAACAAATAGGAAGACTACGGGTATGAATTAAATTCTTGCCTCATATTTTTTTTATAGCTGCACATAACTTAATCTGAACATTCATTTAGAAACAGATGAGTCAACACCCAGTGCTCAGACAACAATGCAAATGAAATTACTCAGAAAGTAAACTGGGTTAATAGAGAATTAACCATAGAATTCAAAACTCAAAATATATTACTCTATTGCTTAATCTTCATGAAAAGTCGCTCCTTGATTATGTCGATTGCCTGACTTGAAGCAGCACACACAAAGCAATATCCTCCAAATAAAGTACATTCCCAGTTCTCAAAGTAACAGGACTGACCTGGCTGCACCGGAGAGCTCATTGTGGGAATCAGAAGGGCTGGTGATTGAGGACGTAGAGTCACAGCCTGCTCTCAGCTGACACTGGTTGTTCAAGTGGTGATGGCAGAGAAGAAACCTAGGGTATAAGAAAATCACACTGTGTAATATCCAGATTATGTCGGTCACACTGAGAACCAGAGAGCTGCCTCTAGGATTCAGCTCAGTTACAACAAAGAGCAAATGTGAACTGGGGTTAACAGGTCAGTGCTGCACTGTGTGCCTAGTACATACGTAGCCCTAGGTTTGATCCCCAGCACTGAAAGGGAGACAAAAGCCAATGTCCATGTTGCTTGCAGCACAGGGATACTGTGAACATGAAACAACAGAATAGAAGGAACCAGTGAGGGAAAAGGAGCTTCACGTGTTACAGATGGCTCCCAGTTCACCATTTCCCGGCTGTTTCCATTCCTATAGAAACTGAAAATTGATTTTTGGAGTCCTGGATATAAATATCTCACTACATAGCATCTTAGCTATTATTGTCAAATATTTACTTGTAGAAAAAGATCCCAGTTGGTGGAGGAAAAAATTAATGTCCTAAAAAAGCAACAAATAAGTCATGAGCCATAGGACTGACCAGAAAACCCCCATTCCATTTTCCACTTCTTGAAATCTTTTGCAATCTCGTTCCTGTTAAAAGCAGTAAGAGACACTCTTTCTAGGAGTGCCACTAACTGGACTGATTCCGCAAAGGGAATTTAAGGGGCTTTCTGCTTCGCGTCTGAATGCACTCCCACGTCCAGGCACTTAGAGAAAAAGCCATTCCAAGGACATTTTCCCAAGTGTTTACTGGAAAGTCAGAATTAAAAAAAAAAGAAAGAAAGAAAGAAAGGAAAAGAAACTTTTAAACTGCACTTAGTAAGCATCTAACTAAAATAGATCTGACCTACAGTGTATTATACAGAGGATACTGGAGCTCTGAGAATCCTGTCTCTCTACCTCAAGAAAACACACATATTTATTGAGACTCATTTCCCATCAGTATTTTGAAAGTGTTATTACTATTTTTGCAAGAAAGTATAACGCTGGATATAAATACATACTTCTTTGAAGAAATATATAACAGCACCAGGAACACCGCTAATGCTGCAAAGATCTCAAGTAGAAATATGCTAATGAGCTATTGAAGCAGCCAGGCAGAACAGCCTATGTACACTGCTTCACATTCTCTTCGGACATTGATAAGTATGGAGACTTAATAACCTTGAAAATGGAAATTTGACAAATCCTTCCAAAAGTTATACTGATGTGCTCATTTTACCAGCACTATCAATAAACCTGTGATTCCTATGTCAGTAAGAAAGTAACATCCCTACAGAAGGATAAAAAAAGATGCAGAGTAAAATCCCTTGTTTTTTATATTGGGAAAAAAATGACCATTCTGATATTGACATCTGAATGGAAGATGTCACAGTGCCATACTTCCTGTAGTTATACCAACTGCACATTCTTCATAGTCACAAGCTGCATTTGGATGTGTATTTGAGTTATTGTTACAAGAGCTAAACTAATAAATAATATAAAGGTGAATTTCAACCTTTATTCACCACCACCACCACCTCCCATCACTACATTTTGCAGATGAAGGACATCAAGGTTGCCTTCTGCTTCATAATTCAATATAAGTAAATCAAGAGTAAATCTTACTAGGATTTATAGACTATTTTAAATGCACACGTAGCCTGAGACATCTCATAAATGCTCTGAATACATCTCTGAACACCGGCAACAGTCTGGGTTAAGGTTGAAAACGATCATCCCGAGTAAACTATCCAGGCCCAGAAAAGCAAAGGCTGCATGCTTTCTCACGCTAGGTATTAGCTTTGAGTCTTCATATATGTGTGTTTTGTTTGGGGTACCTACAGGAGACTAGAAAGAAACCATAGAGAGGGAGGACTTTAGAGAGAGGAGAGATACGCTGCTGTGATATAAGCATGGAAACAAGAGTGACAGCATAGAGGGATGAAATCGGGTGTGGGGCTGCAGAGTAGAGCAGGGAGGATGGGCAGGGAAAACTAATAATAGAGTTTTGAAGACATCATATGAAAACCTACTACTTTAATATATGCCTAGAAAATACATATAAATATACATCATATATATATATATAAACAAATGTAAATACCACTCCTCTACAACAGTGAACATTAGACAGCATAAGCTAACAAACAAAAGCCTAGTAGTAGAAACAAGATACCTCTTTTGGAATAGGTGGACCCTGGAGTCCCACAGATGCCAAATATTATAAAATATTAGCATTGCTCTTGTTTACCCCCTGAAACTTGACAGTAAAACGCCATTGCTGAAAATACCAGGTACTTGAGTTATAGATCATAGAGAAATAAAGTTGGTACTGGCATGGAAGTCTCATGGGACTGATTATCCATCATGTTTCTGAAACATGCTATTTACAGGAGTCACCACCCTTACTCAGCTGTGAGCTACAATAATAATTGGTGGCAAGATAGGCCCACTGGTGCATCGTGACATTAGTGTGGAAGTAACCACTTTCTAGATTTTAGGCCCACTCCAAAAGATAGAACCCTACCTGGAACCATGATCAGGGCCAAGCACCTGTTGGTCATAGGCCCTAAAGAAAAACCCACTAGCAATATTCTGCTAAACAAACTCAAAATTAAGCCAACTCCTAACAACTTATTGTTAGCCTCAGAGATGAGTGCATCTCTCAGCTCTTGTTAGAGAAAGGTTTTCTTGCAGTAGAAGGCAATTAGCACAGAGACTCACAACTAGTCAACATGAAAAGAACAAAAAAGACATTGGAGAGCAAATCCCTAAATGAGACAACTGTCTCATGCTCCTCCCTGTGAGGCTCCAAGATCATTACAGAAGAGGTGGGGGCAAATACTGTGAAAGCCGGAGGCAATGGATGACTGAATGAAACAGTCTAGCTACAACGGGGCAGTGTTGAAAATATGAATTCACAGCCGTTGTGACAGCATACACAAGAATTGTGCAAGCTCGAGACGGACAAAATCCAAGCACAGGGCAGAAGGGTGACTATGAAGTACTACCCAAGCAAGAACAGGTAACTGCTGGGAGAGGGAGAGTCAATTCTCTTGAAGAGCGTGACCCATGGTAGATGAACCACTTTCCAGGGCAGGCCTTATGCCCAAGAGTATTAGGGCAGCACATATTAGACTCTACTATTTATTATTAAAAGGAGAGCAGGGGGTGCACAGGAGAGGGAAAGGGAGAGGGAGGAAGGGAAGGAAAGGGAGGGAGAGAGGGAGAGAGAGAGAGAGAGAGAGAGAGAGAGAGAGAGAGAGAGAGAGAGAAGTTTAAAGGGTAAGGAGATGAGGGGCAACCTGGGAAGAGTTGGGGAATGAGGTGAACAAGATCAAAATACATTATATAAAATTCTCAAATAATTTTTCAAAACATTTTGAAACGTAGCTGAGTCCCTGCCCTCGGGACCTAAAAGCAAGAGTGTCACAAACTGAAGACCACTTGAGCTATATAGTAAGACTCTAGCTCATAAAAAAAAAAAAAGACTAGGTAACTCAGTAAGTGAGGACCAATACCCAAGGACCGGGAAACTTCAGGGAGGACAGATGAAGCAGTTCTAAACACATCAAGGCCATGGCTCTCTTTCCCCCTCCTCACATTTTTATGCTATGATGCTCCTTTGTACAACTGATACCTTATACATTTGCAAAGGAAACAACTCTCCACATCACTTTCAAAAGCTTAATCTTGATAACATCTATCACCTATTTCCACAAATAATATGCATAACAATTGTCCGTACCCGGCTGGTTGTATTAAGTATACAAACGCTGGGTTTTGACTTCATAACTTGGGTACAGAGCAAATCTGGCACAGAAACAACAATCCAGCTTTGAAATGTCAATGTTTTTAAAATTTAAACAACTCTCTTTGACATTCAACCTTTTAAATAACTGCCTTATCATAACACATTTTGAGACATTCTCGATGCATTATTATTTAAATGTTTTACAGAAAACTACAAGGCATTTCTGTGTTGCTAGGCGTTGGTTCCCACTTACTGCACTTTCATTTCCAATAAGCCACATTAAGCTGAAGTTATCACTACAATTAGAGCTGTGTACTGGAATAAAGTCATTTAAAGAGTTCTCCTGCACTGTTTCAGGGAATATTGATCTGCCTGAGCAGTGATGCATAGTTGCTACAATGATATGTGGCTGCCTCAGAGGCTGTGTGTGTCTCCTTCTTCTGGCTACAGAGACAGTTGTATCTGTACCTTTGTGTGTGTGCAGGGTAGGCACGTGTATGTGTTTGTGTGCATATAGCTACAAACCTCAGGGATGCTCCTGCCTCTGTCACTGTGCCTCTGGTTTTTATGTTTTATTTTGTTTTTTGTTTTTCTTCTTTAATATGGGTTCTGGGAATCCCAATTCGTACGGCAAGCACTTTACAAACTGAGCTGTCTCCCCAGCTTCCAATCCACACCATTTTGAGACAAAATTGAAATGGAATTAAGGATGCTTTTATTTGCTTAATTCTACAAGGGTTCAACAGTCAACATCTTTCAAGGGAAATGGATTTTTTTACGCTCAATACTCCCCACAGTTCTTTATCCAATGGCACTGCAGAGAAATAGACTAGAATGTGTAAGTTTTTCTTTTACATTTTTGTCATTCTTATCGTAAGAGTGGATTATGAATATAAAATTGGCCCTCAAACAGGGAGATAACCAAAATACAAAGATAACAGAGCACAAATGCAAATTATTAGAACATATAATAGATATCTAGTTTCATTTAGTGGCTTCTATTAATTTGAACATTAGTCTCTAAAAATACATAGGTGTATTCTGAAGAAAATTAACATTGTGTAATAAAATCAAAACTGCTATGACTCCTTTATCCCTTAAAATTGACCCAAGGTGGACGACAGCCCAAGGGCATGATATGTTTACAACACTTTAGTTTACTTATGTCACTGGGAAGGCTCAGCACTGGTACAATCCACTATCAAAGCCCGCATCACTGTCCTTCCTTGTCATGTGATCCTTCCACGGGAATTTTAACAATCCACTCACATATTCAATAAGAACAATGCAAGTTGACCACAAACAACTAAAATCAGAGTGTGCTCTCTAGCTTCTCACCACCCTTTGAACACACTTAATAATCTGATATTCCCTCATTAAATCCAAAGCTTAAAAATTCCAAGTGTCTGTTCATACATCACACTGGCAATAGAGGGACTGAACTTCTCCCCTGAGTGCTGTCTCTCCAGCTCACAAAGAAGTACAGTCATGCCCTCAGAACTGTCTACCTACTCCTCAGTTTCAGGAGGCACCCACTGAATTGCAGGGCTCCTATGCTAAAGAACCATTCTAGCCCCTTACAGACTAAATTCGGTCACAAAGAATGGTGCAATGAGTTCTAACACTCGAACAAATGGCAACCTGTTATGTTGAGACAGGACTGAAGCCTGACTTCCTGTTTCCTAAATGCTACTCTACTCCCTTGAGGTGTTTGCTATTTTCTGAAAATTATATTACACTTTTCTTTTATTGTCTCATTTTAGTCATCTGGTACTATTTTGTAAATACACTACTAAAAAAAACAGAATGCTTTTTCAACCTATGCTACTAACTACTACTACTGCTGCTACTACTACTACTACTACTACCACTACTACTACTACTACTGATACTACTACCACCACCACCATCTACTACCACTACCACTACCACTACTACTACTACTACTACTACTACTACTGCTACTACTACTACCTCCACCATCTACTACCACTACCGCTACCGCTACCACCACCACCACTACTACTACTACTACTACTACTACTGCTACTACTACCACTACCACTACTATTACTACTACTACTACTACTACTACTACTACTGCTACTACTACTACCTCCACCATCTACTACCACTACCGCTACCGCTACCACCACCACCACTACTACTACTACTACTACTACTGCTACTACTACCACTACCACTACTATTACTACTACTACTGCTACTACTACTACCTCCACCATCTACTACCACTACCGCTACCACCACTACTACTACTACTACTACTACTACTGCTACTACTACTACTACCACTACCACTACTATTACTACTACTACTACTGCTACTACTACTACTACCTCCATCATCTACTACCATTACCACTACCACTACCATTACTTCTACTACTACTACTACTGTTTACTACTACTACTACTACTACTGTTTACTACTACTACTACTACTACTACTACTACTACCATTTTTCTATGCATCATTAGTTTATCTTTCCCACATTGCCAGTGAAATGTAGAGTCGAGTCCACTCCACTGCAAGTCTTTCTCTTTGTAGAGGAGCCATCATTTCTGCCTCCTCTGCACAACAGGCTCCATAAGTTGACTCTGATCATCAAGGGAGCTTCACAGAGAGTTTCTTGGTGGAATAAACCCACTGTGCCAGTGCACCAGGCTCAGATAAATAACTGAGACCTGCAGTCATCCGTTTATGTCACAGAACCCAAACTACTAATTTCTCTGAAAACGGGACCTTGATGCCTACTCGACTAAGTGTATGCCAGGTTTACCATCACCGATTATTAAAACCTGACATTCTACCTCATTTCTCTGTTTTCTGCATTTCCCAAAGACGATCATGGAACACAAAGCATGGCACTCTAAAACAAAGAATTCTCAGCTGAGGAATGCCGAATGGCTGAGACGCACCTAAAGAAATGCTCTACATCCTGAGTCATCAGGGAAATGCAAACCAAAACAACCCTGAGATCCCACCTCACACCAGTCAGAATGGCTAAGATCAAAAACTCAGGTGACAGCAGATGCTGGATGTGGAGAAAGAGGAACACTCCTCCATTGGTGGTGGGATTGCAGACTGATACAACCACTCTGAAAATTGGTCTGGCAGTTCTTCAGATAATGGGACATTGCACCACTTGAGGACCCAGCTATACCACTCCTGGGCATATTTCCAAAAGATGTTCTAACATATAACAAGGACACTATGTTCATAGAAGCCTTATTTATTTATTTTTTAATGTTGAAAATTATACAATTTTTATTATATCTATAGTACCCTGAGGTCTTTCTTTTTTTTTTATTTTATTAACTTGAGTATTTCTTATATACATTTCGAGTGTTATTCCCTTTCCCGGTTTCCGGGCAAACATCCCCCTCCCCCCTCCCCTTCCTTAAATAAGGCTGCGATGAACATAGTGGAGCATGTGTCTCTTTTATATGTTGAGGCATCTTTTGGGTAGAAGCCTTATTTATAATAGCCAGATGCTGGAAAGAACCCAGATGCCCTTCAACAGAGGAATGGATACAGAAAATGTGGTACATCTACACGATGGAGTACTACTCAGCAATCAAAAATAATGACTTCCTGAAATTCATAAGCAAATGGATGGAACTAGAAAATATCATCCACAGAACACACATGCTATGCACTTACTGGTAAGTGAATATTAACCCAAAAGCTCAGATTACCTAAGATACAATCCACAGACAACATAAAGCTCAAGAAAGACAACCAAAGTGCTGAGGCTTCAGTCCTTTTTAGAAGGGGGAACAAAACCTTCATAGGAAGAAACACGGAGACAAAGTTTGGAGCAAAGACTGAAGGAAAGGCCATCTAGAGACTGCCCCACCTCGGGTGGCATTCCAGTTCCTTCAAAACTGTAATCCTTTACTCACTGTCTTTCTTCTCTTCACATAGGAAACCAACGTCTTCATGCCATGTGGCGTTATTCCAAGAATGAAACCCAACTTTTTGTTTTTAAGTTTTCTGAAAGACTTAAATATCCCTGCTACCGTATCATATCTGAACTTCTCGACCATCGCTTCTTGAACCTAGGATGGTTATACCTGTCAGAACCCTAATGTGCTTAGCTAGTGTAGGGGCGCAGACACCAGCCAACCAGAATGGACGCCAGTTTGTGCAGCAGTATTGGTGTGCTACAAGAATTAGATGGTGGCTCCCATTATCTACATAGAAATCATTCACGTGTCTGAGTCTGGACACTTCCCTCTATGAAGGCCACTACTACTTTTTCTCTCCTTCTTACATTGAACTCTTTAAGGTCATGCTAACATGAGAATTCTTTTTCTTTTTTTTTTAAAGTTATTTTTTTTAATTTATTCTCTCAGTAAGAGGACAAGGGTACCCAAAGCAGGCAAAAGCACCAGAAACAGCCCCTTCTCTCTCTGTTAGGAATCCCACAACAACACCAAGATATACATCTATAAAATATACCCAGAAGGTACCCATTCAGACTCTTGATTGTCAGTTCAGTCTCCATGAGCTCCTAGGAGTCAAGGACAGTTGATTCTGTGGGTTTTCTTGTGGTGTCCTTGACCCTTCTGGCTCCTACAATTCTTCCTCCCCATCTTCCCTAGGGTTCTCCAAGCTCCTCCTAATGTTTGGCTGTGGGTCTCCTCATCTGTTCCATCAGTTACTGGATGAAGCCTCTCTGATGACAATTGGGTTAGGTACCAATATAGAAGAATATCATATCACTGGACATCATTTCATTGACTTTTTTCCCATCTTCTTTGAATATATCCTAGGTCTCTGGGTCAACTGGCCTCTGGTTTCTGATCTACCAGACAGTGTGAGGGGTATGGGTCTTATAGTATGAATCCCTCTTATAGTATGGATTCACATGAGCATTCCTAATCAGCCATCTCAACTAAATAACTTCCTTGCCTACATCCTCACTGTGTCCTATTAGAAAATAATGGTGCACTACATAAATACAGTACTTCTATCTGCCATGAGGCTGTTCTGCTCAGGGATTTTACTGCATTAATCTCTTAATTGCCTATATTCGGTACAGTGCATGGTTCAGGGCAGATGCATAATAAATTCTTGATGAATAAGTGAAGAGCGGGAGCCATGAGTTAATTCATTTGGGACAAAATTGTTTATTCAGTTTGTTAACATTCTGAATGACTATAAGATAGTTCTTGATTTGATCAGGTATACAAAAATGTAAATTTAAAATCTGGGCCATCCTGCCTGAAGAGCAGACCCTGAGGCATGAGTGCCTTCATGGGCTACCAGAGACAAAGGACAATGGCTGAAAATTACTGATGAAAAGTGTTGTACAAGGCAGGGTCATTCCACAGGCCTTTCAAGCAAAGTGATTTCTCTAATTGCTAAAAAGGTTCCGTGTGTGTTACCTTCTTATCAGCTCCCAGAGTTTTTCCTTCCCCAAGTGGGGAGAGGCATGCTTTGCTATCAGACAGGTTTTACAAGCTCTAGTTTGCCTCCAAAACACCAGATATCACCATGAGAGTGACCAAAAGGATACTGAGAATTGTCCCTTCCAATGTTAGCAGCAAAACATGAACCGGGCTCCACCGTGACCTATGGTGTCCTGAGAAACAGAACAGGCAATCTGGGGGTTTTGAGCTTTGGAGGCTGTGCAAGTGCCAGAGCAATGCCTCAGTGCAATTTAACCTTCTCCAACACCATAACCCACACTCAATACTCTCGGACACTGATACAAGGACAACCCTGGAGACAGCTCCTTTCAGCTCATCCCCATCCCTGGTGTCTGGAGTTTTATCTGTGTAAGAACACTGACCTTATTACATACCTGTGCTCTCCTAATTTTACCTTTAAAACTGTGCTATGAGCAGGATGTGGTGTGCAGAGGGCCACATACCACACGCACTCCTCATGCTTACATTTTACAAGCAAATACTAAGCTTCTTTCCAAGACTTTGGGAGAACAACTTAAACATGGGCTACATTACGGGTGTAATATAGAGCACGGAACACAGCTTGGGAGGTTAGTTATGCATATATTTTGCATATTTAAGATAGGATTCAGTAGTCTATACTATAAATATAACTCAATGGTAACATCTAAAAATACACAACATAATCAGAAATGGCCTGCTGGATGTTTCATTTCAGAAGAAGAAATCCTGCCAACTACAGTACCTGCATTGATAAAAATAGATCTTTTGTAGTAGCCCTGAGATTTTAAAAATGTCAGATTTAGGCCTCAGGGTATCCAGTACCCAAATTACATCCTCAACAATCTGTATTATAATAAATATAATTTTATCAAAACATTTTACTCTGTAGTTTCTCTTGGGTGGTATTTGAAGACCCATATCTGCACCTTCCTTCCTTGGACATGAAAGAATCAGCCATCAGAAACATCAAATTGAGCTCATGTGGGCCAGAAACTGCACTGCACAATATACAGGCCCCTTTTTAGTTTTTCAGTGCAGTCAAAGAGGCTAGACACAGAGGGCCAGGAAGGAAGACAGGAAGAGAAGGAAAGGTGGAGAGGGAGGAGGACGGGGGGGGGAGGGAGGGAGGGAGAGAGGGAGGGAAGGAGAGAGAGAGAGAGAGAGAGAGAGAGAGAGAGAGAGAGAGAAGAGAACACTTTATCTACCTGTAAATACACAAGGGACAGAAGTTCAAAATAGAATGTGAACAGGAAGTAACAGTGGAAGTGAAGGAACTCGTAACAGACAACCCCTGATATCTGCACAGCAGGAGGGCTTTGTAGCTCATACACTATAACCTCCTGCTGCAGAAAAGTGCCCCATGAAACATGCTTAAAAGAATCTGGCTCCCCTGGTCTACTTCCTACTTCTCTGTACAGAAGGCACAGGCTATGATCAGCAAGCCAAATACAAAGGACCTTTATCCATCATTGTAATTTACAGTAATGGAGATCTTCTTTTCAAGCTCCAATATTGTGTACATTAAGGGGCTGGGGTCTGAGAATTCTTTAATGCTGGGACTTACCTCATGAAGATCTGACAGGTACCTCCACACAGCAAAGTGGTCCTGTAAAACGTCTCACTAGCGGGGTGGTCTGGAAGTCAATTAACCTCTCTGAGTTTCAGTTGCTTAAACATGAATTATTTAACTTACCAGGTCATGCTGAGGATTAGCGGAAATAATAGGAAGTAGCACGAAGGGGAACATACTCAAAAGATTGGCTATTATTAGCATTAGTATACAAATTGTACTTTACTTCAAGCCAGATCCATTCTAAGAGCAAAGAGTGACACAGGACACCTCCCGCTGGGGAGCACAGTTCTGTAGCACAGCGATTAATCATCTCCCTCTGCTACAGTGACAAAAGGATCTAATTACTCAAGCTTTTTTCCTTGCTGTCTTTCTTTTAGAAGACAAAATGTGTATTCTAAAGGAAAATACTGCGCTATCCTTTGCTTGTGACTATACCACGCTCACTTTAATCTTTCATTGATGTTCCTTGCATTGTAAAAAATCACTTGAGTGTAAATGGAGAAAAAAAATTTAAGTAAGCTAGTAACAGGTATCACATTGTAGACATTTTAAGAAAACTGAGTGGTCTATTTCCCTCATGTGGAGAATATATCGCTTCCATGAAGAACTATTCTTCTGTCACAGATCACTTTAGGAATTTCAATAGAGCCTCAGGCCTGTTACCTTAGTTAATTTTCTCTTACGATAAGGCTCTGTGACCAAGGCAACATATAGAAGAAAGAGTTTACCTGTGGGCATATAATTTCATAAGTTTAGAGTTCATGACCATTATAGGGAACATGGCTGCTGGCGGGTAGGTAGGCATGGTGCAAAGCCAGTATCTGAGAACTTACTAGAGCTTTAGAACCAAGCATAAGGCAGAAAAGTGGGAAGGGCACAAGCCTTTTGAAACATCGAAACCTGCCCTAGTGACACTCAACATGCAAGCCCACACCTAATCCTTCCAAAACAGTTCTACCAACTAGGGGCCAAGAATTTAAATAGGAGAGGCCGTGGAGGTCATTCTCCTTCAAATCCCCATGCCTCTCTATGTTGGGTGGACTCGTTGGTCCTTTTACTCAGTGCACTATCTACTAGTGGTCCATCCAACTTGAAGGTAACAACACTACCACTCTAGGCCTGCTGTTAGACCCTTAAGGCAAAAAATAAATGCAATACCCACATACCACACGCTATAAACTGAAGCCATGGTGGCCTCAAGCAGCCAGGACCTTCATCACGCCCACGTCTAAGATCCTTTAGGGAGGTTGTGCCAAGACATCTTCCAACTTTGCAGACTTTACTTTGACACCTGCCTAAAGAACCTGACCTAACTAATGAGCTAAACCAACATCACCTGTCGCACCTTCATCCTCTTGTCTACTCTCAGGCTATTATGAGCCTAAGATCTACTTAATTCTACCATTCCCGGGCTCTTTCCTTGCCCACCCTTGCCGTTTCCTACAGAGACCTCCTGTTCGCATGTACACTCCGGGACATACCTACATGCCCTGCAAGCACTAACGTGAGCCACACACATCATCATCTCAGAACTCGTGCTCTCTGAACGTCATGCACAGACGTCATATTTACATTCCCGCTAAGAGTAACTCTGACACAGAGATTGCAACTTAGTGAACTGAATTTACCACAGGAGCTTCAGCCGTGCAGGGATCTAGCCTGAGCTTCCAGTGAGCTTCTAAACACCTTCCACACAGATTTCCCATCAGCAACTTCCCAGACTGTGGATTCGGGGTCCCTCTGAAAATGTAGATCCTGGACTATTCTGAGACATCGAGATAAGTGCTCAGAAGCAAACATTTTTTGTTTTGTCTTGTTTAAAGCACATTTGGTTGGTTGGTTGAAACTTCCACAATTAAACACAAATGTGAGCATGACTGGAAAATACATTTGAACAATGAGGAAGCAAAAGAAGAAAACAGAAACTTAATGAAAAGCACGCTTGGCTTTGAACCAACTGACCTCAGTTCAATGTAAACTCCACCTCTGATTTCATTGTTCCCTGCTCACAGGCAAATGGTTCTACCTCTCTAACTATCCCTTTCCTCTCCAGGAAGTGGCTAGGCCTAACAGTTACTTGCAGGCCCAGTAGGAATGAATGACAAAGTATTCAACATGCTTAGCCCACCTTTCAATACTTGGGTGATATCATTCTGACAGTCAGGGCCTCTATTTTGCAAACTGTCTCTACCATCACAAAATTCCAACACCCATTTTCTAAGGACTAGAACAGCACAGCCTACCTGAATGTGGAGAAAGGCATTTTTATTGTGATTGAAAGAAGGGACATTCATAGAAAAGCTGCTGTTCAGTCTTAGAATGTTGATTTTATGCAAACATATATAGTTTGCAAAAAAAATGGCCTCTTAGTCCAATTTCCCCCAAGTCCTACCTACCCAGAGAATCTGTGAATAATTTCAATGAGCAGTTTTAAAATTATCTAGATATGTCCTCAACTATTTTGTTGGAAAAGTATGTTTGTGTATTCCTGTATCATAAAATATTTGTCAAAGTGATCATTGTCTTCTACACTTGACCTGACCCCTCCCCTGTAAAAGTTCAAACTAGTCCTCAGGATTAGCTCAATATCTGAGCTAGTAACAGCATTGTTATGGCCAACAAAATGGCAAAATCTTCTACTGACTATTTAAATGTACTATGTGGAGTTTATATGCATAATAATAGTTCTGACCTCCCTCTAGGAGGGAGCACTCCCTAGGTCACTATGCTATGTGGGTGTACAGTGTCTGCTGCTTTCTGCCTTCCCTTAGAAGAACCATGTTGAAGACAGCCTGCAGGGACGACGGGGTGGGGCGAAGATCAAGTATCTGCCCTAGGAAAGTAATTAGCACAAGAGCGCATCAAAAACCTAATCACCCCCTAAGGAAAACAAGCCAATCAATTAAGCTGACTCACTTTGGGTCAGTCTTATTAATCATTATTATTTCTGTGAGGAATCAAACAAATAGAGAAAAGTTTAACTGATAAAACTTGAGAAAGAAGATGACAATTACTAATTTAAAATAATCATATTAGAACTCAAAACATCAGCCCCAATTCCACAAGATATTTATTACCTCTGAGTAAGAAAGGTTCCTTTGAATCCAAAAATCTGTATAAACCTGAGGAAGCTAAAACAATTATCATTGAAGGTAACTTCTATTAATGTCACATAGGGGAAGGCAGAGACTTTTGCTTTCATATTCCCGTTCTTGCAGGAGAAAAATCTGCATATATATACACGCATATATTAAAATAGATTGAGATAGATCAACACATATAAATAGCTCAATGCAACATCTGTAGCAGTCCTTTGGAGTATATTAAAGTTCTCGCTGTTTATCAGGTTAGTAAATCATATCAACTCCTAGTTATTTAAATTGCCAGTTGCCAGGCAACCACATCTTTGTCAACTGTCACTCATTTTTAAGTTCCTCTCCAACACTCCTTTAAGGAAAAAGAAGTGAAAAAAAATCTTGAGACACTTATTTTGGGCATCAGCAATGTACTTAATTTTATCCCTGAGCTTAAAGAGTTTATAACTGACATAGAGAAAACAAATCCATCTCAGAGGGTGGAGGAGGGGCATGGAGTGGCTCAAATAGTGTTGTAGAGGCAGGGAAGTTGCCGGATTTCACTAGGCTAAGTTTCCTTCCAGAATGTAGTTCACAACAGAAACCTGTTTGGGACTGATTAAACAAAAAGGTAACATACACTCCAGGGAAGCTGATGGGTTCTCAGCCACACTTATGTCTTATTTCATAATTCTCCTCTCAGGAGGCACAATGAAAATAGCTGATGACTCCTCACTTCTTAGGTACCTTTGAGGCTAAGTAATCCATTGCTACCCTATAAAGATTTCCAGCATAGGTATGTTTTATTTCTATGGCTACACATGAGCAGTCATTATTTTACCCAGACCCAGTAGCATGGAATGTCTATTCAAGGAGCTGTGGAAATGGCTCCATGGGGAAGAGCACTTGTGCCAGCGTGTCACAACCTGAGTCACAATCACTAGAACCTATGTAAAAGCTGTCTGTGCAACGTGAGAATCTGTAATTCGGTACTCCTGCAGGGAAATGAGAGGCAGACAGAAGACCCCGGAAGCTCATGGACCAGCTACTCTGCCATGCTCCACAGAAATGCGACAAAAAGCCTCTATGTCAAGCAAGGTATAAGGCAAGGGTCAATAACTGAGGTAATTTACTAGTCTTTATGCCTAGTATTTGTATGCAGGAACACACACACACACTCTCTCTCTCTCTCTCTCTCTCTCTCTCACACACACACACACACACACACACACACACAAGTTCGGCTCAAAAACCAACTCCTCTGCAATAAAAACAACAAAATCTAATGTGTACAGCATTCTCTGCCAACACAGTAGCCTCTAGATCTGCCACTGTATCTCTGGGCATCAGTTTCAAACCAGATCAGATCATCCTCAAAGCTCTTTCTAGCATCAATATTCCACAAACCTATAAATCTTTGCATAAGAGAGTTCTCAGCTAAAATCTATATAAAACCAAGATAACCCAATTAATCGGGCGTTTTTAGGTTGTTATATTTCAAGAGATAAAAATGTGATTAGATAGAAAGAAAATTATAAAATTATACTTTGCTCTGCGATACAAACATTTAATGAGCAGAAATAAAAATTCATGACTTCAAGTCAAAAATGACAGACTTTATCATCTTCGAAATTAAACTCTGTATGCCAAAATAGCAACCCTATAGAAGTTTAAAAAATCAATCGAGCTGGGAGAAAGCACTGTAGTGCAAAAGAACAGACAAACAAACAAACAAACAAGAATTTCTAACCAAATTAAGTGAAGAACACCTCTAAATGAAGAAGAAAACAGTAGCAAGTTGAAAACAGGAAAGGGCAAAAAGGAAAACGTCTGCTCCAATAATTATGGGAAAAGCTGCAGACCGAGCTCCCTGGTCTCTCTGTCAAATTGGATAACGTTTTAAAGTCTTATAATCCCATTGTTGGCAGGATGTGGAACAAAGGAATCTCGCATGCACTTTCAGGGTGTAAATGTTCACATACCATTTAGAATAGCTCCGGGAGACAATCTAGCTGGTGCAGAACGGTCTACACCCTATGACAGGCAGTGAAAGACCTTGTCCAAATGTTCTAACTTGATTCCTGGAGTCTGTGCATATGTTATCTACATGGCAAAGAGGAGTTAAGGTTGCAGATGGAATTAAAGTTGCCAGGAAAACGACTTCCAGATTAGGGTGGCTGTCCCTGGATTGTCCAAGTGGGACCAAAGCACTCACAAGTTGTACATTTATTTGCTGGCCTTTTTTGAGAAGGGTGTCTTACTATATAGCTCTAGCTGGCCTATATTCCAATTGACAGCCAAGGCTGCCTTCAAACTTCAGTGACGCTCCTGGCTCAGCCTCCTGAGTATGGGACTATAGTCAAGAGCCACCACACCTCTCGTTATTTTTGTTCATTTTCATTTATTTATTTTTGCTGTGTGCACAGGTACACATGTACCACAGCACACCTACAGAGGCCAGAGGATGATTATCAGGAGTCAGGTCCCTCCTGTTACCCTGTGGGATCCAGGGTTGTCACGGCTATGGACAAGGACCTCTAGCCACCAAGCAATCCCTCTGACCAAAGAATCTTCAAAGTGTAAAGGGAAGCAGAGAGGAATCAGACTTGGAACTGAGGAATGGACAGACACATATCATGAGAGCTTTACAATCCAAGAGAGGTCCTCGTCCCAGGTGTGAGCACGCTCACTACAAATAGGCCAAGGAAAGGAAAAGAGTTCTCTATTGGAGACTCGGGATAAAATGAAGTCCTACCAGAATCACCACGAATTTTAAGTTAGCAGAACTTCTCTCAGCAGCTACAAGAAACGAGCAAATGCCCAGCAAATCTGCTCCTAGGAGAGCTCTTCTATGTCTCCTTAGGGAAAGTTATCATGCTCTCACAGGAAGGCGATTAAGATCAGAAAATGTAGAAACAACCTATATGCCCATGAAAAGAAGAATGGATATATAAAAACTGAATATATATACATATATACATATATATGTATATATGTACACACATATATGTATACACACATACATGTATATATGTACACACATATATGTATACACATATATGTATACACACACATATATATATGATTAATAAAGTTCTTTGTAATAATAACAACAGGCCTATAGCCATACACTGCAATCACTGGTACTCCTTCACACTGAAAGTAAATTGAAGAATAAATCATATGTCATGTAAAAAATGCAGAATGATGCGACATGTTTGTGAAGCATTTATAATTATGGGTTATAGAATAAAGTGAGGGCTAGAGAGATAGATCAATAGTTATAGGTACGTAGTATTCATTCAGAGGGCCTGAATCCTATTCCCAGTACCACATCAAGCCTACAAGTCCAGCTCCACAGGGATCCAAGATCTCTGAGCTCCATACATACCTGCATTCACATGTACATAACCACAAAAACAGACATGCATACATAATTAAAATATTGACAATACTTTTATTTTTATTATATTTGTTTATATGTGAGGCTGTCTGTAGTATGTATGTGTGTATGTATGTGTGTGTATGCGAATGTTCATGCCGGTGTGTGGCAAACAGAGAAAAACGTTTAGAAGTCTGTTATTTCCTTCCATCCTGTGGGTTCCAGGAATCAGCTCGGGTCATCTGGCTTGGTGGCCAAGGCCTTTACCAGAACTTACCACCTCACAGGACCCCAGTACCTTTCATGTTTTATTTCTTAGGTGAAAAGATACATACAGTAACAGAATGAAAGAAATTGATGAATGGTTAAGTATTTATTAAATTTACTATTCACATTTTTTATTACTGAAATATAATAAAAATATACAACATATACTAAATGGGTGTATTTTCCATGTCCCAAGTTCACAGAATTGATCTCGCCCATGCCAATTAAAAGACAAAAAACAGCCAAAGCAAACATCAATATTTAGTCCAAATTTAATAACCTTCCAAATTGTACTGAAGCAAGAAATCTCTATTTTTTCCTTTAGTGTTAAGCAATTTCATCTTATATCTCAAGAGTCAAAAATAATACACCCCAGGAATGACTTTTTTCTGCCGTTCTCCAAAGAGGCACAGCCAGGCGTGGAGAGTTCTGCCTGTGACCGAGTGTTTATGAACTGACCATGATAAAGATATTATATCGCCTTTCAGCAAAAATAGTGAGATGGCCTATTTAGAAATAACTGTTTAAATAAGTTAACTAGAGAGAGCAGAATTCTACAGAGCTTTGCCAACCCCTATGAGGAAGAATTAATAAAACTACTCACTAGTTGAAAGACTCTTAGAAGAAAAATATCATTAAACTTCTAGTTTTAGTAATTTAATGTCTCCCCCTTATCTCTATCAAAAAAAAATGAAAATTGTGCCTGTTTCTGTTGAGAGCAGAAGGCCTGCTGTTTTGAAACATCAGGATTGCCTGCGTTGTTTCTCAGGAAGATGAGGAAAGTGACGGGGCTTTCCATGGTGTCTGCTCTCCCCCTGGACTGGAAGACTGCTTTGTCACCAAGAACCACGAATAGGGTAAAATACGAGAACAGCTATTTTGCAAGAAAGAAAAGAGCAAGCGTAAGAGTAACCTAAGAATAATGTGTGACTTAAACAAGCACTTTGTTATCGTCTGTCCTTCTTCAAATAAAGCCTAATCACTGCACAGAAACCAAGGGCCCTTTTTCCTTCAGGCCATTGAAAGCTAGTTAACTGCTTAGTTCAATGGCATACAGTTTAATACCTGAGCCATCAAAGGGCTGATCAAAACATAAAAGGCAGTTGTAAGGGCAGTTTTGAGAAAAGTAGGCCCCTTTGTTGTTTTTTCTGACCAAGCCAAGCAAATATAATGTGCCAAATAAAGGAACATCTCCATCAATGACTATGAATATTAAATACTTAGACTCATCACATGCCTGAAAGAAAATTACTGTTCCAACTAACGCAAGTAATAATATGGTCCATGCTATGACTGGAAGGAGTGCCTTAGATTGTCCCAGCCAGCACTTACAATCATAGGTAATCATTTTCATAGATCTACATGCATATAGATCACCACTGTTCAACATTCCAATTTGTATTCCTCTGACCGACCCTATCCTTTGATCCTTGTCTCTCTTTTCTTGGTTTCTTTTTCTCCAGCCAATTGGCATGAAAACACTCCAGGGCAAGTTAACAGTATTACCTTTTGGCAAAACATCCCTTTTCCAGAGAAATGACACTCTTTCCAACCACCTCTGCAAAGGACTCTTCCTGCTCTGTGTGGATCGTCTCCTGTGCAGGGGCTACCCCAGTGCTCCTAGCTCACTTTCCCTCAGCATAAAACAACATGGATCTCTGAAATTACCTAGACTGCTTCTCCTTCCCGAAGAGGAAAATTTCCACTCACCTCAAACAGATAGCTCCCACCTACACACAGTCTATCAAAGACACCACATCCAAATAGACATCCTCTGTATAAACTTAAAATACCTCTCCACATCTATTCATTCATTTACTTTGCTCAATCTTCATGGAGAATGATGAGTTGCCCTGATTGTGTCTTACAATAATTTATTTGAATTCTATCATATGTCCTTCCAAGTTTAAGTGAATGTTTTCTGTGTTTTTAAATTAAGTCTCTAGCCCTAAGACCTATAGCCCAATAATATGAGCCTCTATCACTACTGCTCCGTGCTAATAGATGATTGGCATATGTCTTATCAATACAATAGTATGTGTGACACTGGGCAACCTTAAAAGTCCAGTCAAGTTAGAAGCATGGGACCTCACACAATCCTATCCCATCGCCGAATTTATTACTCCACACCATTAATCTCTACATGCAATCACCTTCCGATTTCCTGCCATTACCTTTCTGAGTATGTGTCTTCCAACACAACACTGTCCACATCACGAAAGTAAAGACACAAAATCATAAATAAATGGCAAAAGATTAGCTATCCCACATCTATCACTGCTACGTGTCTAGATAAAATCCACCAAGAATAACGTTTCTTTAGGAGGTCCACCTGACGTAATTGTTCAGAATTACTTACTGGCTTAATTCTACAGTGTCTACACATTGACCACAAAGGATAGAAACTCTACATAGATCAAACTTTGTGTACAGAAAGAATTCCCAGAGTTGCTGGTGATAACATGAATTCTGGAGGGAAAATAATTACAGAGATTCTATTTGAAAAAAATTTATATAAGCATGTAGTATTGCAAAGACCTTTTGTTTTATTTCTTAGAACTTGGAAGACTTGAGACTTCAAAAACTGTTTGAAGAAGAGTAAGGAAAACAGCAAGACATAGGTTTTTTTTTTAATGTGATCTAGAAACTTCTTGTCAAGTGACTAAAGTATAGACTGGGGAGAAGATGAAAGGGGGTAAGACAAGAAATGAGGCTGAGGAGTTACCAGGGTTACTGGAGACCTGGAACAATATGGTGTCATTGGGTTAGCATTTCAAATAAACAGGACTAGGCTGATTCTTGAATGATACATGCAGTAGGAGAGAATTCCATATGGGAAGGAAGTTTGAGCAGGACACCACCAAGTAGAACCAAATAAAAGAAGAAGGCTGAGATCAGGATAAGGAAAGAAGGGCCCAGACTAGATGCGGAACCCAGAAATGGTCAAGGAGGGAGAATCTACAGCACCAAGAGATGACATCCAACATGACTCCGAGGCTTCTGACACGGTGAATAGAAAGTGGCTGTTGTGACAGAGTAAAGGGTAAGGACAGGGCAAGTGGCAAAATCTTCCACTTCTCAGGAGCCGAGGGGAGAAAAACATCCAAGTTCACTGTTCTTGGAGCGAATAGCAGATCTTATCTTCTTGTAGCTTCCAGTTTCGTAAAACAAACATGTATCATTCATCATCAGAAAGTTCCCTCATTTCCCCACTTGTTCAAAAGCACTGGCTTTACTATACACTTAACCTCTGGAGTGTCCCAAAGTCGTGAAAAATCAAAACCATGTGTGGCACTGTCGGACACAGGGGAGTTGGAGGTTCCTATGTTCATATAAAGGAAGCCAGTAGCAGCCTACTTGTTGAGTTCCAGGGCAATGAAAGGCTTCTCCTCTCCACAGAAAAGGATGGAGCTTCATGAATGATACTTCATGTTGTACTCTGTGCTCCTTCTGCAATCCCACACATAAATACACACAACTCTCAAGATAGCCAACAGAAAAGGAAGTAACACTACCAACTGATCCAGGTCAACCTAGGCACCTTCCCACAAATAGTATCTATCTTGTGGCACAGAATTTTTGGGTAACATTTATTCTAAGGATACTTCATATCCAACCACATTCTATATTACATCAATAGGTAAAATAAGTGGTATGCTCACTTCCTCTGAAGTTAATTTTTACTTAATCACACTGACAAATCATCTTATTTATATATTCACGATATTGATAGTGTTATTTATTAAATCAGTTCTTCCGTCACTTTTCCAAAAGGTTTCTCATAACACCTGCCATCTTCTCAAGCAGCATTGGTCCAAAGTGTCTGAATGAGATCGGGTGCATAGAAAGGGTTCACAGCCAGCACGGCTCCATTTCCTTATTTTCAAGTTAAAAGAAAAAATCATCACTAGTATTTACTATGAAATGCAAATAAGCCATTAGGGAAGCTTATTCTTTAACAACAGTGTAAGTGTCCTAGAAACGACAAAGCCGTACCTGTCCCTTTCACTAAAAGAGAGAGAGTAAAAATTCTTATCCTAATAATGATATAATGGCATTTTATAAGAGTCTAATAGCTAATTTCTAGCAGACAGAAGAAACGCAAGGGTAAGAGTGTGAACTGCTGATGTAGAAGAGGAAGGGTAAGAAGCCCTTCAAAACTGTTCATCACTATAGTTTACATTATCATTTAAGGGTACTGCTTAATTGAGCCAAATTAAGACCCTTTTGTGGCATTTATTTTTGATTGTGCACAAATGTGGGTGTACTATGTGGGTGTGCAGGCCACAGCATACATGTGGAAGTCAGAGGACAACTTACAGGAGACAGTTCTCGTCTTCTACCAGGTAGGTTTCTGGGATCAAACTCAAGGTCATCAAACTTGGTGACAACTGTCTTTATCTGGTGAGTCATCTGAACGAGCCCCCAAATTAAGACACATCTAATATCTTCTGTATCTCTAAAAATATGTTAACAGGAAGTGTGGAAATGGGGACATGATTGAAATATGAACTTCAGCTTCTACAAGAATCCTATGAATCGCATAGGTTGGGGGGAGGGACTGTAATTCGACAGGAATACTTGCCTGTGTGCCTGCCTGCCTGCCTGTCAGCCTGACTGCTTGCTTACTCTACAGTTACCTAAGTTCCAGCAGGAAGTATTGACTTAATTAGGATTTAGGGAAAATGTTCCAACACAGTTAGGGATGAGTTCCATAAAGAACCAGAGATCCTTGTGTTGAACCTATGATTCCATGAACTGGTGTATATGCTAGATCCCATGCAATGCTTCATGAATGCTCCATGCTAGACTCTACTTATTACATGTTGTGTGTACTAGGCTTCACACAATATCTGATGGGTGTGCTACAACTCCTTGTGTTAGTGAAGATGTGTGCACACAATATTTGATGCATGTGTTAGACTTCGTGTTAGTTGGTATGTGTAATCAATCTACATATTATTTGAGGGGTGTGCTAGACTCCTCAAAACACTCTCCCCCCACCCCCCATGTTCTGAACATGTCTTACTAAGATATATAAGTACATAGAAATAATCCATTAAATAATATCTTGGAACAGGATGAATACTACAGTCCTTTCAGGTAGGTAAGAACCAGAATACACATGCCACTAAAAGGGGGTACAGAAACGTAAAAAGAAAAAAATGAATTCTACCCCTGCCCCATGCTATCACCACTGAGAGCTCTATCAGAACACACAATGGGCGTCCTAATGCATCAGCAGTTTAGAATCTCACACACTGAACTAAACTGTCTTCTCAGCTACACAAGTACCCTGGCATCAGAAAAACCTGCTCTCCTCTGGACTTAGTATTCCTTTCTGAACACCTAAGTTTTGAACTGTTTGCTCTGCAGAATTTCTTGCCCAAGCAGCAAGTCAGCGAACAGAGCCGCCCGTGGGCTCTGAGGACTCCGTGCACCTGGGATCAAAGGCAGGATTTTCAGATAAATTTAAAGCTTTTCTACGATGCTCTCAAAATGTTTAAGAGTTTTTTAAATTTATCACCAAACATGGGGGGGTGGTCTTTTCAAATAGATAATTTTTTGCCATCCTGAAAGCACGTTTTTAGAAACCATAATCACCTCACTTTGAAGTACTGAAGCTAGCAAGGGAACAATACGGTTTACTTTTGAAAGGACTGCAAAATACTCATTACTGAACAATAGCTGTGCTACAGCAGGGCCCTCAGCTCGATTGTAGAATGCCTGGAGCCTGGGCTGGCTTCCTTGCTAATCGGGACACACACTCCTCACCAGCCAAAGAAGCTCGTCTTCAGGACACACACTCCTCACCAGCCAAAGAAGCTTGTCTTCAAAGTGGCTAGCCTCATCCAAACAAAACTGCTGTTCACTGGAAAGTTCAGCTACGTGAAGTGATGGGAAGTCAAATTCCAGTCTATCCACTCCATTAGAAACTGAAACAGTTGATTTTCCCATTCGAAATGTGAGTGATGTCCACATCAAAGGTTGTACCAAAAGACCTTTGCTTCTAGCTTGGTATTTTCCTACTAAAACATCTTACAGAATGGACAGTGTGTGAGTGAGCGTGCGTGCGTGCGTGCGTGTCTACATACATGTCTAATCCTCAGTGGCAGAAGCACATAGATTAAAATACTTTATACTTGATAATGCATACCAAGAAATAACTCATAAAATTATTATTATTATTATTATTATTAAAAAGTTGTGATTATTGTCATGGCTAAATAAAAACCCTCAATCCTTAATTATCTAAACATAGTTACAAATAATTTATCCTATATGTTGTTTCAACTTCCCAGTTCTGGTTACTTGAGTTAACCTATGAAATAAGAGATGAAATGGCATCTGAATTTCATTCAGGGGCCACAGAAATGTTAAGTTCTGAAAAAACTGCTACATATTTCCTAAGTTGGTGGACTCAAGGAGGAAATACATATATAATAATGTATATGATGTTAATTGTTTAATTTTCGAAAAACCAGAAGAAAATTCACAATGTTTGGTCTCTTCTCTAGGCAATTCTGGGTTTCTTTAAAGGATGAAGGCCATGCCCCTGGTGCTGAGACTCTCTGAGCAGGAGACTGGTTTCCCATCAAAGATTTTCTCTTCCCAGATGAAGAGCTCTGAATGCTTACAGGTTGTATTTTGAGGCTGGCTTTTCTCCAGGCAATGAGTAGCCTGCCTTTGGGTAAAGGAACTTGCATTCTGCCAGTGACTCTCTTCAAAGGCTGGGCTCCTGAGGCCTCAGGTTTCTTCATGGGCTGTGCCGTTTTCCTGTGGGAACTGTAGTCAATTACTATACCCGTGCCTTCTTAAAACAGCCACATTTGTGCTTTTACAGATCTGGGGGCAAGAGGCCCAGCAGCAGTTGAACTAGGTAACTTTCCAAGTGTTCATAAAGCCATTCTCCCTAGGGAGCCCCAGGAAAGCCCATCCGTTGCATGACATTCCTGGAGGGACTTGAAGGAGTATCTATTCACCACAGATAGGGCACTGACACACCAAAGAAAGGATTCTACACATATCCAGCCTGGTCCATTCAAAGCATTAGGGTTCCTTAAAGAAATGTAGGTGACTCAAAGACAACCACATCACTGGAAGGCCCCACCAGGCACGGGTGACGTATGAGTGCTACATCACTGACATCTTCACTGGTCAGTTTTCCACTTCCTGTATATTCTAGTAACTGCCCCAAGACCATGTGCCACTGGGGCACAATTATGTGAAGCATAATTGTGGGGATAGTGTGAGAGCATGGTGGGTAGGAGTTCTAGTGACTCCGGTGGTCCATGCCATCTCTTTCATGCAACATCTCCTGGAAAGACTGAATCAAGATGGAAATGGTCATGTGGTGTCCAGAAGTCAGCACTCCATTCCATTGTGTCAGCTTTTAACCCCATGGTCAAATGTTCCTCTTCTCTATATGTATCAAATGTCTCCCTACCTCCTTCCTAAGATAGAAACGTATGGTTGTGTTTACCCACTTGAGCTCACCTGGAGCTCCTTAATTGAGTGACATCTGCAAAATCATGTTTGGTTATAAAAGATAATATTCATGCTTTCAAAGATTGTTAGGTGGGTTCATATGACGCCCACTATAGGTGTCTCATACAACTATAAAACATTAAACAAAGCCTTCCAATTTACTTCTGCTTGCCTTACACAAATAGTCAGATGGCCCATGTGTACATACATGATTAATAAAGCGCCATACATCCCACCAGTGGTTTAATGCTAAGGATAAAATCAATATAAAAAAATCTACATTATAACAATAATGGTAAAAATATCTGGTGAAATAAAATATTTACTAGTTCCAATCTAATTCTTCATTCACGAAAATATGCCACTTAAAACAATGTGACACACTTTGTAGTCACATTTAGAAGTTTGCTAGAACCTCTAGTCAACAGGTATTATCCTAACAGGTATTGACTGAAACGCTCTATTTCCCATCCTAGAAATCACTATCCTAGGAAGTCAGCAGTAGGTGATGAAGACAGTCAAGAGCTGTTTATTGAGAAACACCAGATACACATCTCAGCCCTGGCCTTGGATGAAGGGCTTCATGCAAGTATTGCTTTTCTCTTCTCTTCCCCAATCTGTTCAGAGATATTCTCATTTTTAAGGATGTGTATTTGTGTGGACATGTCTACATGAGTACAGATGCCTGAAGAGACCAGAGACTTCAGATTGCACCAGAGTAACAGGCAGTTGTGAGGAGTCTGCTGTGTGTACGGATTAGTTTTGTCTACTTGACACAAGCCTAGCACAGCCTTGGATAAATGACTCTTGACTGAGGAACTGCCTCAATCCTGTGGGTGTGTCCTGGGTGTTTTCTTTATTGGTAACTGATGCAGAAGAGCCCATGCCTCTGTGAGCAGATTAACCTTAAGCTGGTACCCTCAAATGTATCAGAAAAGTAGTTGAATGTGAGCCTGGAAACAAGCCACTATATACTACTCCTCCATGGTCTCTGCCTAGGTTCCTGCCTCCAGTTTCCTGTTTGACTTCCTGGCATGCCTCCCTCAGTGATGGGTGATGGTGTATGACTTGGCAGTTGTAAAACAAAGTTGCTTTTGGTCAGAAACAGAAATAGAGAGCAAACTAGATGAATGTGGGGCCCAGGAACTGAATGTGGGTCTTCTGCAAGAGAAGTATGCACTCTTAACCACTGAGTCAGATTTTCACCACCATCCCTTACTCTGTAATATGAAAAACTTAACTGAACATTTTTCTGCCTAGCAAGATTCATAAAGAAATAAACTTGATTCCTTAACACATTGTCTATTGCTGGTTTACCAGAAAGCCAGCACAGCTGCTTGATACTGCTCCAGTGGTGCTGAGCTGAATGCTGCTATTGCTGTCATTCTGTCTCTCTCTTTTAGGACATAGACTCTTGCCTTCTTGGGGACTTTCTGCATTGTGATTCATTTTAGGTCTTTTCCTGCAAAAATTAATCTGAGTCTATTTAGGAAAGTCGTAAATTCACTATCCCTTCTGTTTTTAGGGAAATAACTTCATCTGGCCTATTTGGAAGTCTTAAGAGATCTTGATAAGCACTAAACAAGACCATGCCTCCAGAAATCTTCTTGGGGTATTTTCCCCTAAGCAAACTCAAACAGTTTAATTGGAATCAAATAAACTTGGAGATAATAGAAGAACTCCAAGTGGCCAGGACAACTGGTAACAGATTCAAGGGCTCTTTTTACAGTACTCTTAGAACTCTCTGACTATGAAGTTTAAAGATAGGGGGCCATATATGGTATATGCTTGGAGGAATAGAACTTAGTAACATGGATTGGCTAAAATAACCTTTTCCTACTGCATAGTATAAACAATGAAATGTATAATAAAATAAGTTAGGTATTAGTATTTGCTATTCATAAAAAGACATGTTCAGAAATTTTCTGTTTGTCTGGAATGCTTTAAAAGTACAAATATTGCTAGCCTAAAAGCAGGCTGTCATATAATAAACCTGCTTGCTTTGATAGAAACATTCTTTGATTATTTGAATTGGAATTATTATAACACTAATAATAAAAATAAAATCTGTTCCATTTGTACTTTCTAATTATGACTGAAGTTCTAACCCTTGACAAGTAATGAAAAGTCAAATACATATCCAGAAAAAAAAAGATATAGTCTGTACTTTTTCTACAGTCATTACTCTTTGTTCTGGAAAGTCTGTATAAATAAAGAAGCAGCATGATTGCTAGTCAGTCAGAGCTGCAAGATTCCCCTGATCACCATGCCTCACTCGCTCCTCCTTTGCAGACTCATTATCTTCTCTCAGGCCACCAGTCTTGTCTACTATAAGTTTCTGGAAATGTTACCCTCTGTCATACTTTCTGCTTCCTGGGCTCTCACTAATATTGGACCTATTTGTGCCACACACACATGCACATAAACACATACCACACACTCACACAAACACACATGACACATACACAGTTACTTCTGAAAGCTCAGGGACATCATTATACATGACTCTCTTTCTCAGGGACATCATTCTTGTGACTCCATTTCTCAGGGACTTCATTCTATGTGACTTCCTTTCTTGGGGACATCATTCTATGTGACTCCACTTCTCTATCATCTCCATCCATAAGAGAAAGTGAAGAACCCTCAACCCTTTCTTACATTGCCTTCTCAATGCCATTCTCACCCTGAAGTCTTGACATCAACAAGAATAGGACTTTTGTGGGAATCAAAGAAGCTACTAGAGTATTAGCTCATCACATGCCAAGAATCCTCATCAGGAAAGTTTTTCAAAGCAATTAGATTTTCTTTTACCCCAAAAATAATTTCTTATGCTTGTCAAACTGATAAGACTTTTTCTACCTTGTTACAATTTAAATTCTACTAGTAGCTAGAATAATTTAAAGAAAAAAGTATACCTGAAATAACAGCACAGATTCTAACGTGCCTTTCAATCTCAATATATTAATCCTATCATTGACATTATTTCTACTACTATTAAGCTTCAGGAACTGAAATTAGATCTGTTAAGATGTAAAAAAAAACAAATCTAGTCAATATTCTTACTCTGACTAAGAAAACTGTTGAAGTCAGAATCACAGTTTGAGTCAATACTGTATTCTAGGGGCTGCCATGCATAGGACAAATGCCAATGAATTCCACTCTGAAAACAGTTTTGCATAGTTTTATTTTTAGTTTCTCAAAACTGGCCTGATTCTCCTTTTGCTGGATGAAAAGAATTCCCTCTGAAATTTCTAATGTAGCAAACAAAGTTAGAAGGATATTTCTGATCCCAGCAGGAGGAAGCAGGCATGGGGTTAGGGTAAGAGTCAGCGGTGGCTGATGGGACACAGAATCCTGCCAAGGGTCTAAGGATAGGATACTGTTTGCTGTGCTGATAACTCACAAGTTATCTTTTCTCCCCGTGTGCAGTCCTTGTAGCTAATTTTTTTACCTCCAAAGATTCATATGCAGTTTCTATTGTCTCAAATAGAGTGACACACGGTATCCTATGCTGTTCAACCCATGAGTTTTGAAAATGTCAGGCATAAGTGCGGCTAAAGTAGCAGTTAAGCCCCTAGCTCCAATGGTCTTGGTGTATCAGAGCCATAAGCAGGTTTTTATGGTCACCCAAAGGCTCGTTTATTTCCCAAGAAGTCATTTAATAATGCTTTTTAATTAAAATATACCACAGCATTAATGAAAAGTAAATCGCTCTTCAGTTGAATCAGATATAAAGTAGGTAACACTCAGCCACCTAACTGACTAACACGCCACACTTCTCGGTGAAGAGACGTGGATGTTAGCACAGTCCCACACCACAGACACAAAGAAGAATGCAGTGCCCAAGAGCTAGCACACACAGGAAAGTCCCATCGGCCAACGGTCCAGATCCAGGGAGGTGAACATCAAAATCAAAGCCGAGTTCCACTCTAGGACTGCTCAAGAAGCAGCACTCGAGCTTACAAACAAGAGAAAGAGAACTGGATGGAAGGAGATACACATCTGTGCATAGATACACACGTATGTAGGCACAGCCATCTCTTATAGAACAACTTCAAGCAGGCAAGCAAGAGAGTAAAATGTAATGCCACAGAAATTCAGTGTGCTTCCCATAGCAACTTCCAATAGTCAAATGTCTCTTCTCAGCCTAAGTGACATGAAAGCATTTACAGAAACATGTTGCCTTCTATTTTCTCTATAAAAAAATCATTTTTTCCATTTTATGTTTTTGGTTATCTGTCTCAAGTGCCAGTTTAAACTCAAAATAACCAACAAAAACTGTATCAGTTAAGTCATTTAAAGGGTGTTCACATATATGTTGCTAAAATAAAATATTCATATCTACTGAGTGAAGTGTCTATCCTAAAAGAAAAAAAAAACAAAGCTGGGATAATAACAAAAAGAAAAAGAAAAACCAGATACCATGCACTTCTAAAAATAAATTGATTCCAAATCTTCCAGACTTAATTTCCAAGTGTCCCTCGACTGACAAGAAGTCATGCTGTTTCTCATCTCACGGGTGTGTGACAATTATTCTCATATGTCACCCAGAATGACACCAGTGCTTAACTAAGAGCTTAGGATTATTTTCTTATGAGGCTGATATGGGGAATGAATTGCTCTGATTTATTATGGAGTCTTGGCATTTTCAAAGATTATAATAGTTTCTGTGAGTAACCCTGTTTCTGCTAGCATTCCCTGCACAGTCCTGGGATATATGTTATGGTTAACATCACAGTTCACATCTCTGTGTTTTGTGTCACTAACTCCCAATGCAATTTGTGTCAGAAACTAAAGACGGTGAATGAGAAAGATGAGAAAAATAAACCAAAATGTGTTTTCACTGGCAGACAACTGGCACAACTGTTTCTATGGTGAGCAGTTCCATCTATATTAGAGCCCAGAGGACTCACATGTAAGCTAGTTGGTTTAATTCAGTTATTTTAAAATACTGTTAACATTTTCTGTTACACACACACACTCACACATATACTCACACGAACACTCTCACATACATGCACACACATGCACATACACACAGACTCATACACTCACACATACACTCACACACCGTAACACAAACACACACACGTCAACTAGAAAAACCGAGTCACCTTACTCAGCGGACAGGAAGCAGGGTACTCTCGGATGCTGACCATAATGAAACAGTCCCATTTGAGAAGGATGTGTTCCACTGGCAGCCTTCCATAATCCTCAAAAGACCAACTTAGGACAAACGCTTTATTGTACAGATAATAAGACCAAAGCCAAACAAGGCCAAAGAACTTAGCCAACATCACGTATTGTTTCTAGTTGAGCCTTTGAATGTTTCTTGAAAGAACATGTTGTGGTTTTTTGAAAATGTTTCATTTCTTCCTCTTAATTCATGGAACAATTCTTTTCTGATCTCCATAAGGAACGGACTAAAAACTTCAATCATAAACTTTGAATGTATTCAGAGGTGACAAAATATTTTTCCTATTGTTCCTTCATATTGTTCCAATCTTATGAGCATTCTAAACACCTGAATGTAGTTCTTTTTCACTTCTGCACTTAGCAATTTGGAGACCATTGTGAATTTGGAAGCTACTAATTGTCTAAAGAAAAAAGAAATACTGTCAGGGGTACACGTTGGCACACTGAAGGCAAGAAAAAGCACTTAATTGCTATGACTTGGGAGCAAAGAAAGAGAAGCAAATGAACACGTAATGCAGTTTTACAAAGAGGCATGTGAAGGTACTCTTCACATGGAACGGAAAAGATTCAACGCTGAGTCCCCAAGTCTGTAATTACTACCTGGCCCAGAGACCAAGCAGAGGGCTTCCATAACCTATCCATTGCCGTTAGCTAAAATAGCTCTTACACACTGATGCCAGCCATTTCCTTGCCTAAAGCAAAATGGAGAAGGGGATTTCTTTACATCGTGACTCAAATCATCAACCAATACAGCTGTGTTTTTCAATGGTCAGACTGCAAAGACCAGTGGTAGGTAAGCAAAGTCACCTGGCTCTGATGAGAGAAACCTGTCAGACGTTCTTTTCAAAGTAAGTAATCTCATTACCTTGTCTAGGCTGTTTGTCCTTGGTACCTTCCCAGGCTGTGACATCAGCCCAGTTCCTTCCTTGGTCAGGAACAGAAGGTAATGATATTGGCCAAAGCTTTTACTTGAAAGCTCTGAACCCCAAACCTACTTCAGGTTTGACCAAACAGTGCACGTGTGACTCCTAAACAAATGGTCCCCTAAGGCTATGTTACCATTGTGTTCTGATTTTTTTCTTTCAGTCAGCAACGAAGCAGTTCTAGCCGCTATCAATAAATCCACCAACCCTTACTTGGGGCACGTACTGAGCGAATGGTTGCAGTTGCTTCATTTTTAAAGCATTTGTACCTGCAAACATCAGTTTTGGTTTTGGCTACGTCACCAGCCACCTCAAAGCTCTAAATGCACCTTGTCTGCCTAGGTCAGCGCATTACTGTGAAACGCTTCTGAGATAAGCCTCTTTAAAAGAGAAAATGTTTATTTTGGCTCACTGTCAGGGGTTTTTGGTCTGTGGTCTCTTAGCCCAACCAGTGGAGCCAATGGTAGGGCAAAAGGATACCGATGGGGAAAACACAGTCAAGGGAATCTGTTCCCTCATGTGGCCAGGAAGTAAAGACAGACACAGGAAGTGGGTAGCATCGTATTATCCTCATCTAGGGCATATCAACAGTCACAATCTCCTTCCTCTAAACTCACTTCTTAAAGCTCCACTACATCCAAACACTGCCACAGGCTGGTGGCCAAACTTAAACATATGGCCTTTGGGAGACACTTAAGATCCAATAAATAGCAATAAACACTCTCCCAATTGTCCTCTTCTTTGCATAGGCATGGATGTTTCATATAAAAATGTCTACTCTAGATTACAAAGGTTCACTGGCCATTCCTCTTAGAGGTAGAAGCAATCAGATTTCAATAACAAACAAGAGATCAAATCATGACCAGCAAAGATTTCCAAGCTGAACAGTGATAAGTAACAAGAAAGGAAACTTTGCATCCTATCGGTTTTACCTCTTCATTTAGTGATTTGGAAGCTGCTGGAAATTTGGAAGCTATGGATGATATAGAGCAAAATCAGAAAGTATCATTACTAGGCTATGGGGGTCTCACCTGTGGGCCTGTTTGTGATGGACCTCTTGGGAGTCAAACTGTCTCTGGGTGTGGGAGGGGTTCTGCCTCCTGGAACAAACAATTCAATGAAAGAGAGGACAAGTCCCTTTCTCGTGTCAGTGACTGGAGCAAAGACTAAGAAGCAAATGAACATGTTACATGCTCCATGTATACAAAATGGCTAGAACAGAGCTCACTGTGGCAGGGAAAACTAGAACCCCTTTAACCAGAAGGTGGAAACGTGAGGACCGGCAAGCTGTCTAAGGCCAGCCCTAGCTATAAAGCAAGTTGAAGCCACCCTGGGCGACTTGAAGCACTATCTCAAGAAAAGTTAAACGTTATAACAGATCACTTTAAAAAAACAAAAAGAACAGTTGAGAGATGGGAATGTTCAAATATCAAAATGTTAGGTTGACTGTGATTACAGTGGCAGGCATACAACTCTGAGGATATACTAAAGAAATGGTGTAGCTTAAATGGGTGAACGGTATGATGTGAGAACAATTATATCTCAGTAAAGCTATAGCCAAAAACCACAGACACATTTTGGTAAATAGGACACGAAGAAAATCACATGCAAGTGATGATTTAGTAAAGTATGTGAAGAATCACACACAGGCACACACGCGCGCACACACACACACACACACACACACACACACACACACACACACACACTACCACCCCTCATGCCTGTTCTCACAGCTCTGAGACAACATGACCTTTCCCATCTTAGAGACCTGCTGTTCACCCAGTCGTAAGGCCTGCTCTACTTTTTACCAGTTGTTTTGTTTTAATTTCATTTGGTTTTTCTCTAGCCAAGCATTATTCATCCTCAAGAGATCTCTCAGCTTAATTCTACTTCCTCAAAGAGTTTAACTACATCTCGCCTACAGGGGGCAACACAGTGGTTCCTCCTCTAAACTCTGATTTCCTCCTCCCTAACAGTTACATAAATGTTCAGCTACATATTCAACTGTGTTTCCTTTTTATAATTGCCTTCTCCTCCAGTGACTGCATGTCTCGTGAGAGTAAGAGATACACCTGTTTTATACCCTAGGAAAGTTCACAGAAACTGTATGGAGAAAATGTCCACTGGATAAGTAGGAAGATTGATAATGTTCAGCTAGCCAACAAAAGGCGTTCACAGCATGGATTCCAAGTTAGACATAATTTAAACATTCTAGTCAGTATTATAATGAAATCAAATGCCCCATTTTCTTCATGCTTAACCATTTCATTAAAACAGGATAGAATCTTAAGTCAAATTTAATCTGGTTGAATTTAAGGGTGCATACTTTCAGGTACACTGGTATAATTAAAACCTACTAAAAGGCTACTCGCTAATAGGACTATTAGTTAGTGATTTTTAAAAAAACAACCAATTAAAAAGTTCCTTTTGGCATTGAACTTGGTATCTAGCATGAGATGAAAAGTCAGACTATAACAATGCTAAAATTCCTGGGTTTTTTTTTTTTTTTAGAAAAAGAAAGAAAATATAACTAGGCATGTGAAAAAATGCTTCATGCAGTATATATGAGGTTAAAGTGTTTCCAATAAAAAGTTCAGTGTTCAAACAGAAAACCTAGGAGTTCGGTGAAGCTTATGCCATGTGAATTTCAGCTACAAAGTCTTCTGCAATCACCACACAAATAATAGACAGGAAGAAACCACAGGACTCAAATCCCCGTCTTATCACAGGGTCAATTTGCTCAACATTTCTCAAAGACTGAGGACCTGATTTTTATTTGTTCTCTTGTCAAAATGAAATTCAGAGAGAGGAAAACAAACACGTCATCTTTGGAAGATAGTCTCCTAAGAGTCTTGGTGTGCACTGGTAGAATGGTACAGGGAAGGAGTAGGCAGGAGCGGAATAGGAGACGGCACCTCAAGATGAAGAGGGGGTACCGTGAGGGGAAGAGAACGAGGGGGAAACCGATTCTCCGATACATTAATTATAAAGAATAAAGAAACAAGGCACAAATAAAGACTCAGTAATTAGATCTCCCACATAACCCTGTAACTTAGTTAAAACGTGGTATCAGGTCCTTTATTCCTGCTATGTATATTTCGGAGTCTCAGGACACTGCAGAGACCTCAGAGACAGCCTTCCTGCAGCTACTGTTTTTCTGTCAAGGGTCTGCCTACGATCGACATGCTTCTAACTGTCACTCACACATGCTATGGTCCTGAGGGAAAAAATCTGAACAGGACCACCTACAGCTGAGTCTTTCCAATGCCACTGTAGGCCTCGGAGGCCATTCATTCTGGCCCTGTCTGGCCACCTGGGAAAGCTGGGGTCCATGAATTTTAAGATGTGCTGCATTCATATCATCACAGTTAGCACACTCTTTCTGCTCAGTGATCCAAAAAGTCTGGAGCACCAATTAAATCCACTAGAGTAACCAATAATTGTCCTTACACCGTTGCTACAATTTCCCAAGCCCTGCACCCAAGGTGTTTCCCACAATTGGCCTCAGTAAGGTTAGCACATGGTCTGAATCCACCCATGGCTCTGACATATAGAACTCTGATATCCGTAGCTGTAGCTGTATTCAGACTGGAGAAGATATAAAAACAACATTGTGGAAGCTTTACATTTTGCTAAGATTGAAAAAAAACACAGTCCAAAAGTGATTGGATCTCGATTGTGCACTAGATTTTTAGGAACTGTTCTGAAAACTTGCACTGTGAAATGCACAAAAAAATGAGCACAAAGCTTATAATATATACAAGAGTCAAAGGAAAAATAATAACAATGAAATTTCAGGTGAAGTTTGAAATACAGTTAATTCACAAAATGGTTTCTTTAGAGATAAGCACACATCAAAATTTAAAAAAAAAACTGAAAGACTGGCTCAAAAACATTTCTTTGCATGGAGTTTTAAATTATGACTTTTGATACTTCTCTGAATTGAAGTATTAATTCCAATAGTTCATTTTACATAAATGTATAACTGGCAAGATTTAATGCAGAAAGCTATTAGCACTAATAAACAGGCTAATCCTAGTTACTGCACTATTAAATTGAGCACTGGATGTTTTGAACATCAGAGGGATTAAGGTTCTCACTTATGGATCTTGAGCAACTAAATTTAAAATTCCAAAAGCAAAACCCAGGATTAGCCCAAAGCACCAGGGGATCACTGGGCAGCCTTAACACTCAGAGAAGCCTAGAGATGGAAGGTACGTAAGTAGGGCTACCAGATTCCGCAAGGAAAACCTAGTAATACAGGATGCCCACTTTGGGTTTTGGTGGTGGTGGTGGTGGTGGTGGTGGTGGTGGTGGTGGTGGTGGTGGTGGTGTGTTTTGTTTCGTTGTTTGATACAGGGTTTCTCCATATGGCTCTGATTGTCCTGGAACTCACAAGTAGTACACCAGATGGTCCTGGGACTCACAGAGTCTCTGCCTCAGGACACAAGCATTTAAAGGTATGCCTTACCACACCCAGTAGGATGCTTACTTCATTTTAATTTCACAAAGAGAACAAATAATTTCGTTGTTATAAATACTGCATGGGCCAACCATTGAACCGAGAATGGATTCCCCATTGGAGGAGTTAGAGAAAAGACTGAAGGAGCTGAAGGGGCTTGCAATCCCATAAAAACAACAATGCCAACCAACCAGAGCTCCCAGGGACTAAACCACCATCCAAAAAGTACACATGGACAGACCCATGGCTCCAGCTGCATACGTAGCTGAGGATGGCCTTGATGGGCACCAATGGAAGGAGAAGCCCTTGGTCCTGCCAAGGCTGGACCCCCCAGTATAAGGGAATGTCAGGACGGGGAGGTGGAAAGGGGTGGGTGGATGAGTGGGGAGGGGAACATCCTCATAGAAGCAGGAGGTGGGGGGATGGGATAGGGGGTTATGGACAGAAAACTGGGAACAGGGATAACATTTGAAATGTAAGTAAAATTGGATAAAAATTATCCAATAAAATAATAAATAAATAAATATTGCATGGGACATAGCTCTATTCCCCAATTACTTGTTCTTCATATGAAATTTAAGTTGAACTGAGTTTCCTGAAACTCATCTCCCAACCAAGACAGAGGAAGGCACACAGACCCTGATACATAGCCTAGATCCATCAAAGACCTTGCACATGTTCTTCAAATGCTGAGAGTCAGCTAGAATCCAAAAACCCTGTTGTAAGACCAAAATTAGACAGTGTACACTCTTAGATGTCTGTTTATCTTGTTGCGTTTAATAATTCTGTCTGGGTTCACTTGAACTGGGGAGTCACTTTTACGGTTAATTTTAATCCCAATTGCTCTTCCCCGAACCCAGGAGATATAAACAGTATTTTAAAATCTTATGTTAACCCAGACAGAAAAACCCAGATTCATTGGGAGAAAATGTCTCCAGCTAACTGATGGCCATCATCAGTAAACTCCTCACCTTCGGAAATCGGTGGTTTCCACAGAAAGATGGGATTTTCTGTGGCCAATAAACTAAATTGAAAAACCTCCAGCCAACTGTAATAAACACAGAATTGAAAGCTAATAAAACGCCACAGGGGCATTTCAAGGTAACTCAGCAGGAGAGAGCTCACCAGTATAGATGTGTTTACAGATGGTGACTAAAGATATAATAATAATTAATCTGCTTTTGAACTAATGAACAAATCACATGCTTCCTTAAAATACAAAGCACAAAGCTCTTAGCTGCTAATTAAGTTGGGGGGGGGGGGATAAACACTTGACTTGAGGTAAAGAATAAGGCCCATGAACAAAGATACACAGCTGTCTGCATCCTGCAGTCTGACTAGTGAAACAAGAGCCTTATTCAGAATGCAGGAACTGACCCAAAGCTCTCATTCACCTGTGGCTCTGCATCTTAACAAGACCCATGGTCGTTTACTGCTGGATACATTATACTTCCTTAAGGAATTTTTTTTGTAAAGCAATTACTCTAAATTTGGCACGAGGGTGCTAAATGTAACACTCTAAAAATAACAATAACACGAAAAAGCACGTCCACACAGAAAACAAAAGGTAAATACTCACAGTGGGTAGATTAGCTATTCTGCCCCTTTTCTAGGCTTTAGAGTTGGTTACATGAAAAAGCACTCCTTGTGAAGAGACTCAGATTGATTCATGTTCCCAAGATAACAGAAGAAGAAAGTTGACAGGAGGGTAGACAAAGAGGTGAAAGACTGACCAGCAATTGACATAGTATAGCACAGACTACGCCGACAGCAGTTTTCTTTCTCTTTTTAATTTTTGCAGGGAAAAATCAAAACATAAATATTTTACGACACATGGAAACTGAGACACTAAAGGAAACCTAAGGAAGTTGTCCACGGTCAAAGCACCATTAGATTTCAGCTGTGCTTCTGCCTCACAGATGGCTGATGCTGTTCCTGCTCCAAGACCATAGCACCTGTAACCCACAGCCCAGGCCATGGAAAAATCTAAAATATTTACTATCTTGCTCAGAGAGAACGATGTGAGAATTATGACTTCTGAGATGGATAAGAAGACAGATGCCACCTATCATAACCTACAACTGTCTGCAGAAATCGATATGTTGAAGACAAGAGGATAGAAAACGGGCTGTGACTCTTTACCAGTGTGACTGGGCTATCCTAGACACTGGTCTCCTCTAGAGCTTCTCCCATTCCTCCTCCATTTGACTCTATGTAGATCTTCCTTCTACATACTAGACGAGGATGCACTGCCTTTATGCCCTGGCATCACCTGTACAAGTTTAAGAAAAAGCAGAGGATGGAAACCTCCTTCCAACCATCGCCACTATGAATTCCCTTGACTTTTAGTAATATATTTCAGCTAGGGCTATTTAGTGAACTATCTCAAAAAACTATAGTTTTTTAAAAAAGAAAATGAGAAAACAGATTATCTGTTCTTTGAGAGGAACGGGATATTGAAGGAAAATGTCACAACACTGTTGTTCTAGAATAAGGGATTGGGTGGGGCAGGACAAACAGAGTTAGATCAAACCCTTTGGTTCTAAAAGCTAAAATTAAAAAAAAAAAAAAACGATATAAAGAAAACAAGCCACGAACTTGCCTAGTGTCACACTATGAGAAGATTTGACCACGTATACCATCCCTGCCTACCTCATAGCTTCACCATGCCCACAGATTTTTACATGGAATTACTGAAAAACAGTAGCTGGCAAGTCTGCTGAAAGGCCATTGTAGCATCCTCTGACCCTAAAATATGTCACTGCTTGTAATAAGGTAGGGCTCCAGATAATTTCTTAATATTTCTCATTATTTTATAGGCTAGATTTCTGAAAGAGAAAATTATTTGAGATTGTCAAGACCATAGAGTTGCAGAAAAGCTAAGATAAAAGTGGATAGACTGACCATGCCTCAGTCCCAGGCCATCAATCTATGGTGACAAGAAAGTGAAAGACTTAGAGAACATTCACGAGATAGCCTACCTTCTGCTTATTCAATAGAGCCTTAATTGCTTCTAACCACAATCAAAGAAAGTTGTCATCATCTCACAGAAGATAAACTATGCCTCCTGTAAAACTCATCCCCAAGGTACCACCATCCTCAAACTGTCTGCCCTTCCCAAATCTGACTCTGCACCCACTGATTTACTCCAGGTCTGATTCTGCACCCACTGATTTACTCCAGGTCTGATTCTGCGCCCACTGATTTACTCCAGGTCTGACTCTGCGCCCACTGATTTACTCCAGGTACTGCGTGAATGACTTATTTCCAACATACACAGTGGGAAATCTGCATTTGGAAAAATAGTTCCTAATGACCCCTCCCCCCTAGAATCTCTTGAAAATTCTTACGTAAGACTGTATTTGTGGCTATTTATAACTTTATGATAACAATGATATCATAAAGATTTCAAAGAGACCAGCAGAACACAAAGCCAAGGCCACTGACCAGTTAATCCCGTGGAGCCACCTCTTCTGGACATCTTGGGTGAGAGAATAAACTCCACACTGGGTTGTATAGCACACCCCATACTGGCTTCCTTGCATTGTACCTCTAATATCTACACTTGGAAAGACATGTCCACCGTCAGAGCCTCCACCCTCTTGCCATCTTCATCCAGGTCCTGTGACCCGCAGGGAGCATCTTAGAAATAAAATTTTATCATCCTCACTTCCAAGTAGGAGAATGATCTCAAAGTGTCAGTTCAACTTACAGTTGAATTCTTGTCTATTCCAGGGTAAACTCTAGAAGCATTTTCCCAATGGAATTATCAAGATATATGTTTGTGTGGGCCCCATGATGATTTTAGAGCAGAAATTATACAATATGGCTTAAATAGGCTTTTGTGGGTTGGCCTGGAAACCTAACACAGTTACTATGGAAAATGTTCAAACTCCACAAACAACTCTGTTCCCAGTGAACTTTTGAATGCAACCTATTTTAAATTGGGGGGTTGAATATTTATTTAGACTTAAATATACAGAAATGAAGTTATTAGGTACAAAAGATTATAGTTAGGATCCTGGACTTGCATTGATAAATGTCCCTCTGCCATCTTGGATATGATGGATTTAAACAGAAAACGTTGTTTCTTCTTGCAGTACCAAGCAAAGATGCAAATTCAAAATTAAATATCTACCAGATTCTATTTTAAACTAAATTCATACTGAAGTGTGGAATCACCTTACAAAGAAATTAGGTATTAGGCTATGTATTGGAATATAATCACTCACAGTACCAAAATCTTCCATTTTCATATCTTTGGAGTCATTGGGGAAAAATGTTCAAAGCAGTGGTAATAGTGGTTATGGGGGAAGCCTCAACTCGCTAGCAAAAATAAGTGAATATGTAAAGTTGAATACAAATCTTTAGAACTTTGTGTTTAAAATCGACAATCAGCTATACTGTCCTTTTCCTCCCCAACACAAAGGTCCATTTCTTCTTCTCCCTCCTGTTCTACTTCCTGGGTTGTTTGTTTGTTTGTTTGTTTGTTTGTTTGTTTGTTTTTCAAAACAGGGTCTTCCTGTGCTGCTCAGACTCATTCGTGGGATCTTTAGCCCCCAGAACAGCTGAAATTGTGAGCTTACAAAAAGCAAGGCAGCTGGTGAACTTCTTGAGCCAATACTAGCCATAGATTCAAATGTATTAAGAAAACACTGGCCTGTTGACAGGGTGAAGGCTAGTGAGGTTTTTGTTAGGTGGTGGTGGTGCTGGTGCTGGTGCTGGTAGTGGTGGTGGTGGTGGTGTTGCTGGTGCTGGTGCTGGTGCTGGTGCTGGTGGTGCTGGTGCTGGTGCTGGTGCTGGTGCTGGTGCTGGTGGTTGTTTTTTTCCTTTATTATTCAAGATGTAAACCATGTAAACAGTATCATCTAAGGACCCAAATACATGGCAACACTGCTATTGTTTTGTTTTTTCTTTATTATTCAAAGTAAAACAGTCTCATCTAAGGATCCAAATATATTGCAACATTTACTATCTTAGCATCCTCAAGAGCTGAGCCTGAAACCCAGCAAGTATCCAGTGTCAGCTCTTTTGCATTCCATCATGATCTCTACCACAAGCACACTACCTTCACAAGGATACATGTGGCAATTCTCACCAAGCTAGTCACTTGACAGAGGAAGTCTATACTGCTGACAAATGAATGTACCATCTCTAAAGAGTCAATTCTAGAAGAATCGTTTAACTGCAAGTGAAAGTGAATTAAGTTATCTCTACCTTAAATAAAATAGCATGATTGAATGCTATGGGGGCTTTTTGATGCTGTAATTACTATAACATATTTAAATTCTGACGAAATCATAGACCTTGAGGTTGGCTTCTGGAGAACTGGCATGTTAAAGAAACATATCACTTCATAAAAGGATAAAAAGAAAATAGCAATTCCTATTGAAATCAGAGGCTAATATAGAAAATTCTACTTTTGTTAAGATCCTTTTATCTTTTCTTTGTGAACTCTTGGTTTTGAAAGTTTCCTACAATTCTTCCCATAGTGCATTTTTTACCTTTGAAGGTCAGTAAATACCTGCAAAAATAACATAAACTATAAACGGTGACAACATAAAGCAGTCAGGCTTAGATCTAGGTGTTCATACTTTGAAAATTAGCAATCAGATGCTGGTACTTGCTCGTTTGGTTAACTTGACTGCCCCTCTGAGCACATCTCTGTGTACTGCTCCCTGGAAATGCTGTCTCCCAGTGCTAATTAAAGAATGTTTTTAACTCCTCAAAGATCACTTCAATGTTACACATGCACATCTTCATAATCAGTTTTTCACCTTAGTCATATTCACTATTGCCCTGTCCTGTCTCTCTTCATTAAGGCTATGAAATGATAGAGGCCCTGCCAGGTAAATTATGGAAGAAGCAGTCGCTACGTAAGGTGCTTGTCATTAGGCAAAACTGAAGCTACCGTCTCAAATCTCCAGAAAGCCCAGTTCTGCACAGGTGAGACCTGGGAAAACCAAAGGACGGCACAGGGCATCTCATTCTTCTTTTTCAATGTATGAGTCCCAAAATACATGACTTTAAAAGGTGGCTTCAGTGAATTGTTAACATAGAGGAATGAGACTTGTCAGTGTCCCTAAACTATACTTTTCATTCACAAAATGTAAGTTTTCAAAGGAAAGCATTTAAATAAACTTTCCCCCAGCACCAACACTCCATTGATCACATTTATCTGTCAGGCCTTATTCCAAAGTTGAGAGGAATCAGTGGCCAGAGATGTAAATAAAGCAGGTTCTTTAGAGGCTCTCCATGCCTTTCTCCCCAAAGTGTAATAACATCTCTATCTTCTGTTATACTTCACGTTCAAAATTCTCCAATCCCACCTCACTGCCAGCATAAAAGCAAACTCGCATCCTCACGGACACACAAGGAGCCTCCAATTTCTCAACAAGCAGAAAGCTCTACAAATTACTGTCATACCCAAGAGAAGAGCAAATCAAATTGCTTTTGAAAGCTACAAAGAGAAGCAAAACCTAAAAGCTCTCATTCTTAATCTAAAAACAATGCATATGTATGAGCGACACTGAAATCTAAATATACACTTTGTATTTCACCCACACTGCTTATGACTACAGATTTTTGCCAAAAATATTACATTTAAGCATAATACCTCAACTTTTTGAAAATCTCCAAATCCCTCATTTCCTCCCCACTGCCTACCCCCACCCAAATACACTACTACAAACTTCTGGTAAAAGAAAGAAAATCTTCTTATCTGAACAATGAAGAATCTAATATATTCTGACAGAAAAGGTCTAGGCTTAGGGACTGTCCCTTGGTTTACAAGGAAAGGGTTTATAGAGCCTCTGCCTCTAATAAAATCATAAGAGTGAAGAATTTACTTAATATCTCTGAAGCTCAGCTATATAATGTCCTCTAAGGGCAAATAAATGTATTGAGAGAGCCCATAAATCTGTGAATCCCAACTACAGTACTATTGTCATTGGGAGCCACATAATTCTTTTCTATAGGTGTGTTCTGTATGTAGCAGGAATTTAACATACTGAATGCTGGCAGCACCTCCTTCCTGTTATGATAAACTGTAAGTCTCTAGTCTTCGTCCCAAATGTTCCAAGGAAAAATTCTGGTGTAGCTTGCGAATTATCTGACGCTAGAAATGTTTAATAAATAGTAATCCTTGTTATCATTGCCCTTATCACTACATATATCCACCAGACATTGGTTATGAGATTAAAAACTGTGATATAAACCAAATTTCAAACTTTCTGTATACTTCCTGTGAAAATATCCATCGCTGACACACATGATGTCCTAATTTACATTTGGTTGCTATGATCAAACACTGACCAAAGCCAACCTGGGAAATAAAGGAGATTTTATTTATTTATTTATTTATTTATTTATTTATTCACTCATTCATTCATTCATTTTGGTTGATACTTCTACATTGTAGTCTATCATCAAAGAACTCCTAAATAGGCAGACACTCCTGGGAAACCAGAGGAGACTACTCTCTGCCCACATTTCTGACTATAGGAAAATGCCTAGCACCATCTGGGCCCCTTGCACACAGGGACCCAGTAAGTATGGGCAGGCCCTTCTGGTTGCTGCCCTCATGGAGAGCTGAAACCCAGCCCTAAGGAGCAACTTTAGGCCCGAGACAAGAGGTAAGAACAATTTTTCTGCTCCAAGTGACCCGCCTGGTGGACTCAGGACACACAAAGGCAAAATTCCTCTGGGACCAGACAACTAAGGGTTTCTAGCTGGTACACAAACAAAACTCACTGATCCCGGCCAACAGCTCCCTGCTCCCAAACCCCTTGGGAGAGACAGCTCATCCCCCAGACGTGTGCCGCAATCCTGAGACTGCAGGTCAAGAGAGACCACCACTTCTGCCCACGTTTGCCCACATCCCTGGCCCAAGAGGAAACAGTATAGGTCCTCTGGGCACAGGAAGATAGGGGCAGTAAAGCTGCAGGAGCCCTGTGGTCCAGACTGCGCCCGGATCTGAACTGACCCAGTCAAACTGCTCCCTGCACCCAAATCCTGTGGGAGGGAGAAGTAGACCTTCAGAGGGGCAGACACTTCTAGGAAACCAGAGGAGACTACTCTCTGCCCACATTTCTGACTCTAAAGGAAAACGACTAGCACCAATTGGGTGCTCTGTGCACAGGGACCCAGGTAAGTAGGGACAGGCCCTTCTGGTTCCCGCCCAGAGGGGCAGCTGAAAGCCAGTGGACAGGAACGACTACAACCCTGAAAGCAGAACACTCTGTTCCCATAACTGACTGAAAGAAAACAGGAAAACAAGTCTTCAGCACTCCTGACACACAGGCCTCTAGGACAGTCAAGCCATGGTCAGAAATAGCAAAACAAGATAACACCAGAGACAACCTGATGGCAAGAGGGAAGCACAAGAACCGATGCAACAGAAACAAAGACTACATGGCATTATCGGAGCCCAATTCTCCCACCAAAGCAAACATGAAATCTCCAAACCCACCAGAAAAGCAAGATCTAGATTTAAAATCACATTTTATCATGATGATGGAAGACTTTAAGAAAGACATAAAGAACTCCCTTAGAGAAATGCAAGAAAACACAAGTAAACAATTAGAAGCCCTTAGAGAGGAAACACAAATCCCTGAAAGAAAAACAGGAAAACACAATCAAACAGGTGAAGGAATTGAAAATGGAAATAGAAACAATAAAGAAAGCACAAAGGGAGACAGCGCTGGATATAGAAAACCAAAGGAAGAGACAAGGAGCCGTAGATACAAGCATCACCAACAGAATACAAGAGATAGAAGAGAGAATCTCAGGAGCAGAAGATTTCATAGAAATCATCGACTCAACTGTCAAAGATAATGTAAAACGGAAAAAGCTACTGGCCCAAAACATACAGGAAATCCAGGACACAATGAGAAGATCAAACCTGAGAATAATAGGTATAGAAGAAAGTGAAGACTCCCAACTCAAAGGACCAGTAAATATCTTCAACAAAATCATAGAAGAAAACTTCCCTAACCTAAAGAAAGAGATGCCCATAAACATACAAGAAGCGTACGGAACTCCAAATAGATTGGCCCAGAAAAGAAACTCCTCCTGTCACATAATAGTAAATACACCAAATGCACAAAACAAAGAAAGAATATTAAAAGCAGAAAGGGAAAAGGGTCAAGTAACATATAAAGGCAGACCTATCAGAATTAAACCAGACTTCTCACCAGAGACTATGAAAGCCAGAAGATCCTGGACAGATGTCATACAGACCCTAAGAGAACACAAATGCCAGCCCAGGTTACTGTATCTGGCAAAACTCTGTTAACAAAATGGAGAAACCAAGATATTCCATGATAAAACCAAATCTACACAATATCTTTCTACAAATCCAGCCCTACAAAAGGATAATAAATGGTAAAGCCCAACATAAGGAGGCAAGTTATACCCTAGAAAAAGCAAGAAACTAATTGTTTTGCAACAAAACAAAGAGAAGGCAAGCACACAAACATAATCTCACATTCAAATATGAATATGACAGGAAGCAATAATCACTATTGTTAATATCTCTCAACATCAATGGACTCAATTGCCCAATAAAAAGACACAGATTAACAAACTGGATATGCAATGAGGACCCAGCATTCTGCTGCCTACAGGAAACACACCTCAGAGACAAAGACAGACACTACCTCAGAGTGAAAGGCTAGAAAACAATTTTCCAAGCAAATGGTCGGAAGAAGCAAGCTGGAGTAGACATTCTAATACCGAATAAAATCGATTTTCAACCAAAAGTCATCAAAAAAGATAAGGAAGGACACTTCATATTCACCAAAGAAAAAATCCACGAAGATGAACTCTCAATCCTAAATATCTATGCTCCAAATAAAAGGGAACCTACATACATAAAAGAAACCTTACTAAAGCTCAAAGCACACACTTCACCTCACACAATAATAGTAGGAGATTTCAACACCCCACTCTCATCAATGGACAGATCATGGAAACGGAAATTAAACAGAGACATAGACAGACTAAGAGAAGTCACCAACCAAATGGACTTAACAGATATCTATAGAACAGTCTATCCTAAAACAAAAGGATATACCTTCTTCTCACCACCTCATGGTATTTCTCCAACATTGACCATATAATCTGTCATAAAACAGGCCTCAACAGATACAGAAAGATAGAAATAATCTCATGTGTCCTATCAGAGCACCATGGGCTAAAGCTGGTCTTCAATAACAATAAGGAAAGAATGCCCACATATACATGGAAGTTGAACAATGCTCTACTCAATGATAACTTGGTCAAGGAAGAAATAAAGAAAGAAATTAAAGAATTCTTAGAATTTAATGAAAATGAAGGTACAACATACCCAAACTTATGGGACACAATGAAAGCTGTGCTAAGAGGAAAACTCATAGTGCTGAGTGCCTGCAGAAAGAAACAGGAGGGAGCATATATCAGCAGCTTGACAGTACCCCTTAAAGCTCTAGAAAAAAAGAAGCAAATACAACCAGGAGGAGTAGAAGGCAGGAAATAATCAAACTCAGAGCTGAAATCAACCAAGTAGAAACAAAAAGGCCTATACAAAGAATCAACAGAACCAAAAGCTGGATAGATAAACCCTTAGCCAGACTAACCAGGGGACACAGAGAGTGTGTCCAAATCAACAAAATCAGAAATGAAAAGGGGGACATAATAGCAGAATCAGAGGAAATTCAAAAACTCATCAGATCCTACTACAAAAGCCTATATTCAACAAAACTTGAAAATCTGGAGGAAATGGACAATTTCCTAGACAGATACCAGGTACCGAAGTTAAATCAGGAAGAGATAAACCATTTGAACAACCCCGTAACTCCTAAAGAAATAGAAGCAGTCATTAAAAGTCTCCCAACCAAAAAGAGACCAGGTCCAGATGGGTTCAGTGCAGAATTCTATCAGACCTTTATAGAAGACCTCATACCAATGCTATCCAAACTATTCCACAAAATTGAAACAGAGGGAGAGCTACCAAATTCCTTCTATGAAGCCACAATTTCTCTTATACATAAACCACATAAAGACCCAACAAAGAAAGAGAACTTCAGACCAATTTCCCTTATTAATATCAACGCAAAAATACTCAATAAAATTCTTGCAAACTGCATCCAAGAACACATCAAAACAATCATCCATCATGATCAAGTACGCTCCACCCCAGGTACACAGAGAAGGTTTAATATACGGAAAAACATCAACGTAATCCACTATATAAACAAACGGAAAGATAAAAACCACATGATCATTTCATTAGATGCTGAGAAAGCATTTGACAAAATTCAACACCCCTTCATGATAAAAGTCCTGGAAAGAATAGGAATTCAAGGCTCATACCTAAACAAGGTAAAAAGCCATATACAGCAAACCAGTAGCTAACATTAAACTAAATGGAGAGAAACTTGAAGCAATCCCACTAAAATCAGGGACTAGACAAGGCTGCCCACTCTCTTCCTACTTATTCAATATAGTTCTTGATGTCCTAGCCAGAGCAATCAGACAACAAAAGGAGATCAAAGGGATACAGATCGGAAAAGAAGAGGTCAAAATATCACTATTTGCAGATGACATGATAGTATATTTAAGTGATCCCAAAAGTTCCACCAGAGAACTACTAAAGCTGATAAACAACTTCAGCAAAGTGGCTGGGTATAAAATTAACTCAAATAAATCAGTTGCCTTCCTCTACACAAAAGAGAAACAAGCCGAGAAATTAATTAGGGAAACAACACCCTTCAAAATAGTCCCAAATAATATGAAATACCACGGTGTGACTTTAAACAAGCAAGTGAAATATCTGTATAAGGACTTCAAGCCTCTGAAGAAAGAAATTGAAGAAGATCTCAGAAGATGGAAAGATCTCCCATGCTCATGGATTAGCAGGATTAATATAGTAAAAATGGCCACTTTACCAAAAGTGAGCTACAGATTCAATGCAATCCCCATCAAAATTCCCATCCAATTTTTCATAGAGTTAGACAGAACAATTTGCAAATTCATCTGGAATAACAAAAAACCCAAGATAGCTAAAACTATCCTCAACAATAAAAGGGCTTCTGGGGGAATCACTATACCTGAATTCAAACAGTATTATAGAGCAATAGTGATTAAAAAAAAACTGTATGCTATTGGTACAGAGACAGGCAGACAGACCAATGGAAGAGAATTGAAGACCCAGAAATGAACCCACACACCTATGGTCACTTGATTTTTGACAAAGGAGCCAAAACCATCCAAAGGAAAAAAGATAGCATTTTCACCAAATGGTGCTGGTTCAACTTGAGATCAGCATGTAGAAGAATGCAGATCGATCTGTGCTTATCACCCTGTACAAAGCCTAAGTGCAAGTGGATCAAGGACCTCCACATCAAACCAGATACACTCAAACTAATAGAAGAAAAACTAGGGCAGCATCTCGAACACATGGGCACTGGAGAAAATTTCCTGAACAAAACACCAATGGCTTATGCTCTAAGATCAAGAATCAACAAATGGGATCTCATAAAACTGCAAAGCTTCTGCAAGGCAAAGGACACTGTTGTTAGGACAAAATGGCAACCAACAGATTGGAAAAAGATCTTTACCAATCCTACAACTGATAGAGGACTAATATCCAAAATATACAAAGAACTCACAAAATATACAAAGAACATATAACAAAGACACATGCTCCACTATGTTCATAGCAACCTTATTTATAATAGCCAGAAGCTGGAAAGAACACAGATGCTTTTCAACAGAGGAATGGATACAGAAAATGTGGTACATCTACACAATGGAATACTACTCCACTATCAAAAACAATGACTTAATGAAATTCATAGGCAAATGGATGGAACTGGAAAATATCATCCTGAGTGAGGTAACTCAATCACAGAAAAACACACATGGTATGCACTCATTGATCAGTGGATATTAGCCCAAATGCTCGAATTACCCTAGATGCACAGAACACATGAAACTCATGAAGGATGATTAAAATGCAGATGCTTCACTCCTTCTTTAAAAGGGAACAAGAATACCCTTAGGAGGGGATAGGGAAGCAAAGTTTAGAACAGAGGCAGAAGGAACGCCCATTCAGAACCTGCCCCACATGTTGCCCATACATATACAGCCACCAAACTAGACAAGATGGATGAAGCAAAGAAGTGCAGGCTGACAGGAACCGGATGTAGTCTCTCCTGAGAGACACAGTCAGAATACTTCAAATACATACACGAATGCCAGCAGCAAACCACTGAACTGAGAACTGGACCCCCATTGAAGGAATTAGAGAAAGAACTGAAAGAGCTGAAGGGGCTTGAGATCCCATATGAACAACAATGCCAACCAACCAGAGCTTCCAGGGACTAAGCCACTACCCAAAGACTATACATGGACTGACCCTGTCCAACCTCATAGGTAGCAATGAATAGCCTAGTAAGAGCACCAGTGGAAGGGGAAGCCCTTGGTCCTGCCAAGGCTGGAACCCCAGTGAACGGGATTGTTGGGGGGAGGGTGGTAATGGGGGGAGGATGGGGAGGGGCATACCCATAGAGAAGAGGAGGTGGAGGGGTTAGGGGGATGTTGGCCTGGAAACCGGGAAAGTGAATAACATTTGAAATGTAAATAAGAAATACCCAATTTAATAAAGATGAAAAAAAAAAAAAAAAAAAACCTCCTAGATAGGAACTCAAGCAGGAACCAGGAGGCAGGAACTAAAGCAAAGACCATGGAGGGACACTCCTTCCTAGCTCATCCTTCTTCTACAGAATAGTCCCACCTGCCCAGCAATGGCTCTGCTCAAGGAGTACTGGGTCCTCCCACATCAATTAGAAATCAAGAACATGCTCCAAGGACATGCCCACGAGCCAATAGGAGAAAGAAAATCCCACAGTTGAGGCCCCTTCTCCTTAATGTATTGACAACCAAGATTAGCCATCACTGAGGGCAGGTATGATTGCCGACACTTGAATGAGGTTTAATGTGGTGCCTATGGTCTTATGAGTAGAAAGGGAATTGGAGAGAGACAAAAAGGAATGCAAAAGTCCACATCTTTGATAGGTGAAGAAAAGATGGCCACAAAACACCACTTTCCAGTCATGTTAATTTGTAGCAAGGCTGTGACAGAAATACTGACACACTCCCAGTTCGGCTAATATTTCATTCCACCATGACAGGTATATTGGGAAAATTCCATATTACACTGTCAGACTTTCCAACGTCTACCCACTGTCCAGTGTGTTTTCACACGAAGTCCCTCTGGTTCTGGCTAAGTTCCTCAGACTCTCTTCCTGTTTCCATCACCTTTCTGCCCAGGTCTTCAGAAGACTGACAGTTCTCTGGTTAGACTACAGAAGACAAATTTAACGGAGGCAAGGTTGGGTAACAAGAAACCAGTATCCTGTCTGTTTACTGTGCCATGACAAACATTTTCATGGCGGCCATCATCCACTGGGGTAAAACAGTCAGCCTTTCAGAACCCCACTTAATCAACAGACATTGCTGGGCCAGATTGATTTTGTCTCTAGATTCCACACAAATACTACTTGCCAGCTGAATTTTCTAAGAATGTTTGATGTTAAAGTGGTGAGACATAGTGACTACCTGAAGGGAATGTGTTCATCAACACTTTCCTCTTATAATTTTATAACTTTACACTTACTAAAAGGTCCGTGGTAAAGACACAGTGTCAAGTGTGTTACTCTGTTCTTGAAATTAGAGAATAATCAACCAAAAGGTTAAACAAAAATAAAAAACTTGATTTTTTTCTAGTCAGTAATTACAGAGATTAAGGATACCAAGGTCATCTTTATGAGAATACTCATCTGTCTGTCTCTGTCACTGCTCTCCATCAACCCAGATGCTTCAGGTTGATCAATTTGCCTGATAAATGACTCCATATTCCTGTAGTACAGGAATATACAAAAACTGGCTCATGAGGGAAAAAAAATCTGTAAATCTGACCTCCTCATTTTATCCAGCTTTGGTCGTGAAGGCAGCAAATCATAATTGTACCCATTTCAATTTTCTTTAAATAATACTGTGACAGTTACAGAGTAAATGTCAATAATGTCAGCTAAAGCATCAGGCCTCTCTTATTATATTGTTTCAAAACCAGCAGCTCCAAAGCAAAACTGTCGGGCAAGCTAGAAAATTGAGTTTACTTGCATTGTGTCTTACAATTAAAAGGTTAAAGCATAATGAAAAGAGATTTTAATTTTTTTAATTTGTGTGTATGCATGTGGACCTGTGTGAGTGCATGTTTGTCCCATGCATATAGGTGCCCACAGAGGCGTGAAGAGGACACCCTGGCACTTGAATTACAAATGGTTGTGAGACAACCTTCACAATTCTGGATGAACAGTGAGTGCTCTTAACTGCTAGGCCATTTCTCCAGCCCCATGAAGATAGTTCTTAATGAAAACATGGGCTGTCTCAATAATAAAGAAACCGTGGCATCACCATCTATACTGGGCTAACATCAACCATCCTACCCATATAAGTTAGGAACCTGTGGCCTTCCCTTCATGGTAGCATAAAGACTAATAGTGCTCCTGACCTATTTGTCAGCCTCAAAGTCTGGGAAGCAATAAAGCAAGAAAAACTGAAAAGTCACAGAGGATTCCCTTATTTGGCATTTCTTACTTGTGAACTTGGGATAATAAGACACCCCTCGCAGGCCTCTAGTGAGCAGTAAATGAAAGAACGAATGTGAAGTACTGATGCCCAGGCCTGGCTGTGGAGAAGCTTCTTAAAGGTCCAATATCATGACTACTCGAGACAGTCCCAGAGCCTCCCTTCATCACCATGCTAAGTAAATAAGTAAGAACCTGAGAGATTATTTTGTTGCCACGTTAAATGATGAAGGAGGACATACAGTCCAGTTCCCAGAAGACAAAAATGTAAAATCGTGAAAACCCTTCACGTTCAGATGGGGTTGCAGCTGTCGGTCACTGCCCATGCTTACTCCTGACTTCACTCCCTGGGACTGCCACAGCATAGGACCACATTCCAGGTGGCTTAAAGCCATGGCCATTTATTTTCTCCAAATGCTAAGAGCTGGAAGTCTGGCATGAAGGTGCCCACAAGGCCATGCTTCCGTTGAGTTTCTGGGTAGAATCCTCCTTGCTTCTTCTAGGTTGTGGTAGTAGCTACTACTATCAGCATCTCTGACCGTGAAGCAGCACAGCTCTGACCTCTCTGCTAACGTGTCTCTCTCCCCCTTGCATGCCAGTCTCTGTCCTTTCTTGTCTTTCAAGGCTACCAGATATACTGGACCGATGGCATGTCCTACTTCAATGTGACCGATGATATCTGCAGACATCCTTTTGATTTTAAATGAGGTCATAATACCTGAGATTAGAGCTGGTACATATTTCTTTGGGGGGATCAGGGAGGTAAGACAATCTCCTACATCCCTCTAACCAGAAAAACAGTTTATTTTACTGTGGTTTTGGTGTGGCTTTTTTTGGTCAGTCTTAAATCTACAAAATGGTGAAGTTCTTGAAATGTTATTCGCACTAACCGGCCAATTCAGAAGGACTGTAACAAAAAAGCAACTATCCCTACTTAACTATGTTTACTTCCCAAGCTCATTAGTGGTTCCATGTGGTGAGAAAAAAAAATTTCCCACTCACTGTATCAAATTTAGCACATTTATTTAGTCTGAGTCAATGCCCAAAATATCCTTTCATACATTTAAGCCAATTTTCCCCAAGGTCATGTAGCAAGAGAAAAGTCACAGATCTTGTCCTGTGAGTCAATCACTATGAAATATAGACCTGAATTATATGAAAGGGAGTTGGGCTATGAAACGTGCCCGGCATTATGGAGACTTTATTTTTCATGTAATTCTTTTATTACTCTATTTACTTTGCATCTGAACTAAAACCAAAGCAGGACTGATGTAGAGTGAATGAAAACTTTGAAGGAATGTCTCTATAAAAAAGTAGCATATATTCCGAGACTGAACGACAATCCCAGTCTCTCTCCAGTCGCAGTTCAAGAGACAGAGGGGGTGCATGGTAAGCCCAGTTACCATCCTTTAAGCAAGTGATAGTTGAAGAATAACATCTCCCAGCTTACCCTATCAGAAATATAAAACATGATTTTCTAGTTTACGTGTAAGAGTTTCCCATCTGGGAATTTTTCTAGAGGGTATTAATTAAGGGGATGAAATGTAGCTCAGTTTGTGAACACTTTTTTAGCATGCATGAAGCCCTGGGTTTAATTCCCAACCCTGCCTAACACAAGGTATAATGGTGCATGCCGGGAATCCAAATTCTGGCAAGTTTGGAAACAGAAGGATTCAAAGCCACTCTCTGAAATGTAACATGTTAAGGCCAGCTTAGGCTAGAGACCATCTCAAAAAGAAAAATGGATGAAATTCTAGTTAATTTTAATAAAGCAAAATTAAGAACATTACCTAAAAATGAGCTAACTCAGTTGGTGGTTAATCTGTACCAAATCTTTATTAACACACTTCAAAAAAGGCACTATCAAATTGAATCCAGTGGAGAAAAAAAAATCTTTTCACAGCATGAAACCACTGACTCATACACACAAGACTTTTTGCAGAATTTCACAATTTGGATGACATTTTCTTGTGAGAAATAAACCACATTTTATAGAATTAATAATAGGTTTCTATATGAAACCTTCTAGTTGATAAACTAAATCAAAATTAAAAGTAACTACATTTAGTCAGTATGAGACTGCCTGTGTTTTCTGCCACACATACATCCCAGAAACTACATGAACCTGGGACAGCCCAGAAAAGCCCACAAGTGCACAGTGGTGGTTGTGCCAATGGCGAGGTAAAATGGCCATAATGTACACATCTGGCAGATACAGCAAGCTGCCTGGCCTCAAAGTAAGCTGTTATAAACACTGCCCAGACAAATAATATAGTTGAATCATCAATGTCAACACCATTAAACTCACGACCTCTCTCCCTCTCTCCCTCTCTCTCTCCTCCCTCTCTCTCTCTCTCTCTCTCTCTCTCTCTCTCTCTCTCTCTCACACACACACACACACACACACACACACACACACACACACACCTGGATTTAATTTTTCAAATAGATTAATAATTGTCTTTTAATTCTGTTGACAGTGTTTGGTCCTTTAAAACTCACTCTCATAAGCCTCTAGCAGTGCATGAACAGCAGAATTTCACTCATTCCTAATACTTTTGACTACATAAAGGACAAACAGCAATTTTTTTCTTTTTTTATTGGTATTTTCTTTATTTACATTTCAAATATTATCCCCTTTCCCAGCTTCCCCTCCAGAAACCTCGTATCCCATCCTACTCCCCCTGCTTCTATGAGGGCGCTCCCCTACCCACCGACAAATTTAAAACAAGAATCTTGATAAATGGTCCCACACAAGCCAGAAAACTACTCAACAATGTAGATAGTTAAATTTTTATTTTATTTTAGAGAAATTTTTACTTAAAACCTTAAAGAGGAGAGAGAGTGTGAATATGACTGGATATGATCACATCATGATACATCCATTTCTTCAGTGGATTCAGGGCATCAAATCCAGGGTCACCAGGCTTCTTGACAGGAGCCTTTTTCTCAGTAATCCATCTCCCTGAGTCAGTTACACTACCTTAAATCACTCATATATAAATACTACCATGAAGCACACTGTCAGGCTGCTTTCTTCACTGCTAATAATTTCCACAGGAGCCTCTGAATACCAGCCATGCTTTGTAAAGAGATACAGATAATGTCACTTCCTGTTCAAATCTTGGATTTTGTCAATTCTGGACTGATCTATCTAGATTGACTCTGAAGAATGAAGTCCTTTGTCAAAAAAAAAAAAATCATGTCAAGTCTTTTCTTACTAACCAAAAAAAAAAAAATATCTAGACAGAAGTCAACAGAGCTTGGAGATGCTTTCTAGCAAAAGGGACCTTAAGTTGATCATAGAAATGCAAAGGCTAGGACTGGGGAGATTTTGAGATCATCACCTTTGAGCTGAATGTTTCTCTACTAACTTCTTTGCTGTCTCTGATGGTAAAAGAGAATGGTGGTTAGGCCGTACCAGACACGATGTGTCCTGTTTAATAACAAATACAAATTCACTAGAGAGACTTCTTCAGCAGAGTTCTGCTTAGATCTCACTGGTCACTACAGTGACAAGAATCTTTGGGAAATTAAGAGGCCCTGACCCCTCCCTCTTTTCCAACTTTAAACATGCTTACACTAGCAGTGGTGTCTTGAAACCAAGAGTCAACCAGTAAACCAAATGAGCAGTTCTCTGAGTGGAGCACAAAATATTCTCCATATAATATAAAACTGTCTACAGAATGAAGGATCATGCTTCCAAAGTCTTCAAATCTTCAGCCAAAAATCTGAAACACCATGAGGCTACCAGGGTGATGTCAGGGGGCCAGGCAACACCAACATAAAGCTCAAAAGTGATAGTGACAGACACTGGCCATAAAGGTAGCTCAGTCAGTATATGTCACACAAGCCTGAGGACCTGAGTTCACCCCACAGCATCAATGTGAAGAAAAAATGGGTGTGTCACTGGAGAGGTGTGTGAAAACTGGATCTCAGAGGGATTACTCGGGGCAATCAGTAAGTTCAGTGTTTACTCCAAGATGCTGTCTTGAAACGTAAGGTGACTACTGACTGAGGAAGATCTTGTTGTCAACCCCTAATCTCCACACACACAATGGTAGACACAAAGACATACAACAAGGAGGTTCCACACACACATTCAATTATCAATATTCATATACGTCACCAGCATGACTAGTATCTTTTTGTTTTGTTGACTGTTTGAGACAGGGTATTACTATATAGCCCATTCTGGCCTCACATTGTGATCCTCCTGCCTCAGCATCTCATGGGGTAGAATTACTGCTGCCCACCACAATGCCCAGTCTAATATGAATGGCTCTGACTATCGAGGATGATTGTTTGATAGATGTTTAGATAAAATAGGTCTGAAGAGATGAAAAACGTCAGAGTAGTGTGCAAATTAAAAACAGCTTTCTATCTCACGGTTTTCAACCAAGCAAAAACAAAGGCTGTAAATTCTAATAATGGAAAATAAACAGAATGTAACAGCATGAGCAAATCTTAATGCAGTTTTCTCTGTGTGTGTCTGAGCGTGTGTGAGTGTGTGTGTGAATATGTGTGTGCATGTGTGTATGTTAGAAGCAAGAGCCCAAGTGAAAAAGTCATAAATTATAATGCTGGAAAAAAATTCGTGTTCCAAAATAAGACTTGTTTTCTTCAGCAGTCTGGATAACATTTTACCTTGTGTTCAAACTATCCATGCATGCAACAAATGCGGCTTAGTCAACCTCAAATTATACCCCACTTCTGATCATCTTGTGGAAACTCAATCCGTGTCCATGGAAATGTAGCATCGTGCTGTAAAGCTAAGTAAGAAATAATACTTGGTATTTAAATGCAGGAGGCACCTTTAAATTGTCTCTCATTTTTATTTAAATATTTCAGCCTACTAAACAGGCTAAATTTATATTATTTCAGAGATTCAATCAGCACAAAAACTGGCTCTGGTCATCACAGTGCTCACCTTGTACTCTATGATTTATTCATTAATGATTAGTTTTTCCTTCAACTCCATCTGCCGATTTCGTAACTCACAACTCACTGATATAGCTTCAGTGTACATGGGCTGGAACTGACCGCAGCTGAAGCTTATCATTCCTTATCCTTTAGCAAGGGGTGGGGGTCTTACTCATTTGCAAGGGTCCTTCCCTCATGAGTATCTTCTACAGCATTCCTCCCAACACTCATTGTACCACCACCACTGGCCTCCACCTACCTATGGCTCCTCACCCTGGGACTATAAATCCTTTTGTATACAAACATAACAAACAAACGATGCTCTTACAACTGCAAATTTCTTCTAAATATGCATGTAGTGTCTAAGGCTCATACTCACCCCACCCCAAGTACCATCCTTTTTTGAAGAATAGATACGACCTACTGGGTGCCATCCCATACACATAGTCACTATGTGCTGGTGAGTATTTAGCTCTGGCTTTGATAGAAAATGTGTGTGTGTGTGTGTGTGTGTGTGTGTGTGTGTGTGTGTGTGTGTGTGAATACATATATTTGTGTATATATCTGTTATAAATTGTGCTGATAGGAGAGAAATATGGCTACCAGTTCACAAATAATAAAATTCTCTCACTGGTCATTAATAGGACACTTCTTTCTTGAGCTTGGTAACAATTTACAAACACTAGAAGAATGTTTCCACCATGGCATCCAAGGTCCTCTCTATCTGACACAACTTAATGCTACCCTACCATCTTAACTCTGTTACTTTTTCATCTAGAAAATAAGCAGAACAAAATCTCTGATTTAGAGTATGCATCTGTCAAGTGTTCGTAGACATTCTCCTGTGGCTTACTGCACAGTCCAATGTAGAGTCAGTGAACAGAGGCTAGGAAAGAAGCACAACCAGCCCTCAGGCAGACACGAAAGATGGAAATCATAGCAAACTAGGGAGGGCGAGCTTCTAATGTTTACTTTAATTTAATGTATTTAATCGGAAGAGCACAGGTTTTTTGTTTTGCTTGGTTTGGTTTGGCGTTTTTAGTTTTTTGGGGGGTAGGGGGGTTGGGTTTTTTTTTTATTTTGTTTGTTTGTTTGTTCACAGCTGTCCTTAACAACCAATGTACATGATTTCTCAAAGTTTAAACAGTCAGGTTCCCACAAGCCAGCATAACCCAGACCCATTACAGTCTGTCAAATAAGTCACCTGTACTTATTTGACAGTCACCCGGCTTCACTGTGCCTGCTCTTGCAGCCGGTGCCCACCAGAATCTGCAGTTCTAAAGCTGGGGAGCACAGCATGGCCTTCATTTGACTACCTTGAAATATTCTGAGTGCTTTTCCTTTCCCTCTCTACTATTCCCTCCTTCTTCCCTAACTCCCCATAGTCCCACCATCCTCCTGAAAGGCTTGTGTTATGTTCAGCTCTCTTCCCTGTTCATTTTGCAAACCCAGTCACCAGGGTTTTAGTAAGCAAGTACTCTCCAGTAACCTCCAAATTTCTCTCACTCAGCAGGACACTCTGGTACGCTGAGCTCCAATAATGGATTGCCGACTGCCTTATGAGTTAGCTCCCTTTCTTGTCTTCTTACTAATTAAGTAATTAGTTGGGTCATCATTTATACCTATCTCTCCCTTTAGGCTATTTCACAGACACACGGGACATACTGATTCTTTCTCCCATATTCTCAGAACCCAATGCATTATCCAAGAGAGTAGATGTTCTGGGAACAGATGAAGTCACAAATCAATAATTAGTATGTATTTCAAACACAGAAAGCCTAGAACACAAGTAAATACCCACCAGGGTGTTTTCCTCCTAAAGTCTTCCAATCCTGAAAGGCACCCAGATGCAAACCTTACCAATGGGAGAGAATCCCAAAATGTATCACTTGCTACTACCTACCTCCCTACTTCCTCAGTATCCTTCAAATCTACCTCTTGTTGCTATCACTGTGACTACTACCTCAGCTTATGCTCACATTTGGCTGGACCATACATTAGCCTCCAGAGCCCCTTAGTTCCTGGTTCTCCCCACTCCAAATCAACTACACACTGCTACCAAACATAGTTGGCAAGCTCTGTTTAATAATCTATTAAGACTGCTCTACCTTATATAAATGCTGAAATCTTCACTCCAGAACGTGCAAAGCCTTTGTAGTCATAATGCATCTGGCTACTCAGCCTTAAACACTTGCCCACGAGAGGTCCACACTCCCCATGGTCACCTAGTCTCCTTCACAACTCTGGGCCTCTGTCCATTCACTCTGCCCTGCTTTGACTTCCTTCCTCCTATCACATTGTTATCACAATGCACCCTATATCTTGGTGCTGCGGGCTGTATTTCTGAGCCTGAAGTATGCCTTCCTCTGCATTTTCATAACACTTTGATCAATCCACTACTGTTCTTATTCCCTGCAAGGGTCGCTCCTTTGAACCTCAGTCTTCCCACACAGGATCATAAACTTCTGCCAAGCAGAGACAATGCATAGGAAGACGCTGGCGCTCCTTTTACTGCTATGAAATGACAAACCATTTGTTCTGCAAAGAAAGCAAGCATCCAAGTAGCTGCTCTGCCTTTTAAAGCCACTCACCTTGAAAGTTATCCACTTACTTTAATGACGATGGCATGAATCCAGGAAGAAAAAATTGAAATAAACTTTCTGAATTATCTGGGGGAATGTTTTCATATTATCTCAAGCAATAAACTTAAAATGAAAAAAAAAAAAAACCTCCTAAAGAGGCCTGAGATCTAAGAGGAAAAGATACAAAGGGTAACATAATTCTATGTGGAAAATGAAATGTGTAAAAGATTACACAATGGTTGACATGAAGATTCCTGATACACTGTCTCACATGGGCATCTAAGGGGAGACTCTGAAGTATAAGGAAAGTATTGTTTCAAAGGGAAGCACTGGGATTTCAAGCAGGGCGCCAGCCCTTCAGAGATTAAGTGGCAATGCTGTTTCCTTTTGGTTTTGGAGGCCAGGCCTTACACATAGTAAGCAAGTGTCCTAAGACCTAGCTACACTCTCAGTCCATTGGTATTACTTTATAAAGACAGTTACAATACTTAAAAAGGATGGCCATGGCAGACCATCTTCATGTTGACATATAATTATTAGTAAACCATTTGCTCCACTAGAAATAAGAATTCTCAAAAAGTAGTGTGAATAGGTATTCTCTTAAAGAGGAAAGAATCTAGAAAGTAAATGAAACTACTGCACAATATTAGACAATGTAAATGTTTATTTATTGAGAGCCTCTCAGAGTGACTAGTATTTCATTGTTAACTCTCCGAAAAGTCTATCTATACTTGTGTAGTATACTAGGGTTTCTCAATTTCTTGTAGTAACATAATCCTTTTTTTCTGGCTGACATTGGGAGACTACGACCCTATAAATCCTCAGAAAGCTTGTTTAACTCAGGGCTGAAAGTTTCTCAGGGAATCCTGACTTATAATCCCAATTAACAGCCTCAGAAAAGCCAAAGATAAGATTTTGACCTACTCTGACACTTTCATGACTGCTATGATGTAAGTGTCACCCAGAGCTCATGAACTTGGTCTCCAGAGACCAAGACTTGAAGACATGGTGAATGTTTAAGACACGGAGCTAGCAGAAGGCACTTGAGTGATAAAGGCCATGCCCTTGTGTATGGATTAATGAAGGAGTTCTTTTTTTTTTTTTTTTTGGTTCTTTTTTTCAGAGCTGGGGACCAAACCCAGGGCCTTGCGCTTCCTAGGCAAGCGCTCTACCACTGAGCTAAATCCCCAACCCCAGGAGTTCTTATCCATATGAGCTGACTGCTTGATCAGGAACTGACCCTGTCTTTGAAGTACCATCCAGACTGCAGGATTCAGCCTGGAGGCTCACATCAGCACATGTTATTTGGACTTTACAGCTGCAGGAACAGTGAACCCAATACTCTTTCCTCTCTAAATCCCAGTTTCGGGGATTTTGTCACAGCATTCCAAATGGAGTGAGACAGCGATTGACCAGAGTTGTTCTTATACCATGTCCTTGAGAAAACCTTACAGTATAAACAGAACTAGTAGCTATGGATAGATTTGTAGCCTCTCCGGGAGACCCCCCCATCAGTTCAAACAGGTCACCTGAGCAGCGTTGGTTCACATCTGTGCTGCCACCAGGACTCTGTTCAGACTCTTCTGGAATTCATTGTTTCCTCATAGGTCCTCTGTTTCTACACGGCTAATGCCTGCCTATTACTTTAAGGTTCATTTCATCCACTTTCCCCGGGTTGTCTTCACTGCCGACTGGCTAAAAATAACCATCCCCATGGTACCTCTCTTGCTTACATGGAACTTAGAAATTCGCTGTTATGTTACACAGAGACCAGATTCACATTGCCCAGGGCAGGAGTGGGCTTTGCACAGGTTAATACCCTGACAGAACAGGCTGGCTGGTATGTTTCTACATAGCAGTCTCAATGTCTGTAAATCTGAGTAACTATCTTAATAAGTTTGAAATAATTTTTAAGTCTTTGAAGTGTTTTCAAGAACATATCTAATTTGACTCTCACCTTTGAAAGAAATGAAATAAGTATACAAGAGAACCTGAACTTCATAAAACCAAGTGCTTCTACAAAGTAATTAGTGTATTCTGCTGCTTAGAATAGCACTATACACAGTAGGTACTTATCTGGGCATAAATCATCATCATCATCGTCATTGTCATCATCATCATTATCCTGAGAAAGGCTAACTTCACTTTTGGTCTTTTTCACAATTTAGCCCTCTTCCTCCAAAGATCACTACCTGTATTTACAGTAGATTCTGTTAATGCCAACCATGCCCCATGCCCATTACCACTTGAACATATGCCCACAGGCTTCCAGCTGCCAACACATTCATTTCTTTGCCCAAAGACTTTCTCTAGACCTGCAGTGCAGAATAGAGGCTCAGGGGATTTATATCCCCTGGAAGCAGTCCTCAAGTATAGCATAACTGGTTTTATGGTTTAAAAAAAAAAAGATCCTAGGTCAGTTGCAGACAGCTCCAAAATGTGGTTTCCATAGCATCTCCAGAATTCCATTTCTCTTGTTCAGAACCATAGCTGATTTAATTACAACCTCCTCCTGTTTTACACTTTGAATACTGTATGTTTAGTTTGCCTTTTGCCTGTAAGCAAATGACCTGTGCTCAATATAATTCTAATAATTGGACCCCAAAAGAAATGCCGTATGATAGAAATGAAATGCCTCTCTGGAAAAATATCAAAGGTAAAAACAGAAGGAATCCTTTCAAAGCAAGGATAATTTCATCTTTCGAAGAGAAAACATCAATCGGCCACTATTTACCACTGCTCAGAAAAACACATACAATGTAGAATTAATGTTAACATAAGAATTTTAATGTGATGATTGCCTGACACAAGAAAGAAACATTGTTTGGAACAGCAAAACACGTATTTAAAAAGTTGTTGGGAAATGTGCTGTTTTAACGTCCACTTTATGCCTTAAGTCTAACCTTTCTCAGGTCCTTACATCACTGATTCTCACAGGGCCAATGCAAAGTCTGTCCTACACAGTTTCAAAGTCAACCAAGAGCTTTCCATTGAGAATGAACTGAAAAGTGAAAAGGAAGGGGGAGGGGAGGAAAGGCTATGGTAAGGAATTCTCAGGCAAGGTAGAGATAGGAAGATACATAGTTACTATTTACCATGATGTGCTGGTTAGGGTTACATTGCCAGGATGAATCACCATTACCAAAGAAACTTGGGGAGGAAAGGGTTTGTTTGGCTTACACTTTCAAGTATCAGCCCTCCACTGTGGGAAGTCAGAGCAAGAACTAAAGCAGTGCAGGAACAGCAAAACCAGGGACCAAAGAGAGCTGCTGCTTGCTGGATTGCTCACCCTGCTTTCTTAAAGAGCCCAGGGCCACCAGCCCAAGGGTAGCACCACACACATCGGTCTGGGCCCTTCCCCCTCAATCACTAGTTAAGAAAATGCCCTACAATGGGATCTTGTGGAGGTATTTTCTTAATTGAGGTTCCCTCCTTCAAATGACTCTAGTTTGTTACAAGTCAACATAAAACCAGCAAGAGAGGCAAGGGATAGCCTCCTAGCCAAGATGAGGGTGGGGAGAAGGACAATATAAAGAATCACCACAGAGTCACCTGGCTGCCTGAGTCGAACCAACCAGCCATATTTTAATTGTAACTTTAAAACTATGAGACATGGCATACACATAGATTCAAATTAAAGGAGCTCCTTTCCAAATTTTTTAGCTGCAGGTTTTACACTTCTCAGCTAATCTCTTCATTTACAGGCTGTTCGGTTTGGTTTCATTCTATTGCCTAGTTCCTTCATCAGATATGGTTTACATGCTTAGGAGTTTACCTTTTAATCTATATAATCCAATGGTTAATAATTATCACAAAGCCAATGTAACTGTAAGTCCTATCTAATACCACAACCTTGCTATTGCTCCCCAAAGAAATCCTATACCCATGCAATCCCAGCCTGCTTCTCCACAGGGACCATTCACGTATGTGGAATCACACAATATGTGGTCTTGAAGACCTAGCCTATTTCATAGGGCATAATGTTTATTCATGAGGCCCATCTACCATCAATATTCCATTCCTATTTATTATGTTCAATAATATCTTCATATGTAGGTGTACCACCTTTTAAAAATCTTTGCAAAGGTGGTGGATATTTGGATTGTTTCTAATGTTTGCTATAACCCATGGCTACAAACATTCATAAAGACATTTCTATCTGAAAACCTATTCTCAATTCCTTTCTCTTGCCCCCCTCCTCTTCCTCCCTCTTTCTCCCTTTCCCTTCCTCTCCCTCTCTCCCTCTCTTTCTGTCTCTCCCTCTCTCTTTCCTCTTCTCTCTCTGTCTCTCCCTCTCTCTTTCCTTTTCTCTTTCTGTCTCTCCCTCTCTCTTTGTCTCTCTTTCTCTTGCTCACTTGCTCTTATTCTCGCTCTCCTAACCCTGGGAATAGATCAGAAGTTCAGAGAGGTCTACTGACTTTTAAAACTGTTTCTCAAAGAATTATGACATTTTTTTATATTAGACAAGTCTCTCTGTAAGTAGTCTGAGGGTGATTAAATAATTCAGTTATAACAAGAGGCATGAAGGTCAGATTCTACCACAAGTCAGAAAGGTAACACAGAAGTAGAAACAGGAAAACAGAACAGGAACTGAAAGGAGGCAGGAAACAGAAACGCCCTCAGAAAGATTTGCAAAAAGTGATGGCTGAGGAAAATGAGTGTGACAGACTTCAATTCCATAAAATATAGGCAATTAGGAAAAACTAAAAATACTCAAGACAAAGCAACAGAGTATGACTGTCACAGAAGCAAAGAAGCTAGAGACTAAAGGGTGCATGCAGCTGTCAGCACCCCTGCCATCATGCTCTGAGGAACACAGGTATAGTGTGGTCAGCTCTCCTCCCAGGCCACAGAAATGAGACTTTACTTGCCATGTCCAGTATTACCAATTGGCTCAACATTCCTTTAAATTTGTGCACAACCCTCAAAACACATGATAGATTTTCCTTCTGCACTACACATGGGAGAGAGGAAAATCTGCCCACTACAGAGCTGGTTAAGAGGGTCCATGAAGCAGATGAGAGAAGAGGCAGCAGAGGAAACTGCCGGCCTCTGGGCTATCCCAGTGGCTGTGATGGCTGTCTTCAGAGAGGAGTGCCACAGACAGTGAAACAGCACAGAGAAGCATTTCACACCGAGACTAAAAGGAGCTAAGAAATATGGGACACTGAAAAATGGAGGAAATATTTGGTATCTGTGAAAAAATAAAATGCAGGAATTATTTAGTTTGCCTTTCTTCCCAAACCTTGATAAATATATATGGGGGGTGGGTGGTAAGCAGGGCTTGAAAGTTTACATCTCTATGGTACATGGTAGTTTTAAATTTAGTTTAAAAATCAACTATCGACATTTTTTAAGCTGCAAAAATGATAGTAACCAGACATATAACTTAGTCTCCACATGACAGATAGCCACAGTAACAATTTAGATGAGACTCCCATCTATTCTGGCAACTCTACTTAAAGCAAAAAGTCATTACCCTGGGCCCAGACCTTTGTAAGAAGCCGGTTGCACCAATGTCCATTGGTCACTGGTCTCCACAGCACAGACTAAGTGTATATCCACAGCATGGACTAAGTGCATATTCACAGCATGGACTAAGTACATATCCACAGCATGGACTAAGTGTATATCCACAGCACAGACTAAGTGTATATCCACATCACAGACTACGTGTATATTCACAGCACGGACTAAGTGCATATCCACAGCATGGACTAAGTGCATATCCACAGCATGGACTAAGTGCATATCCACAGCATGGACTAAGTGCATATCCACATCATGGACTAAGTGCATATCCACAGCATGGACTAGTGTATATCCACAGCATGGACTAAGTGCATATCCACAGCATGGACTAAGTGCATATCCACAGCACAGACTAAGTGCATATCCACAGCACGGACTAAGTGAATATCCACAGCATGGACTAAGTGTATATCCACACCATGGACTAAGTGCATATCCACACCATGGACTAAGTGCATATCCACACCATGGACTAAGTGTATATCTACAACATGGACTAAGTGTATATCCACAGCATGGACTAAGTGTATATCCACACCATGGACTAAGTGTATATCCACAGCATGGACTAAGTGCATATCCACAGCATGGACTAAGTGGATATCCACAGCATGGACTAAGTGGATATCCACAGCATGGACTAAGTGGATATCCACAGCACGGACTAAGTGGATATCCACAGCATGGACTAAGTGGATATCCACAGCATGGACTAAGTGCATATCCACAGCATGGACTAAATTTATATCCACAGCATGGACTAAGTGCATATCCACAGCACAGACTAAGTGCATATCCATAGCACAGACTAAGTTTATATCCCCCATCTAGGAACAGAGAAAGAAGAGAAGATGGCTCTGAATATCTCAGCCCTTTCAAGGCCAACCTGGAAGTCCCACACATCATATCCACGTACTTCCTATGCACAGAATTCTGCCACATGCTGAGATTCCTACCTACAAGAAAGGCTAACAAGTGTCATCCTTAGCCTACAGGAGGTGCTCCTTGCTGACCTAGGAGGCTCTGCATCTGAAGACAATAAGGAAAAAAGCACCGAGAGACAACCTGTGTCTCCCACCAGTGAGGTATTCTCCTATTTGAGATACTATGTTTAAAATTCTATAAATAATTTATATATTGGTTGAGTTTTACGGTAGTATATGAGTCTAACCTTTATGCTCAAATACTGGAAGCAGCAATATAATATCGCCACAAGTTTTGGCATCACAGGGCTGATATTTATTTCAGTGCTGAAGAAAGTGAAAGTTAATTTTAATTTCTTCACATGAAATTATTTGCCTTAGCATTCTAAAGCAACTCTGGTCTTCTTGCCATGCCTAACAACTAGTTTTCAAACGACTACATTAAAAACTCAAATTACAGAATTAAAAAATCATTGACATATTCTCACAGCATATGGAACTGTACCACCTCAAAGGATTCTTTTCCATCCTCACAGTCAATTGTGCCCTTACTGCCAGAAAACTCTCAAAGTAGCAAGATGTGCTCACTACGGCAAGATATGCTCCCGAATTTTGTTGCTTTGCTCTCATATTAGTTCGCAGTGCTATATTTTCTCACTCAAGCATACAAGTGGATTAAAAATAATGTAGTTCACTAGAACAAAGTTCATTACTGCTGAATGTATGAACATTCTAGAGGCCGCTGCATGAACTGTAGAACCCCCATGCAGGATCCATAAAAGATGATCCTATTTAAAACCCAGTAATGCATAAGCTGTTCTATGCTCATTCACATATATTCAAAGCTACTTGGTTTCCTTCAGTTTTTAAACGATGGTATTTTTCTACACTACTATCTTTTTCTTTTTAACCTAATGATGCCTTTTTTATTCACTGCAGGGGTCATGTGTCATGATGTGCGAGTGGGAAGCAGAAGACAACACGTGGAAAAAAGTTCTCTCTTCCTACTACATAGATCCTGGGGACAAACTAAGGTGGTAAGGCGTGGAGGTAAGACTTTGACCCGCAGAGCTATCTCACCAGCCCTGGGAATAGCATCTCACACGCACTTAAAATATATAAATTATTATTCTCCAAGTTAACTTCCTAATCTCGGTGTAGCTTAGGAATAATACCTTACTGAAGATTGTTCGTGGTAGTGAGGGTACTTCGCTCAGGATCAGAAGAGAAAAGTAACCTCCAACCCAACAATAAACACGGTGACCCACAAGTGATGTGCCTGTGTGACATGCTGGTGCAATGGTGGCACAAGTGTTATGGATGCGACCACTCATCCTCTGATTGTATATAAAACCCACTCTACAAGATGGAACCCATGCCTGGTACTGCTTGGGTAGCCAAAAATCTGACACTAGATAGGCCATGGGCCTAGAAGAAAACCAAATACTACCGTTCAGGTAAAGGAACACAGCAGTATAAAATGACTTCCAAAGGCATGCGGCTAGACCCATAGATCAGTGCCTGACTGAACCACCATCAGACAAGCTTCCTCTTGTAGTAGAAACTAGAATAGAAACCCACAACTGGACAGTGTGCAAAGAGTGAGAGATTTCTGGAACACTCAGTCATTAAGTAAGATTTCTTCATCAAAGCCCTTCCCTTAGAGCTCAGAGAACTATGCTGAAGAGAGACAGAAATACAATAAGAGCCAAAGGGGATCGTCATAGGACAGCAAGGAAACAGTGCTTCGAAAACCCTAACACAACAGGATTAATGTACATGTAACCTCACAGAGATGGTGGCAGCCTGCACAGGGCCCAAACAAGTTTAAACCAGATGGGGACCCCAATGCTGAGAGGGGTACTAGACATGAGACTCTACTCTTATTCCAAGGCAATCTCCAATGACGCCTGCTTGTAAAGAACAATCAGTTGTCTCTAATGAAGTTCCACTGGGTATATTAACCACACGTAGGGGTTTGATCCATGCCCAGCAGAAGATGGCCAATACAAAATGACTCAATTGTATTTTTGTAGACACTCTGTCTCATATTGCTTTGTTTGGGTTTTTTTTTCCATATTGGTCTTTTGCTTGCATTGCGTTTATGACTTCCAATTGTGTGTGTGTGTGTGTGTGTGTGTGTGTGTGTGTGTGTGTGTGTTATTTGTGTTTTATTTTTAATTCTGGTTTGTTTGGAGGATTTTGTGGGGGAGGGTTGCCTATTTTCTAAAGAGAATGAGTAAGAGCAGCATGGCGGTGGGAGAGTGGGGAAGTAAGGAGGAACTGGGAGAGGGGAACCTCGATCAGAGTATATCATATGAAACGAAGTAGTTGTTCAGCAAAATCAGAAATATTTTTTGTTTTCTGTTTGCTTGCCTTTTTATTGTTTGCTTGCTTGTTTCTTTGGGATTGGGGGAGGGAGGGTTGTGGGGTCTTTTGAGATAAGGTTCTTGTGGTACATACCAGGCTGGCTCTGAACTCATGGTCCTCCCACCTAGGTCTCCTCAGAAGTTAGGATTGCAAACATCTGCCAACACTCTCCAGTTATTAAGAATAGTTTTGAATGGAAAGGACTGTGATAAAACAACCATGATACATGAAACCTTCATGCATGCTTATAATTCAAAAGACTCATTAAAGAAAAATTGGAAATGGTTAAAATAGAAACTAGCACAATAAACCATGTTAAATTGAATACTTAAACAGATATATTTGTACAAGAGAGACTGGATCTGCCTTTTTGTTTGAGAAAAGTTTAAGTTGTGAACTAATTACATAAGTCATTGAATACCAGGAAATAATTCTTTAAAATTAAAAATATATAAGATAAACCCTGAGAAATGGGAACCCGAGCATAGGAGAGCCATGGCTTTGCCATCTTATAGATCCCAAACACCAAAGGAATAAATCCAGACTTAGCTTCTCCTGTCGTGAGACACAGGGTCTGAGAATCTAGGGAGAGCAGAGAATCTAAAAATCAACAAAAAGTTTAACCGAAGAAAGAAAGCTGGACAGAGAACGCTGGAGAATTTCAGAGAATCCTCATTAGATATTGAACACGAAGGTGATGAGGGAACACCCCCACCCCGAAAGGCCAGGTAAAGAATCAGAGTGAAGAGTTCAGGGTATGCGGTACAGCAGGGAACTGTGCCTCTCCCTACCAGACACACAGGGAGAAAAAATATCTCATAATTCATGCAGTGTTGGGGACAATGCTTAGAGATGAATCTCAGAAACAAGACTGGAAAGGATCAGACTTGTTTTCTAATCACTAATTTCCTCCCCCCCCAAAAAAAGTGCTCAAGAAAATATACAGGGGCATAAAAATACCAACCAAGCAAATACCATAATGCCTGGTATCCATGAGACATTACTAGACAAGCCTGATGCTTCAAGGCAGTGAGAGCATAGTGCTTCCCTCAGAGGCACTGGGTTCAATCCCCTCCATTGCAGGAAGAAGAGCGAGAGGAAGAAGTTATACAAAGACAGGAAAATAACTCATAAAAACTGGAAGTCAATCTCACAATATTGACCAAGAGTCTAAGAAGACATTAGAATTTGCACTCAGTCATCGAGGTAGTTATTATAAATCCATTAAATACGTTCATATGGATAAACAGAGCTGCAAAGATTTTTTTAAAGCATCCAAATAAAACTCTTACCGATGAAAGTTTACAGTGCTGAGGAGAAGCCAAGTTCCTATGAGTACTGGGAGCAAGCTTGAAGGCGCGGCTATAGAAACTATCCAAGAGAAAGCAGAGGGAACAGGAAGAGAAATAAACACAGTCCCAAGCTTGGTACAACTACAGTCCACGATGGAGATTCAGCAAATAGACCATCCCAAATGGGAAGAAGGAATGACATAAATTTTTCCCCCAAATTTGACGGTGATTACAGAAATCTAAGTACAATCGACCAACATAAGGGGTAATGAAGAACAGCTATAACACAGCAAATAATTCACTTGAAGCCAGTAATAAACACAAAACCTATAGGACACTTAAATAGACGCACTTAACCTATATGTATTACATTTGTCGTAAGTGCATACATACCTACATAATGCATGCAAACATACATACATACATACATACATGCATATGGTATGTAAATATACATGTAAGCATGCATATGAACAAAGACAACTTCCGGTAAAATACTATGCAAATGAGAAGATAGCAAAGTGGCATTTTTTTTAAAAGGCCATTAGAAATTCCATATCAAACAAAAGCAACACAAAAGGAAGCAAAATGAAGATGCTTCCAGACGTACAAACCCTAAAAGTCTTCATCACCATCAGATTGGGCTACAAAACAGGTTTAAAAATAGGACTTTGAGGCACAGGAAGACGACTGAACACACACACCGTGAAGAACACTGCAAATGGGAAGTACGTGGGGAAGCTGGGGAAGCGCAGAAGGCATTTTTACCGTGGAAATGTCTTTAAAATAGTATGCATGTAGTCTTTAAAGTAAGAGGGTGGGTTTTTAAATATTTACAGCTGAATCAATTGTGTATGTATGAGGTACCTGTGTGGAGTACACATTCATGTGTATACACATGCACACGCCTATAGAGGTCAGAGGTTGACATCGGACTTCTTTCCTTACTCACTTTACATCCAGATTGCACCCTCCCCTTCTTCTCCAACCCACCCTAGCATATCAAGGCACATCCACTCCCGCTGAGGCAAGACAAGGCAGCCTAGTTAAGAGAACTGGATCCACAGGCAGGCAACAGAGTCAGGGGTCAGCCCCTGCTCCAGTTGTTGGGGAACTTGCATGAAGACCAAGCTGCATGTCAGCTACATATATGGGGGGAGGCATTGATAGCTCTTCCCCCATATATTGAGAAAGGTTTCATAATTGAACCCAGAGCTTACCTATTCTGATGGACTAGCTAAGCTGCGTGCCCTGCCTCATCAGTGCTGAGCTGACAGAAGTTGCCCTGTCTGCATGGGATTTATGAGATGCTGGAGATCTAAACTGTGTTCCTCATCCTTGGGAAACATGTGTTTCACCCTCTGAGGCCGTCAATCTCCCTGGCCCTGGGGATATGAACAGACTCTCATGGCCCTTCAGTCACCACTTCAAAATCACAAACTCACATCAGAATACTTTAGATTTGAGAATGTATAAAAATTAAGACTATGGCCATTATTCCAAAATGCTATCGTTTTCGACTTCACTCTTCTTGAGAATATAGTAGCCGCTCGGTTTATAACATTTGTTTCCATAAACAGAAAGTACAGCTTCAAAGGCCTGTTAGAGTTAGCAGGCAAGTCAGCACAGAAGCTCATGATGTGGCTCTGACTTTACTTGGTAAATAGCAAACACTACTGTTCTGTATAATACTAAACTCAAACATTTGTATTCGTGTGGGTAAATGTTAAGAATGAGGTCAGACAAGGAGATAGGAGATTTTTAAATATATTTATAGCAAACCCTTCCTTTCCCAGCCACTGCAAATGAGCATAGGCCCAAATGCATATCCTGAGGGCTTTTTCAGGGAATTGTTTATCGGGGAGGTTCAGGGGAAAGGTAACAAAGCAGGGTTACTTTTCTCCACCTTCTGAGGCTGGCGAAATAAACAATAGCTTCAAATCTTAACTGTGGACACAGGAGTCTAAAATTCTATAGACAGTCTCTGAGGTTTTCTCTGGGTGTATGAAATCTATTCAGAAGCACATCCGCCAAGTTCTCTCAGCGAGCAGTGGTGTGGTAATGGAAAAGAAAATACAGTGGAACTGCATCTTTTTGGGGATGAGGGAAAGTTGGATTTCAAGATGAAAATCCAGTGCACACAAGACTTGGGAGGGAGTGACTCATCCACAAAGCACAGCGTAGAGCCGTTTGTGTGGCGCATCATGAATAGAAATGCTGAGGCCCCATAAAGCCAGAGGGAGCCTAAGTTGGGCTGAACAAAAGGTAAGTCTCTGTGCAGAAATCTGCACATTCCCACTTCTCCATGTAAGACGAGCATGAAAATGCCAACAGGAAACCAAAAGTAATAGAAATTTTTAATATGTCACTACATGTCATCAGAGTCTGCTTCAGTTCATCTGCCTGGTTAGCCTCTATGATAGGTCCAGTGTATGTGAGGAATTAGAGACAGAATATCTGCATGTTCAGTACCAAGGCCAACGTGTGCACGAACGATGATAACCTAAGACCCACGAGTTGTGTGAAAGACACTGGTCATTTGAAAGAAGAAACCCCTACCCTTCTCAACGAGACAGCCTATGGTATTGATTTCGTGTATTTTAGGGAACATCCGTGAAGCTCACTGTGGTGGAATTATTTATGTAGCAACTGAATTCTGATATGTTTAAATTCACTTAATGCTCCTCATTTTCCCTTATAACAGAGAAAGGTCAAAGGGCACAATGGACAAAGAAATCAATATCAGAGGAGGACTCTCCAAAGGTGGCATTTCTAATTAGCCAATTGTAAATGTGTGCAGGATATTAGCAAACACAGTAGATAATCTCAGATATGAGCTAACACAGCACAAACAATGATTTTTGGAGGTAAGGATGGTGGTGGAGGCAGTGGTATTAATGAAAATAATGTATATAATCCAGGTTTAAATGGCTTATTAGGAAAGAAAACGATGAAAATGTAGAGGCTAGCAAAAATAAGGGAACTCAGCTCATTAAGAAGGGGCCACAGAGGGAAAGAGAGGGAAGTAGGGAGGGAGAGACAGAGGGGAAGAGAGGAGGGGGAGAGGGAAAGATAAAGGGAGAGACAGACAGAGAGGAGAGATGAGGAGTAGGAGAGAGGGAAGGAGAGAAGGAAGGAGAGGGAGGCAGACAGACAGACAGAGGAGGAGAGGGTAAGAGAAGAGGGGGAGAGGGAAAATTAGAGGAAGGAACAGAGAAAAGGAGAGGGAGAGGAAGGAGAGAAGGAGAGAGGGGAGGGACAGAAAGAGAAGGAAAGAGGAGGGGGAGAGGGAGAGAGGAAAAGTCAGAGAAGGGGGAGAAAAAAGAGAGAGACAGAGACAGAGACACAGAGACAGAGATAGGGAGGGAGAGAGGGAAAGAGAAAGGGAGGGAAGGAGAGAGAGAGAGAGAGAGAGAGAGAGAGAGAGAGAGAGAGAAACAGACAAAGAGGAGAGAGGGGGACACAGAAAGGTAGACAGACGGACAGAGGAGAGGTGATAAAGCCAGGTTTGGGTAAAGTGGTGAGTAGAGCTGGGCCTCCAGATTAATAAGGATGTGATGGAAATCAGACAGGGCCTGGTGGAAAAGGTCACATGCAATATTGCTGGTCATTTGGGGAAAGAAGGAAAGCAACCTGAGGAAATATAACAGAATTCATCCATCCCATCCAGCAATGACATAATCAAATAACAACAGCCTACCACTGCCAAAAATAAGTCAAAGTATTGACTAAATGAATGAGTGATTCCAAGACAAGACATTATCATTGGGCATGATTGCCCACCAACTTCATGAGACTAATAGTTAAATGAAGTAAACTCAAGTCTCTATCCCCCGCTGGGTAGACTGCTGCTTCTCAGACACACATGGTGACTAGCTATGGTATTGGTAAACATGCATATAGATCTTGATAGGTAGGAAGTCCTACAGAAGAGCATTGATGCCCATAGCTGTTAGCAGGAGAAGTCCAGGGGTGAAGAGATCTAAAGAGCATGCACTGCACCAGTTAGAACATTTACTATCAACATTTCCATGTGAGTCAGCATATTAACTGTTAAGATTACACTAGGACCTACCCCTGGAGGCAATGCAAGTGGGGCTGCTGTGTCACCTGTGCATCAGTAGGTGGCAGAGAAGAGAGAGGCTATGTCTCTGCTCAGTGTTCTGATCTATGAACATCTGAATGTTTAGTAGACTAACATTCCCTGAAAAAGGGGGAGCCTGAGATGACCACGTGTCCAGTTCCAGGGTGCCTGGGCAGGGAACTAGCCTGAGGGTCACTAATGTGGTGTCCCAGGGCCCAGATAGATTTCCAGCCAGAGATTAAAAGAAATAAAAGACTAGAAGCGAGTTTGAAACAAACAACCCTTGCATGGGGCCACTCCTGCAGGCCTGGTGAGGGACAATCACTGGTAGAACACCAGACTGACACCATGGGGCCTGGACAGAGAGCTAGCCCACCAGTCCTGTGCCATGCAGATCTCGGGGGCAGATCATGTCTGAGATGACCCTTGCCCAGTGTCATAATGCACAAGAGGGACATAGCACTCCTGAGACCACTTCTGAGATGACCCCAGACACTTAGAGACCCCATGTGCCACTAAAAAGAGCAAGAAAAATGGAAAAGAAAAACAGAAGGATGGGGGCTCAATGAAGAGAGGCAGAACTGGGGACTCAAGGGTAGGGACGGACAGCCTGATGTGAGTAGCTGGTGATGCCACTAGGAACAATGCTAAGATCCTGCCCTGTGATGCCACTGGGGGTCACTTCTGGGTCCATGACTCTGAAGCAGCATGGGCCTGTTACCATCAAAGGCCAAGTGGGCTAGGCTGCCTTCTGGGGCAAGTTGATGGCTGAGGGCTGTATAAAACTGGCCCACCCCTCACCTGGGCATCATGGGAGAGCTGACCCCACCCCTAGCCAGCTAAGGTACTCAAGAGAGCAGGCTCTGCACATTTCAGGAATTGCTGGTGAGGCAACCCCAAGGATATGAGCAAGGGAGAGCGGCCCTACCATTCCTCTCCTGTTCGGTGGCATGAACAGAGTGATACCCTTCTCACCCCTAACCCTTCACCACCTGGGGCAGACAGGAGGCCTGGCCCTGGGGTCATGAGAGCAAGAAAGCTGTCCCCACCCACTAGCTACAGCACTCAGGAAAGTGGGCTTTGCACCTTGCCCAGGCAGCACAATAGAGCTGACTTCAATAGCAGGGGCCCAGTCAAGCTGCCCAGAGAGTGGGAGTGAAAGAGAGCTTGCCTTACCTTGTTTTTTTTTTTTTTTTTTTTTACTGGATATTTTATTTATTTACATTTCAAATGTTATCCCCTTTCCAGGTTTCCCCTCTGGGAACCCCCTGTCCTGTCCTCCTTCCCCCTGCTTCTATGAGGGTGCTCTCTGTCTGCTGGGTGGTGGCTCAGGTAAGGAAGAGACACCCACCATCTACAGCAAGGAAAGCCAGCCTCAAGAACATGAAAGCAGGAGAAGTGGCCCAAACCCTTGGGACAGTGGCTCTGCATCTCCTCTGGGCGGCAAGGTAGAGCTGGCCCTGCTGCATGGGGGAGGGGGGCTGCTGAGGAGCCAGCCCCAAAGGCTCGAAGAGCAGGGGATCCATTGGTCTGACCAGCTCAGGTATCTCTCAGAGAAGACCCAAATCCAGGGCTCCTAACTGATCCACTACAAACACAGATCTATGAACTACTGGAGCACACGAAAGGGCCAGTCTTACAGACCCAAAACTACACGATCTCCACTACACAGGGCAACCACAGGATATCTGAGAGGAGTCTTGATGAGGTTCTGGTATAGAGCATAGCAGAAGCCAGAGGCCTCGAACCAGACCGATAACTCACTGCAATGAACATCTGCAAGTGAAGATGTGTGGACAGAAGGGTGTACTGTGGGACACACTGTGACACACTACACCTTCCACAGTATGTTTTTTTCCTCTGTTGTGGGGGAGGGTGGAAGGATGAAGGGTGGATAAGAGGGGATGAGAAGATGGATGGAATAATGGTACATGATGTAAAAATTAAAAAGAACCAAGAAACACACACACACACACACACACACACACACACACACGGACACATGGACTACACCAAGCAGTGTTGGCACAGGCCATTAATCCCAGCGCTTGGGAGGCAGAGGCAGTAGAGCTTCATGAATTCAAGGTCAGCCAGGTCTACAGAGCAAGTTCTAGGACAGCCAGGGCTATACAGAGAAACTGCGTCTCAAAATAAATAAATAAAAAAAAAAATCAAATCAAATCAAATCCTGCCCTCATGGCGCCACAGAGCGACAAGAAATGAAAGCATATAGACAGCTGGTAGGCCAAACATGATTTGGGCATCAACTGCAAGAAATAAATTCCATGCCGTGAAAGGCAATAAAACTGGGTAATCTGGCCTAGAGAGTTTCAATCTAGCTGATGCCCTCAAGAGAAAGAACATGGTGTAAAATGTGCTCATTAGTAAATTAAGCACAAACCCACGAGTCAAATGTGGAGTTCTTTCTTCATTTTGGGTTTTTATTGAGATGATAATCTAGAGATACTGTAAATCTGTCTTCGCTGACTTCTGAACAAAGTGCTTAGAAGGAATTAGCTCCACAGAGCAGACATTCCTCTGCTTCTATTAGTGTTTGCAGTCACACCGGACGAAGGCCCAATAATAGCTGGGATGGCTCGCCTCTGTAATCTAAGCACAGAGGAAAATGGTTACAGGTTCAAGTACATCATGGGCCACTTAGTGAGTCCCAGGCTGACCAGGGCAAGGCAGTGTATCAGACAAATGCCCACCGATCACAGGAAAGATGTGTTCACTCCTCATTAAAGAGCAAGTATGAGCATCAGCATCCAGCACACTGGTCACACATCACATCTCCACGTGCTTTGCTCTCCCGCCATCTCTGACCACAGTTTGCTCATTGACACAGAATCCAGGATCTCCACAGGGAGAAGAACAATGAAAACTACAGCACATTCGTTCAGTGGGTTGTTTACGGACAGAGTTTTGGTCTCAGATGCATACAGAGTCTGCCAGGGCCTCTAAGTTAATATTTCCTATTTGTTTTAAACCTGCTGCTCCAGGGATATTTTCTGCACCCACACTGATATGAAATGAGAAGCAGAATCTGAGGCACCATCCTGTACCCCCAAACCCAACCCTGGCAAGGTCATTTCAACATGCGCTTACTGCCACAGGACTTGGTCCCGTTTCCTCGCCCTTCATCCGTCCCACTGCTCACATTTAGTGTTTGTTCACTGGGTTTGGGTTTTAATAACTCCTAAAAATCTATAAGCCAAAAGCACTTATAATTTATGTCACCACCTACTCAACGAAAACGTTTAGTGAAGATAACAAGTTCACAGTGTGCAGATAAGTAGTCGAGGCAAAAACCAGCTCGTTCTCCCTGAGGCATTTCGTTTGGAGAGCAAGTGCAACCTCTGACCTTTCCATCAAGGCGTGGTCAGGGAGGGGTCATAGATCTGGAGTGAGCTGTGGAAAAGTGCAGAGGCTACAAGGATGTGTGTAAATTGCCCGGTACATTAAATATATTGCTACACTTCAAAAGTGTGAAAATGCTGCATTCTGAAAAAAAAAAAAAAAAAAAAAAACAGTTTCTTCATGCAGTCGCTTCTTCAACCACGGGCTTTAAACATTACTACAATTCAATTCCTCAGCCCTCAAGAACCTCAGCTAGGACCACAGAGTACTGCTAGGAGTCTCTGGAGAGAAGATCTAGGTGAGGAGAACCTGCAGTGATCAGAGGATTCATTACGGGGGCAGGGGAGATGGGATGTGCATCGAACCCCTAGGAAAAGCAAACAGGAGCTCAGCTTCCTAAGGGGTGCAGTGTCCCCACAGAGCCATAGAGGAGGAAAAGTCTAATACGGCTACAAAGCAAGGGCCTGATCTCTCTGGTCGGAATACGCATTGTGCATGGAAGCCAAGGGCAGAAACTCGGCTCATGATGGTGTGCTGCTCACCTAACCGTAATCCCAGGAAACTGAGTGGTAGAGCAGGTCTCGGGAATGCACAGCTCCAGCTCAGGAAATAAAACAGTTGGGCTTTTACAAGCCACACTCCTCAGTCTGGCTGCCCCCAACTCTCTAACCGTCAAGCTACTCGCTCACAGCACCCGTCTGACATGCAAGGGCATTAGGTCTGACCTGGGAACAAAACGGTGCCGTGCAGGGAGCCTCAGCCTCCTACAGTTGTATCTCGGTATGAAAAAACAAGACTTACATATGGAAACAAGTTTGTTTCAGAGGTTTTCTGAGTCCTACTTGGATTAGAAGACTGCTGTCCTCTCCAGTTGAGCCGAGGGTAGTTCACAGCTCCTCTTCCCAAACTGCAATGTTGGAGAAAGTTGGCACCTACCCCTGATGAGACAGTCACGGAATGGTCCGCTGGCGCTCACGTGGCCTAACACACTCCAGCTTGAGATACTAAGTTTTAAATGTTTGCAGATTGACTAAAGTATCCAGGAAAACCTTAGAGGCCTCTCATATGTATATAGTACGACTCTGTAAAATTAATAGAAATTAGATGCGATTTCCAGGGTGCCCCCACCAAGCTTGTATCTCACAGGAAAGCAGGAAAGGGATCTGGGCCAATGATTCTGATCAAGGGAACAAGAGCCATTTAAAGAAGAGATTTAAGTACATAAAATAGAAGAAAGGGGCAGAATGTCTATGAATAGAATTCGGAGGCACCGCAGAGTAGAAAGGACGGCCGAGTAATAGAAGAACAAAGGACGAGTATCTCAATAGACTTTTCAAGTAGATCAAAACAGTGGCATCTGAAAAAGCTATAGAAAGAACCCTATGGCCAAAGAGGCGGCGAGAATTCATAATGTCCCCCGATTTAACTCGATAGTGGAAATCTACATACACGGGGTGGGGGTGTGGGAATGGACTCGGAGCTTTTGATTTTAACCAAAATGGAAAGTTCAAATGAAAAGCAAGCAGCCTCCACCTATTCTTACCTCGGGATCTAAGAGAGACCTATAATCTGAGCTGCCTGCTGGGGGAATAAAAGCACGCGTGATGCAGCTCCCGCTCTCACTTACATCTCTAACCGGCATCTTCCAGTGTGCAGTTCTCTCAAGGTGAATGAGGGGCCCCAAGAGCAGTTACAGCAGAGGCGCACTTCAATGTGTGCATGAACAGCTTCCCCGGAGACTCCACTGACTGCTGTGAGTACAGAATGTGAGCTCAGACTAAGGGCTCTGAAATCAGACCTGCATTCAATTTCTCAGGCCACCCGTAGTTGAATGACCCTGGGCAAGGTAGTTAACCTTTCAAACTCTCCCTTTACCTCGAGGTGGGAAAGAAAGCAGCAGAAGAAGGTGTGGAACCGGCTGTCAGAGGAAAGGTCTGGATAAAATTGTCCCGGAAAAGGGAATAGGCTGTGTTCCATAGGCCTGGAGCTGCTACATAGCAATTGCACCCCATTGCCTTTGGGCCACAGACAGTATGGTGGTTCCAAGTGGCTTTGGGGGTCTGTTTTCTCTAGAAAGAATTTAGAAGCCCATGCTGTGAGTTCCAAATCACAGTGCTGGATCCTTGAACGTATTAGTGGGCCTAACCCCTTAAAAGCCTTCTGCATGTGAAACAACATTTACAGTGAATAAAATCACTTCCTAAGCTAACACATGATAGTGATTTGTCTGTAAGAAGATTTTCATTCTGTTCTCACCACCATCATTCCACTGTGGGGCTCCACCATCATCACCATACTAAACCCCAGAAGAGCGTTTCTTCAGGGGACAAGCACAACTCTAGTCAGGTGGCCTAAGCTGGTCAAATTTAAACATCCTATTAAACAACTGTTTGTTCTTTGGGTTCCTCCTCCTCCTCCTCCTCCTCCTTCTTCTCTTCCTCCTCCTCTTCCTCCTCCTCTTCCTCTTCTCCCTCTTCCTCCTCCTCCTCCTTCTCCACTACTACTACTACTACTTCTTCTTCTTCTTCTTCTTCTTCTTCTTCTTCTTCTTCTTCTTCTTCTTCTTCTTCTTCTTCTTCTTCCTCCTCCTCCTCCTCCTCCTCCTCCTCCTCCCCCTCCTCCTCCTCCCCCTCCTCCTCCTTCTCCTCTTCCTCCTCCTCCTCTTCCTCTCAGCAGTGAACATACGTCATTCTTTCTGGTCATGATAACCGAACCTCATTCTTATGTATACACAGAGAATACTGTCTTAAAAACATAACTTCCCTTACAAAAGTTGGGGTGTGGGTGGTGACAGCAAACACATCTCACAGGATCAGTTCTGAGAAGGTATTTCAAGTTTTGCTCCTGAGGGAGTGGCTTTTCAGACAGATCCACTTATTGTACTAGGGATTTTATGAGCCAGACAATGTAGTAGTCACATATTAAGGTGACTTCCAATGAATCATGCCTTTATTCAATGGCCTCCTTTAAATACAAGTAAAAGCAACAGAAAGTCACACAGGTGGTGATATCACTCTGCTGACGGCATTATCTTAGTAACGTGTGTGTGTGTGTGTGTGTGTGTGTGTGTGTGTGCGCGCGCGCGCGTGTGGAGAGAGAGAGAGAGAGAGAGAGAGAGGGAGGTTCTATAGTTAATAACAGAGGCTGTTCTTTGAGCTGACCCAAGTTCAATATCTAGTCAGAATCCATATGTCAACTGACAACTGTCTGTCTGTAACTCCAGTTCCAGGAGATTCAAAACCTTCACACATTGCAAGCAAAAAACCAACCAATGCAATATATATATATATATATATATATATATATATATATATATATATATATATAGAGAGAGAGAGAGAGAGAGAGAGAAAGCAAAGTAGTCATCATCATTGTGTCTTTTTTTTTTTTTTTGGTTCTTTTTTTCGGAGCTGGGGACCAAACCCAGGGCCTTGCATTTCCTAGGTAAGCGCTCTACCACTGAGCTAAATCCCCAGCCCCCATTGTGTTTTTTTTATCCAAGTAGGGAAATGGAGACTCCGAGGAAGTAAGCTGTCATGTTGTAAGGGTACCTGTAAGGGGTTCGTTCCCTAGCAAAGGAGGACCAGCAGTTTCCAAGGGCTAAAAAAATGGAAACCTCAGCTAGGGGTTTAGTATGGTGATGGTGGTGGAGTCCCACAGTAGAATGATGGTGGTGAGAACAGAATGAAAACCTTCTTACAGATAAATCACTATAGGAAGATAATACTGCCAACAGAATATGAAGGGTCAGAGGCTTATCATTCTCCAGTTGAGCCCCTGATAAAACTACAGCCCTGACCAAGTCCTGAACAGAGAGAGAGAGAGAGAGAGAGAGAGAGAGAGAGAGAGAGAGAGGAGATTATAGGGCCTAGTTGAATTGTGTGGAATGTGGGTTGTTTTAAGCTGACAAAATCATTGCAAATGAAAACAACAATACTCTCTAATCAATGTACTTAATAATTAAGTTAACTGACGTTAGTCTTTATGATGTGCTACTAAATACCTTGGCGTATAACCCATGGGAATCTTAACCTGTCTTGAAAACGCTGCTTATCACTGTTCTCTGGGAGTCAGCATACTCACCTCCTTGCTGTAAGTGCTGTACAAGCTGGAAGAAAATACCACATCTGGCAGTATCAACACCCGTCAGCTTTAGAACATCCTGCTGTCTGTCTTCTGCCTGTTGCATCCATCCCACAACAGATAAGAGATTTTAATCTTCAACAATACTTCATCAAATTGTGCCCTGTGCTTCAGATTGGAAATCATTTAGATGAGCAACTCTGAAGCATGCAATTAGGAGAAGGGATAGTAAAGATGTTCTAAATTAATAGAAAGTGTCCGGTACCACCTTCTCATCTGGCTTAAAAAAAACAAAAAAACTAGAAATCGTTTCCAACAGATATGTGTGCGCTTATGTAAGAGCTCGTTTTCCATGAAACTGCAATGCTTTCTCCTATATCCCAGTAATACATTTCATTTCTGATTCTAACAGCACAGTACCACAAGTCTATCACCTTGGCTGCTGCCCATCATCGCACAATCATGTTGAAAATTCTGCTGAGGTTTGATAGCGGGAACACGGGATGAAGTAAAAGATGAACAAGCTGCTGTGTGTTTTCGTTTAGAAACATCTATTTATTACGATTCAAAGTCTACACAGAACAAAAATGGTGAGATTTTTTTTCCCATTAAACCTCTTGTTCACAACAATCAGACTGTAGACAGAGAGAGGGAGGAAGGGAAGGGAGGGAGGGAGGAAGGGAAGGGAAGGGGGAGGGAGGGAGGAAGGGAAGGGGGAGGGAGGGAGGGAGGGAAGGGGGAGGGAGGGAGGGAGGGAAGGGTGAGGGAGGGAGGGAGGGAGGGAGAGAGGGAGGAGGGAGGGAGGAAACACAGGCCCTTGATACATATTGCATAATCTCTGACCAGCATCTGGCTCTGGAGTAGGTGTTCCATTACTGACTTCTGGAATATTCTTTCTTCTCAGAACTCATATCAAGCACCTCCTCACTGCTGATTCTCCAGTTGGCAAGCAAGCTGATAAACCCAAGGGTGCTTTGATCAAAAGAGGAGCATTATGAGGTTGAGAAAGAAGGTCAAGGAAGTCAGGGCAAGTTGTGGGCTATGGCATGCCCGAAGAATGCATACCACTTAGAGGAACTGTGACTGCTTATCTGTGTGCGAATTAGGAGTTAGAGTCAAGAGTTCTCTTACAGCAAGACCCTACCCACCGCAGCTATAACAAATGACTTGAACCTGTTCTACACACCTGTAGAGACCAGGCTTGAACATCTAGGGACAACATTAACGATATGGTCATAGTAGCTTGCTCTTGTAATTAAGAAGTGACAGAAACAGATCGTCTCTCTCTCTCTCTCTCTCTCTCTCTCTGTGTGTGTGTGTGTGTGTGTGTGTGTGTGTGTGTAACTTTCAAGAAATCTAAGAATAACAAACCTGGAAAAAAGTTATACATACCTGTGAATGCTTATAATAAAATTGAGTATGCTATCCTCACTAGGAGACAAGGACTTCAAGCAGTAAAAGTCGCCACCAACTTAAACATAAATATAAATTACATTTTAAAACAAAAAAATCAATTGAAGCAAAAATAAAAAAGCCACATTTGGATGTAATCACACACACACACACACACACACACACACAAAAATGTCCATAGCTTCACTATTCACTAATGAGGAGGTACAGATGCTGCATACAGAAGGATTTTATCATGTCCATATGTTTCTCGAATGACTCTCCTTGTTAGCTATTCTTCCATATCTCTATTTAAGAATAACATACACATTCCCCTCCGAGAGGGTGTAGAGTATAATATGTTGTAATGTTTAAACAATTCAATAAAATCACCTTAATAAAAATAAAGAGCACATAAACTTAATATACCCTTAGATTAAAAATATTAGCATAGTATGAGTTATGGGTCTCGTTAATGTAGTTAACTTTTTATCTTGTAGTTAGCCTTATGATATAAAGATTAAGCTTTAAAATTCCTTGAACCCTCAGAGAGAAGCTAATCTATAGCGTGTGTGTGTGTGTGTGTGTGTGTGTGTGTGTGTGTGCATGCATGTGTGTGCAGTAATTATGGACAATGAGGATAACTCACAAAGTCTATAATAAAATAGTCATAAACAATTGTAACCATATAAAAATCATCTTTTAGTCTCAGGAGCATTCTCATCATTTTTACACATGATAATAGATTACTATGACAGTCCCAGGGCATTGTGAGTCTGACTTCCCAATGAAGGCAGTTCAGTAGACTGCACTTCAGAGGAACAGGAACAGGAAGACAAGTAGAAAGGAAAATCTGCCTCCTATCTTCCAACTAGTACCTCATTGCAAACTCTTAACGTCCTCCTGCATACCTTCTGTCCACCTATAATGTCCACTCTGCAGTGGAGATCATTAACTTGGGAGACAGCCAGAGACGACATCTCTCCTCCTCTAGCAAGTAACCCATCAAAGGTCAGGCTCGGGATCCCCACTGCAGATGCGCCTGTTTCCTAGGTGAAACATATCTCAGGCTTCTTCCCACATGTGACATGTTAACAGTAAATGCCTTTTCTCTCGAGCGCTGCTCCAGCCAACATTAAGGAGGAGAAATGGCAAACTACACGACTAACTCACTTGTTCTCTCGGAAACACAGAGATGCTGGTAAGCACTTTGAACATAAAGAGTTTCCAGAAGGCACATTAATGACTTGATGTCTGTGTAAGTAAATTGGTCCAAACTGGAACAGTGGTTTAAAAGGATAAGAAAAACCATTTATTCTTAGTAAACAAGAAATATATAAAACAACAAATTTTCAGTCACAATAATTTCCATAATAAACATCCAAAGTACCAAAGAGTAGTTCAAAATGTATCTTTTTCCACACCCGATTGTTAAATTGCCCTCATTTATTAACTGCAACTTCTTCTGTGCTGTTACTAATTACAGAATTAAAAAGATTTCTAGGGCATCAGAAAATAACATCTAGACCTTTTAAAATGTCAAAAGACTTCAGGTTGTTTTTTCTGTAACATGAATTCATGTGAACTTACTCCATTTTCCTAGATTTCAATAATTCCTACAAGGTTTGGCAACATGAACATGCTCCAAGGAGTAGGAGTTCCTAATCTCTACCCTATAAACTGTCTCAGCCCACCAAGAATATTCAGTTGCATAAGCGGTAAACCATTAGAGGAGGTGTTTAGCTCTTCACCTCTTTTCTGGTATGAGTTAAACTTTTTAGGCCCGTTGTATCTCACTTCCATAATAAATGTAGTCGTGAGATACGTATATGCAGCTATACTGCACTTCTCACAGATTTCAAAAAGCAACAGTTAATCTCGAAGTTCCTCTTAGAGGAAAACACACAGCTTCCCGACAGGGAAAACAAACGTGACAGTGACAGAATTCCCTGAAATGGGAGCCTAGGAAACTCACTCATGAGAGACGTCTTCAAGACCACATCACGTAAACTGCAAAGCCAGGGTGCCTTGGATCTGCAGGGCGGCTCGGTCCCACTGTCTTCCACAGACACACAGGCCTCTGACACCAGCGCCTCTCACTGCCGACAAGTGGGTGATGTCCTCAGAGGCAAGCTACTAGCTAAGCAATCAGGGATCAGGGAACGCCCCCCTGTCCTCGCTGCATCCCATCCCCACTGCGACACCCTCAATTTACCCCAATGAGCTTAAGATTCATCCACTGGTTACTGCATTGCTTAATCTCCCATCCTCCATCCTCCTGAACTTTTCTGAAAACCCAGTACTCCGCCGTACTGACTTGGAACTGAAGCGCCCCTCCAAACATCAAAGGTACCCCACTAAGTATTTCTCCCCTCAAGCAACATGTTGGCAGTACAAACTTTTCATTCATAGCTTGGTTCCAACAGGAATAGGGTGTGTGTTTGGGTAAGAGGTGGGGGGGGCAGAAGGGCGAGGTAAAAATCTGGCCAGCGACCCTCGCCTTGGCTTGCCTAGTCAAATGCCAAGGTCTTCACCAAAACCACCACCCAGCACCCAACTTCTGACAATGGTACCCACCAAGCTCCGGGCTGCAAGATGCAAAGCAAGTGGCGTGGAAGTCCCGACAGAAATGCTGCCAACCCAGAGAGCCCGACAGGGAATGCCGCGGCGCGCCCGGAGCACGCGTGGCCCCCAATTCCCAGGGCTTTCCCGGGCAGCGCCAGCCCCGGCTGCGGTGCCACTCACCTCCGCCCGCTCCCGCCGAGGCTGCGCGCCCTCCTCCGCCCCGCGCCAGAGAGCCCCTAACTTCGTCCCCTTCTCCAAACAGCCATCTTCCGCAGCTCAAGAGGGAATGGCGAGGCAGGAGGCCGAGCGGGGAGGGAAAGTTGCCGGCGGGGCGCGGCGGGGCGCGGGCGGCGGGGGCGCGCGAGGCTGGGGCGCTGCGCGCCGTGCGGGAGGCGGGCGGCGGCGAGCTGCGCCGAGCGGGCGGCGCGCGGAGGACGAGCTAAAAATAGCGCGCGCTGGGGAGGGGCGCGAGGGGGGACGGGGGTGGGAGGGAGACCGTGGGGCCGGGCCCGAGCCCCGGAGCGGCGGAGCGGGGCGGGGCGGCCAAGGAGGTGGCGGGGCCGGGCTGCAGGGACACCTGGGGGCGCGGCGGGCGAGCGCGGAAAGGACGCGCGCCGGCAGAGGGGCAGGGGCCTGGGGGGAGATGGGGAAAACTGGGGTTGCCTGGTGAGGCTCGGAGACCTGGAAGACGGTCTGAGGCGGAAGGTGCCAGGTGACAGGCGGGCGACCCGGCCAGTGCGGAGGAGGAGGGCGGCCCTGGCCTCGCCCTGCGCGCCCTTCAGCCCTGGCCGCTCAGGTGCGCGCCCGGCCGCGCAGACTATAGGGAACCGAGCACCCGAGAGCGGTGGGGCAGGATCTAGCGCATCCCTACACCGGTGTGGAGCTTCATCCTCGGGGGCATTTTAAAGAAAATGCTGCTGCGTTTGGGTGTTGTTGTTGTTGTTGTTGTTGTTGTTGTTGTTGTTGTTGTTGTTGTTGTTGTTCCTAATGGGAAATGTAAGGAAACATGGTGATGGAAGTATGATGTAGGTTTGCCGCGTTTGAAGGCTGCACAGAGGAGAGCAGCACCGCTCTGGAACCCGCCCTGGCAGAAAGGAGGCACTGGTGGGTTCGGGAATTGCCTAGGGGGCGTCTTCAGTACTGAATATTTTACCTTGGGGACTGAAAAAGAAATTACAGCTATAACTTGTCTATACCAATATTCCTAATGTCTGTAAATCGCTTTGTAAAGTAGGCAACACTAAATATTTAATAAAAACGGCTAATCCTGATTGTATTTTTCTAATGCTAAACAGCTGCTCACTCAAAAAAAAGGCTAATAATTATAATTTTATAAAAAACAGTGATTTGAAGACCAATAAAAGCAAGTGTCTACATGTGCGTTTATGATTTTTCTCTGTGCCGGCTAAACCACAATTACGCACACCCAAAGAACCAGAGAGCCCTAACCCAATGCCCTCATTTTCAGCTCAGGGGAGACCATGAGATCAACACGATTTGTGCAAGATCTGTCAGTGTCAGTGTTCCTCTCTAGAACTGAATTGCATAAGCCTAGGACAACTTGAGGGATATACATTCTGTGTAATTTAAGATGATTCAGCATTTGCAGTAGATATAACTAAGATAGCTAGATCAGTTTACCTCAATCATAAATTTGTACTCCGGGAGTGGGAGTGGTCAGTTAGCTTCATATTTGTAAAAGAAAAGAAAGCAGGGGAGGGGGTGAGGTGAGGAGCAAATGGGGGATCCAGACTTGGTTAGAAAAGAAAAAGACACTCTCTTAATGATGTCTTCAAGGGGTCCAGCAGCTTGGCTTCACGTCCACAGAAGAAAGGCGGTTAAAGAGTGGTGATAGCGGGCCCTTGATGGTGAAACCATTGGTGTTGACCGAACCCTTTCAGAGATGCTTCTCCGAGTGTTCAGCTTTCTTTATTCAGATAAATAGTGACTTGCCACACTTTGCCTTTCAAAATGATGTGTTTTGTCAAGTGCCCAGGCTTTCTAGCTTTTCTTCCCCATTCTGTTTGCCTACCACCAGCTCCAAGAGAAACAATATACTCTATCGTCTCTCCAAAAAGGACTTTCTTGAAAAGTCTGGTTGAAACCCATAAAAATATAAAAGTCTGGGAGTTCAGTGGCCATATGATATAGACTTGTGTGTAACACTGTGGACAGAACTTGAAATGGAGTTTGCCCTTATTTTGGAAAGGTTGTTTTTACCTCTACCACATAATGCATAGGTTACAGCAGACAGCTTTCCTCTTTATCATTCTGATACAGACTTCGGGGCCAACCCAGAGAAAGAACTTGCTGGTTGCTTCTGCTGATTCACAGATTTCAAGTTATAATTTAACAAAAGTATTATAGCTCCTAACAGTTCATGTTCTCTGTTCGAGCCTGTATTATACTCTTTGTGATTCTGTATTTTTTTTCTGGCTTCATTTTCTTAACTGAGCTTTAGGAAGACCTGGTAATTCTTTTTTTTTTATTTCCAGTGTTTTTAATAGGCGTTATTTTTAAAGAAAAGTTTTAGATTTTGAGAGAAAGACTACATTAGGTATCCGGCATCCCTAATCCCAAAAATCTGAAATATCCCCAAATCTCAATGATTTTGAGTTAACATGATCTGAGCAGTGGAAAGTCCCACACCTAACCTCATATAACTGGTTGCTGTGAAAACCCTAAAGACATTGAATGAAATTATCTCAGGCTATATGTTTGGGAATATGTGCAAAAATGGATTTCATATTTAGACTCAGTCTCTCCCCCCAAGAAATGTAATTATGTGATTATTTCAACATCTAAGAAAATATAAGTAAAAAAAAATAAACGACTTCTGGTCCCACTCATTTTGGTCCTACACACATAACTGCATGCCAAATTCTAGTGTGGCCAATCGCACGCAATAGTCACTATCATGATCTGCTCTCAATAGCTTAATATGTTTCCTATAATTAGCAAATGCTTAATCAGGTAGTATGGACCTAGAACCATGGTTTGCCATATTTCATTACTTTTTTCATAACCTTCCTTTTCTATTTAGGATCCCAACTAGGATTCTGAATTACACTAGTCATGTCTCTTTAGGCTATTCTTGGCCATGAGTTTTTCAGATTTTTCTCATTTTGAAAACTACCTTTGAAAAGCATTGGCCAGCTATCTTATAGATTATCTCTCTCTATTGAACTATACCTGATTTTCTGCAGCCTTGCAAGGGCCCGTTTGTGATTGTTTAGAATGCGTGTGTTAAACTGTTTCTTTTTTTAAAAAAAAAATCATTGTTATTTATTGATGAAAAATGTCTTTTTATTATAATGTCACCAAAATTAATTGTACCCCCATTATGTGTGGAATAATGCTCTAAATACTCTATATACGGATACTCTAAATCATCGTTCCAATATTGAATTTGCATTGTGCCATTGGAAAGGTAGAGGCCCTTTACTGAGAAGTAATAGAGTATGAAATTTCCCAGACTATATTACTGAAGATGGATGGTGTCTCCTCCTCCTCTGCTCAACTCCATCCACCACTTAGCCTAAACTGGCCAATCCTCCTGTCCCTGTCTCCAGAGTAGCAGGATTACAAGTATTGATCACTCTCCTGAGCTCCCGGGAGTGGATTTTACCATGAATCTAATGTGATTTTGGCTTTGGGGACCCTCATTTTACTGAGTTTGCTATAGCCATGGAGTAATATTTTAGGATCATTTTACTTACAATGATTCCAAATATGTATGAGCATCAGTATCCCCCAAACCTGGCTTTTTCTCTTGGTATGACCATACATGAAAGGGTGAAAGTGTGAGCCCTAAGGACCCCAAAGGACAGCACAGAATAGAGCAAGAACAGAGAACAGGTGCATCTGAATTCCTAGGGTGCTTTCTAAAGCAGCCTTGGAGTTTGGGTTTCCTCAATAGCTGGGAAACTGAGTCGGACTATATGTCCATGACTCCTTGGAGAACACCCTGAGCAAAGGGCAGAGTTTCCTGAGTCATAAAATGACCCAGCAAGCAAAATAGAGGATTCCAAAACCACTGCAGCATTTCCCATGGCTGCACTTTCTTTTGTTATCCAGAAAAACATTTGCACACACTCAATGGTCCGTTTCATAAAAATTCCAGTTCTCACAGAGCATTTTTTTTTTGTTTTCTAGAAATCATCTCATTTTAAAAATAATTTTTTCTCAGGGTTGTTGCTAATACTTCCTCTGGGGGATTAATAGACAATTTTCCTCAATTGGTTTAATCTGTTCATAGGTCTACAACAATGAGTTCCAACGACTCAGGAATTCCCCACTGCAGGGAAAGTGCTGTGGGGTAGTAGAGGAGGTAATAGGACCCATTAAGGATTTCATTCCTTTGCTAAACTTTCAACAAACCTGGAAGATACGCTGTCCCTATTCCAAACAATCTCTTTCTTTTAGAATTACTTCTTTCTTTCTTCCTTTCTTCCTTTCTTTCTTTCTTTCTTTCTTCCTTTCTTCCTTTCTCTTCCTTCCTTCCTTCCTTCCTTCCTTCCTTTCTTTCTTACTTTAGGAAAGGGAGTAAGTACTTGCACCGTGATACATATGTGGAAGTCAAGAGAAAACTCAAGGGAGCTAGTTTTCTTCTTTCACTAGGTGAGACCCTGGACTCAAACTCAGGTAATCATCTAGCTGGCCCAGCACGCCCTTTCTTGTGTAAAAGTATGTGGACCATGGTAATGTTTAGTCACAAGCCTTTGCTCAGTTATGAGATACTCTGAACTCCACTAGGTCACGTGACAGATGGGATGCTGTAATTATGCTCATGTTAGCAGGCCAACAACCAAGATTTTGATTCACAAAACAAGTGAAGAAAAGCCTTCATATGTGTGTAGATATTTCAGGGTGAGTTTCATTTAACTCAACAGCTGCAATATCCATTTTAATTAATATTTCATTTTAAGATCATTTACATACCTTATATGTAATCTTCTTACATTGCAAGACAATATTCTAAAATAAACATATGTTTATATTTACTTACATGTTCTTAGTAGGTAAATTACAGTTCCTACCACAACATATATAAGTTCTATGACAATTAAAGAAAAAGCAGTGAAGCAATGAATGTTATTTTTAAGTTTTTATTTTGTTCACACTATTAGGAGGTGTAGCCTTGTTGGAGTAGGTGTGTCACGGTGGGTGTGGGCTCTTCCCTAACTGCCTGGAAGTGAGTCTTCTCCTAGCAGCCTTCAGATGAAGATGTAGAACTCTCAGTTCCTCCTGCAGCATGCCTGCCTGGATGCTGCCATGTTCTTGCCTTGATGATACTGGACTGAACCTCTAAATCTGTAAGCCAGCCCCCAATTAAATGTTGTCCTTATAAGAGTTGCCTTGGTCATGGGGTCTGTTCACAGCAGTAAAGCCATAACTAAGACGGAATTTTTTTGATGTCAAATTTGAACTTGGTGTTCACTTTTTAATTTGAGAGACCTGAATTTGAAGTGTCTTTTCAAGGAAAACTTCTTTCACTGCCTCTAAGAGTTGATGTTTACTAAGCTGTAAACAAAAATAAATAAAATAATCAGTGACTTAGCAAACTAAAATTTTTTTCTAATTTAATCTTAGGTCTGGAGACTTTGATATTGGCTTGGTGGCTCAAAGGCAAGGTTTTATGATTTTCACAGAACTTTTCCAGTCACAAAATGGTCGTTGCTCCAGCGGTTAAATCTACTTTCTAGACAAAACAAAACAAAACAAAACAAAAAATTCTGGGAGTAAAGGACATGTAAGACAGGCCGAACATGCATCCAGGAAGTCAGTATTTTCCCAAAAGTGCTAAACAGGCTTGAGCTTGGTTGAAGGCTGAGGTAGGATGCACCAGAGAAGACTGATCCTTATTTGCAGGAAACACTGAGAGGAACACTTGTTACATTGTATCTATTATTTCTTATATTTCTAAAAGTGGAACCTGGGACCTTGTAAGCTTTCTACTTCTGAGCTACATTGTTAGTCCAGCAAATATTTTCAATTCACTATCTATTTTCCCAGCCTCTGGACTAGAGAAAGACAAGGAAATGAGACTTATAATGGATTAGAGAACCATCACGATATCTTCCATCATTCCTAAAGGTCAATTTCCCCAAAAGTGATGAATGTATAAGCGAGATCTTGTTACCAAATGCTTTTTAGAGAGTGTGCTTTGGCCTGGGGAGATAACTCACTTGGTAACCTGCACGCCTGGCAGAAATGAAACCTGGTTAGGCCCTAGTTAAGCACACCCGGTCTATGAAGGCGTGAAAGCAATAATCAAAGCCAGGCATGACCACACACATTTGTAATTCCCATGGTGGGGAATCAGAGGTGGGCAGGTCCATGGGACTCCAAGGTCAGCCATAGTCAGGAAGCCCCAAGCCAGAGGACACTTCCTCCATGAACAAGGTAGATGGCACGAACCTAAGGAGTGACATTTGAGGTTAACTTCTAGCCTACACATACAGAGAGATGGGGGTATGAGGGACAAATGAAAGACAGGACATGTTTTGTTACAGAATGTCATAGATCTTCAGCAGTTTGTTGACCTGACTTTTAGCAAGTACCACTGATTCAGCTCAGTTTTACAAGTGAAAATGGGACCCAGGTTTAAATAACAATTGTGTTGCAGTTACTCAAGAGCCAGGACAGAGTCTGCTCTGTTCTAATGCAGACCTCTACCAGAACACACCATCTTCCTCCCAGTCTAACTATGCCCATTATGCCTACTTGGGTTAGATTTTTATTTTGTTTCAAGTTCTTAAAAAGGTTAAGACTGCTTCACATCATCTTCCAAAGTTTTCCATACTCTGACTTGAGTTCCAAACTCTCAATTTTGCAAAACTCTTTGGCGCTGAATGGGTTAATTTTCGGCTCTGACCTTCCTTTTTCACTGCCCCAAATCTGAATCTTCCGTTGTTTCATTCTCAGACTTTTATCTGTGGATATTAAAATCGCTGAGCATAGTTTTCCTTCCCAAAAGAGAACCATAACTGTCTACAAATGAAAACATCCTCCTCTACAGTTCTCGGAGCCTGAGAAGATATGGTATGTTCATAAAAGTTTTGAGAAAATTCTAATTAAAAAAAAACTATTTCTTAGTGATTATTAACACAAAGTTGTTTTGCAATAGCTTTGATCTTTAAGATTTTTAGACATATATGTCTACATATCATTGTAAACTCTATAATTTTTTCTTAAATTGTAGGAATATTTGCAAAAATGTTAGTGTCCAGAGTTTACATATCATGAGTTTTAGTTCTCTATGCATATTTGCATGTAATTGCAAAATATTTTCAAAGAGTCAAGTGACTTAATTTCTGTTATATCAGTATCTTTTTATGGTAAGTCATGGTAATACTGGTTTATATTTAAAATATAAAAACGTTATCCCATCTAAGTTGAAGAATAGTAATCGAAAGCTTTTCCATTGCTCATGACTAGTGAAACGTTTTTAACAGGTAAATGAACCACTAGTTAAATTTATACTGATTTCCGGGATGTTCCAAATGAGGGCTCAATGAACAAGGCAATGGATTTGTCAAAAGAACGTCATTTCTCAGAAGTCAGTACTCAATAAATGGTCAGGCAACAAATTTTACTAACTTTGCTTTCCTTATATTTCTTTGTCAATCTTTGTCAAAACAAAAAAGGATAATGTGAGGTTTGCAAAGATCAGGACAATGAGCAAGTAATAGCAATAGACAAGCAATTATCTTAAAAATCAGCTCACTTTCTTCGTTATGCACTATGGCAGACACCCTTCCTCCAGAAAGCTTCTTTGTCCCCAGGAAAGTGGCCTTTAGCAACTGAAGTGCCAGCCTATTCCATGGTGTCTTGCTTCCTGGACTCACAGGCATAGCTGTTCTGAAGTATCTGTCTCTGGAGAGCTGCTCTCACTATAAAATCTTGCCCTTCAAAGTCACATATATCAGGTCCCCCTACTCCATCTCATTAATAGGAGCGGGTCACTTTGCTGTGCCTATCTCTGGGGAGTAACATGAGAAGGGAGTGTGTTCTTCCTATAGGAAGGAGCCGCAAGTAGTAATCATCCAATAGTCACTTTACTTATTGCTGTAAACAAAACACATGATAGCATCAGCTTAAGACAGAAAAGTCTCTTTTGGCTCATATTCTGAGTCTAGTCCTTCATGGTTTTCTTTTTTAAACCAAATTACATACTTCTAATATAACACACACACACACACACACACACACACACACACACACACACACACGAACGGGAATAAAACAGGTCCACAGCAAGAAAAGCTTGGTCTAGAGGGAGACCCATACCCGGCAGGACAAACTGTGGCTTCATATCCAATATCTGTGGAGTTCTTGAGAGAATGTTGTTGGTTCCAATGGCCTTGGCAGCCCCACTCCTGCAGGTCTGCTGCCTATTGAGAGGGAGACTCCTTTCCTAGGCTAGTCCCACTCTTTTCCTTCAACTATCTCTACCCGATGTCTGACATCTCCAAAACCTTTCAGTGGCTGCTGCAGCTTGAGCTTCATTGTGCATTGGCCCCTAGTGGCTTCCCTGCAGGGAGTCTAACCCCCGCCATGGCCTTGCATTGGCTAGCCACAGGCTGTTTTCTAGAACCTCATGGTAAGCTTCCATGACCATTCTTTTTTGCCTGCAAAGCCGTATTGCAAATAACTACAGACTAAGGAACGGCCATATTGAGAAAAATAGTCTTCACCAAGGAAGAACATGACAATTGTTTACTTAGTGTCCCAAATGGCCAGCCCTGAAACATATCCAAGCAACATTGTATAGTCTGAGCAGGTTACATTTAAGAATATACATATGCATATGTGTTTGTATATGTATATAATATGTAATGCATTTACAACGATCAATGAAAAAAAGGAGGCCATGAATGTGAAAGAGAGCAAGGAGGGTACAGGAGAGGGTTTTGGAGAGAAGTCAAGGAAGGGGTTAGTGATATGATGATGATGATGATGATGATGATGATGATGATGATGATGATGATGAATCTCAAAATAAAATAAAAAGAGATAAAAGACATGTTTTTGAAATTAAAAATAAAAAAACAAACAAATAAAAACAGCACATGGGTGACACCCACCACATTCTGCTGCCAAATTCAGATGCAGCCTGTCCCTTGGAGCACAGATTCAGAGGTCTTTGCATAATGGTCCTGACATACTTCCCTGGACAGATCTCTGAGTGGGGAACCTTCACCAGCAACATTCTCCACTGAAGAGCTTTCCTTTCAAATGAAGTTTCATTTTCCCCAGATGGCCTTCAGGAAATGAGGTTTTATCCTTGGAGAATGTTTCCTCTTGCCCCAGAAGAGTGCAAGGTTTTCTAATATCTGCACTCTCTCTTCCAAAACCTCACACTTGCCTACGTCCATCTTCTGTGCCAGACTTCACACTGTCACTTCGTTCTGCTTTTCCTTACAAGAGAGTTGATTCAGTGCAGAGAGTAACGGCCATAGCAGTTCCAGAATGCTATGCTGTCTTGAAATTTTCTCCCACCCAGAGAAATCAGGCCACCAACTTTTAATTCAGCCTCGTTCAAAGTTTCAGGATACAGGCAGAAAGCATCCAGATTCTCTGGATACAGGCAGAAAGCATCCAGATTCTCTGGATACAGGCAGAATGCACCCGGATTCTCTGCCAGAATGTAAGACAAATGCCCTCTAGCTTAGTTTCTGACAGAGTTATGAGCCAGTCCTCCACTGTCCACTTTTCCCTTGACATTCTGGTCTGCCAACCCCCACAGGAATGACCCATTCCTTACACTCACAAGGTGGAAGAGTTTCTTTAGTGTGCAGGCCTGGACTCTTCCACATGTCTACTATAAATATCCATCCCAAAGGCCTGTGAGCCACACGCTCAGATTCGAGTTGTCACAGCAACAGCCCCACCCCTTTTGTACCAAGTGTTCGCATTAGTTACTTAGTTAACTTTACTAGCTACTGTGACAACATACCTGACTAGTAGCAATTCAATGGAAGGAACGTTTGCTTTGGTTAGTCCTTTATAGGAATTGTCCATCCTGGCAGCGATGCTGTAGCGAGCATAAGATGGCTGGTAACGTTGTATCTACAGTCAGGAGCAAACGAGAATAAATTACTGCATTTGCTTTCTCCTTTCTAGTCAGTCATGGATGCAAACACCGCATAATGGGTGGTTTTCCTTCTTCGGTTAAACCTTTCTGGAAATGCACCCATAGACACACACGCATGGCAATTATAAACTCAGACAAGATGACAAATGAAGAATAACCATCATAATATTCCAATCATATTAATTAACATTTTCTTATATAAAAGACACTAGGGATGATTCTATTATCCAGATTATTCAAGTCCATTTTTTATAGCAACCCTGCAACTTAGGTACTTATGATTGTCACCACTGAGGAAGACTGAGTAAAGTTAATCACTACCTAAACCCCACAGCTAATGAATGAATAATGGAGCTTAATTCAGACACAGACAGCCTGACTCCAGGGTCCTGCTCCTAACCATGGTGCTGAACTAGCAACATAGATTCCTATTGCATAGTTTTGAATGCAGAAGACAAAAGATTTAGTATGAAGAAATAATGAGAGAAATAAGGTTGCTCATAACACTTTAACCTCAAGTCAGCAAGTCCTGGGAAGACTCATATTTGGTAATCTTGATCATTTGTCATCCCTCGGTCCTTTGCAATAGCACAGAAGAGATAGAAAGAACATCGAAACCAGCAGTCCTGGGCAGCAAGGCCAAGAGAACCCACGAGGATAGTTTGAGGCCGATTATGTTTATAGAAAGAGAGCAGAGATCAAGACCAAGGGGAACAAAGAAATTAACTGGGATGTCGATCTTTGGCCTTTCAGGACATGAACTACTTCTTCAGTGGGAGGCGTTTGTAGTCTAAACTACACCTACACATTTTTTTTTCCTTTAAAGTATCTCAACTGAAGTGGGAACTTAAATCCGAATTTAGTGATACTTTCTTGTGTGACCCACCTTCTGACTCATTCGTCAGACACCATTTTACTAAATACAAGGCTTAGTCGGCGTTCATTGTTCTTATCGATATCAATCAAGAACCATCTTGGCATGGCGATGTGATCACACCCTCTCCATGCTAGATGGCATTTTCTTTACTTGTCTAATCTCAGTACAATGATGCCCTGGTGAGAAGTGCACTGAAGGCTTGGAGAGATTAACTCATATATCAGGCATTGAAAGCTGTTGAGTCTTTGATTCTACTCCTTCTCTGTAATCTAATCAATGGCCCTGCTCCCTCCCTCCTTCTGCACCTGTCCTCTATAGCCTCAGCCTGAGGAGTTCCTTTCTCAATCCCTTCAACATAAAAGCGTCCTGGATATCTGCATTATACCTTTTGAACATATCCCACAAAATGTTACCTATTTCCTTTATCCTTGCATCCTAATATTGGACTCGTGAGACAGTAACAATGGAAAAGTTTGCACTTAATTAAAAAATTAATGTGTGAGACTGGAAAGATGTTTCAGCAAAGTAAAGTGCTTGCTACACACACATGAGTAGGCACCCTGCAGACTTCATGTAAGGGTATGGAAGTGCCATCTGGGATCCCCGTGCTGGGGCCTTTCCAAGATAAACAGATCCTGAGCGTCTGATGCCCAGTCAGTCTAATCAAATTGGCACATTTCCCCTTTAATGGGGGACCCTGCCTCAGGAAATAAAGTGGAAAGCAGTAGAGGCAGACACTCAACTTCAAACCCCAGCTTCTAGACCTGCAGGGATGCACACAGTTACATACACACACATAGCACACTCACAGACAGAGGGACAACGTTCATTTACTCTTGTAGCATGCATCATAGTACATGGTAAAACGAACAACTCACCCCGAGGAAACAAATGGGTGACTGAATGGATCATGGACCGAGCACATTCTTCAAAGTGTCACTTCTTCAGGATTTTAGTCATAACTATTCATTAGTGCTGAGCCTTTATTATTGTGACTTTGTGTTATTGGTAACCAGTAACCAGGTCACATTTCCACTTAATTTCAATGTAATTTTAGTTCCATAGTAATCAGGTCACATCTTCCATTTAGAGAAAGTTCTATCTACCTGCTCTGGGTCCTTTCTTTTCCTAGTCCAGTCCTGGGCCCAGGGCTATTGTCTGCACAGCTAAGGGTTCCTTGTCTATATTCCCACGGTGGAGTCTGTCCAGCAGAGAAAGAGCAGAGACATAAAAGTCAGGCCCTAATATTTAGAACCACCACTCTGAGCTCTGTTACTGGACCTCTGTGTATGTTCTTCTTCAGCCTGAAATCCCACGACCTCAAGGTGCATGGGAGTTTGTTTATTTGCCCTCTGTCGTCTAAACCTCAGACCTGGAGGTCTTAAGAACGTGGTAGCATTGCTGCAGAAATACCACAAGTCCTCCATCCCTAGGCACTTTCATTCGGCATTGACCCCTTCCATCTCGTCAACACCCCCACTAGTCAGCATTCAAGTCCTCTCTGCTCCTAAGAAAGTACCGTCTGTTTTCTTGCCTACACTACTGGAGAAGCTAGGGTCTGCTATAATAATCTTTGTCTCGGGCAACCACAAAGTGTGTGCAATGCGGCTGTTCTGTGGCTGATTAAATGATTGTTCCAGGGCACACCAGGAGGCTTCATCAAAGCCTGGAAGTCCAAGGCTTCCCAAGAACACATACTGGATTTTTCTCACTCAACTCAATCCAAGATATCTAGGCCATGTTTGTGTTCCTACGAGCTTTAATCTCACTGGTTAAAAAAAAAAGTTCACTCTCCCTCTTCCTCTTCCTCTCCCTCTCCCTCTCCCCCCTCCCCCTCCTTTTTCCCCTCTCCCCTCTCCCCTCTCCCCTCTCCCCTCTCCCCTCTTTCCTCTCCCATCTCTCCTCTCTTTCCCTGCTCACCTCCACACCCTGTGTGTAGGTATGTGTTTCAACTTAAGATGCGATTCAGGTACTTAACGTGTGTTGTCATGGGTATATCTAACAATAATACTATTGCCATGGTAAGAACCAGCATTATTTGCTTGTCACAAAAAAGTATTCTTTCCATTGTAATTTGTTCCTAGAAGTCACATAAAAGAAGTGATATTCCTGTAAGTCTCCAAGAGAAGGCAGTCTATTGACAAACATTCAAGCTTGGAACAAATTAGAAGACTGACAAAGGCATTCAGGTTGGAAGCTAATCAGTATATAAAAAGGAAAAAAAAGCATTTCATTAAATATTCAATTGCTTCATTAGCATGGCAAACTAACAATTGAGAAATAGAGTATAATTTTTAAAAAGGCCATTAATGACCACAAAATGTCAAAGCCAACAAAATACAGGCAGTGTAACAATTGGAGATTAGTCTAATAATTCAGGAAGGAGGTTTTTGAATTAGTTATTAATGTATCAGTTTGGGTTTATATATTTCCTCATTATTCTCTCAATCTTGCTGTGCATTTTTGAAATATTTAAAAATAATGTCAACCCTGTGCTTCCTGTGGATGCATTTATCTTCGTACTTAAAAAAAAAGTGTGACTAGAAAGTGAATCCAAGTCGCTGTCAATGCCCTGAGCTAAAGACAGCGTCTTCCTACCCCTCAAAGAAAAGAGACTTTGAACTCTTGTTCTAAAACAAAAATGTCTTACTGATCATCCAATGCTTTTGGAACGCAGCTTCAACAGACACATTCGAGGGTACGCATTGCTTTGCAGTTTTAAAAAGGTGCTATGCATTTACATTATGTCTGATAAATGTGCATTCTCCAGTCTTTGCTACTGTGTTGCTCAGGCTTGCCCATCAACATTCAAGAGCAAAGTGCACTTCAGCTAACTCTTTGACTTGCCAATAAGAAAGGCACATTTCATCATCTCTAAATATGAACCGTATCCATGACTTTAAAAATAAGTAACTTTATCACCTGACAAAGACTGAGGTTAAAGAAAAAGAGACACAGAAGACAGAAATTAATGATAAGAAAATCTCACAAGGGAAAATATTCTTTTCTCCTTGTTTTTCTAACTTAGAAGGTTTGAGAGTAAGAAGCAACTCTTTACCTAGAAAAGGCTAAAAAAAATTGTAAGCTATCATGCTATATTTTAAAATCCTTATAGTGAAAATGCTATTTTAATATATTTCATATGGAATTATAGAAATCCTCTTTACTTTTATTTCAAACTGATTTAAATTCAAAGTAGCCAAGATATTAATGCTGCCCAGAATACTCTTGGGAATTAGTTTCGATATTTCATAATTTTGACTTTTCTACAACTTTGTGATAAAATTAGATTTGTTGCAGAAAGTTTAACTGTTTGGACAACTTGGAGTTAAAAATAGTGTCCTGAATGAAGATGTGCTTTCTTGGCTTCTCTCTAAACCTACTAAAACAACAAGGGAGCTTTTTCTTTCAGGCATAAATCCACAAAAACAAAAAGATTCAGGGAGATGACAACATCGCAAGTTTAGAGGCAGAGAAGCAAGACAGATAAATGGCAGCTGACTTAGAAGGTAAGCTAAAGCTAAAGCCAGAAATAGAGTAAGACAGAGCTTGAGAGCTGACGCAACACGTATTGGTAAAGGTGAATATGGTGGAAGGGCTAAGATAGCACGACCACCCTCAACTATTCGGCACACTGCTAATTCTCCACAATAAATATGGTACCAGTCTATGCTGACGTCAGTGTCCTGCCTGGGAATTTTCATTTGTATTTTGGGGACAACTGAATGCGAGTCACTGAATAATAGGAAAACTAAGATGATGCGTCTGCACATCGAGTTGCTGACTAACTTTCAGGGCCAGGCCCCCTGGCACTGATGCTCAGGAGTTAGAAATTACCTCAGCATCATCCTAGACATCATCTTGATTGACAGGAGGGTTTTCCTACACGAGAATGAAAACTTATATTATGGAAGTTTCAGAATAAAAATACTTATAGGCTGGGGGATATTTTGAAAATAAAAACATATGAGACTGAGGTGGACTGCACTTTTAATCCTGGCACCCTGGAGGCAGAGGCAGGCAAATCTTAGAGTTCAAGGCCAGTCTGTTCTATGGAGTGAGTTACAGGAAAACCAAGGGCTACACAGAGAGACCTTGTCTGAAAAAGACAAACAAACAAACAAACAGAACCAGAAAAAACCAACCAAACAAACAAAACCAAAAAAAAACCCAAACAAACAGAAACAGAAAAGAAGAAAAATAGAACGGAAGGGAGAGGAAGGAAGGAAGGAAGGAAGGAAGGAAGGAAGGAAGGAAGGAAGGGAGGGAGGGAGGGAGGGAGGGAGGGAGGGAGGGAGGAAGAAGGAAGGTATGTGGGTTCTGGGAATGTATCTCTGAGGGCCTCTGCTCAGTGAAATCTCAGAGTCTCTTTTGCACTTTGAGTTCAATCATATCTAGCTGTAATATCTTCACTTGCCTACAGTCTGCAGTCTCCTGCCATATCTTTGTAGCTTACAGTGGACAACCCACAGAAAAGAAGGCTGTAGGAGGCTCCTACTAGGAGAAAATGGTATCACCACAATGCAGAAAATTGGTGAGCAGCCAAGTGAGTCACAGAAGACTAGGACCAAGAGATCTGGGCAACTCCGTAAGTTGTGGGAGGAATACTCATCCCCCTAGAATTTTCCAGGGAAAGGTGATAGGATACGCTGCAGATGATTTCCCCAGAGAAGTCGCTAAGACAGACATTGATGTGCAGGCAGCAAAACACTGGTGACTGAGTCCTCCAAGGGAAAATAAGCAGACAGCATTGGGCAGAGGGAAAACTGTGATTGGAATATATCCTTAGCAATGTACCTGAGCCGTGGAGCTCTGGAAAATGGGGTGACCCTTCCCAGCTAGCTAAGGGTGCAAGGCCTGAGCCACTTTATCTTTACTTTGACCATTTGGATTCAGGTTGCTCAGAAAGAGAGGCATGGATGTAGGCAAAAAGGGAAAAATCCCTTTGGTGAGGGTTTCCTGGCTCGGGGGATTTGGGCAGCACAGCCCATTATCCACAAGTGTTAAAAATTTAAAGCTATCAAATTATCCAATGATGCAGATTTATATGGCAGGGAAAGAGAACTTGAGAATAATTATATTAGCATGAATAAGTAATCAGATGGTAAAGATGAACACAAAGTTTGTGAAGATATGATCAGAATTTTCTTGGCATTTTATATTGCTCTTTATGCAAATATGACCAAATAAAAATAATACATTTTCAGCCTATGTTGTCGGCCTTATCCAAATGAGAACAAATGTCTATTGACTTGGAAAGTCTTTTCTAACCACTTCTTCTCTCCTCTACTACTACTACTACTACTCTCTCTCTCTCTCTCTCTCTCTCTCTCTCTCTCTCTCTCTGTGTGTGTGTGTGTGTGTGTGTGTGTCTCTCTGTGTCTCTGTCTGTCTCTCTACCTCTGTCCCTCTGTCCCTCTGTCTCTCTCTCTCTCTCTCTCTCTCTCTCTCTCTCTCACACACACACACACACACACACACACACACACACACTTTAAGAGATTTTCTTTGTTGGGTAGATACTTGAAGTATTCTGCTATGTATGGATGGATCACTTAAAGGCAAACAAATTATAAAAGGATGTTACTACTGGCTTTTGAGAAAAGTGAATTTAGTCAAACACAAAGGAAAGAGAGCAAGAATTTTGGTACGTTTTCTGTGGCTAGCACAGACTACATGAGACTGGCTGATCTGCAAAGAAAGAAGTACAGAGTTGCATTGGCTGACAGCTCGGAGGTAGGGAAGGCACTGTGCTCTGCTTGGCCTCTTCTGATGACATCCCGATGACTCAATTAATGGCAGGAGACAAATGGGCAATCCAGCAATTGCCAGAGAAAGAATTACAAAGGATGGGGCTGCTTAATAACGAAAATTCACCCTTAGAATGAAGCCAGGCACTTCATGCTAAGAGCCGGCAGTCATTCAGGAGTGAAATCCACTCGTGATCCCTGTTCTTCTAAAGCAAGCACCTCCCACTAGACAACACTGCCTAACTCTGCCACCATGGGAACCAAGTACCAATGTGAGCTTTGTTGGGAAGAAACAACATTCAAACCATAAAGTAAACAAGTCCAAACCATAAAATGAAGGCTTGTTTAATAAGGAGACTGTGGTCACTGAACACGTTTTTAGTATATCAAAGCTGTGGAAACTGAAGGATTTCCATGACTGTCATGGGCACTTGGGCTGAGAATTAGAACTGGTACGTGCACCTAACCCAGTCACCTGAAATATAGCCTGTATGTGGACAACTTCCAAATGTGAAGCCCAGCTCTCATGTCTCCTGTCTTAATTCAGTTTCTATTGCTGTGATAAAACATCCTAACCAAAAGCAACTTGAAGAGAAAAGAATTTATTTCATCTTAAGCTCCTAGGTAACAGCCCATCGCTAAAGGAAGCCACGACAGGAACTCAAGCAGGGCAGATACTCTGAAGCAGAGGCTATGGATGGGTGCTGCTTACTTGCTTGCTCCCCATGGCTTGCTTAGCCTGCTTTCTTATGCAGGCCACCTGCACAGGATGGCACCACCTATAACGGTTTGGACTCTCCTGTATCAGTCACTAATTGAGAAAATGCCCCCACAGACTCACCTACAGTCTAGTCTTAAAGAAGCAGTTTCACAATTGTGGTTCTTCCTTTTGAGGTAACTCTAGCCTGTGTCAAGTTGGCAAAGGGAAAAAAAAAGACATCTCCATTCTTGGTTTTGAGTCTGCTACCCCAAGTAGCCATTAATTGTGAAGAACCAAATATAGTAACATTTAACAATTCCCAGCTAAGACTCCAAACCCCAGTGACTCACTGCAAAACTTTAGATTCATAAATAATGTCTTTCTCTCACATACTACATCCTGTTAGCTTTACCTTACAATATGACCGGAACTTGACCACACACACACACACACACACACACACACACACGCACGGCCATTCATGCTTGGCCATCACTAACTCCCACCGGACTACTGTAATGACCTCTTAATTGGTATTCCTGCATAGACGATGTGAGACTGCTTCTTCTCAAGATGTCCATAGAAGTAAAGGTCAAAGTTTTGGCAATGGTCTACATTGATTCCCTTCCCTGCCTTCTCTGATCTTCTGTCTACAGTTTCATTTGTCTCCTTTTCCACTGGCTTCCTGGGGTTCCTTGAGCACTCGGGGACACTGTGCCCAGACTCTTGTGTTTACTATTTCCTTAGAGTAATGCATCCCTCCCAAATACACACACAGCACAGCCCTCCCAATACTTCCCATTACTTGCAAGTCACGTCCTTAGAATTGTGAAGCAATACCGCTAAATTCTGCCACTCCTCCCTTCCCTGTGTGTCTCCACAATGCTCAACTTCATCTGATGATGTTATTTGTTTACTGGGATTCTTTGCTCTCCTTCGTGTCTTTCCTCCATTTCACTGCATACAAACATCAGAGATCTGTGTCTCTTTCAGTGTTGCACCCCTGGATCCTAGAACAACACTGAGAATATAGTAACCATAGGCTGAAACAGAATGAATGAGTTCGATAAATTAACCTCACACTGTGAATGTTTGAGGGATGTTGATATCTTCATGTTGATCTTTCTTTGCAGAAATTTGTTACGTCTCAGTCTTCATATCTTATAATCTGCCTTTGCCCACAGGAGAGCTCATTTGTCTATTCCACATTCTAGTGCTTTGAATCCAAGCTGCACGGGGCAGCTGTCAAGGCAAAGCTCCCTGCTGAGCATGATTTTGCTGTGAGTATATGCAGGAGGCAATTATGGGAGACACTTGTGTTGATACAAAGCCTCAAGTCCCAACCCTGCTCCTTCAGTGCATTCCTTGTGTGAATGCAAGGTTGCACAGAACACAATGCGATCGTTTGAAAAAAAGGTAGAAAGGAAAACTAAGTGGGTAGCTAGAGCAAAAAATACTGGAAGTCAAAATCTTCCTTTCATCAATTCACGCAAGTGAGAAATTCATCTAAAAATGGAAATTCTAAAACAATCAAAAATATGATGTTACAAACAAATTATTTTTTGTTTTTCTTTCTTTTCTTTTGCATAAGTACCTTTCATTTCCTCTGATTTTATCACCCAAAAGGGACCAGCTGTATTGGCAAATATGCTCCTGGGACACATCTATCCTTTCGTCTCCATCAATCAGCAGCACTCAGTGGCTGCCCACTGCCAAGACAGTTAAGATACTGCACGCGTTTAAGATGAATTATGCAGTGATGCCTTTGCTCTCCTTCTTTATGCAATTACAACCAGGAATGGTGGAATGGCAACCATCATCCTTTAACTCATCCTCCACTAAAACTGAATATGTGATCAGAAGAAGGCCATATCATTGTTCAGGCTGTTTGTTAAAAAATTAAGTCTTTGGATTCTTCCTGAAAATATGGTAACTGGATATGCTGCTTTAGGTCAGTTTTTTTTAAATACCTCAAGCATTTGAGAACTCTTGTTGGGATATGAGTAATAGCCGTGTTTTTTAGAAGTCCCTTTGGTCTGTGCACTAAACACAGCCAAAGATACCTAAATCAACACTTCTCTGAGACCTAGTTGGGATTCCTTCTTCAAACAGAGTAAAGAACTGTAATATTTTAAAATGTTGCATGCCACAGAAGAGTAGACATATATATTTACGTCTGTGTATGGTGTATCTATGGGTGGCCATGTGCGTGCACATGCTGCTGTGCAGACCAAATGTCATCGTTGGTTCTACATCACTCTATGCCATATTTTTGAGACAGGATCTCTCACTGAGCCCAGAACTCATCAGCTGGCCACACTAGCCAGACAGCAAGCCCAGAAATGTTTTTGCCTCCACCTCCCATGCTGGGATCACAGAGGTCTACCACAGATTATTTAACATGGGTGCTGGGGACCTGAACTCATGTCCTTGTGAAGTAAACATTTTAACTGCTGAGCCATCTCCCAAGCTCTAGAAATCTTTCTCTGTACTTACAACAGCATAATGATAACCAAGCCTATCCAAAAATGCAAGTGCTGTATAGGGTCCTGGTAAGAAGTGGAGGGAAATAAACATGGAGGATGGCATCCAGTATCTCCGAGATCACTTATCTCCAGAGATCATGCCTGCCACCCTGTGCTGCAACCATCATGAGGCTGGCAGGCTTTGACTTAAAGGTCCAGAGGGTGAGCGGCCTGCAACATTCACAAGACAGGAGGCAGAGAGCAAGCAACACCTATAGAAGGAGTGCTGTGCCCCTGGAGCTGACAAGAAAGCTGACAAGAATTCAGAGTTTTTCAACAACAGAATTCCAGTTTAGAGGGGGCTTCGGTGGTTGATGTGGTCAGCCACCTCAGTGAAGCTGGAGTTTATGTTGTATTGAATAAATTAAAATAAAAAGCTCAAGATCCCCCCTTAACATAGGGAAGTCAAGGCCTGCCTGGGCTCTACAAGATCTTGAAGAAACAAAAGCATTCAGAAGTGGTGGCACATGCCTTGGGTCCCAGCACTCCAGAAGCAGAAGCAAGCGAATCCCTTGAAGTTTAGGGTCAGCTTCGTCAACATAACAAATTCCAGGCCAGACAGATGGCTCACAAGTTCAGCTTGCATCACTAGTGTCAGGTGGCTTAGAAACAGCCTATCACTGTGACGCCAGGGGATCTAATATCCTCTTTGGAAATTTGCACTCGCATGTGCACGTACTCACAAGCAGACATGGGCACAAACATATAATTAAAAATAAAACATATCCTTAAAAACCTGAAGAGGAAGATGGAGGAGAGGAAGGAGTAGAGGAAAAGGAGGAAAAGGGGGAAGAGGAGGGGGAAAAGAGGAGGAGGAAGAGGAAGAGGAGGAAGAAGAGGAGGAGGAAGAGGAAGAGGAAGAGGAGGAAGAGGAGGATGAAAAGCCTGCTGCAGTTGCTATGACTGCTGGCAAACAGAGGTCAGCGTCAAAGGAACCTGAGGTGCATAAAACTGGTTGCCTCTGGGAAGAGAAAAATGGATCGAGGGGACATTCTCAACCAATGTCTCATTAGATATTGGACTTGTAACCTTAGTACCCTGAAGAATTCCAGATAGCTCATGAATTAATTTTTCTCCTTTCCATCATGAGAGATATCATTGCCGTAACTTCCATGAGAGACTTGAAAACGGTCATTCGAATCTCTCCTTTAAGGCTTCCTCTTCTTGTGCAATCCTTCTTAGAAAAGGCACGCACATTGGCAAAACATTTTCCCCAAAGACAAAGGAAGCATTCAGCTTGGCAGAAGAGGTGTATCTCCTCCCTTCACAGTGAACCATAAACTGGTGAACACGGAACAGAAGCTGGATAACATCCGTCACAGGACCAGAAACTGAAGAGATGTGTGCCTGAGAACTCTCTTCTTTTTCTGGGAAACCAAGGAACTGTGCAAGATGCACCCCCCTTCACTCTCTGACCTGTGAGATAAAGGAACCGGGAAGCAGCAACATCAGAAGACCGCTTTCTTTTCTCTCTTTTTTTTTTTTTTTTTTTTTTTTTGGAAAACTATTTGAGCATGCACGTGGCACCTGCGCTAGCATTAGTTATTCATCATTTTCTGAAGGGTTCTGTTCGATTTACATCTCTCGCCTCCTAGAAGGAAAAATGCGAGCGGCGAGGAAAGCTGTCAACTTTCTGATTACTGCCTACTAATGTTATCACTTGCTGCTGTTCGACAATGTTCTGGTGAAAATATTACTACTAATAGGACAACATGCATATGCTCTTAGGGTAGAAATAGTGTTGCCACATTCTGTTTGCTTGCAAGGAAATTAACATTGAACTGAGGTGGGAAGCAATTCCCCGAACAAAGACCCAGTAAAATGTGCACTCTGGAAGCACACGTTTCACAGGTGAGTGTGAGCTGCTTCTGCTGGACAGGATTCTGAGGTACTTTTCTCATGCGACATGTCACTTACTGCTCGCTGGAGGCAATGAAGCTCCCGGAGGCCCGTCTACTATTTCACTGTAAAACATGGTAATTTTCCTAAGTTCTCTGAAGACTCTGACGATAAAGAACTCAAGATAAAGCAGAAAGTCACCATGAATTTCATCTAGGAGAAACATTTACCTAGACATCAACACTCTACCCAATTGTCTTCCCTAAATATAAACAAATGTCTGGAAAAGCGTGTCTCCATCAGAGATGATGGAGTTACAAATTTACATTTTAAAGGACTTTTAGGATATTCTGGATGGGAAAAAAATAGTGACAGATGAATAAATGCAAGAATTTTATAGGAAATACAAAATAGGGGAAAGGCCATAGACAGCATATAATCTTCATCAAAAGATTTAAGCTGTCCATCACAGTATTGAGCTGAGTGTGACTAGCATTGAAAGTTTAGTAACCGGAAGGCACGATGGCTCAGGGTTTAAGACACTGGTTACTCATCCAGACAACCCAGGTTTCACTACCAGCCCCTCAATGACAGCTCACAACCATCTGTAAGCTCAACCTCAGGAGAGCCAATGTCCTCCCTTGGCCTACACACACACACACACACACACACACACACACACACAATACACAAACACACACAGAAGCAACCCAACAATGCACATAAAAATTTTTTAAAACTAGATTGAAATGTATATAAGCCAGTCTTTATTAACGGAGGAGTAGACACTTAGGAAGGTTTAAATGCACCAGAACTTTTACATTCAGTGTTATTCTCTGCGGCTATGATGATCTTTTTTTAACTGATAAGTACCCTAGGCACCTGTTCAAAAGAGCAGAGGATAAAGGACATAAAGCACAGTAGGGGGTTAAAATGTATTATGCAAAATATGTAGGCTGCCAAAACTGCATATAATGTGCTATGACACCAACATCACATGCTTACATATTACTTACTTGTGTACATGCATACAACTTTGGTTTAGATTCATGGGCCAAATTTTGGATGGATATTCACTGAACTTTCCTGCAGTTATTTCACTGTGATGGGTAACAATTGCTGCACACACACACACACACACACACACACACACACACACACACTTAGGGAATATTTGAAATTTCTACAACTAGCATGAATTATTCATTTCAGCAGACTAGAAAAGAAAGAAATATTCTTTTTGGTTTTGAAAATGTATTGTAGGTGTTTTAAAAGAGTAGAGAGGATTCTTATTAAATGCAAGAACAGAATGTGGTAGTGCATATAAAACCAAGTACATCAGAAATATGCCAAAGTGAATACTGGGAGTTTGGATGACTAATTTTACTCATTCACTTTTGTTTATATTTTTGAAATTTATAACTATCTATTAACATAAAATTAATAAGAAATAAGCAAACATAAACCTCCAGATAAGTGTGGAACACCATGTAAAAGTGCTGGAAACTAATGTCCATCACTGAATAATAACCACCAAAATATCTAGTATGCTCTAGAACATAGCCATGTGCCCTGCTGTGCACTATGACATATTCACGAATAGTTTATTCTATAACACAGCCATGTGATAGTTTATTCTATAACACAGCCCATGTGATAGTTTATTCTATAACCCACCCTTATGATTTGGCGTGTTTTACAACACAGCCTTACTATTTGCTGTCTGTGTTGTTTGTGACAGGCACTTTCTGCCAAGCATTGATTTGATTTCTTTTTGCAAAGGATCTTGAAAGCATTGGCATAATCTAAAGCTTCCAAATGCCCCAATTCTGAATCTACTGTGTGTGTTTGTCCTAATCATAATTGAACAAATCAGTAGCAAAGGAGACTGAGCCTTGAGCAAAAGGATAACCAGTACAAAATGTGTCGTGGTCATAGTGGTAAATACATAAATATCGATGCACTGTGTTCCAGGATTAAAGGAATGATGGCTGCAAGAAGTAAACGGGTGACAGAGAGAGAGGAGTGGTGGAGGAGCAGAGTGGTGAGTGCTCTGAGGAGAGAGGCCAAACTGGTGATGAGTGTGAGAGAGGGCTGAGGTAGGTGGTGGATCATGTCCCTGCCCAAAGGAGGGATGGTGTGCATCAGCTGGGAGCTTAAGCAGATGCAGATTCATCCCTCCCCACCCCCAACAAGATGTCTGCATGAGAGATGACTCTAGAGCTTGGTAATGATGGAGGCCTAAAATGAGGAATGCTCCACTTTCTGGATTTGACCTCCTCAAAGGACCATCGTGTCCTGTGATGCAGCTGAGGGCTGTGTGTGGGACAGTGGCCCTGGTGTGGCTGAGGTCCAGGTGAATGTCTCTGTCAACACAGAGTTGGGCAGTGCTGCCACCAGGGACCATACTGATATGAGCAGTCTCAGTTGCCTCCTGAGACCTTAGTGAGGACTGGGTCTGTGCTGCTGCTGGGGGCCTTGTCTGTGTCTGTGGTCTTACTACAGCCATGTCTGTGTTGATGTTCATGGCCCATGTTACCATCAAAGGTCGCACAGGTGATGTTCCTGGTTTGTGCCACTGCCTGGAGCTATGTTGATGTTCATGGGCAATGCTACTGACAGGGACAACACCAATGTGAGTGGCCTCCACTAACACCCGAATTCTTGCTTAGGCCAAGGCCTGTGCAATTGCTAGGACTATGTCTGCCCTCATAGTCTTAATTGCAAGTAGGTCTGTATTGGTGTCCATGTCCTGTGCTCTCTCCGAAAGCCATGTAGATGTCTGTGGTCTGTGGTCCTGGCTTTTGCCAGGAACCATGTCGATGTTTGGGGGCTGTGCTGCCACCAGGAGCCATATTGATCTGAATGGCGTTTGCTGCCACCCAAGGCCATGGTGATGTCTGGGTCCATAGTCTTACCGTGGCTTGGTCTGTGTTGCTATCTGTAGTCCATGTTGCCACTAAATGTAGGTCAGTTGTACATGGTTTATGCCAGGAGTCATTCTGATATTTATGATCTCAATGGCGTTCTAGGACCTTATCTAGGTCCATGGCCCTACTTTAACCAGGAGTCCTGTTTGTGTTTGTGTTGAAGCTAGAAACCATGTGGAAGTCCATAATCCATGCTCCTGAGGTCTGTAAAGTGCAAAGAAGCTACTTTTGGAGTGATACGAATACTTAAAATATACATTGGAGAGTGAGGAGCACAGAAGACTTCAGTGACAACCCTTATCTCTGCCCAAAACTCACTTCTTCCGAACATAGTAACAGCCTAGACAGGAAGCCTTCAGAGAGTACCCTTAAAAACTGACAGGATGCTGGGGTCTCACCCTCCATAGTAGATGACTTACAGCAGGGATTCAGGAAGGGAAAGACCTAGCTCCATTTATGGGGTAAGCCACTGAGAGTTTGTCCGTGTCCTAGTGAACATGTACATAACAGAAATCAGACCTTTATGGGAGAGTTGTTTATTTGTTTTCTGGGGGGCGGGGTGAGGTCACAAGAGTGAGGGGAGGACAGGGAAGGACAGAGAAGTGAATGTGAGAGGGATATATCATGTGATATCCTCAAAGAATCCATGAAACAGTGTGATGGGAAAGAAGTTTAATACACTGGGGCTGAAGATTCCAAGGACCATCAGTGAATGATTTGATTTGGTTTGGTTTGATAAAGAGAGAATATTCCATGTAGTCACTATGTACATTTGCAGGATTAAAAATCAGTACCTTACCCTCTCTGCAAGAAACATCTGTGCTTTGTAATGGACACCATATGTACCATGACGCTCATCCGGCATGGAGTTGGCAGGTAGAGTCCTGTGGAAGAGCACGCAGACTTCCCAGGTCCTGGATTCTCAGCCGTACGTCCTCTTGCTTGATACTCTTATGGAGGCCCACGAGAGTAGTGTTTTGTATGCAAAGGACTACCTGTTGTAAAGTCTCCCGATTGTATATCATTTCCCACAGAGCCATCGAGATGGAATGGAAGTGCTGCCACAAGCTTTAAAGAGGGGACTTAGTGCGCCTAACCACACTTATTTTCAAGAACTGATATTAGATGACAGAGAACCGGGCCTAAATCTCGATGAGCAATATGTCTTTTCTTCAGTTAGTGAGGACCTTCTTCTCCCTTCCCAGACTGCAAATGCCATGTTTAGTTTCTTCCATTTAAAAGACTTTATAGAAAAATAATGTCTTCTAAGAAATTATGAGACACTTGAAATGCTACTCCACTTTTTTTCTCCAAGGAAAAGTTTAGATTCCAGAACTTTCTTTAGGCTTGGTGGTTTGGAGGAGTAAAATCAGGAAGGTGAAGATGCGAGGATTCTGTTTCAAGTGTAACATTCTTCCCGTTCAGCTTTCAGTCTACACTGCCCAAGCCACAGGACCTCAGGCTCACCTTTTCAACACCGTTGATAAAAAGGAGATTAATTTCACACCACCTACATGACCTCCTATTGCCTCATGACTTATTAGCGTCTCACTTAAGAGATTTCTTCCAAGATTCTGCCTCAAGTCACCACAGAGAGGAAAGAGGAGTTGGGGGAAGGGGAGGTGAACTGGAGGACCAACTAAATCTTAGACCTTGGATTCACCCACAACTGCCTTTCCCTCATCCTCTGCCTGTCTCCAGCCAACACAGGGAAGGTCCCGCCTCTCAGCTCCTCGACAAGAGCCCCTTCTCCACAACCAAAGTTTCCTTTTTTTCTTACAGTCAAGCAAATTTTATTTATTTATTTATTTTTAATCATTTTATTTGTTTACATTTCAAATGTTATTCCCTTCCTGGTTTCCCCTCCAAGAACCTCCCTATCTCCTCCTGACCCCTTTGCCTCTAAAAGGGTGTACCTTTACCCATTCACCCATTCCCATCTCACCCTTCTAGCATCCCCCTTCTTTGGGGCATCAAGACTTCACAGGACCAAGCACCTCCCTTCCCACTGATGCCAGATGAGTGAGGCATTCCTCTGCTACAAATGTGGCTGGAGCCATGGGTACCTCCATGTGTACTCTTTGGATGGTGGTTTAGTCCCTGGGAGCTCTAAGCCATCTGGCTAATTGATATTGTTGTACTTCCTATGGGGTTGTAAACCCCTTCAGCTCCTTCAGTCCTTCCCCTAGCTCTTCCATAGGGGTCCCCAGGCTCAGTTCAATGGCTGGCTATGGATATCTGCATCCTTCTTAGTCAGGTATTGGCAGAACCTCTCAGAGGACAGCCATGCCAGGCTCCTGTCAGCAAGTACATCTTGGCATCAACAATAGTGTCTGGGTTTGGTGTCTGTGGATAGAAATGGATCACACAGTGGGGCGTCTCAGGATGGCCTTTCCTTAAGCCTTTGCTCCATTTTTGTCTCTGCATTTCCTTTAGACAGGGACAATTCTGGGTTAAAAGTTTTTAGATGGGTGCGTGGCCCCATCCCACCACTGGGGTCCATGTTTATCTACTGGAGGTGTTCTCTTCAGGTTCTATCTTCCTGTTGTTGGGAATTTTGACCAATGTCATCCTCACTGGGTCCTGGGATCCTCTCAGATCCCTGGCATCTGGGACTTCCTCGTTGTTTCCCAAGTTTCCCACCCCCCACCGCTACTTATTTCTACTCATTCTCCTGGCCCTCTGGACTTCTCTCCTGTCTCTTCCCATACTTGGTCTTGCCCTCTTTTTTCCTCCTCCTCCCCTCTCCTGCCCTCTCCCTCTTGTGATTGTTTTGTTTCCCATTCTAAGTGGGATTGAGGCATCCACCCTTTGACCTTCCTTCTTGTTAAGCTTCATATGATTTATGAGTTGTATCATGGATATTCTTAGCTTTTGGGCTAATATCCACTTATCAGTGAGTACCTACCATGTATGTCCTTTTGGGTCTGTGTTACCTCAATTAGGATGATACTATCGGTTTTTAGAAACCACCCAGTGATTCCAACAACTTTACTATGGCTCTTGATGTGAAGTTCACAGTTCACTTGTGAAGGCGCATGACTATTTTCTCTATATCTACTCTAGTAGGGCCTGTCTGGGTTAACTGCCTCTCAGCAGATGGGCTCCATGGATCCACGCAAGATATGGGCTATGAGCTTTGGCTTTAGTTGAAATAAAAGCATGTAGAAAGGTATATTTCCATCTTAGGATTTTACCATTGTGAACAGTCACCATGACCAACACAACTCTTATAAGGACAACATATAATTGGGGCTGGCTTACAAATTCAGAGGTTCAGCCCATATCATCAAGGCAGGAACATGGCAACATCCAAGCAGGCAGACCTGGGAGTTCTACATCTTCATCTGAAGGCTGATAGGAGAAGACTGGCTTCCAAGCAGCTAGGACAAGAGTCTTAAAGCCCATGCCCACAAAGACACAATGCCTCCAACAAGGCCACACCTACTCCAAGGCCACACCTCCTAATAGCACCCCTCCCTGAGCCAAGCATACTCAAACCATCACAATTACTACCCTACAACATGACGGTATAGAAGAAGATGATGATGATAAACGTGAAGTCAAGAAAAAGATGGACCCTAAAATGAAGTGCACAGGTTCTGAGAGGAAGCTGGACACAGAAGGAGACTATAAGGTAAACTGGGGTGAGGTCACTGAGAACATTTGACTCTGAGCAAAAAACGAGGAAGAGCTACAACAATCTTATTTCTTAAGCAGGAGTATTTTGGTGATTTATGTCAACAGTTTATTTTTTGAATCTTTTTTAAAAAGTTATTTTGGTCACTTTAAATATACCACAGGCACATTTTTAAACTCTTAGATTTTGTTAACACCTGCAGCTTTGTCATTGTACAAAATAAGTCACATAAAATGCTAAGTGGAAAGCTTAAATTAAGTGTTTCAAGAATAGCCTCGACTGGAAGGCGGTCCTTGTGGTGAGCTCTAGCCCTCCACTGCTCCACTGTCATGCTGATTGGTCTTCAGCTTGACCCTGTCACTGATACTTAAGGAATTATGAGAGACAGGCATACAGTCTGTTGATCAGTCATCAGAGTCATTACTACGTGTGATTTAGGAGGAAGCTAACAGGCTTCCTGCCTTCCATATGTATAACTCTAAACTAGATTTAATTCTAAGACTAATGCCTGAAATCAAGATTCACACCGATTGTGTTATCAGTAAGGGGAATGGAACAGGGGGCCTGGTAATGAGACAAGCGTTGGCTAACTCGGCTGCATCCTCTGCACTCCCATTAATCTTGCATCTACCTTCGAGAGTATAGATCTGTTACTTTAGCTTCCCTTTTGCAAGAAGCCCTGATGATCTTCAGTATATTGTAGACAGTGAGTGCCTGCCTACTCAGCTCTTTATTTACTCGCTATCAATTACATGCCAAGCACTTACCTACGCTATTTACCTTAACCTCCACAACAACCCACATGAGGAAGACTCCACTGTCCTCATTTCTAAACGAGTACGCCGACCGTCAGCAAGTAAAGTAACACAGCTGAGCTACATAGCTCAGAAAGTGCTCAAGCAAGGGCCTGACTTAGTCCTGCATAATTGCAATATTGGTGTTTGTCCTCCATCACACATTTTGTGGATATCAAGAACACATAGGATATCACTGTGAGAATATAGGCAGACCTCCAGGGTGGTAACGGTGGCATAGCTGGCTCTGACTCATGCACTCAGTAACACAAATGCTGGCAAAGAAATCCCCCAGCAGAAAGGCAGGGATGAAGGGCTAGTTTTCAAGGATCAACACTTTCCTTGATAGAGGAGTGGGTGTGCTCAAAGAGAAATTGGAGCAAGAATGCGGGATGCTCTCAGAGGCCTTCCAGAGATTTAGTAGTCCTAGAGTACAGACTAAGTATGCAAAAGCAGTGCAAAGTGAATCAGATAGGTAGTAAGTCACCAACACGTTGACATGATGAGGAACAGTTTCCAGTCATTCTGATCCCTGTTTGGTCAGATAGCCAAATATAAATATGATTCAGACCCAGATTCATTTGCTTAGCCACCAGTCTTCAACGAACATTGTTCTATGCTTTATACTGTGCTTACTAGAATGAATAAAATACATCCCTACTGATGATACTCCTAAGATTCATCCATCCCAACAATGTAATTCTGAGGACTGACCCTGGTCACTAAAGTTAAAGTAAAGCCCCCTGCCTTAGAAGTAGTTGACTTAGAAAACTAGATTTAAGCTGACCAGGCTTCCAAATGACCTTGAGACAGCTTGCTCGTGGGTGAACCCATCCAATGTTTAAGGAACTGACAGATGACTGGTATCTCATTATGTTCCTTACAAAGATTTGTGGCAGCCTTCAGATACAAAGGCAAAATAGTGAGATTTGAAGTAGAAGTCTCTGGTTGTATCATGGGATGCAGACTCAGGATGGTGTGTTGCCGAGGCAAGGCCCATGAGAGGACACACGATGTTTGGAGAGAGTACAAATAGAACTTAATGGACAGTGACAGGGTGCTTACATAGCTAGCTGTGCAGCTCTTTGATGGCCTCAAGTCTTCGCTCATCTTCACTTCACCAAGAGAGGCACGGCAGAGGACTCCTGGCATTCCTACTGGCCCTGGTCATCCTGCTGACTCCTGCGGAATCAGTGGAGGCCTGGCAGGTTCTGCTGGATTGTGCCATCATTTTTGCTGATTCTTTTTTTGGTGATGATTTTGAACTGGACTGTTGGTATCCTGACAAACAGATTGGAATCATCCCCAAAGAACTACTTCTAAACAAGTCTGCATCCTCTTGTCCTATTTACAATTTGTTCTTCCCTGCCTTTGTATGATGGGCTAGAAGCGAGGTCAAAGCATTTGAGAACCCTTATTAGAGCAGGTTTTGAAAAATCTAAGCCTACGGGGATTTTTTTAAAGGTACATTACATTATCTGAGCCTTATATAGAATGAGTGACAGTAGAAAGTAGCAGTAAGGAAAGATTTGAACCTCATAGAGGAAGCATGGCATTCCTCAGACACTAGCAAGAGAGACGTATACCCCAGAGATACTTACAAAGTTTTTATTTAGATTCTATGGGTATAGATTTTTTACATCAGTTGCATAGAATTCCATGTGGTGAAAGTAAAAATGTTTTAAGTATAGTAGAAATTCATGGGGGATAAGGTTTAAAGGCAAATCCTAGATGCTCTGAAATCTCTTTGTCACTTTTCTTTATAATCTCTGTCTCTGCCAGATAAGTAAGGTTTCCTGTTTCAAAACCATTGGCTTAAACTGTGAAATGAATCTTCAAAGAAGACTGGAAAAATCTATTTCCCTATTAACTATCTTTCAAAGATAGATCTCTGTATATCTTTATGTTATATCTGTATATATGCCCTAGATATAAATACTTGTGCTTCTATATACTTACCCACATATATACAAATAATACATAAAAACAAAACTATACATGTAAAATGAATTAAATATTCTAGCTAGCTTGTATAAAGACACAAGATTCTGGTATTTCATTTACAAGTTGTAAGCTTAGATTGGGCAGGTTTTGAGCTATTCTAACTTACATCTCAGCTATATGTCCCTGTTGCTTGCTGTTTGATTCTCACCCGGGGTTATCTTCAGGGTCCACTTCTCCCAGCCACATGCTCATGGCCCATCTCCTCTGCTGTCAGCCGCTGCTCTCTCTGTCGCCTCTCTGCTTCTTTGCCAACTCCTCCCCTGAGTCCCCTTGCTTGATACTCAAGTCCTACCTTTTTTTTCTTTACTACCCAATCATAGGCTCTAGACTTTTATTAACCAATTAACCAATTTAAGTTGGGGAGCAAGGAATAAATAACAAGGCTGGTGTATAGGGGAATTCACCCATCTTGAGGCAACCAGATTTGGGGGTACATAATTCAGCATTTGAATACATATCAGCACCAGCCCAAGCCCCAGCATGTACATATATACAATATATACCTAGTTTGACACTTGGAATTTCCAGTAAGATTTCTAATTTGAAAAAAGTAAAATAAAATAGCTTCTATATTCCCTCATGGACAAAATAGAATTGAGAGAAATCTAAAAACCAGGGCCAGTAAGGTGGCTTGGTGGGTAAAGGTGCTTCCTATCATGCCCAATGACCCAAGTTCGATCCCCATTACACACATGGTGGAACAAGACAAGTGACCCCCTTTGAGTTATCCTCTGACCTCCAAACTCCCAAATATATTACTGTAAAAGAACTAAATCGTCTGCCCTGTGTTTCTTTGCTCCTCTGTATTCTGGGTTGTTTTCTACTTGGACCATGGTTCTGTCGCTAAGTTCATAAATCTGCGGTGCCTGTGAGCACAGAAACACAGTCCCCATGTTATAATCTCCCCTGCCCTCCTGAGGCAGCTGCTCTCTGTAGGCTTCCGCTTCTCCTTTCCATCAATAACTGTTATCAGGAAAGGCTCTGAGCAGCTCGTTCCCACAAAGGTTAAGTGCAGGGGAGACTTAATATCCACTTGCATTTCCACCGTGGAGAGAAGTGCCTGAGCCTGCGTTTTAAAGAAACAATCCAAGCTAAGGGGAAGGCTGGGGAGGGGAAGGGGTAGAGATGAAGTGGAAAAGTTATAATTTATGCCTCAATCTTATAATGTATAATAAGGAAAAATGTTGTCTTTAAACAAAGTGCCCTGTGTTTTCACGCTAACGCTGCACCGCAGAGCTTGCCACATGCTTACTTTTGCTAAAGTATTTCAAACTTACAGATGTGACAAAAGACAAGCTTTTACTTTTCAGGGCCACTCGACGCCTTGCTCACAGACTGGTAACTCTTCCAAGTTCTCCGCTCTCAGCTTATGGATATTAGGAGCCTGAGGACCTCAAACCTACAAAGGATTCTAGAGCAGAGCTTGGCAAAGATGATTTCATATCATGTGATGATAGAATGGCAGTGCTCTATGTCATTCATTGCACGTCTTTAAAAAAACTTTCTAGCCAGAGCAATCAGACAACAAAAGGAGATCAAAGGGATACAGATCGGAAAAGAAGAGGTCAAAATATCACTATTTGCAGATGATATGATAGTATATTTAAGTGATCCCAAAAGTTCCACCAGAGAACTACTAAAGCTGATAAACAACTTCAGCAAAGTGGCTGGGTATAAAATTCACTCAAATAAATCAGTTGCCTTCCTCTATACAAAAGAGAAACAAGCCGAGAAAGAAATTAGGGAAACGACACCCTTCATAATAGACCCAAATAATATAAAGTACCTCGGTGTGACTTTAACCAAGCAAGTAAAAGATCTGTACAATAAGAACTTCAAGACACTGAAGAAAGAAATTGAAGAAGACCTCAGAAGATGGAAAGATCTCCCATGCTCATGGATTGGCAGGATTAATATAGTAAAAATGGCCATTTTACCAAAAGCAATCTACAGATTCAATGCAATCCCCATCAAAATACCAATCCAATTCTTCAAAGAGTTAGACAGAACAATTTGCAAATTCATCTGGAATAACAAAAAACCCAGGATAGCTAAAGCTATCCTCAACAATAAAAGGACTTCAGGGGGAATCACTATCCCTGAACTCAAGCAGTATTACAGAGCAATAGTGATAAAAACTGCATGGTATTGGTACAGAGACAGACAGATAGACCAATGGAATAGAATTGAAGACCCAGAAATGAACCCACACACCTATGGTCACTTGATTTTTGACAAAGGAGCCAAAACCATCCAATGGAAAAAAGATAGCATTTTCAGCAAATGGTGCTGGTTCAACTGGAGGGCAACATGTAGAAGAATGCAGATCGATCCATGCTTATCACCCTGTACAAAGCTTAAGTCGAAGTGGATCAAGGACCTCCACATCAAACCAGACACACTCAAACTAATAGAAGAAAAACTAGGGAAGCATCTGGAACACATGGGCACTGGAAAAAATTTCCTGAACAAAACACCAATGGCTTATGCTCTAAGATCAAGAATTGACAAATGGGATCTCATAAAACTGCAAAGCTTCTGTAAGGCAAAGGACACTGTGGTTAGGACAAAACGGCAACCAACAGATTGGGAAAAGATCTTTACCAACCCTACAACAGATAGAGGCCTTATATCCAAAATATACAAAGAACTCAAGAAGTTAGACCGCAGGGAAACAAATAACCCTATTAAAAAATGGGGTTCAGAGCTAAACAAAGAATTCACAGCTGAGGAATGCCGAATGGCTGAGAAACACCTAAAGAAATGTTCAACATCTTTAGTCATAAGGGAAATGCAAATCAAAACAACCCTGAGATTTCACCTCACACCAGTGCGATTGGCTAAGATCAAAAACTCAGGTGACAGCAGATGCTGGCGAGGTTGTGGAGAAAGAGGAACACTCCTCCATTGTTGGTGGGATTGCAGACTGGTAAAACCATTCTGGAAATCAGTCTGGAGGTTCCTCAGAAAATTGGACATTGAACTGCCTGAGGATCCAGCTATACCTCTCTTGGGCATATACCCAAAAGATGCCTCAACATATAAAAGAGACACGTGCTCCACTATGTTCATCGCAGCCTTATTTATAATAGCCAGAAAATGGAAAGAACCCAGATGCCCTTCAACAGAGGAATGGATACAGAAAATGTGGTACATCTACACAATGGAATACTACTCAGCTATCAAAAACAACGAGTTTATGAAATTCGTAGGCAAATGGTTGGAACTGGAAAATATCATCCCGAGTGAACTAACCCAATCACAGAAAGACATACATGGTATGCACTCATTGATAAGTGGCTATTAGCCCAAATGCTTGAATTACCCTAGATCCCTAGAACAAACGAAACTCAAGACGGATGATCAAAATGTGAATGCTTCACTCCTTCTTTAAATGAGGAAAAAGAATACCCTTGGCAGGGAAGGGAGAGGCAAAGATTAAAACAGAGACTGAAGGAACACCCATTCAGAGCCTGTCCCACGTTTGGCCCATACATATACAGCCACCCAATTGGACTAGATGGATGAAGCAAAGAAGTGCAGACCGACAGGAGCCGGATGTAGATCGCTCCTGAGAGACACAGCCAGAATACAGCAAATACAGAGGCGAATGCCAGCAGCAAACCACTGAACTGAGAATAGGTCCCCTATTGAAGGAATCAGAGAAAGAACTGGAAGAGCTTGAAGGGGCTCGAGACCCCAAAAGTACAACAATGCCAAGCAACCAGAGCTTCCAGGGACTAAGCCACTACCTAAAGACTATACATGGACTGACCCTGGACTCTGACCCCATAGGTAGCAATGAATATCCTAGTAAGAGCACCAGTGGAAGGGGAAGCCCTGGGTCCTGCTAAGACTGAACCCCCAGTGAACTAGTCTATGGGGGGAGGGCGGCAATGGTGGGAGGGTTGGGAGGGGAACACCCATAAGGAAGGGGAGGGGGGAGGGGGATGTTTGCCCGGAAACCGGGAAAGGGAATAACACTCGAAATGTATATAAGAAATACTCAAGTTAATAAAAAAAAAATGAAAAAAAAACTTTCTATTGATTCTTTATGAATTTTATATCATGTACCCCAGTCCCACTCATCTCCCTGTCCCTTTATGTCTGCCCTTGCAACCTACTCCATCGCATGAACAGAAAATAAAAGAAAAAAACAAAAACAAAAACAAAGCATAGAAAACATGTTATGGAAGCTGCTGTGTGTCCCCGTGTGTCACACGGTATACCCTTTTGTCCACACATCTTTACCTGCAAATGTTCAGGATGGCTGGGACTCCTCTCAGCCATCCTGTTGCTGTCCTGTATCATGGAAAGCTTGCAAGCTTTGGGTCTGCAGGACGGTCTCTTTCGCACCTTAGCGCAGTTCATAGATGAGGGAGATTTCTGGGTGGGCCAACTCCAAGCCCCGGCTCTGGGGTTGGATGGTAGCTGGATCTAGTCCTGGGTGGTAGCTGAATTGGTCAGGCTGCAAGATCTCCTGCACCCATCCCACCACGGTGAGCTGTCTGGTCCTACCCAGCTAGCTCACACAATGCTGCAGTTAGTCGGGGCAGGATCAGCTTTCCTGCTCTTAGGTCCTGAGGGCTGGCTCACTGGCACCCAGCCACAGTAGCTCTACTGTGCCTCCTGATTGAAGTGTGGGGTTCACTCTCCAAGTGCTACAGGCAGTGAGGGGCCTGAGTTAGTTCTGCTCTCCTGCCCTCAGGGATCAACCACCCTTTTTTTTTTTTTGCTACTGGGGTGAACCCTACTGTGCTGCTTAGGAATGATACAGTGATCAACGGGACCAGCTCTATAGAATGCTGCAGCCAGTGAAGAGCAGGACCAGCTCTGCACAGACCTTGGACATCTACATGATCCCAGGCAGCTGCCCAGATCAGGGATGCCTGCATGTTCTTCACTGGTAATGAGTCACAGACATCAACACAGATCCCTGTTGTTGGCGTGACCATGGACCTAGATAAGACGCTCAGTGGTAATCAGGCTATCTCTTCACCATGGCCTTAGGTGGCAAGGTTGACTGCTCACAGCAGTCCATTCCTCTCCCCCCTCTGAATCTCTACTTCCACCCTTCTCCATAATGCTCAAACTGTCCAGGTTTTCTTTCTATCCTGTCTGTCTACTACAAGCCTGTACACTGTCGTGGCACCTGCTGCTGGCAGGCCACACAGCTGGTGGGTCTCTAATTGTCCTCCCCTCACCCACACCACCATGTGACATGGAGGCAGGAGGGTCTCTGGGTGTCCTCCACCTGCCTGTGCCCTGTGATGTGGCTATAGAAACTGTTGTATGTCTTTTTGATGAGAGTCTATTTTAATAATTCATTCTTACTTCCTTCATTCCACACAAAGCGTTAATCTACAGTGGGTTCGAAATGAAAACACAAAACTGTGCCTTTGATACAGTTAGATGGAGAAGTATTCTGCTAAAGGGGTGCTTTTCAAGTGTTACATGTGTGCAGATCACCTATAGATTCAAAAACAAACAACAACCCAAAGATTCTGGGCTGGGATGCAGCTCAGTATTAGAACTCTTACCTGACATACTCGAGTTTCTGGTTCAATTCTCTGGACTGTAAAAAAATAGATGGATAGATAGATAGATAGATAGATAGACAGACAGACAGACAGACAGACAGATAGATAGATAGATAGACAGACAAATACAAAGAGCTCAAGTAGTTCTGAGGCTTCCTGTCATACACTCACCTCATATGTTCTTGAATCAAACTAGAATATCAAAGACCTTACACCAAGAGGTTTCCTGCATGCTCAAGTTTGAGAAGCACTTTCCTAGTGGTTTTTGAAGAGAAAGAACAATGCCAGTTAATACATTTACACCTGCTGTTTGGTAGAGTACTGTGCTTAGAATTTGGAGATATTTACAACTTTGTGTCACAAAATAATAGTACAGCATCGGATACAACATGAGCTGCTAGCACCCCTAATCTTACCTGCTCCCTGAAACACAGGCTTCTTCCTTATCCTTAATGTTATGGTTGCCCATTCTGTGAAGGTGTGCTTGGTTCCTTATCCTCAGAGTTCCGTTTTCTGAAACGGACTTGCTTCACCCTCATGTGAGGCTTTTGCTTAACAGAAAAGAATCAGGTCCTTGATTCCATTCCTTCTGATGGAGTGCTCTAAATTGTGACATCTATAAATAGCTCATCTCAATACTTCTGCAGGTCTCAGACCAAGTAGCAACCGAGCCTCTTCTGGGCTCACTGGACCTGATCATGTGGTCAGGCAGCACCACAGAACACCCCCTGGCCTCTTCCCAGCCTCGCTTTCCTTCTCTCCTTTCCACATTCCATATTCAATAAACATAAGCATGCAATCTTGACCTTCAATTCTCACTTACAGAGAACACAGGATAACCAAACCAAAGCAAGTGCGAAATTCTCATCGAAACAATTCTGCCCTAAGTCAGACACAGCATCCTACTTTGTTCTCATACAACGACTCTGGGCATCCAAGGCTTTCAGGTATTTCATGAGAAAAATTTCTATCAATCAAGCCTTTTAGTAAATTAGAGAACTACCTATTTACACCATTTTTGTGCTTACAGGCAGAACTAGGAATTGATATCTGATAAATATTATGCTCTATTGGTAAAAAACTAGCTAACAAAAGATGAAATAAATGTCCATGGGTTATCAGTGAGTAGCTGAGGTGCCATGACTGGGGCTTCAATTCCCTGTATGGCAATGCCCTAAGGCAGTGTGGAACCTCTAAGAAGTAGGCTATTGTACAGTATCAGTACATAGCAAGAGGCATTGTCCTTAAAGAGGCTTACGATATGTATCCTGGGACCCTCAGATCATGCTTTTCAAATTTTATTTATATAATTTTCCATCTTCTCTCATGTTATAGCCCAACTTCAGTTTCCCCACTACAGTTTTCCTTCCCTCCCCTCTGCCCACCCTCTTATTTCCCCAGTCTCCCCTTTCCTCCAGATCTCCCTGTCCCAGTGGCACCCCATCAGAGAAGAGCAGGCCTCCCAGAGACTTCAATCAAACACAGCACATAACAAGCTACAATACAACCAGAACATATGATCACATCAAGTTTGGACAAGGCAATCCAATATAGAAAAACAGGTCCCATGTAGGCAAAAGAGTCTGGGACAGCCACAGCTACCACTGTTAGCTTGGATTTCCATAAGAAATTTTTTTGTGGAAATCCAAGCTACTCAGCACTAACATATATGTAGAAGAACTAGGTCAGCCCCTACAGCTTCCCTGACCTCTCAAGTTTCTATGAGCCAGTGGATTCTGTGGGCCCTGTGCTGCTGGTGAGTCCCTGACTCCTCTGGTTCCTTCCTCTCCACCCTCAGCAGGACTCCTCAAGCTCTGCTTCCTGTTAGCCTGTGAAACTGTACATCTGCTCCCATCATTGCTAGATGAAGTCACTCTTCTCTGGTCTCTTCGATGACAATTCTACTATGGTTTTGATCCCAAAACACTTTGCAGGCAGGACAAACTGTAGGTTGAAGGTTTTGTGGCCAGGTTGGTGTCCCAATCCCTCCACTTGAGGCTATTCCTGCTTTCAGGAAACAGCCAGTTCAGGTTCATGTCCAGCCCCACCCCCAGCCCCCACCACCCACCATTACTGAGTCTCTTAGGGTTACTCTTGTAGAGTCTATGGAGTTTCCCTGGTACTAGGTTTCCACCGGCCTGTGAAATGCCCCCAGTTCCAGTCATTTCTCCCAGTATATTTCACACACCCTCACATGTGCACATGCACACACACTGGATTCCTCCCATTCCCAACCCCTTTCACCTCCAGTCCACATGCAAAATCTATCCTATTTTCCTTTCCAGGATGAACCTTGCATCCTCCCTTAAGCCCCTTGTTACTTGTCCTCGCTAGGTCTGTGGACTGTACATGATTGTCTTTTACTTTACAGCTAATATCCACTTATGAGGGAGTACATACCATGTTTGTCCCTCTGGGTCCGAGTTACCTCACTCGAGATGATCTTTTCTAGTTCCATCCATTTGACTACAAATTTATGATATCATTGTTTTTAACATCTGAGTAGTACTCCATTATGTAAATGTACCACATCTTCTTCAACCGTTCTTTGGTTGAGGGACATTTGGGTTGTTTTGAGTTTCTGACTATTATGGATAAAGCATCAATGAACATGGTTTAGCAAGTGTCCTTGTAATACAACGGAGTATACTTTGAGTATGCTCAGAAGACATATAGCTGGGTCTTGAGGTAGGTCAATTTCCAGTTTTCTGAGAAACTGCCACTATTGATTTCCAAAGTGGCTGAACAAGTTTGAGCTCCCACCAGCAATGGAGGAGTGCTCTTGCTCCACATCCTCGCCGATGTCAGCTGTCACGTGTGGTTTTGGTCTTAGGAATTCTGAGAGATGTAAGATGGGATCGCAAAGTCCTTTGGATTTGTGACTTCCTGATGGCTTAGGATGTTGAACATTCCTTTAAGTGTTTCTCAGCATCTGATATTTCTCTGTTGAGAACTCTGTTTAACCTGTACCCCATTTTCTAACGGAATTGTTTAGTTTGTTGATGTCTAATGTCTGGAGGTTTTATATATTTTGGATTTTAGCCCTCCATCAGATATTGAGTTGGTGAAGATCTTTTTCCATTCTGTTGGCTGATGTTTTGTCCTACTGATGGTGTCCTTTGCCTTACAGAAGCTTTTCAGTTTCATGAGGTCCATTTATTAATTGTTAACCTTGATGCCTGTGCTATTGTTGTTCTGTTCCAGAGGTTGTCTCCTATGCTAATACATTCACGAGCATTTCCTACTTTCTCTTCTATCAGGCTCAGTGCGTCTGGTTTTATGTTAATGTTTTTTATTCAATTGAACTTGAGTTTTGTGCAGGATGATAGATATGAGTCCATTGGCATTCTTCTAGATAACAAACACCAGTTATTGTCCATTTGGTACTGTGGTACCAAAATGGTACATCACCATTTGTTGAAGATGCTTTCTTTTATTCATTGTATATCTCTGGCTTCCTTATTAGAAATCAGAGGTCCATAGGTATATGAATTTACATCTAGGTCTTCAATTCAATTCCATTGATCAACCTGTCTGTTTTTTACCTCTATATGTTGCTTGTCCTTTTTCCCTTGCTCCTTTTAATATTTTTTCTTTGTTCTGTAATTTAATGTTTTGATTTTTATGTGGAATGGAGACTTCATTTTTCTTGTCTAATCTATAGCTTCTTGTACTTTTATAGGCATGTCTTTCTTTAGGTTGGGAAATTTTTCTTCTATGATTTTGTTAAATAATTCTGGGTTGTTGAGCTGGAATTTTTCTCCTACTGTTCCTATTATTCTTATGTTTGATCTTTTCATGGTGTCCAGATTTCCTGGATGTTTTGTGTTGTACTTTAGATCTTGAACAGTCTCTTTTACCTGTTTGTTGTCATCGTCCTCGTCTTCTCCTTCTTCTTCTTCTCCTTCTTCTCCTTCTTCTTCTCCTTCTTCTTCTTCTTCTTCTTCTTCTTCTTCTTCTTCTTCTTCTTCTTCTTCTTCTTCTTCTTCTTCTTCTTCTTCTTCTTCTCCTTCTCCTTCTCCTTCTCCTTCTCCTTCTCCTTCTCCTTCTCCTTCTCCTTCTTCTTCTTCTTCCTTCTCCTCTTCCTCCTCCTCCTCTTCCTCCTCCTCCTCCTCCTCCTCCTCTTCTTCTTCTTCTTCTTCTTCTTCTTCTTCTTCTTCTTCTTCTTCTTCTTCTTCTTCTTCTTCTTCTCTTTCTTTAAGGGATTTATTTGATTTCCTCCAACTTTTATTTGTTTTCTCCCCTCAATTCCTTTTAAAGATTTTTTTCATTTCTTCTTTAAGGACCTCTGTCATCATCATAAAGATGGTTTTAAGGTCATTTTCTTGCACTTCAGCTGCATTGAAATATTCCATCTTGCTATCTTAGGATAGCTGGGCTCTGGTGGTGCCATAGTACCCTGGCTGTTATCAATTATGTTATTACACTGGGGTTTAGGCATCTGAGCTTGGGGTACTTATAGGTATAGAAGCTGGTTTCTGAATTTGTCTTTGTTGGATAGGGTTCTTGTTCCTTGGTTTCTGTTTCCTTTTTGGTCTTCTGTTGGTGGCGGTGGTAGTGTTGTACGTGTGTGTGTGTGTGTGTGTGTGTGTGTGTGTGTGTGTGTGTGTGTGTGTCCTGAATGTCAGGTAGCTGACTTGGCCTCTGAACCATCAGAGAGCCTCTGGTCAGGTTGGAAACTGGACTTTTGGTAACTAACTTGGCCTTTGGTGCAGCAGGGGGTCTCTGTTTCTGTAGTTGGTATGTCCTTCACCTGTTCTTCTGTCTGGTGTGGCCCGTACTTAAGTATTTGGAGTATGCCAGAATTGGGAGGCAGGGGTGTATGGCCACAGAGCAAGTGTGTATGTGTGTGTGTGTGTGTGTGTGTGTACAAACATACATACATACATGCATACATACATACATACATATATGTAATTTAAATGAGAGAAAGGGTAAGGCGCTGAATGGATTGGCTTAACGGAAACAGTATTTGTTGTTCAAGCATGAAAAGCCGAGTTTGGATCCATAGTGCTCACATAGAGCCCGACCACACGCTTGTGGTTCCAGTGTTCAGGATACAGAGATAGAGGATACTAGGAGAAATCTCAATCGCTAAACAAGCTCCAGATTCTGTCTAGAGACTCTATAACCATGAATAAGGTAACAAGCAATCAAGATTCTATGTCTAGCCTTGGGCCTTCATACTATACTCACCTACCTGCACGTGCACCTATGCACACTCATGCTCCCATATAAGTCAAACCTGTATGAATATCACACACATGAGTGTATGCAGAATAGAGGTTAAGTTGGTAAATAAAAATATAAACAAGAAGGCTGAGCTGTGCTGAAATGCAGTGATCGAGTACTCCTGACCCTAACCCTAACCTACATGTGTAAGGTCCTGAGTTCAATCCCCAGCCTGGGGCCTTTTCCTGCTCCGGCTTATCAGATTCTTTCAGACAACTCCATTATGAGGATGCCATTCAGTCCCGATGCACTGTATATAGGGGAATCCTTGCTGGAACTAGCACTCAATCATTTGAACCTTCAGTTCTAAAACAGTGAAATAATTCTATCTATAAGGTCTATAAGGTACCCAGCTCCACGTATTTCACTATCGTGATAGAAAATGCACAAATATCCGAAGGATTGCTAAGCCCAGGAGCTACTGCCCTCCAAGCAAATGGATGCTAACACAGAGAGATTAATAGAATCCTAAAAAGTTGGATTCACAGTATTCCACTTCTACATTTTGACAGATGAGCCCAGAATAAGGAAGAAATTGTTGGAACTAAAAAGATGAACGGGTGGGTGAGAACTGCAGTTCTCGGTATATGTACAGTTTACATATATAAATATACCCTTGTTGCTATTTTGTAATATCCAGAATCACACAATATTAGAGTGAGAAAGAACCGTTGCTATCACATAATATAGCATCTAAATCTGCATAGAAGATAACTAAAAACTCAACAGGGTGAATGACAAACGAGGTTTCCTAGCACTGAAGGAAGGACAGTATGGAAATGAGAGTTGAATATTCTAACTCTCGTGTCAGTAACTTCATGTGGCACTGTGGAGTGGGAAAGCTTGGATAATCCAGACACTGGAGTGATTATTGGAAAAACCTCATAATATTGTTAGCCCATTTTACATATGGCATCATTAAAACTGAGAAAAACCAAGTTATGCAAATGAGATGAGATTCAACCTGCCTGCATATTGCTTCTTTCTGACCACTATTTCCCACTGCAGTCTCACTAGCCAACGTGATGGCGCAGGTGGCCCAGAGTGCACTGGAGTCAGACTGGGTTCATGTCCAGCCTTGACAGCATCCTAGCTATGTGATCCTTAGAAAACTACTTTGTCTCCTTGCCATGCGCCCAGTCCAGGATGGAGGCACTATATTCATAGTCAGTATGCAAGTACTCAGTCAACATTTGCTGTCATGACATAGTTGAGGAGCAAACTCAAGCTAAAACTAGACCTCCGCCCAGTTGTCCTAAACACAAGAACATGAGCTTCTTCACTCTGGCGTCCCTACAGTCTTTGGGTTCTCCTATGGAAAGAGAAAGATTTTGTAGAACTTCCAAGTTCTCCTGCTGAGATAGACAGGCTTCTTCACATCTTCACACCAGAGCCTATTTGGATACGTCAGCCATTGCTTCTCCTAGGAGATCAGAAAATGTTTGTAAGCCTAAAAATATAAATATTTGAAGATGAATATTAAAAATCATCAAGCTGAACGTAGAACCCATATTCCATATTCATTATGAGAGACTCTGAATGACACCTAGAATCTGGAACTGCTAGCCTAGGTTGCTGATAGGCTAAGCATGAAGACCAGGGTTGGGATTACTGTTAAGGTTTCTCAGAACCAACACACTGTAATCTGTGGTTCAAGCTGAGGTAGCTTTTAAAACCTACGAGGTGTGGGGAATGGGCAGCTGAGACTGAGAAGCATTGGTTGAATGCTACTGTGTGGCTGAGACTGTACATCTGCATTTCAAAAATGTCGTGACTGACTGCACTAAAGATTGCTGGTCTAGAGCAGGTAACACAACAATAAAATTTCTGAGGTCCGTGTTTCGAGTTTTGAAATCTAAAAGTGAAAGATGATCCACCAAGGGAGATTTCAGGCAGCAATGTGTGAGAATAGTTTGGATTCTAGTTCATGAAATTAAAAATAGCGTCTTGCTCTTCCTGGCCTATAAAGTGACGCAGTAATTGGGGTAAGAGCTTGAATTAATATTTCCCTCTGCTGTTTTACTTAAACTGTGATGGGTAGCTTTGATTTAACATGGTTCCCCTTTTACCTCTCAGGAACTATTCTTATATGAAAACTGTGAGTGACTCAGGCCTTATAATTCCAAAGAGATAGTACCAGAGCCATAGCCCTGTGGCATGGAGGGAAGCAAGTTTTGATTTATGGGACTTCACAGACTGAGAAACAGGTACTGAATATTCATGAAATCCCAACAGGGCTTGCACATAAGTTATATCTCAGTGATCTTTAACTGGGTTATTGGGAAAAGACTAATATGAACACGCCCAATCCTATGGAGCCTTCCAGGAGTTAAATTCCACTAGGTTTTGGTGTTGTTTTGCTTTGTAAATTTTGCTAAGTAAATTTTGATTAGTTGTTAATGGCCAGAGTTAATTCGCAGGTTCCCAAAGAAAAACAAAGATTTAATTAACAAAGCAAGGGGTAAATACGGAAAGGAGGATTTCATGAAAATTTCAAATGCCTTTTTTTTTTTAATGATTGGAGTAGAAGTAATGTGTCAGTGGTTAGGAGCACTGGCTGTGTTTCAGAAGGCCTGAGTTTGATGCCCTGTGCCCACATGGTTGCTCACGACTGTCTGTAACTCCAGTTTCAGGGGACCCAGTATCTCTTATGACCTCTGTGAGCTCCTGCACATATATGCGCTAGAACATATATGTAGACATATGTTTTTAAAAAAGTTTTTAAAGTGATAGAAACAGGCTGGACAGATGGCTCAGCTCCCGTTCTTTAGGGGGACTGAATTTGGTTCCCAGCAAACTTAAACAGTCTACAGCTGCCTAGTAACTTCAGCTCCAGTGGATTTGATGCCCTCTTCTGGGAACCAACACTCATGTGCACATGTAGTGCCGGGGAAGGGTTGACCCCCTCCCCCCCCAAAAAAAAAAAACCAGACCAGAGCTGATCTGATGGAATCACAGTAGGACCTTTTCATTTGAACTAGCTCAGGCCCCTCAGTGCACCGCTGTCATGCAGGAAGGTTTTGGTGATGAAGAGCCCCAAATATCTACTGGGGCAAGACTTTATAGTAAGCAGCAAGCAGGAGTGAGTGTGCAAGCATCTAATTGGGAAGTTACTATGGCTGGAGTCATATCATAAACTTTCTGTTTCCCTCTGTGTTGGTGGTCATTAGACAAGGGGTGGGCCTGTAACCTGGGGGTGCAGGTTTGTTAGGGGAATAACCTAGAGAGCCTAGTCTGGTTGGGGGTGTAACCTGGAGACACAGGTCCAGAACTGGAGCTAGGCTCAGATTTTGTTGGGGGGTAACTTGGAAACTAATGCTAGGTACCTGCCTGTTAGTTTACCTGAGTTCAAACTTAGGTCGGGTTCTCTAAAATTTTTAAAATGTGGTTTCCTTCTCTCTCTCTCTCTCTCTCTCTCTCTCTCTCTCTCTCTCTCTCTCTCTCTCTCTCCCTCTCTCCCTCCCTCCCTCCCTCTCTCGCTCATACTCTCCCCCCACATACACACTTATTACACAAATGCAAAATTAGAAGTAAAAATTATAAATAAAAAGAAATTATTTTTAAAGTTGGTAAAGGCTCTAAAGATACAAAAAAGAAAGTAAAATTCAGCAGATAAAAGAATGTTGTAATGAAAACAGAAAGTTAATAAAAGACTTTAGGCTACACTTTAAATCATAAGTTCAAGAATCAGTCTAGTAGACTAATAATGATTAAGGGAATCTTAAATTTCATTGAGTTATTGTACCAATTTTGGTCTCATTTCCATAACATAATTATCCTAATTTTACTTAGCTAATGACAGATTGCAGACATCAAACAGACACCACACAGACAATCAACTTTTAAAGTAGAAAGGTTAAAAGCATATCACTGGTGAAATCTAATGGTTCAATTTAAGACTGTTCATTTCTTATACACTTGCTTTTTACGAGAAACACTATTTAGCTGGTCATTAAAACGCATTCTTCTTTTACTGTTTGTGCACCTCTGTGCTTTTTTCAATATGTAATAAACAGCCAGTAGCCTCAGATAGTTCCAGAACATAATGATGTTGTTCTGTAATAATTACTAATGCGTTATCACAATTACAAGCTCTCTCTCTCTGGATCTCTCTCTATATATATATTTCGGCCTGTCTCTGTCTCTCACTTTCTTTGTCTCTGTCTCTTTCTGGGTCTCTCTGGGTCTCTCTGGGTCTCTCTGGGTCTCTCTCTCTCTCTCTCTCAGACATACACATTGTGTGTGTGTGTGTGTGTGTGTGTGTGTGTGTGTGTGTGTGTGTATGGTCTTATGCACAGAGGGTATGAATAACTTCAAACGACTTTAATTTATTGGGAACTCAAAGAAGTGCTGGGCAATAATGTACCAATTCCAACGAAACACCTTTACAGTTTCTAAAATGGCAAGTGGGACAGTGAGATATTGAACAACAGCAGCTAAGGACTAGGCGTGAGAGGTGACACCATCCAGTACCTGCTAGCCTGGTCAGAGTTCTTAGACACATTTAAAAAACAGAGGAGAAAACTGATCAAACTGACTTAGAAATAGGATGAAAAGTGAAGGGCCTGATAAAATAGGGGTCTTTAAAATAGTGGTACTCAGTGTACAAAAGGTCATATGATCTGATCTGACCTCCATCTTCACCGTGAGTGTACAGACAAGAAGAGAATTAAACTTCAGGAAAACGAGACGCTAGAGAATTTTCTATGTGGTCTATATATTTAAAAGAAAATCATCAAACAGGTCATGGAATTTTCTTCCTCCCAAATATTATAAGTAAGGCATATATTTTCTTGTTCTAAATATTTCAGTGATATTTTGTTGTGAGAAATAATGTACTGTTATAGAATCATATCAGAAAAAGATCATGTTTATGAGTCATTATTTGTTTCTATAAGATATACAAAAATGTAAAACAAAGAAATATTCAAAAGATTTTGTTATTGGTAGTTTAAAGCATGCTTAACCTTTGATGGGAAAGAGGAACATCACCTTCTGTTGTTTAACCAATAATGTTCCACATAGTTCCATAAGGAAATGTTTGCTTAGCTTGTTCTACGCAGAGAGCCTGCTACTATAAGGATACATTAAAATGTCAAGATGAATATAAACACACCCTAGGTCATAGAAGGAATAAACTCCTGTCCAGCTGTAGACCTAGCAATCATGCTTACCTAGAAATCTTCACAGAAACCATTCATTGAAAGACCAATCTTGGCAACATGCCCCACTGTTCATGGTCACCATGTTGCTCCTCTTTGGGCCACACATTCCTGCCTTCAGCTTTGTAGAGAATAACCCTACTGATTGATTAAACACTTATCTCTACCTTGCCCTTCTAATTGGGACAGATTACTGACTTCCCTACCCTTGCCTGACTGGAAATCCAGGTAAAGCTCCCCTGTCTCAATATGACAATAGAGTATGTGCTCCTCTGTTCTGCTTCACAGTGGTTGACCCTCCAGCAGGAAGGCTGTGGGAGGAAAAGTAAAGTATGCAGAGGTCCATGTGGACTAGGACTTTGATGTCATTTATTGAAACTGTTGACACCTATTTGTATTTTATATATGAAAATAATATTCATGGACTAGCAAGATAGGTGAGTAGTAGATAATAGCACTTGCCATCAAGCCAATTGACCTGAGTTTGATTCCCAGGACCCACGTGGTAGAAAGAGAGAAATAACTCCCACTAACTGTCTATCCTCTGATCTTCCCACATATTCTGTGGAATGTCTGAGTACACACACGCGTGCGCACACACACACACACACACACACACACACGACACACAATGAAATAACTTAATAAATGAAGAATAACTTACAAAACATGCTTATAAAGCAGATGTGATTTGTGTATATAACATTTGAAGTGATTTACATTTAACTTACTTACTCCTCACAACCCTAACAGATTATTACTACCATCATTAATCATTTCATAAATGAGAAAATTACATCAAAGCTTTGTGAAGAAATGTATGCAGGCTTGTCATATACCTACCTAGACAGGACTCAAGTCGCACTGCTCTGTTAAGACCCTATGCTTCTCCACAGCCTATGCCTCGTCAGGTAAATTAAACCTGAAATCAGAAATTGATTATTTCTGTCCTACTCATATTTCGAAACGCCATTTACTGCCATTTTTCTAGGCCTCCAACTGATAAAACACTCTAAATGGTGAGAGTAAAACACTGCCTTAAAAACACATAAATTTCAAGGCAGGAAATATTAGCTTATGCTCATGAATTCATTCAACCACTCACAGGCCCTCTTTTTCTCGTGCCTACAAAAAGAATAAAGCAGATTGACACCAGTAAGCTGTTTCTGGTTTTCTCATTGTAGTTCATTTGAAACAGGAGCTCATGAATTGAATTGATAAGAAGTAAATTAACATAGGAGGATATGAAGCAGAATGTATTTACACAAAGAGTGACTGTTGGGAAAGTAAACTGCTAAAGACAACAACTACAAAGGAATACTCATGGTAAAGATGAATTTACAGAAGGTAGTGTATACAATGTACATTTATAGTATGCAGTCAATACGTTAGTCCAGGCCTGGAGTATAAAATAAATCTAGATGTAACTCTCATTTCCCAGGGGATATCAGTCAGAAAGGTTAAGTTGGGACTTAGATGTCCTTTTCACTATCACAGAACAAACTTATAATCCCTAATTATGATGTTTAGTTTTATGCCAACTTGATACAAACTAGAGTTGTCAGAAAGAAAAGAGCGCCCATGAAGGCAGTGACTCCTTAGATCAGGTTGTAGACAAGCCTATAGGGCATTTTTTAAATTAGTGATTGATGGGAGAGGGCCCAATCCATTGTGGGTGATGCCATCCCTGGTCTGGTGGTCTTGGGTTCTATAAGAAAGCAGGCTGAGCAAGCCATGGCTGGCAGACCAGTAGGCAGCACTCCTCCATGGCTCTGCATGGCCAGTCTCAAGGTTCCTGATCTTAGTTCCTGTCCTGACTTCCTTCGGTGATGAACGAAGAGTATAAATTAAGTAAACCCTTTTCTCCCTAACTTGCTTTCGGTTATGATATCTGACCACAGCAATAGTAACCCTAAGAAAGACATGAATCCTAGAAACTATCCCATCACTGTGAACACTTCCCAAAAGTTTCTGAGACTGTTAGCTTCTATTACTTTAAACAAGACCCTGAAGATGCATCTGGTGACAGTTTCTACTGGCAATTGTCATTCAAGATGGCCTTTTGCCAAGGCACTGCTATTCAACTAGTCTAACCATTCAGGGAGGAGATATGAGGATTGGCTCATGCTAACTGAGCTGTGGAAGTCACAGAATTCAATCATGGAAGAATCACCAGCAGCTATAATCTCAGGTTTTATTTTTTTTTAAAAAGTCATTGGCCAAGCCAGGTAGAAATTAAGGCTCAGGAGTCTTCCCGAGGTGAAATGCCTAGAAGAGGACGTTCTATTCATTAAATTAGATCAGCAGAGCTGTGTGTCTTCAGTCTTGAGAGATATGGTGAGACAGGAGATCCACCCCACACACTACAGCAGGAAGTGGTGAGAAACATGAGAGAAACAAATGCTGGGAGGAAGTGGATGAGGAGGATCCTTGTGAGCTGTAGCAGCGACCCTTTTTGGGAATTCTGAGTCTAAGGGCATATCACATATCAAATAACATTGAATCTACAGAGCAAGAGAGCTGTTAGGAAAGAAAGGGAGAGGAAGATAAGGGGAAATCTTTAAAAGCAAGCAAGAGAGAAATTGTTAATCTTCAAAGGAGGCTGCCTCCCAAATAATACTAATTAAATCCCAAAGAGTGAACATGGCGGATTCAACTATTTTCAATAGTTGAAAATAAGACTGGGTTGTAAACCTAGCAAGAATCTAGGTAAATCTCTCAAGAATGAGGGTGTAAGTCTGGAGAGATGGCTTGGTGTTTAAGAGTAAACACGAGCACATGTACTCATGTGTACATATCCAAACACAGACACACATACAAAAAATTTTAAAAATACTCTTTTTTTTAAGGAGGAAAAATTAGAGTAGATAGGCATATTGGCCTAAGCCTCTGATCCCTGCACTTAGGAGACAAAAGCGAAAGAAGTCTCCAGTTTTAAGATAACCCATGTGCATACTGAGACTTCTGGTCAAAGACCGAAGGTGAGGTGAAAAAAAAAAAAAGGCAAGGAGACAAGAGGTGAGCAAGAGGACAGTAGGAGGCAAGACACATTTAAACTCCTAAACATAGAAGAAATTGCAAGCAAAATTGAAAAAAAAAAAGTTTCACCTGGTCAAGAAAGAAATGCTGCAAAAGTAACATATAAAATTTATCTGGAAACACAGTGTTGAAAGCATGAGGTTCCAGTACCCTGGCACTCAAGAGACCGAGACCATAGGATAGAAGACCCACTCAAGACCAGCTTGGAAAAAGTAACAAAACCTGGACAAAAGGACACAGCAGAGCAGCTCATTCCTGTAGTCGCAGGACTGGTAGGCTGCAGTAGGAAGACTGCCATCTAATGTCAACAATAACAAAGGCACGTTCACTGCAGACCGTGACTAAAACAACGCAGAACCAGATGCTATGGAAAGCATCTAGCCCTACCTCTGTCTAACTTGCTTTCCTTTGCTGCAGTTAAACACTGAACAAAACCAACCTGTAAAGGAAAACATTTATGTCATTTTACATGATGATCTGTCATTGAGGGAAGCCAAGAAAGGACCACAGAAGCAAGAGCGGAGGCGGTGATCAGGCAGGAGTACTGCTTCCTGGCTTGCTTTCTGGCTCGCATTGAGCTACCCTTCCCAGGGTTGATACTGTCCACAGAGAGCAAGGTCCACCTTTACTAACTAGCAATCAAGAAGATTGTGATGAAAACTGTATGGTATTGGTACAGAGACAGGCAGGTAGATTAATGGAATAGAATTGAAGATCAAGAAATGAACCCACACATCTATGGTCACTTGATTTTTGACAAAGGAACTAAAACCATCCAGTGGGGAAAAGATAGCATTTTCAACAAATGGTGCTGGTTCAACTGGAGGTCAACATGTAGAAGAATGCAGATCGATCCATGCTTATCACCCTGTACAAAGCTTAAGTCCAAGTGGATCAAGGACCTCCACATCAAACCAGATATACTCAAACTAATAGAAGAAAAAGTGGGGGAGAGCCTTGAATACATGGGCACTAGGGAAAAATTCCTGAACAGAACACCAGTAGCTTAAGCTCTAAGATCAAGTATCAACAAATGGGACCTCATAAAATTGCCAAGCATCTTTAAGGCAAAGGACACTGTCATTAGGACAAAATGACAACCAACAGATTGGGAAAAGATCTTTACCAATCCTACATCTGATACAGGCCTAATATCCAATATATACAAAGAAACAAAGACTCCAGAGTATCAAATAACCCTATTAAAAATGGAGTACAGAGCTAAACAAAGAATTCTCAACTGAGGAATATCAAATGGCTGAGAAGTACCTAAAGAAAAGCTCAACATCCTTAGTCATCAGGGAAATGCAAATCAAAACAACCATGAGATTTCACCTCACACCAGTCAAAATGGCTAAGATCAAAAACTCAGGTGACAACAGATGCTGGCAAGGATGTGGAGAAAGAGGAACACTCCTCCATTGTTGGTGGGATTGCAAGTTGATACAACCACTCTGGAAATCAGCCTGGAGGTTCCTCAGAAAATTGGACATAATACTACCTGAGGACCCAGGTATACCACTCCTGGGCATATACCCAAAAGGTGCTCCAACATATAACAAGGACACATGCTCCACGATGTTCATAGCAGCCTTATTTATAACAGCCAGAAGCTGGAAACGACTCAGATGTCCCTTGACAGAGGAATGGATACAGAAAATGTGGTACATCTACACAATGGAGTACTACTCAGCTATCAAAAACAACGACTTCATGAAATTCATAGGCAAATGGATGGAACTAGAAAATATCATCCTGAGTGAGGTAACCCAAACACAAAAGAACACACATGCTATGCACTCACTAATAAGTGGATATTAGCCCAAAAGCTCGGATTACCCAAGATACAATCCACAGACCACACGATGCTCAAAAAGGATGACTAAAGTGGGGATGCTTCAGTCCTTCTAGAAGGGGGAGCAAAAATATTCATAGGAGGAACTACAAAGACAAAGTGTGGAGCAGAGACTGAAGGAAAGGCCATCCAGAGACTGCCCCACCTGGGGATCCAAACCATACACATACAGCCACCAAACCCAGACTATATTGCTGATGCCAAGAAGTGCATGCTGACAGGAGCCTGATATAGCTGCCTCCTGAGAGGCTCTGCCAGAGCATGACAAATACAGAGGCAGATGCTGGCAGTCAATCATTGAACTGAGAACAGGTTCCCCATTGGAGGAGTTAGAGAAAGGATCGAAGGAGCTGAAGGGGCTTGCAACCCCATAAGAACAACAATACCAACCAACCAGAGCTCCCAGGGACTAAACCGCCATCCACAGAGTACACATGGACAGTCCCATAACTCCAGCTGTATATGTAGCAGAGGATGGCCTTGTTGGGCACCAATAGGATGAGAAGCCCTTGGTCCCCCAAGGTTCAAGCCCCCAGTATAAGAGAATGTCAGGGCTGGGAGGCAGGAAGAGGTGGGAGGAAGGTTGGGAGAACACCCTCATAGAAGAAGGGAGAAGGGATGGAATAGGAGGCTTATGGACAGGAAACCGGGAAAGAGGATAACATTTGAAATGTAAATAAAAAATCAAATAAAAAATAAAAAGAAAAGAAAATGTTCCTTGAACATGTCAAGTTGGAAAAAAAAAACAAACCTAACTGACTAACACATCTTGACAATTCACAGGAAACTAAATCACAGAGGTGTGGTCAGCTGGCCGGTAGCACTGACATCAACAGGCATCTGGTTAGAAACACAATGGCAGACTCATCTCCTCATACCCCAACTAATTAGCACTGATTAGAAACCCTGGGAATGGAGTCGGGAAATCTGCATGCCCCCACAAACCTTCCCAATATATCCCTAATCTCTCTGTAATTGTTGGATGTACAAGCTCCCTCAGACACACCACAGACAATTTTCACTTCTGTGAATAGAGAGCTGGTGTCTGTACTTTTTTGAAAAATTCTTCCTAGTAGATGCCCCCGGCTGAGGAGGAAGTGGGGTGAAATTTATCTTTAATTTACTGTTTATTAACTGATCAGAAATTACAGGAATACTGTGGGAAATGTCTTTTTTATTGTCAGTCCCATGTATAGTCTTTAGGTAGTGGCTTAGTCCCTGGAAGCTCTGGTTGCTTGACATTGTTGTACTTTTGGGGTCTCGAGCACCTTCAAGCTCTTCCAGTTCTTTCTCTGATTCCTTCAACGGGGGACCTATTCTCAGTTCAGTGGTTTGCTGCTGGCATTCGCCTCTGTATTTGCTGTATTCTGGCTGTGTCTCTCAGGAGCAATCTACATCCGGCTCCTGTTGGTCTGCACTTCTTTGCTTCATCCATCTTGTCTAATTGGGTGGCTGTATATGTATGGGCCACATGTGGGGCAGGCTCTGAATGGGTGTTCCTTCAGTCTCTGTTTTAATCTTTGCCTCTCCCTTCCCTGCCAAGGGTATTCTTTTTCCTCATTTAAAGAAGGAGTGAAGCATTCACATTTTGATCATCCGTCTTGAGTTTCGTTTGTTCTAGGGATCTAGGGTAATTCAAGCATTTGGGCTAATAGCCACTTATCAATGAGTGCATACCATGTATGTCTTTCTGTGATTGGGTTAGCTCACTCAGGATGATATTTTCCCGTTCCAACCATTTGCCTACGAATTTCATAAACTCGTTGTTTTTGATAGCTGAGTAATATTCCATTGTGTAGATGTACCACATTTTCTGTATCCATTCCTCTGTTGAAGGGCATCTGGGTTCTTTCCAGTTTCTGGCTATTATAAATAAGGCTGCGATGAACATAGTGGAGCACGTGTCTCTTTTATATGTTGAGGCATCTTTTGGGTATATGCCCAAGAGAGGTATAGCTGGATCCTCAGGCAGTTCAATGTCCAATTTTCTGAGGAACCTCCAGACTGATTTCCAGAATGGTTTTACCAGTCTGCAATCCCACCAACAATGGAGGAGTGTTCCTCTTTCTCCACATCCTCGCCAGCATCTGCTGTCACCTGAGTTTTTGATCTTAGCCATTCTCACTGGTGTGAGGTGAAATCTCAGGGTTATTTTGATTTGCATTTCCCTTATGACTAAAGATGTTGAACATTTCTTTAGGTGTTTCTCAGCCATTCGGCATTCCTCAGCTGTGAATTCTTTGTTTAGCTCTGAACCCCATTTTTTAATAGGGTTATTTGTTTCCCTGCGGTCTAACTTCTTGAGTTCTTTGTATATTTTGGATATAAGGCCTCTATCTGTTGTAGGATTGGTAAAGATCTTTTCCCAATCTGTTGGTTGCCGTTTTGTCCTAACCACAGTGTCCTTTGCCTTACAGAAGCTTTGCAGTTTTATGAGATGCCATTTGTCGATTATTGATCTTAGAGCATAAGCCATTGGTGTTTTGTTCAGGAAATTTTTTCCAGTGCCCATGTGTTCCAGATGCTTCCCTAGTTTTTCTTCTATTAGTTTGAGTGTGTATGGTTTGATGTGGAGGTCCTTGATCCACTTGGACTTAAGCTTTGTACAGGGTGATAAGGATGGATCGATCTGCATTCTTCTACATGTTGCCCTCCAGTTGAACCAGCACCATTTGCTGAAAATGCTATCTTTTTTCCATTGGATGGTTTTGGCTCCTTTGTCAAAAATCAAGTGACCATAGGTGTGTGGGTTCATTTCTGGGTCTTCAATTCTATTCCATTGGTCTATCTGTCTGTCTCTGTACCAATACCATGCAGTTTTTATCACTATTGCTCTGTAATACTGCTTGAGTTCAGGGATAGTGATTCCCCCTGAAGTCCTTTTATTGTTGAGGATAGCTTTAGCTATCCTGGGTTTTTTGTTATTCCAGATGAATTTGCAAATTGTTCTGTCTAACTCTTTGAAGAATTGGATTGGTATTTTGATGGGGATTGCATTGAATCTGTAGATTGCTTTTGGTAAAATGGCCATTTTTACTATATTAATCCTGCCAATCCATGAGCATGGGAGATCTTTCCATCTTCTGAGGTCTTCTTCAATTTCTTTCCTCAGTGTCTTGAAGTCTTATTGTACAGATCTTTTACTTGCTTGGTTAAAGTCACACCGAGGTACTTTATATTATTTGGGTCTATTATGAAGGGTGTCGTTTCCCTAATTTCTTTCTCGGCTTGTTTCTCTTTTGTATAGAGGAAGGCAACTGATTTATTTGAGTTAATTTTATACCCAGCCACTTTGCTGAAGTTGTTTATCAGCTTTAGTAGTTCTCTGGTGGAACTTTTGGGATCACTTAAATATACTATCATGTCGTCTGCAAATAGTGATATTTTGACCTCTTCTTTTCCGATCTGTATCCCCTTGATCTCCTTTTGTTGTCTGATTGCTCTGGCTAGAACTTCAAGAACTATATTGAATAAGTAGGGAGAGAGTGGGCAGCCTTGTCTAGTCCCTGATTTTGTGGAATTGCTTCAAGTTTCTCTCCATTTAGTTTAATGTTAGCAACTGGTTTGCTGTATATGGCTTTTACTATGTTTAGGTATGGGCCTTGAATTCCTATTCTTTCCAGGACTTTTATCATGAAGGGGTGTTGAATTTTGTCAAATGCTTTCTCAGCATCTAATGAAATGATCATGTGGTTCTGTTCTTTCAGTTTGTTTATATAATGGATCACGTTGATGGTTTTCTGTATATTAAACCATCCCTTCATGCCTGGGATGAAGCCTACTTGATCATGGTGGATGATTGTTTTGATGTGCTCTTGAATTCGGTTTGCCAGAATTTTATTGAGTATTTTTGCGTCGATATTCATAAGGGAAATTGGTCTGAAGTTCTCTTTCTTTGTTGGGTCTTTGTGTGGTTTAGGTATAAGAGTAATTGTGGCTTCATAGAAGGAATTCGGTAGGGCTCCATCTGTTTCAATTTTGTGGAATAGTTTGGATAATATTGGTATGAGGTCTTCTATGAAGGTTTGATAGAATTCTGCACTAAACCCGTCTGGACCTGGGCTATTTTTGGTTGGGAGACCTTTAATGACTGCTTCTATTTCCTTAGGAGTTATGGGGTTGTTTAACTGGTTTATCTGTTCCTGATTTAACTTCGATACCTGGTATCTGTCTAGGAAATTGTCCATTTCCTGAAGATTTTCAAGTTTTGTTGAATATAGGTTTTTATAGTAAGATCTGATGATTTTTTGAATTTCCTCTGAATCTGTAGTCATGTCTCCCTTTTCATTTCTGATTTTGTTAATTTGGACGCACTCTCTGTGTCCTCTCGTTAGTCTGGCTAAGGGTTTATCTATCTTGTTGATTTTCTCAAAGAACCAACTTTTGGTTCTGTTGATTCTTTCTATGGTCCTTTTTGTTTCTACTTGGTTGCTTTCAGCTCTGAGTTTGATTATTTCCTGCCTTCTACTCCTCCTGGGTGTATTTGCTTCTTTTTGTTCTAGAGCTTTTAGGTGTGCTGTCAAGCTGCTGACATATGCTCTTTCCTGTTTCTTTCTGCAGGCACTCAGCGCTATGAGTTTTCCTCTTAGCACAGCTTTCATTGTGTCCCATAAGTTTGGGTATGTTGTACCTTCATTTTCATTAAATTCTAAAAAGTTTTTAATTTCTTTCTTTATTTCTTCCTTGACCAGGTTATCATTGAATAGAGCATTGTTCAATTTCCACGTATATGTGGGCATTCTTCCCTTATTGTTATTGAAGACCAGTTTTAGGCCGTGGTGGTCCGATAGCACGCATGGGATTATTTCTATCTTTCTGTACCTGTTGAGGCCCGTTTTTTGACCAATTATATGGTCAATTTTGGAGAAAGTACCATGAGGAGCTGAGAAGAAGGTATATCCTTTTGCTTTAGGATAGAATGTTCTATAAATATCCGTTAAGTCCATTTGGCTCATGACTTCTCTTAGTCTGTCTACATTTCTGTTTAATTTCTGTTTCCATGATCTGTCCATTGATGAGAGTGGGGTGTTGAAATCTCCCACTATTATTGTGTGAGGTGCAATGTGTGTTTTGAGCTTTAGTAAGGTTTCTTTTACATATGTAGGTGCCCTTGTATTTGGGGCATAGATATTTAGGATTGAGAGTTCATCTTGATGTATTTTTCCTTTGATGAATATGAAGTGTCCTTCCTTATCTTTTTTGATGACTTTTAGTTGAAAATTGATTTTATTTGATATTAGAATGGCTACTCCAGCTTGCTTCTTCTGACCATTTGCTTGGAAAATTGTTTTCCAGCCTTTCACTCTGAGGTAATGTCTGTCTTTGTCTCTGAGGTGTGTTTCCTGTAGGCAGCAGAATGCAGGGTCCTCGTTGCGTATCCAGTTTGTTAATCTATGTCTTTTTATTGGGGAGTTGAGGCCATTGATATTGAGAGATATTAAGGAATAGTGATTATTGCTTCCCGTTATATTCATATTTGGAAGTGAGGGTATGTTTGTGTGCTTTCATTCTCTTTGTTTTGTTGCCAAGATGATTAGTTTCTTGCTTCTTCTAGGGTATAGCTTGCCTCCTTATGTTGGGCTTTACCCTTTATTATCCTTTGTAGTGCTGGACTTGTAGAAAGATATTGTGTAAATTTGGTTTTGTCATGGAATATCTTGGTTTCTCCATCTCTGTTAATTGAGAGTTTTGCAGGATACAGTAACCTGGGCTGGCATTTGTGTTCTCTTAGGGTCTGTATGACCTCTGTCCAGGATCTTCTGGCCTTCATAGTTTCTGGCGAAAAGTCTGGTGTGATTCTGATAGGTCTGCCTTTATATGTTACTTGACCTTTTTCCCTTACTGCTTTTAATATTCTTTCTTTATTTTGTGCGTTTGGTGTTTTGACAATTATGTGACGGGAGGTGTTTCTTTTCTGGTCCAATCTATTTGGAGTTCTGTAGGCATCTTGTATGCCTATGGGTATCTCTTTTTTTAGGTTAGGGAAGTTTTCTTCTATGATTTTGTTGAAGATATTTACTGGTCCTTTGAGCTGGGAGTCTTCACTCTCTTCTATACCTATTATCCTTAGGTTTGATCTTCTCATTGAGTCCTGGATTTCCTGTATGTTTTGGACCAGTAGCTTTTTCTGCTTTACATTATCTTTGACAGTTGAGTCAATGATTTCTATGGAATCTTCTGCTCCTGAGATTCTCTCTTCCATCTCTTGTATTCTGTTGGTAAAGCTTGTATCTACAGCTCCTTGTCTTTTCTTTTGATTTTCTATGTCCAGGGTTGTTTCCATGTGTTCTTTCTTGATTGCTTCTATTTCCATTTTTAATTCCTTCAACTGTTTGATTGTGTTTTCCTGGAATTCTTTCAGGGATTTTTGCGATTCCTCACTGTAGGCTTCTACTTGTTCTCTAAGGGAGTTCTTTATGTCTTTCTTGAAGTCCTCCAGCATCATGATCAAATATGATTTTGAAACTAGGTCTTGCTTTTCTGGTGTGTTTGGATATTCCGTTTGCTTTGGTGGGAGAATTGGGCTCCGATGATGCCATGTAGTCTTGGTTTCTGTTGCTTGGGTTCCTGCGCTTGCCTCTCGCCATCAGATTATCTCTAGTGTTACTTTGTTCTGCTATTTCTGACAGTGGCTAGACTGTCCTATAACCTGTGTGTCAGGAGTGCTGTAGACCTGTTTTCCTGTTTTCTTTCAGCCAGTTATGGGGACAGAGTGTTCTGCATTCGGGCGTGTAGTTTTTCCTCTCTACAGGTCTTCAGCTGTTCCTGTGGGCCTGTGTCTTGAGTTCACCAGGCCGGTTTCTTGCAGGGGAAAAGTTGGTCCTACCTGCAGTTCCAAGGCTCAAGTTTGCTCGTGGGGTACTGCCTAAGTCCTCTCCGCTGTGGCAGCAACCGGGAAGATCTGCGCCGCTCTGTCCAGGAGCCTCCTTGCACCAGGGTTCCAGATGACGTTTGGTGTTTTCCTCTGGCGTCTGGATGCGCACAGAGTGCAGTCTCTTCTGGTTTCCCAGGCGTGTCCGCCTCTCTGAAGGTTCAGCTCTCCCTCCCACGGGATTTGGGTGCAGAGAACTGTTTATCCGGTCTATTTCCTTCAGGTTCCGGCGGTGTCTCAGGCGCAGGGGTCCTGCCGCTCCCGGGCCCTCCCCTACGGGAACCCAGAGGCCTTATACAGTTGCCTCTTGGGCCAGGGATGTGGGTAGGGGTGGGCAGTGTTGGTGGTCTCCTCCACTCTGCAGCCTCAGGAGTGCCCACCTGATCAGGCGGTGAGGTCTCTCTCCCACGGGGTTTGGGCCATACTTGTCTTAATATGAAGCGTAGACAAATACTACCAACAGGGACACACTTTCTCCAACAAAGCCACACTTCTTAATCCTTTCTCTCCTTCTCAAGTAGTGCCACTTCCTGATGATTAAGCATTCAATATGTCGGCGCCATTCTTATTCAAACCACCACAGATATGTTTCTTCTATGCCCTTCAAAGCATCAAAAATTGTTTTAATTTATTTACTTTCTGAGACAGGGTCTCATTATGTAATCGTGGTTGGTCTGGAATGTGCTATGTTGACCAGGCCAGCCTTGAACTCACAGACATCCACTTAACTCTGCCTCCTGAGTTCTACAAAGTATATTTTAAAAGAGACTTGCATATCATAAATGGAAGTTATGTGTTCTTAAAGTTCATTAACATAGCTTTTTATTACTTGTGCGAAAGTACACAAGTACTTTTGATTGCAAAAGACCTTTGATTATACATGAAAAAGGAACTGTCATTCCAGAATCTGCTTTGAAACACTCCCAAATTATTTCACAGGGCTATGAGAGACAGATTTTCTTATTTGTAAAGAGTAGTTCCAGAATCTCCCTATATATTGCCTTGTCTGTCCTTCCAATGGTATATAGTTTGCTCCTGGTCTTTATTCCATGATTACTATTTCATCCTAGGATTATCTGGCTTACTGGACTTTTAAGAGAAACTCCAATATACACTTCAGAAACACCTTCCTGAGGCTTAACATCACACTCAAAATCAAAGCCCTGTTTCTGCACCACAGAACTTCCTTTCGTGTTCCTGTTTGTTTCTCTCTGCTTTATTTACCTCGCTGTTATCTACACATCTATTATGTAAGATGACAGATTTCCAGCCAAAAAAGCTTGATAAACACACACACAGTCTTCAAGTCCAATTGTAAACAATCACAGAACAAACTTTGGAGCATTTGTACGGAGTGTGAACCTCAGCGGGAAGTGTTTTCTCCAAGTATTGAGGTTGATGATTATGAATAAAATAGATGAGCTGAGGCAGTAATATAATAACGTTCTGGGACTCTGAGTCAATGAGGAAGATTAAAGGCACAAAGAAAGTCTTCCTAATCAACAAGAAGATAACTGCTGGAAAGAAAAATATGTTCCTTGCTTGAAATTAACTGCCACACGTTCCCAACCTACACAAAGCTGTCAGAAAGGACATCTAAATCTGTCCTTGTTTGTAACACGTGTTGTGACAAGATTTGACAGTTTATCAAAGAACTATAATTGCCACCTAAACATCTAGCATTTTGTCAACTGTAAGTGTGTTTAGTGAAAGCATTTATTTAACTTAAAACACAGCCATTTTCCTCGCTCTCCGAAATGACTGCCTGGATTTCTTTTCTCCTTTGCTGATCAAGCTGCATCAGAACTGTCTTTGAATTATTTATGTTGGAATTGTGAAGGGTAAAGAAACAATCAGGAAAGCAAGATATGATTACCAAGGAAATGTGTGTATTCTGGTTATTGACTCGAGACCTTCGAAGTGCAACAGTTCTCACGGATCTGTGCATGTGATATTAAAACACTCTGTTTTGAGAAGGAGAAAGATGAAGCCCTTTCTCTCCTTCACCATTCTGAGTAATAGAGCAATTTACTAAGAAAAGAACACCTCAGCAGAGAGATGTGTTATACAACATGTTATCACTCCATATCTTTTTCCAGAAGCAGCCGGTCATTGACAAGTTTTCTCCCTCAACCTATAGAACAAAAAGGACAGTGGAAACCCCGGATGATGTATCCAAGTGAGAAACGTCAGAAGAACACTGTAACACACTAGTGATTTGTTTCTTTCTGGAAATTTTAGAGGTTGGTTTGAGCAACAGGACATTCTGACTCATATTTATTTGTTCTCTGTTGTAGTTACTTGCTAAGTACTTGGTAAGTGTGCAAGTATTTCTGCACACTTTTCCCCCTGTTATCCTAATAAACTTGGGAGTGGAGAGGAGTCTAAGAGGACAGAGCAGTGAAAGCCATGCTTAGAATCTAGGAAGCCCACGTCCTGGTACACACAGAGCTGCAATGATCAGAAGATCATGGGTGGCTTGTTTCTTTGGCTGTGAACTGGGATATTAACATGACTGCATGGCCTCTGGGACCATTTCCATCCTATTATGATTCTAAACAAATTCAAGGTACAGCAACAGCCAGATCTTGGAACAGAAATAACAGCAAGACGAAAATGGCTTCTACTTAACAACTTGAGCAAAATATAACCAACTATGGGTTTTAAATGTTTACATTAGTATTCAGTCCTATTTAGGTAATATTAAATCTATTTAAAAATCTGTTTTGTTTTTCATTAGAAACTGAAAATGTGTGTCATACTGAGAACACTAAAAGAAAAATCAATTTAATTGAGGCGGCAAGTACTTTTAGTGCTTCTAAATTAAGCTACAGGATTTTCTGTACAAATCACTGTATATAGCTCATTTGGGATGAATTACATGGCACAGGTGTTTCTGTTGGATTTGTTTTGAAGGGAAGAACATGAATGAAGAACTGTGAACAGAAAGCAGTTGGCATGGATTACCAACTGCAAAGAACATGAACTGAATAGGAAAGAAAGGTATTCTCATGTCAAGAGGGACTCAGATCATCACCCTGCTTTCTGATGCAACATTTTAACACAGACGCTGTTAGTCGTTTACATGACTTTATAATATCTCACTCAACATGTAAAAATAAAAGTTTACAACCAAGTAATATGTTTCTCAGACTCTGTTGTACATAATAATGGTTTTAATAATTGATTTACTGATTTACTTGCTGAATTCCAGACTCAGTTTCTTTAAATAACTAGGTTAGATGCTAGTTCCTACTTAGTTATCTTTAACCCCAGCAGAGATGTTGTCATCTACCAACATGTCAAGCTACACTCACAGCTATGCCAGGATACATGTGGCTGGGGGCGGGGCACTCTGATACATTTGCAAGAGGTAACACAACTGACACAGGGCAGTTGCTCCAGTACTATGTATCCTAAGGTACTTGCAAATACTCGGGAACAGAATCCCATTTATACCAGTTTCCAACCTTTTGTCTTTTCACTCTCTGTTGAGCAGGTAGACTAAACAACACCCTGCACATAACTCCTCCTGCTTCAATCTTGTAAGCCTGTTCAGAACCCTGTTTTGCTTTTTCATGTAGTCAAATTTAAGTTTCCAAGAAGTTAGTAACAGTTTGCCATACCTTTAATTCCAGCACTTGAGAGGGACTAAAGGGTAGGAGGCCAGCCTACTCACGGAACTAATACTAGGAAAGCCAGCGTTACACAGGGAAACCTTATCCAGGAGAAAGAAAAAGAAAAATTAATAATAGAAATTCCTATGGGTCATAAAATCTTCCTATAAATGTGAAAGTGTGTAGTAGCTGCCAGTCAAGCTTATTTGTGTTTGTTTTGTTTTCTTTTCTCTCTCTCCCTCTCTCTCTCTCTCTCTCTCTCTCTCTCTCTCTCTCTCTCTCTCTCTCTTTCAAAAGGCTTGAGGTCAGATCAGCACAACCGTTAGGGGAAGGGACAGTAACGGCTTTGTAACCACCCTCTGTGCACTGCCCGGAAACTGTTAGTCTGTGGTCCAGTTTACCTTCCAAGACGGAAGCTTTAAGTCTAGGATCTCTGGCCAGGATGCCAAACATCAAAATCTTCAGCGGCAGCTCCCACCAGGACTTATCCCAGAAGATTACCGAGCGCCTGGGCCTCGAGCTCGGCAAGGTGGTAACTAAGAAATTCAGCAACCAGGAGACCTGCGTGGAAATTGGTGAGAGTGTGCGCGGAGAAGACGTCTACATAGTTCAGAGTGGTTGTGGTGAAATCAACGACAGTCTAATGGAACTTTTGATCATGATCAATGCCTGCAAGATCGCTTCCGCCAGCCGGGTGACTGCGGTCATCCCCTGCTTCCCTTACGCCAGGCAGGATAAAAAGGATAAGAGTCGGGCTCCCATCTCTGCGAAACTCATAGCAAATATGCTGTCTATAGCGGGTGCAGATCACATTATCACCATGGACCTACATGCTTCTCAGATTCAGGGGTTTTTTGACATCCCAGTAGATAATTTGTATGCAGAACCAGCCGTCCTGAAGTGGATAAAGGAGAATATTTCTGACTGGAGAAACTGCACAATTGTTTCTCCTGATGCTGGCGGAGCCAAGAGGGTCACTTCCATCGCGGACCATTTGAATGTGGATTTTGCCTTGATTCACAAAGAACGGAAGAAAGCCAATGAAGTGGACCGCATGGTGCTTGTGGGTGACGTAAAGGAGCGAGTGGCTATCCTTGTAGATGACATGGCTGACACTTGTGGTACAATCTGTTATGCGGCTGACAAACTTCTGTCAGAGGGAGCTACCAGAGTTTATGCCATCTTGACTCACGGAATCTTTTCTGGCCCAGCCATTGCTCGCATCAATGGCGCATGCTTTGAAGCAGTAGTGGTCACTAACACTATACCTCAAGAAGACAAGATGAAACAGTGTAGCAAAATCCAGGTGATTGACATCTCCATGATTCTTGCTGAAGCCATCCGGAGAACCCATAACGGAGAATCTGTTTCCTATCTGTTCAGTCATGTTCCCTTGTAACGGAATGACATAAAATTTAAGGGCAGTAAGATAAAACAAAAATAAACCCTGTTCGCGTTTTTGCTTCTGTATTTGATGAAATGTTCTGTCAGAGATCCAGTGGGGTCCACCATGGCCTCAGTAGATAGGAGATTGTGGGTTTCCTCACATGGTCTTTTCATTCTGGCTTCTTTGATTTTGTGAGCTTTTGACTTTCACAAAGTCCCATTGCCACAAGGTTTCTGATTTTGCAACACATTGCCTCATACTACCAGAGGACAAGTCAGTTACAAAGCCATTTGATCTAACACAGGCAATCATATTCCCCAAGTTCACCAGAGTCTATGGTAAACTTCAGCAAGTACCCTGGGCTTTCTTAACCTTCTCCTCTATTCTAAATTCACTGGAAGGAAATGGCAGCTTCCAGGTTAAGCCACCACTGAGTTCAATAAGTCTACACAGCAAAGTACAGCAAGTGTTCTTTGAGAAAGAAGACCTTGACTATCTATTTGCAGACTCATCTTAGATTCTTAATCCTACATCCTTCTTTAACTTTAGCTGTCCAGGCATCCTCTTCCTGGGCAAATATGCAATTGGGTTCAAGTCTTCAATAGACCATAGTCTTGTTGAAAGCAATGACTCTTGTACCTGTCAATGATAGGTGATCTATAATGTTACATTGTTTTGCTGTAGCTGCCTATTAGCATCACGGTAGAGTCTAGGTAGACTGCAGAGCCTTCTGGCTGGTTTCAACATTTGTGTGTCATCTTCCTTCAGTGGAGTAGATTGGCCTCCTCAAAGACCCTAGCTTTGTATTTTAAGATAATGTTCTCATCTCTTTTTAAGGAAAGTCAATACAGGGTCGGAGTGAGTGGAAGTGCATGGCTACAAAGACTGTGTGAAGTTTCTCATCTCCAGGGAGATAGAAAAAAAAGCCCCAAGAATTTCTAAAGGATAAAACAAAAACAAGGCAGATTTAAAGAAGCAATATTCAAAGTGTTATTCGACCTCTCCTTTGAATTGCCGAGTAATAAATGGGACGGAACAATGTCTTTGTACTTCTAAAGAAATATTTTAAGCCTTAATGTTTGTGTTCAAATTTGAAGGCAGTATTAAGGCATTTACAAATCTTCTTTAGTATTAAAAGATTAAGGAATTTTACCATTATTGTTTCTTTCAAAAAATATTGCTTGAATTTGCTAAAAAAAACTCAGAATCTGGAAACTCAAGGCAGGAGAACTGAGAGTTCCGGGTCATCTTATGCTACATAGTGAGTTTCCGGCCAGACAGCCCAAGGGACACAGTGAGACTCTACCACAGTATGCACACATACATATTACATACATCCACAGCCTAAAGCAATGAAACCTATCACTAGTGTGAAGCCCCCGTGTCAACTTACAAAACATTTGCTGAGGACGACAGAAAATGCCTAAATTGAGTGTACTAGAAACCTGAATAGGAAGAATAAAATTGCATTCTGACAGCTTCCTCAAATTATCTAGTTAGCAGAAACCCAATTAAAATCCTTATAGGAAGTTTTTTTATAAAGCAGCTTGACAGCTTTTCTCAAAATTCATCTGGAAAAAGGTGAGCAAAACTCATCAAGGACCCCTTGAGGTTGTATTGTTACAGTGTAATGAAACAAAGCTATAGTAGTGGAATGAGGAGTATACACACAAGGCTGTGGGGGTTTGATTCTCGAAACACATTCATGAATACTTACAGGAATCTCAGACACATGGGCCCCATTCAGTGGAGCAACTGGTTGCCTGGAAGAAGGCACATAACTGTATCAAGGTTTTAGGATAATCATTACCATGAGTCCCCATGGAGATGCTTTCCTCATTCCCTGTCTTGGCATCCACTCCTGCTGGCTACTTCCCTTCTCTGAAGTGGAGAATGAGCCTTTTGCCATATTTTTTGTTAGACTTTATGCATTCGTTCATCTAACCAGAGCATAGGAATGTATACTGTGTCTTTGTGTTGTAACAATAACTTTGTAACACTCTAATCCTTCTGTGTCCCTAAAAGAAATATGCATGTTCCTTGATTGTGCGTAGGTATATATGTAATAGTACATACAATGTGTATATATATTCACACATATACATATATACATGTATATATATACATGTAGTAATACATACTACAATGCAACTTTAAGACTCTAACACTCATTGTAACATGATTCCCCTATTGAAATGAAGTGTGTCAGTTTCATGCAACCAATTATTTGAGACAAATTTCCTCCAGAATACAAAGTAACTCCAGACCAGAGTTCTTCTGGTCTCTGTGGGACTTGGGTACAGTCTCAGCTGAGGAGATTGCTTCTCCTCATGATATCCAGGTTACACAGATGTAACATGAGGCAGTGTGGCGCCTACTGAGGAAGGTGAGAACTGAGCACCATGGTGCAGTCGGGTGCTGAGTGTGGACTGACCCCAAGAGGCCCCGATGAGCACTTGCACATGATTGGCACTGTCCGGACTTCGAAGCCCTCAACCTACTACAGAACTCCTGCCACTGGGCCCCATGACGTCATCTGGATCTTGTTTCCTCCTCATTCATTTTTTCACATTTAAGGTCCCCTCGGTGTCTGGCTGCTTTTTACTTTGTTCTACACTTGCAATGATGAGCACTGATATCCCCCAGGGCACAGTTGAGGGGGTGCATAGACATACATGTAAGCAAAAAGACATAAAAAGCAAACTGCTAGATTGCTTTGACATATGTACGTGTGTGTGTGTGTGTGTGTGTGTGTGTGTGTGTGTTGTGGTTGTTAATGTGTGAGTGTACTTATGTGTATGTATATGGTGTGTTAAAGTACATGAGTGTGCATGTATGTGCATGTGTGGATGTGTGGATGTGTTTGAGTATGAGTGGGTGTATGTCTGTGTTTAAGAGCATGTGTGGATATGTATGTCACATAAGAAGATTACTAGCAAACTATGAATAGTAAATCTTTTCCTGGTGAGTCCTCAAATCAAAATGGGGAGTAGTAGATTATCATAAACTAGAAGAATGTCTAGACTTGTTATAAAATGGTAGAAAACAGTTGAATTATTGGTTTACCTTGAACAGAAAACAATCTGTAAGTGGTGAACTTGGACATCTTTTGGCTCAAGAGATTTCTGCCTAAACATTGTTGATACAGTTTCGACCCTCCTTCCTACTTAACAATAGAACAAGAGAAAACACTGAAAACGTATGGAAAGGACAACCCAGCAAACAGAGCCAGGAGCCAGGACCCAATCACTATGTAGGTTCTCAGCCTAACTAGATTTACAAAAGATGAAAACATGAAAAACTCTTTATTGGTAAAGCATGCTCTGGACCAAAGCCCCGGGGGCATGCCTGGATAACCTTTTGCAAAAGAAATTAGGGGTATGATTCATGAATATAATCAGGCACGTCAGATGAGGCATGAACAGACAGTGAAAAGACAATAGAACCTTAGATTCTCAGCTATTACATTTCTGCTGATTTTTTAAGTTGATAGAAAATCACCTAATGAAGGATAAGCCTAACAATAATTTCTTAGATATTAATCTAATGTTTTTCATTTTTCAAAAAAGCAGTGAGTCACTCTTATGGGTTGTCTTTTGTTTGCTTGCTTGCTTGCTTTTGCTTGTTTTGTTTTTCTCTCTTTCCAGTAGGTAACTGATGAAATGGGAATTTTACATTTTGGGGCAAGTGAGCTGAAATGGGCAAAGAAAACTGCATCTGCACTGGAAGTCAACAGCACCTTGGGTAGGCTGTATTTTGAGAAATCAGACTAAACAGTATATGTCTCTCATCCACAATGAAGATACGTAATCCGTAATGCAGGAAGGATTGTTTACGGGAACCCGCTCTAAACGTCTAAGCACACCTGACGTATCTCTTCTCAGATGGCGTGATTAATGGTGTTTTCTTCAAAGTGGCTGCAGTTGGTTTGTTAACATGCTTCCCAAATCCTAATGCTGTTTCAGAGATGCAGTCAGATGATTGTACTCAGAGGCATCCTGCAAGAATTAGAAAAGATAAGGCCATGATTGAACGGCTTTAAATAATACATCTCACCCAGAGTAGTTGTTATGCAGCTAGTGACTTCTTTGGTGGCTTTCCTGTTCATCATCCATTTTCTTTTTTTCCAGGAAATCCATTAATTATTAGGCCTGATTTAATTGTACATGCTATGTAATTCCTGGGATAACTCATTATTTCATGCAGAGAGGGAGAGGGGGAGGGAGAAAGAGAGAGAGAGAGAGAGAGAGAGAGAGAGAGAGAGAGAGAGAGAGAGAGAGTGAGAGTTCTCTTTTGCCACACTAAATAGTCTCTGGCTTTTCTACAAAACAGTCTCTTACTGAAAGATTAAGGAAACAGGTTCTGAGTACTTGGGAAATAGCATAAGATGTAGAAGGGGCAGCTGCTGTAAAGACTCTGAGGTAGGAACACACATAGTGTTGTCATCAACTTTTCATTGCTATGACAAAATACCTGAGGCAACTTACAGGAGGAAAGGTTCAGATGTGTTCACCTGGTTCACCAATGTGTTGCTTAGATCCTGTGTTTCTGGACCTTGGCAAAGCAGGTCATCATTACAAGGATGGGGGAGAAGGCACCAAAGAAAGAGAGAGGGGAGAAAGAGAGAGCAAAAGAGTGGGACTGCAAGAGAGAATTGTCGAAGCCCCTATCACAGCTATAGCCATTTTGTTCCATGCCTGCCAGCTATTTCATATTGTTGCTGTCACATGTCTGCCAGTCACTGACACAGAAAAATAACTTGACTCGGAGCAGGGCTGTGCTGACCACATCCCTTATTATGTTCTGTATATTCTGAGGTTTGTTAATCTTAAGAAATTCTACAAAGCTTTACATAGGTCAATGTGCACTGTTATGTCTAAGATGGCTTGAGTCGGAGCTGACCACTGGGAAGGACTTCCTGCACCTGGGTATGAGCTCATTGTGGGTTCTGTGGGGTTTTTTTCCCTGTTATAAGCTGGCCCTGAGAAATGTTTGTTGTTATAGTTCAGACAATTCTGAGCTATGTCTCTGATCCGATCGGCATTAGGGTGTGTGTCCAATAAAGCATCCTTGTCTGACTGAGATCAGTGTTCATGTGGTTTTGTGGAATAACTCTCAGTCCCCAACAAGCATGAGAGCCACAGAGATAGAAAGAGAGATAGAGATAGAGATAGAGAGATGAGAGAGAGAGAGAGAGAGAGAGAGAGAGAGAGAGAGAGAATAGAAATAAGATCTATCTTTTAAGGCCATGTCCTCAGAGACCTACCTCCTCCAACCAGGTTGCACTTTCTAAAAGCCCATTCAGCTATGAATTCATCAAGGGGACCTATCCACTGTTGAATTTAGAATCCATCATCCAATCAGCTCTCAAGAAGGAGATTTTGGGACCATTTCTCATCCAAATTTTACACACACACACACACACACACACACACACACACACACGCACATGCACACACACACACACATGCATACACACTAACGAGAAGACAGACAAGCTGCAATGTGTTCAGTTTCTCTGATTATTGATCACCATCAATATACAAATATCATATATATCTACCTATAAATGACCATCACTATTAAGAAGATTGTATCCTAAGTATTGACAACTAGAACGTTCATGTTTGTTCTTCGTGGAGGCTCTCTGAAGAACTTAGATATCCCAAACTTTGGTAACTATAAAATACTGGCCACTGCCATTCACCACCTGACCCACTAAGAACAAGGCTTGGTCAACAATAGTTTTAACAACTTTCCTCAATAATTCTTATGATTAACCAAGCTTATAAGATCCTCAGCCTCAAAAGTGAGATTAATAGAGAAAAATGTGAGAGTGGAGACAGTTTTGATCATCATAATAGGATTTTAATTTGCTAAAACTTTAGGTGTCTCTGGCCAGTACACTGCATACGCTTCCTCTCCCTCCCCAGGATCACAGCCTTCATCTCCAATCAGCCTCAAGCCTCTTTTCTGCTAACCACAGACTTAACCTCAGGTTGCTTCTCCATCCCAGGGTCCCAGCATCCACTGCTCATTTATAAGACTGACCAGAGGGGATGACACTTAAATGCTATCCCTCTTGCAAGGCTATCTCTAGACAATGGGGTCTTTTTCTGTAATTGTTAGTTGGGAAATATTACCTAATTATTACTTAGAAAATGTACTAGTGTGTGGGGTTAATCTACAGTATCAAATTTCTTTTATTTATCCAGTATCTATTGATTATATATCAGAACTGGAGTTTCTACAAAAAAAAAAAACATCACTTTTTAACCTAAAAGTTTTTATACATAGATGCAATTCCAAAGAGTCAAGGAAACCCAAAATAAAATGGCCGATAAAAAAGTCAAAATTTAATTTTGTTGTAGGGATTTGGGGTGTAAAGGGCTGTTTCACAGTCTAGCTATGTGTAGCTACGCACAGTTCATAAGCTGTCCACCCAGTTGGGGTTAGTTGCAGCCCCTTCTGTCCACCTCCAGTGCTTTGTGAGCCACTGACCCTGACTGTCTTCTAGCTGTTAGTCACTGGCTAGTGTTACATCCTCTGACCTCTCAGCTGTCTCAAATACTGTTAATTATACTCAGCTGTCTTTGTTCTCACATTTACATAACAGTTTTTGCCATGATAAAGAGTTAACTTTCTCACAGACACCAATATGTAGTTGCAATCTTTCTAAATTACCTCATACTTAGCTCCATGTCTTTGGGAGTGGTCTGAGGTGGTTTCCTGAGATAGGTGGAAGCTTTTGTTTTTGATATCTTTACTTAATCTGCTATAATTAGATTATATTAGGAGCTGGAGGGATGGCTCAGCAGGGAACAGCATTTGCTGCTCTTTCAAGGATCCAGGTCCAGTTCCTTAAACCTCTACCAAGTGGCTTGCAACTACCTGTGATTATCGTTCCAAGGGATCTGTCAACCTCTCTGGTCTCTATGAGCACCTGAATGTATGCGGTACATACAGAATACATACAAAATAAAATAAACAAATGAATGCTTTAAAAAAAAGCCCCGAGAAGCTAGAAAAATGGTTCATTGGTTTAAAGCACTGGCTGCTCTTAAAGAGGACCCATGTTTGATTACCGGAACTCACAAGGAGGTTCACAACAGCTTCAAGGGATCCAAAGGCATTTTCTGGTCTCTGTTGGTACTGTGTGCATGTGTGTCTACAGACACATCTGCAGGCAAGATAAAAGTATTCGTGCACATAAACTTAAAAAATAAATAAGCCTGTAAAAGTTAATTAAGTAAAACTCAAAATTGAAGGCAGCTTCTTGAGAAGGAAGAACTTCTGAAAGGACGGTGGTGGCTTGCACATGCTCCTCCAAGGCTTGGGAGGAGTGCAGGGGTGTCATTGGTCCAGAACCCCATCCCTCTTCTTACCTGTCTAGCTTGGCTACAGCATACCCAGTTACAAGGTTTCTTATTCCTCGCCCCAGCACTTTAGACTCTGCTATACTAAACCCTAATCGAACCTCGATTCTCACTGCGATGCCTGAGCAATGATGCAGTTCTCACAAAGGGTGTGTTTCCCTAAGTAGCTACAGAGAGCTGGCTCCTGCATCTATATTAATCTTAAAGACTATCTGTATCCCTAACCAATTAATAGATTTTCAAAGTTCAGATTTTTGTGTCCATAATTAAGACAAAATATTGCATATTATTTGTTTAAGTAAAGTTTCCTTCCCACTTTGAACTTTAAAACTTCACTTAGTAAACTATGTAAGGCCGAGACTTCACTAAGATGTGTTCCCATACCTGTTTAGCAGATATTTTGGTCATATTCAGCCCCCGAGTATTGTTCTAATCCCCCGGTCCCTTTCCCCCTTCCACATACACAATAGTCATTCCAGTTTCGGGTCATTTCCCCTTAAATTCCATATAAGCAAAACATTGATATTGGTCTTTCTGAGTCTACTATAGTTCTGTTAACATGATATGCAGACTAGTTTTCTGCAAGTGATACAATTGTACTCTTTAGGGATCCATAAAATTTCCACTGTGTGTCTATTTTACAACTGTGCTTGTGTATGACATGTTGATGGGCACTGAGATTGACTGTCTGACATGATTATTGGGAGTGTGGCCATGCTCAATGTGTCAGGATATCTATATAGTACCTGGTCTTGATTCTTCTGAACATATACCCAGAAGTAATGTAGCCAAAATACAGGACATTTCAATCTTTTTTTTTCTTGTGGATGCAGTGAACTTTATTGATGGTATTCAAGAGAGTAGGGCCACCTTAGATGCTGGGGCTGGCATTGCTCTCAATGACAACTTTGTAAAGCTCATCTCCTGGTATGACAATGAATGCGGCATTTCAGTCTTAAGAATATGTTGTGGATTTATTTAGTAAATGATATCAACATTATATAGAACAGCTTCAACTGTTTTGGTACATGATTTATATATGAAATAAACTCTAATTTTTTTCCTTTCCATTACATGTAACAAGTCTCTCAGTTAACAAGTTTGTTTTGATGAATGTCTACCTCTTGTTTCTCTGGTAACAGAATTTGGGAAACATGGTGTGGAATTCTTAAGGAATACTCTGCATTTCTATTTCTCCACATTAACATAGCTAATAAGTATCAAAACAAGCAAACTCCCAATCTTTTTATGTGTATATAGATCTATGCCACAGATTTGTAAGGAAAGCATTAGGCTCACAGACCTTCCAAGTTAAATAAGACCCTCAATATCATTAGTACAATATATGAGCTTATATGGTAAAAGTTTAGAAAATAACTGAAATTAGTACTTCACCTGTGTGTGTGTGTGCATGTGCATGTGTGTGCATGTCTGTGTGCATGTCTGTGTGTGCATGTGCATGTGTGTGCATGTCTGTGTGCATGTGTGTGTGCATGTCTGTGTGTGCATGCACACATATATACATCCATGAGCCAAACAAAGGATGCCCTGAAACAGAGTTGCTAAGCCATCAGTAGAGTACTGATTGAGTTCTGTTTAATCCTCAGCTGATGGAGAAATATTGACCTACATCAACTATACTACCAATGAGGCAGGAATAAGCCAGTCTAAGAAAAGAGCAAATCTAGTTTATGCCTCCCAAAGTCTCAAATAAATCACATAATCATCTAAGTGGGTACATAAGAATCCCAGCCTGAAACTTGACAACTGTTCAAAGTGTACTGACACTGAACACTGATGATCTGTCTTCTCTACTCCAAATCCAAGAGCACCTCCAAGAGTGAAAACCATGTATGAGTAAGTTAAACGATCAGAAAGTTAAATAGCAAACTGATGATCCCTATTACTGTAGACCCCTTGATCCCCCTCCTCCCTGTGTGTGTGTGTGTGTGTGTGTGTGTGTGTGTGTGTGTGTGTGTGCTATTCAGAGAGCTGTAGGATCATCACTTCACGCACGCACGCCAGAGGATAATTTCAGGTGTTATTCCTCAGGTGTTTTCACCTTTTTTAGAGACAAGGTTTCTCACTGGTCCACAGCTTCTAACCACTTGTCTCTATTACCCATACCAGCACTGGGCTCGCAGGTATATACTAACACGCTCAGCTTTTCTCTTTTATTTCCCATGGGTTCTGGGATCAAATTCAGTTCCTTGTGTCAAAAGGCGAGCATTTAGCCATTTAGTTGCCGCTTCAGCTCCGTAGATCCTATTTTGTGTCTCCCGCTTCTTCGTCTACTCACATTGGAATTTGCTAGCTTCTCAGCCAATCCTAACAAGTTTGAACCTGCAGTCTCACATAAGCTTATGGTTAGTTACAAAACACCACAGTTATCCACAGCAGCTGGTCTCCTGTGCCTGCCTTACAACAACGTGGCTCAACCTAATGTCAACCCTACAGATCAAGCTTCTTGTTTCTGGGCACCCCTTAGCACTCTGACATACTCTTTCATTAGCCATGAGTTCAGGTTTTTCCTCTGATTCCATTCTTTTCCATATTATTTCATCAGAGCTCTTGGGTTTGTCTTTTCTAACCTTATACCCCAGGCTCCATCTCAGTGAGCAGCTCTACAGTAGCCTTTGCTTTGACCTGTTCCCCCATGAATTTCCATGTATTTTCTAACAAAGCTCACCTATTATCTATAGTTGTACCCAAAAAAAACCCTCATCTACTCCAACCTCCCATATAAGTAACTTTTATTCACCTGCTGTAATATCTTAGAGGTTTACTGCTGATTAAGTTCACCCTTTAGTTCTTTCTGAACTCTGGCTGGCTGGTTCAACTCAGCTGTTCTGACTCAAACTCCTCTCCAAGTTAACTTTCAGAGCTTACAGAGATTATTTTCAGGACTATAGGTGAAGGGCCACTTTCAGAAGCAGTGATGAAGCAAAGGTAGCTGCACCCAAGTTCAACCCAGAAATGAAGACAGCTCATGAAAGTGATGATCCTACAGCTCTCTGAATAGCATGTAGGCAACTGAACAAATCAGAGGGTTTTCTTCAGGCCAGGCAGCTGATAGGAGGGAGGACCTCCTCCTCCAGGAGTTCTTCACTGATTCTGTAACCTAGGGGAGGAGACCTGTGAGTCGTGTTAGTTTCAGGAGCTTTCTGAGATTGGTGTCTTGTTTACTTCCTGGGTCTCATAAGCTTCACCCCTCCTTCCAGGAAAACAAAAGTTAGAAATCTGTTAAGCATCTATTATATAGAATTTTAGACAATAATGTTAGTGCACCTGAATTTTTGCTGTAAACATCATGGATGTCAGGTACAGGCTTTCCACTTTTAACACTACACTAGGAATGAAAGGTTTGGATTTGGGAACAAGGGATTTCATAGTTTTTGGATCAGGGATACTCAGTCCATAATAGATACCTATTGCCAATTACATTTAATAACTTCTGCTCTGCATTTAAAAGCCTCCCATAATATAACCAATCAAATTTCCTCATAGTTCCTAAATGAACCTGATTTATTCACAGGACATGTCCTCTGCTCATCTGCTTATGTAAGTGCTTCTAAGCAACCCGTCTAAGGCTACGTCTTTTCACTCTCTAAGCATCAGAAATGATGAGGTTGCAGCTGAGACAGCGCCTGGCCTAGGTAAATTGGGGCTGCTCAATAACCGTTTCATGATATTTTACTCAGGAAGATTTTCTCGGCATTTATTACTCTTTTCTTTCTTTTACTTTCTTTTTGTTGGAGAGAGTGTCTCACTCTATGCTTTGGCTGTCCTAGAACTCACTATGTAGACCAGGTTGGGCTAAAATTCACAGAGATCCTCCTGCCTCTGCCTCCCAAGTGGATTAAAAGCATGTACCAGTATACTCAACTAAGACATTGATTACAAACATTAATGTCTCTGATGTATATTCCAAGCATACTGAGAGAAAGTGAGAGAAAGAGCAAAGCAGAGAAGGGTGCAGACCCGTTGCTATGAACCAATTGAGAATTAGGTATGAGAGGCACCATAAGAGAGTTGTGCTTAGCATCATATGGAATGCAGTGAATGTGCAGTAGCCAGCTGTCAAGAAACCAAAAGTCCTGATTTTAGCGATGCAGATTCCCATGGAGAGTATGCTCTCACTGTCATACAAGCTGCCAGTCAGTGGAAGACCACTGGGTGAAAAAAAGCATGACTGAAACAGGGAGAAGCCTATTCCACATACAGTCCCTAAATACAGCCCTCCTATACAGCCCCTGTATGCAGCCCCCATATACCACCCCTATATACAGCCCTCAAATACAGGTCCCATATACAGCCCCTTTAAATAGCTCTCATATATAGCCCCTGTATACAGCTGTCATATACAGCCCCTGTATACAGCCCCTTCATTCAGTCCTCTCCCTATACAGCCCCTGTATACAGCCCCATAAACCACCCCTATATTTAGCCCTCATATAAAAGTCCCATATACAGCATTCATATACAGCCCCCCATATACAGCCCCTGTATATAGCCCCAATATACAGGTCCCATATACAGCCCAGTATACATGCTGATTACAGCCCTATAGAGAATTGCCTGCAATTAACTTGCAGACTTGTTACTGCTTAGGTTATTCAGTTTTACTGCAGGTCTCTTCCTGCCGAGGGTTGAATTGCATTTATCAAAGTAAGGCCAGTGAACCAGTATTCCAGGAAGCCTGAGTCATGCTCTACAAACTGTCTTTAGAAGCAACCAACCACTGTTGCAGAATACATACATTTCCTGAACGTCTTTCCTGATGATGAAATAATCATGGCTTTAGAATTTATATACATGCATGTGGAATGCCTATGCAGATTTTTAACATTTACTGAGACCTACTACTACCATTCAAGGCTATTTAAAAATAGTGGCTGGAGATGTTTCAGTGGGTAATGTGAGAACCCGAGTCTGATCCCCAGCTCCCATACAAAAGCAGGGTAATAGCACATCTGTAATACCAGCACTAGGAAGGCAGAGATAGGTGGGTTCTGGAGGGTCCCTGGACAGCAGGCCTAACCTAAACAGGCTCACACAGTGTCAACCTTTGGTGTCCACAGGCATGTTCCTAGGCAAGTACATGCACCCTCACTTACTCACACATGCCCAGAACAAAAACTATAATAATTTTTTTAAAGAATAGTCCTTGGTCCCTGTCTTCAGGTAGATTTTTCTTTTGGTAGAGGCCTTCAAAGATTTTTTTTCAAGAAATATTTTGATTTTTGCAATAACACTCATTTCCACATGGACAATAAAAAGAGAGAATGGAGCTAGGAATTGGGCAGGAGGGAGCTGAGGAAGAGAGGACTAAAGCAGAGAACCTGTGGAACAACGTGTAACTGGAAAAGCCATCTCCCCTGTGGGTGAGCAGAAACAACAGCCCAGCTGAGAGAGTTTCAGGAAAGTTTGGGCTGGAAGACATTTAAGAATTAATTGGCTAAAAGGCACACGAAAAGAGTGCAAACCGACCAGCTAAAGGTTACAAACCTAAATTGATATTAAAGCGGTCTACCCATAATGATTTTGGACAACTTTGATTTATTTAAATGAATAAAAACAAAATGTTAATTTATGGACATAATTCGGTCTGCTAATTAGTCATGCAGCACGGTGTCGCCCTTCGACAGTTTATTTCCATCAGCAGAATTAATCACAGCAGAGCAGATGCTAGGGGGACAACCCAAGGTTAAAACAAATGATACAAAATAATGAACTGGAGCGGAGGATGATAACCTGGAGAAAGTCGTGATTTATTGTTCTGCCAGAGTCCTCTGTGGATTGCGCAGCCGCTTTAAGCGAGGCTGTCTCCATTTCGACCAGATATCTCTGATTATAGTGATCTTTTACTTTGCATTAATTTTATCTGCCTTTGAAGGTAACGTAACTGTGATAAGAGCCCATTAGTCTTGCACCATCGAGAAACACAATGGAAGAAAACAAAGATAAAATTAACTGTCTAAATGAGACCGCAAGGCAATCTCATCTTTGCGATTCTCTTGTAAGCCAGAGCCCCATACGTTCAGCATCATAAACCGAAGGACGAATATAAGGATGTGCGAGTTGGTTCAGATCCGTGTTGTAATGAACAGAGTTGTTCTAGAGTAACATTAGCCGGTAATTCAATGCTAACTTTCCACAGAACTTGAGAGCTACGTCTATGGCTTACATTACAGACTGACACAGATACCAGGTACCGGGTGGGAAACCAACTTGGTTCTTAACCATTCAAATTTAGGAATTGATTATGGGAGAAAATGACCAAGATGGTTGTGTGATGCCTTCTGCCATGGTCATCTCCTTACGTGTTAGTAAGTGCTGCGAGCTCCCGGTGTTTTGTTGACTGTGGAAACTATTTGGTGAGGTTCAACTCTCACAGGCACTTCCTGCTTTTCAGCTTTACCTCTAGTAAGACTTGGATGTAAATAGTGGACCAACTGCAAGGTAATGCCTGTTGGCTGTTTTTTGTTCATTTATCTGGGGTTTTCTTTGTTCTGTAATAAAATAGCACCCCTACCCCAAAAATAGAAAAGGAGGTTGAGGACTTGGCTCAGTTGTTGATCAAAGAATTTGATCTTCAGCACCAAAATAAACAAACAGGATTTTAAATATTGACCATTTTGACTTCACAAGAAATGTGCAAAGTCAAATAAGAAAAGGCAAGTGCTAAACATGACTCCATGTACAACATCTGATGAGGTCTCTGTAACCACAGCTTTAGTGGATGATGAGAAATCCAACAGATGATCGCCATGGAGAGAGGAGAGCAAACAAATGGTGTTAACTCATAGAAGAAGAGATAACGAGGCAGAATAAACAGAGGGAAAGACTCAAACTTAAGCAGCACACAAACAGTGTGTTAAAACGTACTATTCATTCTCACCAAGTCAGGAAAAGGGAATCAATAAACAATGCTAGTTAGGAAGGGGAAAACAGATTTTCAAGAGCTTGTTTGGAAATGCTATCAGAGGAATGCTGATGCACCCTTGATCAAATCACAATCATTTTTCCCCCAGTGGAGGTGGCTTTCTTTAACTAAGTATGCAGTGAGGAAAGAAGTGAGGGTGGAAAGGGACATTGGTTTGTCTATCCAGCTAAACTGTGGCAATCAATGGGATGACAGATGTCAGAGCCAGATTGCCATCACATCTAGGAAAATGGTCTCTGATTACTGTTGGCAGAAGTATAAACTATAGTTATTTTTTAAGCGGGTTGGGAAATATTCTCATTTCCTTTATCCAATCATTTTAGTAGTAAGACTTTGTCCTCTGCAAGTCGCCAAAGTTATGAGAAGAAAACAAAGCTTACAAAAAGAAAATTCTTTTTTTTTTAAGATTTAATTTTACACATACAAGTGCCCTATCAGCGTGTATGCCTTTGTGCCAGAAAAGAACATCAGATTCCATGGTTGTGAGCCTCCGTGTGGTTGCTGAGCATTGAACTCGGAACCTCTGGAAGGGGAGGCAGTGCTCTGAACCACTGAGCCATCTCTCCAGCCTTGAAATTCTTGATAATGTTGTTCATGATAATGAAACTGTAACAACTGAAAATATGTCAAGATGCATTAAATAAATTGTGTGTCTAGTCATTGAAACTGTGCAATAGTTTGTTATGGTTCCCAAATATGTCATCTGAAGAAAAAAATTTCAGAGCCTTAAGACACATTTCATACCAGTTAAATCATAATTTTGGGGATTAACTATAGGCACTGTGATTTTTTTTAAAAGCTAGTTGGGTACAATGCGCAAAATCCTTTAGAAATTATTACATGAGATGGATGAAGAAGATTATTTATGATTGTGGATGGATGATCACAACATAATGCTTTATTTGTTTTGGTTTGATTTTTGTTGTTGTTTGCAATGAGTTCTCAGGCCATAACCCACGGTTACCTCGAAATCATGATAGTCCTCCTTTGTCAGCTGAAATTGTAGACATGCCCAGTTATCAACCAGCTACGTCATGTACTATAAATGGCAAAATGACTCCAAATAGGAGACAGTATAAGTAGGAACACAGCAACATGCTTCAAAATGATGTGTCTTTGTTGAGATCCTTACTAATGAGACAACTGAAGCCTCTAGGGACAGCTTCATCTTCACCAAAGCTGGTTGGAACAAGAATGACTTCTGAACTATGGAATGACTAGCGGCCACAGCCACAGAAAACTACCAGAGCAGAAATTAAAGTAAACCAGCACCATACTTGAGTAAAATCATACATGTGAGTATCGAAGGAGTCAGGAAGCCAAGGGGATGCATAACAAAAACTTAGAGAAAGGGCTATGAGGAAATGGAGTTAATGAAAAGCCAACCAGTGGTGAAAATGCTCAAGGAGTCCAGAGAGAAGAGTAGGTGAGGATGTAACACAATGGGAGAAATGACCTAATAAGACACTCAAACTGAGGAAAGGACCAAGCAAGGGCCTATACTGTGTCCTTGGTGAAGCTCCGTGACACCTTCCCAGGCTCTCCCGGACTTGCCTGGATCCATAAAATTCACCTGAGCCCAGTTTCTGTGTGGCACCATGGAGGACAGGCAGCAAGCGGCATCAGCCAAGGCCTGTAAGGCAGGAAAGGCCTCAGGCCATGTTCTGGGGAAAAAAAAGATGATTAACAAGACCAGGAGGGTAAACTACAAAGCCTGATAACTAGGTGGAGGAGTAGAGCTCAGGGCTGAAGCATAGATGATATTTCTCCTCAGAGGGGGCTTGTGTGCAGAGAAGCTCCTTCACCTGATATAAGGTATTACAACTGGACTTTCCTTGTTCAAATGGATTATTAAAAGAAATCACTTGGATTCCAATCATAAGAACTCCATTACGACTTAGCATGCACCTGGATGAGCTTCAGCTTTCTGTATGTACCCACCTCGTGTTTATCAGCCATAAATAGTATTGAAGGTTTAAGGTATGGGTAGCATAGAAGTAAGTCTAGAATTTTAGACTTTTCTCTCTGATAGTATAGACAGTACATAGGGGGCTAGAGAGATGGCTCAGGAGTTAAATGTAGTGATCATTGTTGTTGTTGTTGTTGCTGTTGTTGATGTTTTCCAGAGAACTGCAGTTCTGTTCCCAACATGCACAACAGGTGGTTCACAGCCAACCAGAACGTGAGCTCCAGAGGATGCAATGCTCCCTTCCAGCCTCTGCAGTAGTGCCACAAATGTGGCACACACACAACAATAAATAAGTAAATATCAAAATGAATAGCTAATTAAAATAACAAATACATACTCCCCACCTAAGCCAATATGTTTAGATTAATGTTTACATGCAAAATAATCAGTATACCAATGATACCCCACACAAAACTGAGTATCTTTGAAGAAACTTGAAGAGGCACCATAGGGAATGCAAATATTGAGAGTTTTTCAGAAAAATCTATTTCCAGATTTTATTTTCAAAAGTTAGCTTTCCTCCTAAAACCCAATGCACCTATGAACGTGTCTTCCTGTGTCCTGACAACATATGCACTTTCCTGTCCTTCACCTGTGCCTAATGCTTTTGTCTATTTTACCTAACAGAAGCCACAGCTCTTACCCCTCAGCAGCCTTCTAAGACTCTGCTCCCCAGGTTGGATGCTAGCCAATAAGAATTCAATTTTTTGGTATCTGTGAAATCTCTTTTAGTTAAGACATGGTTGGTTGGTTGGTTGGTTGGTTGGTTGGTTGGTTGGTTAGCTGGCTGGCTGGCTAGCTGGTTGACTGTTTGTTTGTTTATTTATTTGGCTGGCTGGTTGGTTTGTTAGTTAAGAAAATGGCTTCCAGGGAATATGAAGTAATCGACAAAATCTGTTTATACCCCTTTTGCATATCTCAAGTTTGAGTAGAAAGAACAAGGTTACAGTTAGGTTAGTGGGCTGTTAATATTTTAAACACAAGAAAAATATGTTCACTAAATATTGCTAAAAAAAACTACTGATGACATAAACTTTCAGTTTTCTTTGAAGAGGTGTGCACTGGTAAAATTTCACCATCAATGGTTAAGAGAACTTGTTAATAGAAGCAGAAGATGTTTCGAAAAACATGACCAACTATTTCAAATGATCATGATGCTAAATTTCTTTAGCTATATTTAAAAGCACTGTTAACAGTTTTAATTTAAAATGTTAATATTTTAATACTGTGGAAATGACATGCTTTGTAACTATGAAACTCATGATAAAAAATTTAAGTGTTGACTTAAAATTAGTAATGGGTATATAAATTTTTCAAAACATTTTTTAGGGAGTAATAAAACAAAAAATGAAGATCCATATAATGAAACAATTTCTACTTGGGAGTTCGGCATTCTTGGGGCTAATGCTCGCTGCAAGCACAGAAAACATGAAAGATGTACAGCATGATGCATCACAGTTTAAAAGCTAGGCAAAAGTGATAAATTTCAATATATTAATATTATTGTCCTATCAATTATTTAAATGTACTAATGAGACCATATTATAAACATCAGAGACTGAAACATTAATGAGACTATCTGTATGTGGTACAATTATGAGTGATTTTCATTTTAGTTTATCTTATTTCTTATTTGTATACCCGAAATACATATTATTTGTAGTCCAGAAAAAATAAAATATAACTTTGAAAGTTTTTTTTACCTAAGAATCAAAAAAATCAATGAAAAAAAAATCAATGAAAATCCTGCAAAATGTAACTTTGGTTATAATTTTGAAGGCTAAGCCACTAGAAAAGCTACCATAAAATCCTTCCTCTTGATCTTATACTAAGCTATCTTTATCCACAATTCTCAGGACATTTATTTTTGAACAAGGAGTGCAGAATCAGACCCCTAATAGCAACACTACTACATCGCCAGAAATATGCTGCATAAGTCTTTCTTAAATGGGCCAATCAGCAGAAAATGTATTTTACATAGATATCTCCTGCATGGCCCTGGATTATAACTTACCTTTCCCGAAAAAAGAAGAAGAAGAAGAAGCTAAAGAATTCAGAATGGGAGTCAGCTTCCGCACTACATTAAGCTTGAATTATTATTCTTCAAGGAGTTCTGAAGCTATTCAGCGTGTATTAAATCTTGAACAAGTTTCAGATTTTGAGAACCAAACAGTAATTGGTTTGTAAAATCGGCTTAAGCATTTCCATCTGCACACATAAAATGTTGATTAATTTTCTTTCTGGCTATGTGGTAAGGCATAGTGATGCACTCTGACATTGAACTCTTATCTGCAGATATAGGACAGAAAGGCCATTATACTTTCTCTCTGTGGGAAGACACTGCTTGGTAATAATATATTACCCCAAAATAGTGCCAGGTGCTACTTAGCTAGCAGTGCAGTGGACCTCTGCTTTATCTATAATTGGAATTTTTAAAGGACTCGGCCCCACAAACACTTGACTAAATGTTCTGCTTATTCAAGCCCATCTTCCATAGTTTGAAATCAAACTGGCCAGGGAATTCTGATCAACTTATGAGACTACACTTCTCTCCATCTTACTCCCAGATCACTACTTACCTTTATCATTTTGGGGAAAGTGAGAAATATAAATGAAACATTGCAATAAGCAAAAAGAGAGGTTTATTTAGTGTGGGAGGGGGTTAAATGCACTTGAAATTCAAATGCAAACTGACATATAAGGCAAAACTGACCATCCTGCCTTGAATCAATACTTACTATAAATGTCAAGGTCTTGTGCCCCAAGGCTTTTATCTGGATACTGAGGAAATACACTGGTTGAGTTACATTTCATGTAGACACTATGTTATTTCCCTGCAAGTGGGCCTTGTTTGAAATAGAAGCGGCTTAGGAAAAATAGTAATGAAGACTACCGGGGCACTTTGAGATGCAGTCTCTTGGAGAAGAGAAACCCGAATTTACCGCTAAAATATATCCTATGGCCTGGTTGCTGCCGCTGCAGAGAGCCCGTGGGCAGCACCCCACGAGCGAACTTGAGCCCCGGGACCACAGGTAAGACCAACTTGTCTGCTACAAGAGAGCTGCCTGGTGAGATCGGGACACACAGAGGCAGAGTTCATCTAGGACTGGGCACGTCCTGTGTTTGCCGGAGGTCCCACGCCCGCAGCAGCTCTCTGCTCCCAGACCCCGTGGGAAAGAGACCTCACCGCCTGATCAGGTGGGCACTCCTGAGGCTGCAGAGCGGAAGAGACCACCAACACTGCCCACCCCTGCCCACATCCCTGGCCCAAGAGGAAACTGTATAAGGCCTCTGGGCTCCCGTAGGGGAGGGCCCAGGAGCAGCAGGACCCCTGCCTGAGACACCGCCAGAACCTGAAGGAAACAGACCTGATAAACAGTTCTCTGCACCCAAATCCCGTGGGAGGGAGAGCTGAACCTTCAGAGAGGCAGACAAGCCTGGGAAACCAGAAGAGACTGCTCTCTGTACATATATCTCAGACGCCAGAGGAAAACACCAAAGGCCATCTGGAACCCTGGGGCACTGAAGCTCCCAGAAGGGGCGGCACAGGTCTTCCTGGTTGCTGCCGCTGCAGAGAGCCCGTGGGCAGCACCCCACGAGCAAACTTGAGCCTCGGGACCACAGGTAAGACCAACTTTTCTGCTGCAAGAAAGCTGCCTGGTGAACTCAAGACACAGGCCCACAGGAACAGCTGAAGACCTGTAGAGAGGAAAAACTACATGCCTGAAAGCAGAACACTCTGTCCCCATAACTGACTGAAAGAGAGGAAAACAGGTCTACAGCACTCCTGACACACAGGCTTATAGGACAGTCTAGCCACTGTCAGAAATAGCAGAACAAAGTAACACTAGAGATAATCTGATGGCGAGAGGCAAGCGCAGGAACCCAAGCAACAGAAACCAAGACTACATGCCATCATCGGAGCCCAATTCTCCCACCAAAACAAACATGGAATATCCAAACACACCAGAAAAGCAAGATCTAGTTTCAAAATCATATTTGATCATGATGCTGGAGGACTTCAAGAAAGACATGAACTCACTTAGGGAAACACAGGAAAACATTAATAAACAAGTAGAAGCCTACAGAGAGGAATCGCAAAAATTCCTGAAAGAATTCCAGGAAAACACAATCAAACAGTTGAAGGAATTAAAAATGGAAATAGAAGCAATCAAGAAAGAACACATGGAAACAACCCTGGATATAGAAAACCAAAAGAAGAGACAAGGAGCTGTAGATACAAGCCTCACCAACAGAATTCAAGAGATGGAAGAGAGAATCTCAAGAGCAGAAGATTCCATAGAAATCATTGACTCAACTGTCAAAGATAATGTAAAGCGGAAAAAGCTACTGGTCCAAAACATACAGGAAATCCAGGACTCAATGAGAAGATCAAACCTAAGGATAATAGGTATGGAAGAGAGTGAAGACTCCCAGCTCAAAGGACCAGTAAGTATCTTCAACAAAATCATAGAAGAAAACTTCCCTAACCTAAAAAAAGAGATACCCATAGGCATACAAGATGCCTACAGAACTCCAAATAGATTGGACCAGAAAAGAAACACCTCCCGTCACATAATAGTCAAAACACCAAATGCACAAAATAAAGAAAGAATATTAAAAGCAGTAAGGGAAAAAGGTCAAGTAACATATAAAGGCAGACCTATCAGAATCACACCAGACTTCTCGCCAGAAACTATGAAGGCCAGAAGATCCTGGACTGATGTCATACAGACCCTAAGAGAACACAAATGCCAGCCCAGGTTACTGTATCCTGCAAAACTCTCAATTAACATAGATGGAGAAACCAAGATATTCCATGACAAAACCAAATTTACACAATATCTTTCTACAAATCCAGCACTACAAAGGATAATAAATGGTAAAGCCCAACATAAGGAGGCAAGCTATACCCTAGAAGAAGCAAGAAACTAATCGTCTTGGCAACAAAACAAAGAGAATGAAAGCACACAAACATAACCTCACATCCAAATATGAATATAACGGGAAGCAATAATCACTATTCCTTAATATCTCTCAACATCAATGGCCTCAACTCCCCAATAAAAAGAAATAGATTAACAGACTGGATACACAACGAGGACCCTGCATTCTGCTGCCTACAGGAAACACACCTCAGAGACAAAGACAGACACTACCTCAGAGTGAAAGGCTGGAAAACAACTTTCCAAGCAAATGGTCAGAAGAAGCAAGCTGGAGTAGCCATTCTAATATCAAATAAAATCAATTTTCAACTAAAAGTCATCAAAAAAGATAAGGAAGGACACTTCATATTCATCAAAGGAAAAATCCACCAAGATGAACTCTCAATCCTAAATATCTATGCCCCAAATACAAGGGCACCTAAATATGTAAAAGAAACCTTACTAAAGCTCAAAACACACATTGGACTTCACACAATAATAGTGGGAGATTTCAACACCCCACTCTCATCAATGGACAGATCATGGAAACAGAAATTAAACAGAGATGTAGACAGACTAAGAGAAGTCATGAGCCAAATGGACCTAACGGATATTTATAGAACATTCTATCCTAAAGCAAAAGCATATACCTTCTTCTCAGCTCCTCATGGTACTTTCTCCAAAATTGACCATATAATTGGTCAAAAAACGGGCCTCAACAGGTACAGAAAGATAGAAATAATACCATGCGTGCTATCGGACCACCACGGCCTAAAACTGGTCTTCAATAACAATCAAGGAAGAATGTCCACATATACGTGGAAATTGAACAATGCTCTACTCAATGATAACCTGGTCAAGGAAGAAATAAAGAAAGAAATTAAAAACTTTTTAGAATTTAATGAAAATGAAGGTACAACATACCCAAACTTATGGGACACAATGAAAGCTGTGCTAAGAGGAAAACTCATAGCGCTGAGTGCCTGCAGAAAGAAACAGGAAAGAGCATATGTCAGCAGCTTGACAGCACACCTAAAAGCTCTAGAACAAAAAGAAGCAAATACACCCAGGAGGAGTAGAAGGCAGGAAATAATCAAACTCAGAGCTGAAATCAACCAAGTAGAAACAAAAAGGACCATAGAAAGAATCAACAGAACCAAAAGTTGGTTCTTTGAGAAAATCAACAAGATAGATAAACCCTTAGCCAGACTAACGAGAGGACACAGAGAGTGCGTCCAAATTAACAAAATCAGAAATGAAAAGGGAGACATAACAACAGATTCAGAGGAAATTCAAAAAATCATCAGATCTTACTATAAAAACCTATATTCAACAAAACTTGAAAATCTTCAGGAAATGGACAATTTCCTAGACAGATACCAGGTACCGAAGTTAAATCAGGAACAGATAAACCAGTTAAACAACCCCATAACTCCTAAGGAAATAGAAGCAGTCATTAAAGGTCTCCCAACCAAAAAGAGCCCAGGTCCAGACGGGTTTAGTGCAGAATTCTATCAAACCTTCATAGAAGACCTCATACCAATATTATCCAAACTATTCCACAAAATTGAAACAGATGGATCACTACCGAATACCTTCTACGAAGCCACAATTACTCTTATACCAAACCACACAAAGACACAAAAAAGAAAGAGAACTTCAGACCAATTTCCCTTATGAATATCGACGCAAAAATACTCAACAAAATTCTGGCAAACCGAATTCAAGAGCACATCAAAACAATCATCCACCATGACCAAGTAGGCTTCATCCCAGGCATGCAGGGATGGTTTAATATACGGAAAACCATCAACGTGATCCATTATATAAACAAACTGAAAGAACAAAACCACATGATCATTTCATTAGATGCTGAGAAAGCATTTGACAAAATTCAACACCCCTTCATGATAAAAGTCCTGGAAAGAATAGGAATTCAAGGCCCATACCTGAACATGGTAAAAGCCATATACAGCAAACCAGTTGCTAACATTAAACTAAATGGAGAGAAACTTGAAGCAATCCCACTAAAATCAGGGACTAGACAAGGCTGCCCACTCTCTCCCTACTTATTCAATATAGTTCTTGAAGTTCTAGCCAGAGCAATCAGACAACAAAAGGAGATCAAGGGGATACAGATCGGAAAAGAAGAGGTCAAAATATCACTATTTGCAGACGACATGATAGTATATTTAAGTGATCCCAAAAGTTCCACCAGAGAACTACTAAAGCTGATAAACAACTTCAGCAAAGTGGCTGGGTATAAAATTAACTCAAATAAATCAGTTGCCTTCCTCTATACAAAAGAGAAACAAGCCGAGAAAGAAATTAGGGAAACGACACCCTTCATAATAGACCCAAATAATATAAAGTACCTCGGAGTGACTTTAACAAAGCAAGTAAAAGATCTGTACAATAAGAACTTCAAGACACTGAAGAAGGAAATTGAAGAAGACCTCAGAAGATGGAAAGATCTCCCATGCTCATGGATTGGCAGGATTAATATAGTAAAAATGGCCATTTTACCAAAAGCGATCTACAGATTCAATGCAATCCCCATCAAAATACCAATCCAATTCTTCAAAGAGTTAGACAGAACAATTTGCAAATTCATCTGGAATAACAAAAAACCCAGGATAGCTAAAGCTATCCTCAACAATAAAAGGACTTCAGGGGGAATCACTATCCCTGAACTCAAGCAGTATTACAGAGCAATAGTGATAAAAACTGCATGGTAGTGGTACAGAGACAGACAGATAGACCAATGGAATAGAATTGAAGACCCAGAAATGAACCCACACACATATGGTCACTTGATTTTTGACAAAGGAGCCAAAACCATCCAATGGAAAAAAGATAGCATTTTCAGCAAATGGTGCTGGTTCAACTGGAGGGCAACATGTAGAAGAATGCAGATCGATCCATGCTTATCACCCTGTACAAAGCTTAAGTCCAAGTGGATCAAGGACCTCCACATCAAAGCAGACACACTCAAACTAATAGAAGAAAAACTAGGGAAGCATCTGGAACACATGGGCACTGGAAAAAATTTCCTGAACAAAACACCAATGGCTTACGCTCTAAGATCAAGAATTGACAAATGGGATCTCATAAAACTGCAAAGCTTCTGTAAGGCAAAGGACACTGTGGTTAGGACAAAACGGCAACCAACAGATTGGGAAAAGATCTTTACCAATCCTACAACAGTTAGAGGCCTTATATCCAAAATATACAAAGAACTCAAGAAGTTAGACCACAGGGAAACAAATAACCCTATTAAAAAATGGGGCTCAGACCTAAACAAAGAATTCACAGCTGAGGAATGCCGAATGGCTGAGAAACACCTAAAGAAATGTTCAACATCTTTAGTCATAAGGGAAATGCAAATCAAAACAACCCTGAGATTTCACCTCACACCAGTGAGAATGGCTAAGATCAAAAACTCAGGGGACAACAGATGCTGGCGAGGATGTGGAGAAAGAGGAACACTCCTCCATTGTTGGTGGGATTGCAAACTGGTACAACCATTCTGGAAATCAGTCTGGAGGATCCTCAGAAAATTGGACATTGAACTGCCTGAGGATCCAGCTATACCTCTCTTGGGCATATACCCAAAAGATGCCCCAACATATAAAAAAGACACGTGCTCCACTATGTTCATTGCAGCCTTATTTATAATAGCCAGAAGCTGGAAAGAACCCAGATGCCCTTCAACAGAGGAATGGATACAGAAAATGTGGTACATCTACACAATGGAATATTACTCAGCTATCAAAAACAACAACTTTATGAAATTCGTAGGCAAATGGCTGGAACTGGAAAATATCATCCTGAGTGAGCTAACCCAAACACAGAAAGACATACATGGTTTGCACTCACTGATAAGTGGCTATTAGCCCAAATGCTTGAATTACCCTAGATGCCTAGAATAAACGAAACTCAAGATGGATGATCAAAATGTGAATGCTTCACTCCTTCTTTAAATGAGGAAAAAGAATACCCTTGGCAGGGAAGGGAGAGGCAAAGATTAAAACAGAGACTGAAGGAACACCCATTCAGAGCCTGCCCCACATGTGGCCCATACATATACAGCCACCCAATTAGACAAGATGGATGAAGCAAAGAAGTGCAGACCAACAGGAGCCGGATGTAGATCGCTCCTGAGAGACACAGCCAGAATACAGCAAATACAGGGGCGAATGCCAGCAGCACACCACTGAACTGAGAATAGGTCCCCCGTTGAAGGAATCAGAGAAAGAACTGGAAGAGCTTGAAGGTGCTCGAGACCCCAAAAGTACAACAATGTCAAGCAACCAGAGCTTCCAGGGACTAAGCCACTACCTAAAGACTATACATGGACTGACCCTGGACTCTGACCTCATAGGTAGCAATGAATATCCTAGTAAGAGTACCAGTGGAAGGGGAAGCCCTGGGTCCTGCTAAGACTGAACCCCCAGTGAACTAGACTGTTGGGGGGAGGGTGACAATGGGGGGAGGGTGGGGAGGGGAACACTGATAAGAAAGGGGAGGGGGGAGGAGGATGTTTGCCCAGAAACTGGGAAAGGGAATAACACTTGAAATGTATATAAGAAATACTCAAGTTAATAAAAAAAAAAAAGATACTGAAATGAAAAAAAAAATATATCCTATGTACTTGGTCTACTTTCCATTTTATATATGACTTCTTTGACCCAAATACTAAAGAATGCAATGTATTAATATGTAAAGTTCTTCATAAGAATAGACTTTTGTGCTACATTTTGGGGTTCTATCCTTTGTACACTGGAGTTGTTCAGAGAGGACCTATAGAGTGCTCCCCTGTTTTCTTTATAGACTGACGATGACTACAAGGGACTCCTCCTGGTTGTGTGTCAGAACAGCAAACTAGAACGTCCCAGTGCTAATGCTAATACCAATTGGGTGCGCGGCATCTGGTGAGATACTTAATCTCAACAGCAGTATCCACGCCATGTTGTTGTGAAGAATAAGTGAGGAGACACAGAAAATGTTGACTGACAACCCTAGCACACAGTAGCCCCCCAAGAAGTGTCCACATAGGTAATTCTGTTCCAGCTTTGTTGTAGTTTGAATGAAAGTGGTCATGTAGTCTCATAGAAACTGGTGCGACAGGAAGGTGTAGCCTTGTTGGAGGAAGTGTGTCACTGGGTAAGAACTTTGAGATCTCAGATGCTCAAGCTAGGACCAATGTGATGACGCCTCTTCCTGCTGCCTGATAATCCATACATAGAACTCTCAACTTCTTCTCCAGCACCATGTCTGCCTGGACACTACCATGTTTCTTGACATGATGGTGATGGGCTAAACCTTTGAAACTGCAAGCCAGCTCTAATTGAATGGTTTTCTTTATTAGAGTTGCCATGGTGATGTCCTGACTGAAATACACGGCAATAAAAACCCTAAGACAGGGTTGGTACCAGGATGTGTGATAGGCCTTACTGTGCTTTTGTTTGCAGGAATGTGGACTTTTGGACTTTGGGCTAGAAAGGCAGTTGAATACTTTAAGTGGTGCTTAATGGTCTAAACTAGTAGGAGTATTAAAGACAGTGGTGTTGAGGGTTATTCAAACAGTAGGGGTCTGGCTAAGATGTTTCAGAGAAGAATATTAATATGTGGACTAGAGATCATTCTAGTGATATTTTTGTTAAGAACATGGCTGCTTTTTTGCCCTTGTCAAAAAAAAAAAAAAGAAAGAAAGAAAGAAAGAAAGAAAGAAAGAAAAGAAACGAAAAGAAAAAAATCAGCCTGAGGCTAAATTGAAGAGTCTTAGATTAATGGCATAGGCAGAGGAAATTCAAAGTTAGCCTAGTATTGACTCTGCAAGGTAGTTATTAATATTAACTCTTATGAAGATCTACAATGAAAATGAACATGCTGAGCAAGGGGATTACTCAAAATGTACAGATCCAGGAGGAAAAAAAAGGAAAACCAGGAAGTGGAATGGAGATAAATCCTGTGTTCAAGGAAATTAAAAAAAAATTAAAGAAAAACCTGATGTTAAGTGAAATAAAGGGAATGGTGATAGCAGGGCAAGTCCCCACCCGAGCTTCCAACTTGTGAAAAGGAATTAAAATAAAGCTTAGGGCTGGGTATAGTAGTGCCTGACTGCCTTTAATCCCAGCACTCCTGAGGCAGAGGCAGGCAGATCTCTGAGTTTGAGGCCAGCCTGGCTTACGGATTGAGTTTCAGGATATTAAAGCTTAGGCCGTGACGGAAGCCATCATAAACAGAAAGCTAATGACTATACAATTGAATGAGTGGGTCATGTTTCTGTCCCAGCAAGTAGCAGAACTTGGCAGTTTCAGTCACCTGATTCTGGTTTTAGAGTTAAGGATAGAAGAGAGGGGTTATGGAATCTCTCTTTGTAGCCAAGAAAAGCTACTGAGGCCAGGCATATGTCAGGGGGTGTCCATGCATGGAGGCCTCAAAAGGCCATTGTGTGAGGCTGTGAAGGTAGAGACTAGGTTGCCTTGGAGACCCCAAAATGTTGGAGATGCCAAGGAAAGTTGCTAAAAAGGATTGAAACCAGCCCAAAAGAAAGAAATGGGATGCAGTCAAAAAAGCTGAAAGGAGTTGGAGATATGAATAGCGCTTTGATAGTGAGATGCAGAGTTTGGAGTTTGTCCAGCAGGTTTTGATCTTGCTTTGAGCCAGTATTTCCTCACTATGCTCCCTTTTGGAAAGGTAATATATATCCTGTGCCATTGTATGTTGGAAGTATGTGACCTGCTTTTGTTCATTTTTTACTTTACGGGGGGTTCAATTAAGAGATTGCATGAGTCTCAGAAGAGACTTTGAACTTTTAAACAATGTTGAGACTGTGATAGACTATGGGGACTTTTGAAGTCAAACTAAATCCATTTTGCACAATGATATAGCTATAAGCACATGGGTGCCAGGAGTGGAGTGTGGTAGTTTGAGTGAAAATGGTCCCATGGGCTCGTAGGGACTGACACTATTGGGAGGTGTGGCCTTGTTAGAGTACATGTGGCTTTGTTGGAAAAAGTGTGGTACTTGGTGTAGGCTTTGAGGTCTCAGAAGTTCAAACCAGGCCCAGTATGGCAATGTCTCTTTCTTTGGCCTACCAATCCAGATGTAGAACTCTCAGCTCCTTCTCCAACACCATGTCTACCTTCATGCTACCGTGTTTCCCACCATAACAATAATGTAAGCCAGCCCCAATTAAATGTTGTCCTTTATGAGAATTTCCTTGATCGTGGTGTCTCTTTACAGCAATGAAACTGTAAGACAATCTCCTATTGGAGATTTTTGTTGAAGATTTGCCATGGTAGGAGGATCTCTATAGTGCTAATAGTGAAACTTCACCACATACATGGAAACAATATTTTGGTGATCAAAATATTGATCCATAGGTTTGGGTCATCTTTGTTGACAGTCTGTTTTTCATTCTGTCACTGTAATTGGATATCCTACCCCAAAGCAGCGCAATGGAGGAAAGGGCTTCTTTGGCTTACAGTTCCAGCTTCTGCTCTATTATTAGGGGAAGTGAGGCAGGAAGAAAAGCAGCTAGTCCCACCACATCCACCATCGGGAGCAGAGAGAATTAAATGCATCTATGCTGCCCGCTTGCTTACTTTTATTTTCTCCCCTAGATTTCTTCGTTGGTATGGTTCAGGGCCCAGTCTATGAAGTGCGGCCACTCTCATTCAGGATGTGTCTTCCTACCTCAATTAACAATAAAGACAATCCCCAACAGACCAACCTGATCTAGGTAATCCCCCATTTTGAGACTTCCTTCTCAGGTGATTGATTCTAGGTTATCATTGACATTTAAAACTAACCAGCACAGCGATCAAATCCCTGACCCCCATGGTTGTAAGAGTCTGGGACAATTGCTTGCCCACACCCCCATGGTCAAGAAACAGAACGGGACAGGAGGTGGGGCAGGGTCTAGACCTTAAGGATCAGAGACATAGTTCCTGCAGCTAGAGCTCCTCCTCCCAAAGGTTTTGCAGCTTCCTAAAACAGCATGGCCAGCTGGGTACTGAGTGTTGAAGCACGTGAGCTAAGGAATCCTCATTTTACATCCAAACCGTGGCACACTGAATTCCATGCCATAATTGATCTAATCATGGTGGCTGTACTTGCCTTGCTAGTCCATCTGCTTTAAAGCATACTTGATAATCATATAATGTAAAATCTACCTATTTTTAAAAGTTTTTAGTTGCTGTTGAGTTTTAAGTCGCACAATGTTGTCATGTCAAATAAAATTGCCAGTCCTTAAAAAACTTAAAGGTATTAAACCGATATGCCTTGCCTTAACTAAAAGTCTTAAAGTAAAGGGTGAAAAAAAAAAAACTCTGTCATGGATAGATTTGCTTTCGGAGAAGATCAAATTAATGAAGGCTTACTGCCAGGGAAAATTTATTAACAAAATCCTCCCGCACATGCAGGATTAAACACAAGGCAATTAATGAAAATTGAGGATCACTCATTCACGAGTGGAGAAAGTATGATCTAATCACTTGAATGTTGTTATGACCTTCGTTTCCCCAGGCAATGACAACTTAGGAAGCCACCAAGCATAAGCAATAATTACATTAATGGTTGGGCTAATTTCCATCCAGATTTTTTTTTTCCTGGAATGCAGTCTCTTTTTCTGGTGGACCTATTGAGAAAGTCCACAAATCCAGTAATTTTTCCCATGCAATGTTAGTTTAGAAATTTCCATGTACATAGCAGAAGGTCAAATAAATATAAAAAAAAAATATCGGCTCTTTTTTATCATCTTCTATGTGTGAAGAATTCGTAATAACCGCATACCTTCATTGAATAAAGCAAAGACTTAGGAAACAGAAGGGAGATTTACAAGCTCTTTTCCTGTTGGAAAGGTTCTAGCCCAACTCCCCTCTAACTGCTACCCCAAGTAGATAAAATCTCAATGTAGTAAAATCTCTATTTATGCAGTTCAGCATCACCATGGAAACCTCTCCCCCTCAGTGACATAATGAGATGGTAATGAAAACAGCTGCCACATAATGAACCTAGGCACAAACAGAGGCTGGGTTACTCATGCCAAAAAGTGAATGGCAGGAGGGTCAAATAGATGGGGGCGGGCATGATCAATGAGTAACAAGAAAGCCCATCAGTGGGTGTTAAGGAAAGGGGCGGGCAGAACTGCCTAAAATTGTAATATTGAAACTCTCAAGAGTTTTATTATGGCAAATTTTGATACCGGCTCTGTGACATACCCATGTAGAGACAGTAGGACGTATAACCAGAGTTTTTATTATCTGAGTTCAGCCTAATATTTCACATGTCTAACACTTTGTACTCAAAATGTGTGGCTTGACAGCTTAGGATTCTGTATTCTACTGGGTCTTAAGGAACATGTAAGATAAGAGCGGCATTAGGATGCCAGGAGGATCGTGCCATTTTCAGAGAATGAGAGGAGATGATGCCTTCCTTTAAAGCACTCCCAAGCGGGTGGAAATTGCACCCTTCCTTTCAAGGATGATTTGCGTCCACAGACTGGAACTGGCTGATAGACTTGCATGCACTGAGCAAGAGAAACAATTAAAAACTGTCTTGCAGAGAAATCCACATTAAAAGACATGAATTCAGAAAGACTGGGCCAAGAGAAAGAAACAAGGCTTGGTATGAGGGAATCTGAGAAATAACAAGGAAACTAGAATATGTCAACATGAAATTTATATATGCATATATGTGTATCAACTTTATATACCATTTAGATGACAGTTGAATTTAACTTGAATATATTTATCATATGTGCATACAAACATAGGTCACACACATATACACAGACTCAGTCTAAATTCTCCTGGTCTAAATTGGTCTAAATGACTTTTGACATTCCCCAGAGGCATACAAATTCAAGGACTGACAAGAAAGCCCATCAGCATTATGCGAAGGGGCAGGAGGACCTGCCTAAAATTGTTGGATGCCTGGGGTGCTTGTGAGGTGGTGAAAGTTTAAAGAGATGAAGTCTACTGGGATGACACTAGGCACACACGGGAAGTGTGCCTTGAGTGAAGACACTGGGACCCAGGGTCCTCCTTTCTCTCTTTGCTTCCTAGTCACAGTGAGGTGGACAGTGGTCCTCTGCTACATGCTCCCCACTGCGATGGTCTGCCTTGTCAAATCCTAAAAACAACAGAGCCAGAGACTATGGACTGAAATGTTTGAGAAGATGAGCCAAAATAAAGTTTCCTCAGTTATGTGGATAAAACAGGAATTTTGTCACTGTGCTGGAATGTGATACTCTCCCTTTAGGAGAGAATCGGTTTTTGTAAAATGAAGGTTTTAGATGAGCTCAGGGAGACCAGAAATGTGATAAAACTAGTCACTAAAAATAAACAGAGAATCTTGCCTTTCCCTAGATTTCATCCATAGGTAAGGTGAACTTCTGTCCTAGAGGAAATACTTCAAAGAAGAGTGGATGACAAATGCTAATACTTTTGTCATATTTCACAAGTGATACTTGTTTGATATAAACATTTTACCTCATGTTTGCTGTGTATGTATGCACATAGGAGATGTGTATACACATAGGAGATGTATATATATACACACAAGGAGAAAGCTACTGTAGAAGAAATGATAGGAAAGAAAAATGAGTGCTGCTTTTTATGAAGCAGGACCATGACTCTTTCAAATCATGTTGATCAAAATCATTCCTTTTTTAATAGATAATTTCTTTTTATTTTATGTTCATAAGTGAATATCTGTGTAAGGATGTCAGAAGCCCTGGAACTGGAGTTCCAGACAGATGTGAGCTGCAATGTGGGTCCTGGGAATTGACCCTGGGTACTCTGGATGAACAGCCAGTGCTCTTAACTGCTGAACCATCTCTCTAGCCCCACAAAATCTCTTTTATCCCATGCACCCATGCATCTTTTCAGTAACCATGTAAGCCTATAGCAAATGCCTGCTGCATTACGCCCAGTGTGAAAGCAAGTTGGTAGAGCACCACACAGAACAGATATGTGCTCCACCCTCCTGGACCTCACAATTACAAGGGTTGAAATCAGAGATGCTTAACACTCTTCCATGAAGCTTGACTATGAAAGTGAATAGTGAAAGTTGAAGATTGATCACCTTCAGAGCCCATGAGGAAAGAGCTGGTAGAGAGAGAAGGTAAACACAGAGGTTCTTGTTGGGCCCTGTTGATGAGACTTCATGGGTGTAGCCCCTGACATTTCTAGGAGTCACAGTCTCACAACCAACCTCCTGTCCCCTGGATTTTAAAGTCTTGTGTCCCCTCCTTCCACAATGAAACTTGAGCTGTAGGTGCAGGAACTGTGCTGTAGATGTATCAGTTGAACAAAGCTACTATGATGACACCATTGGGAATGCTAATATGGAAGCAGGAAAAGCTCTCCGGACCTCAACTCTAGAACCCACAATCCTACAGGCAGCATAGAACTGCCCAGAGTGGGTGGGCGAAACAGTCTTTTGCAGGGAAGAGTCCTCCAGTTGGTTACTCAATGTCAAGCGCTTAGTCTTGAAATCATATACATATAGGTAACATACAGATATAACAGGGTTTATTTATATAAGAATATATATATATACATTGTGTGTGTGTTTGTGTGTGTGTGTTTGTGTGTGTGTGTATGCTTATAATAATAATTAAAAGAAAATGAGGCCATGAGTTTTACAGAGAGTGGTTATGTATGCATGGGAAGAGTTGAAGGAAGGAAAGAGAAGGTAGGAGTGATATAACTACATTAAAATTTTAAAAACTAAAGTGTACTATTAGAAACATTCAGGAGAATGGCTAGAGATATGGTTCACAGATCAAAATCATATACTGATCTTGTAGGGAACTCAGGTTTAGTTCTTCCCACCTACAGCACACCAATTATCTCACAACTGCCTGTAAGTCCAGCTTCAGGGACAGCTTACACATCTGCACTTGCATACACACACACACACACACACACACACACACACACACACACACACACACGGAGACAGACAGAGACACAGAGACACAGAGAGAGACAGAGAGACAGACAGAGATGAGAGAGAGAAGGGGGGGAGTAATATTTTTAAAAATTTAAATACAAAGCAGCCAAAGGAGACTAGCAAGTTTACATTCGGAATGGGCTCATGCTATGTAGTCAGGAAATAGTTTGCAGCTGTGGTTTTAACTTGAAGAAATAAAACACAACAGACAAATTGTGACATCAGCACAGAGATGAGAGTCTGCAGGAATGAGGGAAGACCCTTTAAAGGTGCTGCTAAGAGACTTGTCATTCACTGTAAGGTGCTTCATAGGGAACGAAGGTGGTGGCTAACAGTGAAGGTGTTAAGAGACAGCTGATATCCTTGAAGAGGAAGAGAAGCAGAAAGAGAGCTACAGGGAGCCCTCTAAGAGCTGGAGAGAAGGCTGCCTAGACAGCGTGTAGTAAACCCTTGTAGGAATCCCGGGAGTGCTGTCCAGCCAGAGGCAGTATGCCTGGGCAACAGCTAAGACAGGCTGAAAATTCCAAATGTCCACAAAAGCTCCCAGATTGAGTCGAAATCCCAAGTATTCCTTAGTACGCCTCCGGTGCCCTGCCTGTCTGCTATTACGAAGGCTTCCTCAGATGGTTTCATGGTTTTCTCATTGGCCATTCGGCACCGAGCTTCAGCCTTCTCCAGTTGTCCAAACTTTATACCCTAGTGCACATGCCCTATTCTAGAATCCCAGTCTCGCTGTCGCCCTGCCTCTTGGTGCTGGTCTAACTTTTCATTTTATTGTCTTCCTACTTTTAAAACTAGTTCTTTGAAATGTTTGTACAATGAATTTTCATATTCTTCCTCTGCCTCCAACTCCTCCCAGATCCTCCCTACCCATCCAGCTTTGTATCCGTCGTGCCCCATCCAGTACAGTTGGTGCTGCCTGTACACCTCTGGGACTGTGCGGTCTTCCGCTGGGATGGTTCTCAAACCACCAGGGTCCCACCCTTAAAGAAAAGTGGTCCATCTACCAGCAGCTATCAGATGCCAACAGCTCCTCAGTTAGAGGTGGGACCGGTCCCCACACCCTCAAGCTTATCTTCGTAGGTCTTTATGTCATCTGTCTGAACAGCTATGAATTCACAAATTCAATTGACCTGCTGAGCCCACCATTGACCAGAAAGCACACCATTTTCTTGTAATCATCCTGGGTCTCACGCTCTTACGATGTTTCTGAACCCTCTTCTAAAATGATGCCTGAGCCTTTGAAAGAAAGGTCAACTGAGACTCGGTGGTGAGTCTGAGTTAATTGCCATCATTTACTACCCAAAAATAAAAAGTAAAAAAGCTCCTTTGGTGAGTTTTATAGATGCATTGATTTATGAGTGTGAGCCATTGAAGTTGGCCAGCCGTAGGTTGTTGACTTCAAATTGGTATCAGATAGGAGGTTCCTAACGTGTAGAGGGGACCTTAAGTCAAATCAGAAAGTCATTTGTTATTCCTACAACATTCATCCCATTGTCACACCAGTGGGGAATGTCTTGCCCTGCAGGTCATTGTAGTTCGTAAGCTTCATGGCTAGGTAAGAGTGGTGACTGGTTTTCTCCTCAGGTAATATGCGTAGACTCTCCCGACATTATGAAAACTGGCCAGTAAATATGAAGCTTCCGGGTGGGTATCAAGCTTGGTTTCTCTGTGTTCTGTGATGTAAGTATGTAGTCTCTTCAGCAATAGGGTCTTACCATCAAGTTCTGGAGGCTATAAATTATAGCCTCTATAGGCTACAGTGGCCTATAATGTTTGGAGGAATCTAGAGAATCTCAATGGCCAACAACTCTAAAAGAGGTAACCAATCCCTGGCATTGGCTTAGCTGTTAGCCTGTTTTATCTAATAGAAACATTGCTGCCTCATTTTGGAGTAACTCCATTTAAGCTCTTTGTATATGTATGTATATATTTTAGGGAGCTTTCACAATAATATGTTTTCATGTAACTTTTTAGAAATGTCTTCAGGGTTAATTATCCCTCAACATATTTCCTACTTTATGCTGTCCTTCCAGGCCCCACCTCATTTCTTTCTTTCATTTCTTCCTTCCTGTTTTATTATTCCCCTTTAACTTTTAATCCTTGTGTGTTCTATCTCCCTTCCTAAGAACTCCCACATACATAGCCCCTTACTGAATTCTTGACCTCTATGAATATTCCAAATAGAATACACATGTCTGAAGATTCTAAGTCAACATCCACAATGAGAGAAAAACACATTATGTTTATCCTTCTGGGTCTGGATTACTTCACTCAGAATGACAATTTCTAGTTCCATTACTTTGCCTGTGACTTTCATAATCCCATTTTTAATAGCTGAATAATATTCCATTGAGTAAACGTACCACATTTTTCTTGACGTATTTATCAGTTGATGGACATCTAGGCTGTTTCCGTCTCCTGTATATTGTGAATTGCAGTGAGAATTATGGTTTCCTTAAAGGCCAGTTATGTTATGTGCATATGTTTTTTGCTTTAATCCCAGGTGTGGAATATGGGGCTGCTTCAGATCGTCCACAGCAGCTACCTGTCATTTGTCTGGTGCTCTGGCAAGGGTGTGATTCTGCCAACTGGAGGTAGTTCATGTTTGGAATTCTGAAGACTCGTTAGAGGGTATAAAAATGCCAGAGTCCTGAGAGGCTGCTGCTCCCCCTGCTGCTGCTCATTCCTGGTGTGGTTTGTCGAGTGGGCGTGACCGAAGAGCAGAGAAGAAGGCAGGTATCCTGACAATGAAGATTGGGCTTGCCCCAAGGAGCATGACACTAACCAGCAGGAAGTAGTCTAACAAGATTGATGTCTCCTTTTCCCCTCTAACCCTCTTCCTCTCCTACCTAATGTTGGGGTGGGGTGTTGGAAGGGATTGGAGTGCAGAAGAATGGTAGGGAAAAGAACCCAATAGAGTAGCCAAAACTATGGTTACAGTGACTAAAGTGGCAGCAGCCATTGATAGGGAGTCTCTGGGATATATACTTGAATGGTATAACTTGATCATATGATAGATCTATTTTCAACGTTTTGAGAAATCTTCTCACAGATTTCCATAGTGGCTACAGCAGTTTGCACTCCCACTAGCAGCAAACAAGTGTTCCCCTTTGCTACATCCACGACAGCGTCCAGGTAAGGTGATGCCTAAGAATGTCAAGCATTTTAAAAAGTGTTTCTTGGCCATTTGTGTGTCATCCTTTGAGAACTTACTGTTTAGTTCAGTATACCATTTTTTAATGAAGCTGTTGGGGTTTTGTTGATAAATAGAGCTTTCTTGCTTTTTTTTATATATATATTCTAGGTACTAATCCTCTGACAGGCATCTTGCTTATAAATATTTTTTTTCTCATTCTGTAGGATGTCTCTTCATTCAAATGATGGTGCCCTGTGATGTGCAGCTTCTTAGTGTTCCTAAAAACAGAGGAGGGCATAGGAGTAGGACAAGCCCAAGCAAGCAAATTCCAAATAACAGCTTCTTAGGAATTAGGCACGTTAGCCAGGCAGGGTCTTTGAGGTTCTCATTGGACCATTTAGAAAATACAGAACGGTAAGAACTTCAGGATGCCATGTACCGGGCACTCTGCACAAACATAATCTTGTTTCTCACTCAAAAAGACACAGGATTGTATTTTTAGCTTCTTTTTTAAGGAAATCCTATCTTTAAGGCAAAGTTTAAATCCTTTATGCATTTTTTTTCTTCTGCTGATACTAAAAATGAAAGAATTTCAAGTGAAAAGTTTCTGTGATAGCTGCTTGCCAGCATTACGGGGGCTCCTGGGACCAGACCACAGCTCCTGTGGGTTGGAAAAGGGCATGGAGATATCCACTCCAGAGGCAGGTTTAGGGAGCAGTATTCATGTAAACAATGGACAGCGTTACACTGACAGGGGGTGCTTATACCACCAGCGCCTCTGCAGACAAGCATAGAAAAGGATAGGTGGAGGGTGCAGTCATCAGTGGGCCAGGTACAAGCTACGTGGGCTACCTCAGAATCCAGTGTTCTGACTTCTGGGCACACTCGGGAGCACGGTGTGCCATGCCTGCATTTTCTCCTGAAGGTACTGAAGAGTTATCTTCTTCTTACATATCCTATTTTTAAGTCCCTTCTAAAAATAAAACAGCGCGTCCCATGCCAGTGTGTTTAGGTCTAAGTGCCGTGAGGGAGCACTGTTCTGAAAGGTGCAGCACCTTTCTTACGATTCGCTATCTAAACTTTGACTATGTGCGGGTTAAAAAAAAAAAAAAAAAAAAAAACGATGCAAAGAAACACAGGCGTAAGTAATTTTCATTTTGGCTTGTCTGTTTGTAGAACAGTTTTCCTTCAATTAAGTCTGTATCCTAAACGGTCTCAGAAAACTTAAGAGTCCTGCCTAACCTTGGTGTTTGTGAACATTTCACATTCACAGAGGCATCATTCAGACTGAATTCTCCTCTGCGTGGTGGGAATACAACTTTGACAGAGAGCTATTGCTGTGCTTAAGCGGATTACATTCTTCCAAACACAGGACGGTTAAAACCTTCATCTCTCTCTCAGTGTTCTTTTCTGCTTTATCCTATTCAGTTGATGAAATCAAGAATGGCAAGATACATGGAAAACCTGTACCTCGAGCCATGATTTTATTCTGAAAATCAGATCTATTTTTAACAGATCCCGAGAGCCAGGAACTAATTTTTACACAGAATTATGCATTCATGAAAAAACTGTGAATGAATCCATTGCCTGTCTAAATAGCTTAAGAAATGATGGAGTAAACTGCCACCTAGAGTTGAGATTGGAATTCAGCTCAACATGAAGTATCAAGGCCAGCCCGTCAGCCTGAGGGATCTCTGACTTATCCTTCTCATATTTAACATGAAATGAAGCTCGAAAGTCCTTCCCTCTGAGGTCGATCTGTCCTGTATCTATAGAAACTACATCTCTATAGGTTTGAAGTTCGACTAAAAGGAGTACAGACTATCTATGAGAATCAAAATGCCATGATTCATCGGTTACGTTTTTAACAACATCTCTGGGGAATTGATTAAATACTAGCAAATAAAGATACTACACCAAAGGTCAAGTTAGTTGGGATGGCTCATGGTATAAATCCCTGGAATATTTTCAGCACACCCTGTTGCTGGTTTTGCTGTTTCTTCACACATTCACACACCAGGGGCAGAGGCTTCCAGGGCATGATCGGATCATTGTCCAAATCTGAACGAACTGGTCAGTTTTAATTAAGTGCTGAGGTCTAACAGCTCACTCCCTTATCTAGGTTTCTCTAAAAACACACCCTTAGTGGAGTACTTAGCACAGTGACAAGAAGAAAATTCACATGGCTTGGCAAACTGTGAAGAGCTTCGTTTCCACCCCAAACGTTTACCTAACCACAGTGTGGAAATCTTCCTGTGTCTTACCACACACGTGCCTTGTGGGTCCAGCCTCACTTTTCTCTAGGAATGAGGGGCTTCAGTTTGGAGATTAAGCCAAGAATGTCTGAGCTGAGAATTTAGAAGTCAGCTACTTCTCCCTGCATTAATTACAGAATCCTGAGTTACTTACGTCAGCCACCTGGGTGACCTTGTACTCTGGCCATGCACCTGAATGATATCTATAAGGCTGCCAGGGAGAGGGAAATGGGTTGTTGACATTTTACGCCTCATGTGATGGCCTGTTTCCTTCTCCTACTTGACTACTTCCTCATTCTCAGGCCCTCCACCCACAAGCTTACTACATTCATTCTCTCCCATAAAACTCTGCAGCATTCCTTTCTCCTCTCTTCATTATTATCTCCGTAGATCAGTGACCCATGGCCTGGGGGCGGAATTATGCCCAACCTGGTTCAACTCCCTCTCCCCCTTTATTTTAGTTAGAATACAAAATAATGGCTTAATTATGGGTATTTCATAGGAGTAAATCAGCATATTCACCCTCCTTGCTATTCTCCCCTCCCTCAGGTTCCCCCTTCTTTAATCCCAGTAGCATGCTACCACCCCCCTAGCTTTCACGTCATATGTTCAAATCTATATTCTCTATTTGAGAAGACATGTGCTATGTCTTTTCCTTGCCCTTATTTCTCCTAAGTTTCCCCCAGGTGTCCTTTTGCAGTTTTCAACATCTGTAATACTCCTGTATTCCAGCTGCCTCAAAACACAGCAGAACAGAAGCAAAACAGGTGTACCCCTTCCCTCTAGGTATTTCTGCATGGTTACACTGCCATCACTCACACCATAGACTCTGACACTGCGTCTCATTCGTTAGGTCAGCTTGCCTGCAAGCTCCTCTTCACCTTCCCTTCACTCAGCTGTTTTGTCCCTTACAGGATCTCATCACTCCTTACCCTGTTGCCTTTCAGGCACCATACCTAACCCTAGCAGTCACCTGCCGCTCATGATGTAACACTGCAACTTGGCATGGCTACTTCCTGTGTGAGAAGCAATGTTCCACATGCTTACAGTTCTATGTCACTTCATCTTATGTGAGAGAGAGAGAGGGAGAGAGAGAGAGAGAGAGAGAGAGAGAGAGAGAGAGAGAGAGAGAAGTTCCCAGAGCAAGATATTATAATTTCTATCCTACAGATAGAGAAACCTGTGCACAGAGTTTGAGTAATTTCCCGAAGGAGCAGAGTCAGTGAGATTAGGGTTGGAATCTGAACTCAACAGATAATGCAGAGCAGAGCACTTACCAGGCAATGCTGCTTCTAAGCCTCTGCAGCCATCCTAGCATTCTTTTTCAGCCATAAATCTCAAAACGAAACAAAGAAAAATCAAAAAACCACAAGCAAGCCTAGGTCGGGGGGTGGGAGGTGCTCCGTGAGGATTCTGGAAAGCCTGCCCAACCAGGGCTGGTAACCAAGCACCAAGCACTCAGATTACATCACTTCAAAGCTGAATGATGCCAAGAAGGCTGTGGATTCAGGGCTGCGGAGATACCCTCAGCAAACTCGCTTGCCTTGCAGATCCCCAGGACTTGCTAGCCAGCCAGCCTCCACTAACTGTTGGGCTCCAGAGCAACGAGAGACCTTGTCTCAAAACACAAGGTGGATGGCTCCTGAGGAATGTAACCTAAGGTTGATTTTTTTTGTTGTTGTCCTTCATACATATGTATGTGATTATACACACAAAGAAAAAAAAGGAAAGAAAGGGGGGGAATGAACAGGCATTTTATTTAAATCCTAGATTCTATAATTTGTGTGGCTATGTGGTTCCTGGTCACCTATATTCCTCTTTCTTCCTCTAACCAGTGTCACGATTCAAATGCAAGGTGAATCATTTCACTTTCTATGATTTCCTTTCCTTTTCTTCACAATTACTATGTCTTTTCTCACTCAATTATGACTTTGATTGACTGCCATTTGAACCAATGAAGATGCTGAACTCTGGGCCCTGCCTTTTCCCTGTTTAATCTTTCCCAGTGTCTCATTCTAGTAATTCCTGACACTTGATAACATCTCACGGTTACACTAAATGTCTTGTTAGGGCTTATGAGAAGCAAGTTAATCTATGGAGAACAAAAGTTATTTTCTATTGGAGGCAGGCGATAAGTAAAGTCCACGTCAATACAGCATGGTTAAATGAAATCTTCACTCTTCATAAAATCATACCCGTAAGACTGTTGTCCAGTCTAAACATAAGGAAAGGTAAGGGAAATATACACTTATGATCTGCTGTCTTTCAATTAAGGAATCAATTAGCACATAGGTGTATTCATGGATGTATCATGAATCAGAAACATGAAGATTGAATGAGATGATAAAAAGACTTGACAGGCACATGGTAAACGTTCTATGAACACCATCCACCATTCTTATAGCTGCCCTGCAGATGTGTCTATGACTGGACTATTAAGAATGGGACTAGGAGGGCTAGAGAGCTGGGTCAGCAGTTAAGAGTGTACTGCTCTCGCAGAAAACCTGAGTTTGGTTTTCATTACTCCTATCCGGTGGCTTATACAACCTAAGACTCAAGCTCTAGTGGATCTGATGCCTTCTTCTGGACTGAACTCATAGGCACAGGCCCACACACGGATACACATATTTATACATAATTAAAAGTAAAACTAAAATGTTTCTAAATGTGACTACTATTGCATGTGAAAAAGTTAACAGGGCATGCCCACTTAGGAAGTAGACGTGACTCTGCTTTTCTAATGGATTTTTCAAGATACCACCACCACGATCTCTATAGGCATTTAAATTTGAAAGAGCGAAATAAGATATTCTTGTATTTATCCCTTCTGGTGTTGTTAGCTTTCAATGTTTTTGTGTCATCTGTGAAGTATCTTTACTTCCCATGGAGTCATGAGATCTTTTCCACTCCCTTTCGGCTGAGATCATTAATGACGCAAGTAGATATTTCTTCACGATCTCAGGAGAGAAAGGTCTCCTCTTTACACTGCTTCAAGCCTGAAGGTTTAAAAACCATGTTGCCTTTTACCAGCCCACTTCACAAGAAAGTTGGGCTGCTGCTTCAGGCCTGCAAAGGGCTTGGTGTTTCCAGAACACTCTAAGTATTGGGTTGATGACATCTTTGTGAGGCAGGTCGGAGCTTTCATCCCCGAGAGTGGGTAAACAGGACACAGAGAAATAAAATGATAATGTTGCCTTACGTCAGGAGCTCGCTTGTATTTGAACTGACTTCCTGCCTCACAGCCCCAGCTACAACAAACAAAGTATCAAAATACTAATCTGTATATTGTTTTATGTCGGTGAGTCATCCGGGCATCCTGTGCTTCGTGAATCTGAACTCCGCATTTCATTGCCCGACTGACCGACCCCAGCCCCTTGTTTTCCTAGCTAATTGGTACTTGTATGTTAGAAGCCTTGCCTTAAGTCGCTCACCTCCCCCTCCTCATTTAAGCTCTCCTGTTTATTGTTCACATTGCCTCTTGGATCTCACAACATATCGTGACACTAGGGCTCTATTGTAATATTGGGAAAAATAGGATTGTTTTTTCTCTCCCTAGCACTGATGCCTAGAACAACATAGTGGCTCCAGAAATATTTTTCAGCTTAGACTGTAAAGATGATATATGCATCAGTCAGGAGAGACTGTACTGTAATATTACAGTGTACACTTATTGCTCAATGTGATGGTATCTTCATTGTCAAGGTGACTGGATGGGAATCATATAGGAGCTCCTGTGAGGGCATTTCCAGAGACAACTGAGGAAGACCCACCTTGAAAGTGAGAGGGACCATTTAGAGGACTAATGTCCCAGACCAAACAAAGAGATCAAATTGAGCCCAACACTTCCCCTCACTGCTTCCTGACTACAGAAGAATGTGACCAGCCATCTCACGCTCCTGTGCCATGCCTTCTCCACCACGATGGGCTGTGGGCTCTACAACCATGAGCCAAAATAAATCTTCCTCAAGTTGCTTTTGTCAGGAGTTTCGTCACAGCAGTGAGAAAAGCAACAAGAGTGCACACTTAATATAAACACCCTCACGGGTCAGAAGGAGTGGCTCAGCAGTGTGGGATGACAAGGTTTCACTGGTTGAAACAACTGTGAGGATTTTCTTTTCCTCTACAATTCTTCTACGAAGCCACCTGTGTTATCTGTGGACTATACAACACTTTTGTGAAAATTTTACCTAAATAATATTGTGCTTGGTCTGTTTCATTCAATGTTGCCTTTATCCCTTTCTCTTACAGTTTGGATTTAGAATGTCTCCCAAAGGTCCACAGAGTAAATGTATATTTCTCAGCTTAGCACTATTAGGACATGGTGCAAACTTAAGGGATGGAGCTTACTGGGAAGTTTTAGGACACTGAGGTATGCTCCTAAAGGAGTTATGGGGCCCTAATAATCTTTTTGATATCCTAACATTAGCAGGAAAGGTTTTTCCCATAGACTGAAACCTCCAAACTTGTGAGTGAAAACAACCCTTTTCTCTTCATAAGGTTGATGATTAAAGGTATTTGTTACAGTATCAGAAAACTGAATAACATGCTTCCTTTTCACTGTTCCCTGAGAATATATTGTTAAGGCATCCCTTGCTGATATATGTTTATCTTTGAGAATACACACAGAAACCATGTTGCTGACCTCAATGCCAGAGAAGTATAATGCAGCAGGTTTCTGGAAACAAAGACTTTATATTACCTTATAGTGTTTACCACAGTGCAATCAAAAGCAATTTGGTAATTTAGACAAGGCAAGGGTTAGAATTCAGTGGGTCCAGCTATCTGATTCCAGCAACAAGGACTACTTAAGGAAGAGCAAAAAGACAGTGCTTCATGGGCAAGGGCCACTGAGGGTAAAGAATTACCTGAGTCCAACACGGAGACTGAGGAAGCAAGACAAGTAGGCCAAAGAGAAACATTAAAACAACAACAACAACAACAAAACAACAAACAAACAAAAACTTCCAAACATCAACAACAAACCCTTGGTCTTAATTTGAACAGAAGTTATCATTTGAACAGAGTCAACTGTACAGTAATTACAGAGATGACACACAGAACAAAGGCTCATATAATGCCAGGACACACGTAGTATATTAAAAGAAACACAAATACTTGAAGAGACTAATTTGATGATAATCAGGTTCTGGGTTATTGCACAACAGGTCTCAGTCAATAATTAGTGGTATGGGGAAATAATGGTAATGGGGATAATACATACTGTGATTGCAGGAAGAGTATAGAAAGTGCCACACAGGGTTTCATAGTGCTAGACAAACATGCCAGATGCTCTAGTCTTGGAGGAGAATGAGGTCTGAAAGCAAGGGCAGAATCCCAGCTGAACAAGATGAACAACACCGTGAGTGTAGGGTTATGTCCATGCACTCGTATGGAGAGCTTTGCCCAGATCTGTTGGAACTTCTCAACTAGCTAGTCCTGTAGTTGACTTCATGGTTTACCCTAGACACCTTTTACTGGCTTTTCTTGTTCTGGTGAGAACAGACCAAGGTTTTTTTCAGCAATAAGGACCACAAAGAAAAATATTTTCTGTGAATTATTAGAAATTTTAAGTCTTATTAGAAAATCTTAACTTATATTCATGTTTTAAATGAATTTTACTCAAGTTTTCCTTGAGTTTTTGTGTGATTTAATTTTTCTCACAGTTAGCTAGCAGATGTATCTAGGGATATTTCTTTTGTATGGATGAAGTATGGGTCTAATTTTATCTTTTTTCTAAAATTCTACATTTTAAATCTATTTTGCTAAAATATCCATCATTTCTTTAACTTATTTAAGTTGGCATGGTTTTTCATTTCCTACATTCTATATGTACTTGGACCTATTTCTGGATTTGACATTCTGTTCCACTGGTCTCTCCATTCACGCATCCACATTGCACATTTTTTAATTATAGAAATTTTATGGGATAATTATATGCTATAAAGCTAGCCTCAACTCATTAGATTGTCTTTATTTAGAATATTTGTATTTTTCTGCATGAACTTTATGATTAATCTGCCTTTATCAAATAATAATATTTTCAGATTATTTTGAACATGCTAGCTTTGAAGAAATTTGCCTATTGTGTTTTGAGTTTTTCTTTCCAAAAACAAGGAAATGCCTTTCAACTCCTTCAGGTATACTTTCAGAATTCAAGAATGTTTCAAAGCTTTTCCTTAAGTAAACTTAGCACATTTCCCCCCTTCAGATTTCTAAATACTTCGCTTCTGTCCTCATTAACTTCCTTTTTTCTTAAATTACATAACTTAGGTGGTTGTTTCTATTTGTGCAAACTAGCCATTTTTAAGTGAATGTAATCTCGACTTTCTTTTTAAAATTTTACTAGCCTTAGTGTCATCTTGTACTCTGAATTACCAACATAGTATTTGTAACTAGAGTTTCCCTCTTTTCCAATCCTTATACTTCTTATTTTCTCTGTTTTGATCGAATTATCCAAAGACTCCAATTCTAGTTGAGTAGCTGTGAAGCTAATTGTCATCCTTGCCTTGTTCCTGGCATTGCCAATGTTGCTTCCAGGGACTCTTTGTATCTCTCTCTACACATTGTGCTATGAAAATGATTCCCAATTTCTAGAACTTTTAGTCTTGTGTGTAGACTTGGGGTGAGGATCGGGGATGCCATTTATACAAACCATCAGAAAGGATTCGAAGGTAAATTTTCACCTGAGAACAATTCCTTGTTGCTCAATAGTAAATTAACCAACTACACAAATATTTACTGAGTCGCATTTTGTGCATTTTGTGTAGGACCTCAGTATATAAGAACAGGCCTTTCAGTTTCAGAAGTTCAGTTGAACAGAAGGCAATAGACCTCAAGGTAATGGTGCTCAACCCAATTACTATGGTGTGGCAAGTATGTGACCAGCAGCATCTCTACCTGAATGTTCCTACAGCTCCCTCCCAATGCACTCGTCCTGTAAATTACATCTTATACGTCTATCATCTTTTGCTTTATAAATAATTCGAAACTGGCTTTCATTGATAGTCACAATCTACATCAGTTTAGATTATTATGATCTCTAAATAAAATTATGAATTTACTGGAATACGGGGGTAGCTTCTTCGGAAAAGTGCTTTGCCATCCAAGTGTGAGAACCCGAGTTGGATTCCTAGTGCCCACATGAACCAAAGCCAAGTTTGATGGTATGGACTTGTAATCCCTGCCGTAGGAAGTTGAACCCCACATCTCCATGTGAGACCTCAGAAAGCAAGGGGGACAGATCCTGTGGAACACCGAGGTTAGCCACTTGCCTTCCCACTCACATGCATATATGTGCATACATAGCCCACACAAACATACCTGTGAAAATGTACACTCGTGACCACATTAAAAATAAATCCAAATCCCTATCTGTCCCTACCTTGCTTCTATGTGTGGATTATAGCAAGAAAATGATTCATTTGGAGATTTTTAACGATTTTATGATCAAGGATCAATCAGCTATGTATAAAACAGATCTCTCCCCACTCCAAAAAAAAAAAAAAATGAAAGCAAGGGTTTGTTTTTTTTTTTAAATTAAATAATTTCCATTTAAATGTTTTAAACCTACTCTTACTTTGATATGTGTGCTTTTCTTCTTAGTGCCCACTGGCTTTCATTACTTTTTATTTTTTCATTCATTTTGAAGGTGAATGAAAAAACTCAAATTCCAAGGATATGGGTGATGGTCCTTTCTTTCTTTCTTTCTTTCTTTCTTTCTTTCTTTCTTTCTTTCTTTCTTTCTTCCTTCCTTCCTTCCTTCCTTTCTCCCTCCCTCCCTCCCCCCCCCCCTCTCTCTCTCTCTCTCTCTTTCTTTCTTTTTCCTTTCCTGAAACAGGGTTTCTCTGGCTATCCTGGAACTCACTCTTTAGACTAGGCTGGCCTCAAACTCGGAGATCCACCTGCCTCTGCCTCCCCACTACTGGGATTAAAGGTGTGTCCACAACCAGTTGGAGAAAGGGAGCTATTCAACCTAAAGTGTAGTAGGCCTTTGTCCAGTGGGCAGACACATCAAGATCAATGTTTGGTCTCACCTGTACTTCAGCTTGAATCGGTACAGTTACACATATAGCATGTGTGCCATACCCACAACAAAATCCTTGTGTTACTTGGGTTTGAGGTATGTTCAGTGTTCACCTAAGCTCACCTAAGAACAAGGAAGGTAGATGGGTCAAAACCAGGAACAGAAAGAGAAAGATTGAAGGTGGATGCTGCCATCCCAGGAGATACTACTTTTCAAGACCTTTTCAAGGTCTACTTTTCTAGCTTAGTGAACCATTTATTCACAAACAAGAAGGGAGTCGGGGTTATTAAGATGGCTAAGTGGATTTTTGCACAGAAGCACAAGCTTGCAAGTGAAAATGAGGCAGGAGTCACTCCAGAGAGAACTACTCAGCAGGCTTCTAGCAGAAATCCTGCCAGCTCCGAAGATGTCCTTCCTTCCCTATTAGGAAGATTAACTTCCTGATAGTTGGGATGCTATTATTCGTGATTCCTTTTTGTGAGTCCATTGTGGGGGGAGGGTGTTTTTAAGTATTTCTGACTAACCTGCAACAGGCTATGCAGACCAACTGGCCTTGAGCTCACAGAGACACCCTCTCAACTCTTCCCGTCCACTGAAGGGAGTAAAGGCATGTCCCACTATGCCTGGCCGTACTTCCCTTTTTTTTTTTTATTTTTTTTCCATTTTTTTTTATTAACTTGAGTATTTCTTATATACATTTCAAGTGTTATTCCCTTTCCCGGTTTCCGGGCAAACATCCCCCTCCCCCCTCCCCTTCCTTATGGGTGTTCCCCTCCCAACGCTCCCCCCATTGCCGCCCTCCCCCCATAGACTAGTTCACTGGGGGTTCAGTCTTAGCAGGACCCAGGGCTTCCCCTTCCACTGGTGCTCTTACTAGGATATTCATTGCTACCTATGGGGTCAGAGTCCAGGGTCAGTCCATGTATAGTCTTTAGGTAGTGGCTTAGTCCCTGGAAGCTCTGGTTGCTTGACATTGTTGTACTTTTGGGGTCTTGAGCCCCTTCAAGCTCTTCCAGTTCTTTCTCTGATTCCTTCAACGGGGGACCTATTCTCAGTTCAGTGGTTTGCTGCTGGCATTCGCCACTGTATTTGCTGTATTCTGGCTGTGTCTCTCAGGAGCGATCTACATCCGGCTCCTGTCAGTCTGCACTTCTTTGCTTCATCCATCTTGTCCAATTGGGTGGCTGTATATGTATGGGCCACCTGAGGGGCAGGCTCTGAATGGGTGTTCCTTCAGTCTCTGTTTTTTTTTTTTTTTTTTATTAACTTGAGTATTTCTTATATACATTTCGAGTGTTATTCCCTTTCCCGGTTTCCGGGCAAACATCCCCCTCCCCCCTCCCCTTCCTTATGGGTGTTCCCCTCCCAACGCTCCCCCCATTGCCGCCCTCCCCCCATAGACTAGTTCACTGGGGGTTCAGTCTTAGCAGGACCCAGGGCTTCCCCTTCCACTGGTGCTCTTACTAGGATATTCATTGCTACCTATGGGGTCAGAGTCCAGGGTCAGTCCATGTATAGTCTTTAGGTAGTGGCTTAGTCCCTGGAAGCTCTGGTTGCTTGGCATTGTTGTACTTTTGGGGTCTTGAGCCCCTTCAAGCTCTTCCAGTTCTTTCTCTGATTCCTTCAATAGGGGACCTATTCTCAGTTCAGTGGTTTGCTGCTGGCATTGGCCTCTGTATTTGCTGTATTTTGGCTGTGTCTCTCAGGAGCGATCTACATCCGGCTCCTGTTGGTCTGCACTTCTTTGCTTCATCAATCTTGTCTAATTGGGTGGCTGTATATGTATGGGCCACATGTGGGGCAGGCTCTGAATGGGTGTTCCTTAAGTCTCTGATTTAATCTTTGCCTCTCCCTTCCCTGCCAAGGGTATTCTTTTTCCTCATTTAAAGAAGGAGTGAAGCATTCACATTTTGATCATCCGTCTTGAGTTTCGTTTGTTCTAGGGATCTAGGGTAATTCAAGCATTTGGGCTAATAGCCACTTATCAATGAGTGCATACCATGTATGTCTTTCTGTGATTGGGTTAGCTCACTCAGGATGATATTTTCCAGTTCCAACCATTTGCCTACGAATTTCATAAACTCGTTGTTTTTGATAGCTGAGTAATATTCCATTGTGTAGATGTACCACATTTTCTGTATCCATTCCTCTGTTGAAGGGCATCTGGGTTCTTTCCATTTTCTGGCTATTATAAATAAGGCTGCGATGAACATAGTGGAGCACGTGTCTCTTTTATATGTTGAGGCATCTTTTGGGTATATGCCCAAGAGAGGTATAGCTGGATCCTCAGGCAGTTCAATGTCCAATTTTCTGAGGAACCTCCAGACTGATTTCCAGAATGGTTTTACCAGTCTGCAATCCCACCAACAATGGAGGAGTGTTCCTCTTTCTCCACATCCTCGCCAGCATCTGCTGTCACCTGAGTTTTTGATCTTAGCCAATCGCACTGGTGTGAGGTGAAATCTCAGGGTTGTTTTGATTTGCATTTCCCTTATGACTAAAGATGTTGAACATTTCTTTAGGTGTTTCTCAGCCATTCGGCATTCCTCAGCTGTGAATTCTTTGTTTAGCTCTGAACCCCATTTTTTAATAGGGTTATTTGTTTCCCTGCGGTCTAACTTCTTGAGTTCTTTGTATATTTTGGATATAAGGCCTCTATCTGTTGTAGGATTGGTAAAGATCTTTTCCCAATCTGTTGGTTGCCGTTTTGTCCTAACCACAGTGTCCTTTGCCTTACAGAAGCTTTGCAATTTTATGAGATCCCATTTGTCGATTCTTGATCTTAGAGCATAAGCCATTGGTGTTTTGTTCAGGAAATTTTTTCCAGTGCCCATGTGTTCCAGATGCTTCCCTAGTTTTTCTTCTATTAGTTTGAGTGTGTCTGCTTTGATGTGGAGGTCCTTGATCCACTTGGACTTAAGCTTTGTACAGGGTGATAAGCATGGATCGATCTGCATTCTTCTACATGTTGCCCTCCAGTTGAACCAGCACCATTTGCTGAAAATGCTATCTTTTTTCCATTGGATGGTTTTGGCTCCTTTGTCAAAAATCAAGTGACCATAGGTGTGTGGGTTCATTTCTGGGTCTTCAATTCTATTCCATTGGTCTATCTGTCTGTCTCTGTAGCAATACCATGCAGTTTTTATCACTATTGTTCTGTAATACTGCTTGAGTTCAGGGATAGTGATTCCCCCTGAAGTCCTTTTATTGTTGAGGATAGCTTTAGCTATCCTGGGTTTTTTGTTATTCCAGATGAATTTGCAAATTGTTCTGTCTAACTCTTTGAAGAATTGGATTGGTATTTTGATGGGGATTGCATTGAATCTGTAGATTGCTTTTGGTAAAATGGCCATTTTTACTATATTAATCCTGCCAATCCATGAGCATGGGAGATCTTTCCATCTTCTGAGGTCTTCTTCAATTTCTTTCCTCAGTGTCTTGAAGTTCTTATTGTACAGATCTTTTACTTGCTTGGTTAAAGTCACACCGAGGTACTTTATATTATTTGGGTCTATTATGAAGGGTGTCGTTTCCCTAATTTCTTTCTCGGCTTGTTTCTCTTTTGTATAGAGGAAGGCAACTGATTTATTTGAGTTAATTTTATACCCAGCCACTTTGCTGAAGTTGTTTATCAGCTTTAGTAGTTCTCTGGTGGAGCTTTTGGGATCACTTAAATATACTATCATGTCATCTGCAAATAGTGATATTTTGACCTCTTTTTTTCGGATCTGTATCCCCTTGATCTCCTTTTGTTGTCTGATTGCTCTGGCTAGAACTTCAAGAACTATATTGAATAAGTAGGGAGAGAGTGGGCAGCCTTGTCTAGTCCCTGATTTTAGTGGGATTGCTTCAAGTTTCTCTCCATTTAGTTTAATGTTAGCAACTGGTTTGCTGTATATGGCTTTTACTATGTTTAGGTATGGGCCTTGAATTCCTATTCTTTCCAGGACTTTTATCATGAAGGGGTGTTGAATTTTGTCAAATGCTTTCTCAGCATCTAATGAAATGATCATGTGGTTCTGTTCTTTCAGTTTGTTTATATAATGGATCACGTTGATGGTTTTCCGTATATTAAACCATCCCTGCATGCCTGGAATGAAGCCTACTTGGTCATGGTGGATGATTGTTTTGATGTGCTCTTGAATTCGGTTTGCCAGAATTTTATTGAGTATTTTTGCGTCGATATTCATAAGGGAAATTGGTCTGAAGTTCTCTTTCTTTGTTGCGTCTTTGTGTGGTTTAGGTATAAGAGTAATTGTGGCTTCGTAGAAGGAATTCGGTAGGGCTCCATCTGTTTCAATTTTGTGGAATAGTTTGGATAATATTGGTATGAGGTCTTCTATGAAGGTTTGATAGAATTCTGCACTAAACCCGTCTGGACCTGGGCTCTTTTTGGTTGGGAGACCTTTAATGACTGCTTCTATTTCCTTAGGAGTTATGGGGTTGTTTAACTGGTTTATCTGTTCCTGATTTAACTTCGATACCTGGTATCTGTCTAGGAAATTGTCCATTTCCTGAAGATTTTCAAATTTTGTTGAATATAGGTTTTTATAGTAAGATCTGATGATTTTTTGAATTTCCTCTGAATCTGTAGTTATGTCTCCCTTTTCATTTCTGATTTTGTTAATTTGGACGCACTCTCTGTGTCCTCTCGTTAGTCTGGCTAAGTGTTTATCTATCTTGTTGATTTTCTCAAAGAACCAACTTTTGGTTCTGTTGATTCTTTCTATGGTCCTTTTTGTTTCTACTTGGTTGATTTCAGCTCTGAGTTTGATTATTTCCTGCCTTCTACTCCTCCTGGGTGTATTTGCTTCTTTTTGTTCTAGAGCTTTTAGGTGTGCTGTCAAGCTGCTGACATATGCTCTTTCCTGTTTCTTTCTGCAGGCACTCAGCGCTATGAGTTTTCCTCTTAGTACAGCTTTCATTGTGTCCCATAAGTTTGAGTATGTTGTATCTTCATTTTCATTAAATTCTAAAAAGTTTTTAATTTCTTTCTTTATTTCTTCCTTGACCAGGTTATCATTGAGTAGAGCATTGTTCAATTTCCACGTATATGTGGGCATTCTTCCCTTATTGTTATTGAAGACCAGTTTTAGGCCGTGGTGGTCCGATAGCACGCATGGGATTATTTCTATCTTTCTGTACCTGTTGAGGCCCGTTTTTTGACCAATTATATGGTCAATTTTGGAGAAAGTACCATGAGGAGCTGAGAAGAAGGTATATCCTTTTGCTTTAGGATATAATGTTCTATAAATATCCGTTAAGTCCATTTGGCTCATGACTTCTCTTAGTCTGTCGACATCACTGTTTAATTTCTGTTTCCATGATCTGTCCATTGATGAGAGTGGGGTGTTGAAATCTCCCACTATTATTGTGTGAGGTGCAATGTGTGTTTTTAGCTTTAGTAAGGTTTCTTTTACGTATGTAGGTGCCCTTGTATTTGGGGCATAGATATTTAGGATTGAGAGTTCATCTTGGTGGATTTTTCCTTTGATGAATATGAAGTGTCCTTCCTTATCTTTTTTGATGACTTTTAGTTGGAAATTGATTTTATTTGATATTAGAATGGCTACTCCAGCTTGCTTCTTCTGACCATTTGCTTGGAAAGTTGTTTTCCAGCCTTTCACTCTGAGGTAGTGTCTGTCTTTGTCTCTGAGGTGTGTTTCCTGTAGGCAGCAGAATGCAGGGTCCTCGTTGCGTATCCAGTTTGTTAATCTATGTCTTTTTATTGGGGAGTTGAGGCCATTGATGTTGAGAGATATTAAGGAATAGTGATTATTGTTTCCCTTTATATTCATATTTGGATGTGAGGTTATGTTTGTGTGCTTTCATTCTCTTTGTTTTGTTGCCAAGACGATTAGTTTCTTGCTTCTTCTAGGGTATAGCTTGCCTCCTTATGTTGGGCTTTACCATTTATTATCCTTTGTAGTGCTGGATTTGTAGAAAGATATTGTGTAAATTTGGTTTTGTCATGGAATATCTTGGTTTCTCCATCTATGTTAATTGAGAGTTTTGCTGGATACAGTAACCTGGGCTGGCATTTGTGTTCTCTTAGGGTCTGTATGACATCAGTCCAGGATCTTCTGGCCTTCATAGTTTCTGGCGAGAAGTCTGGTGTGATTCTGATAGGTCTCCCTTTATATGTTACTTGACCTTTTTCCCTTACTGCTTTTAATATTCTTTCTTTATTTTGTGCGTTTGGTGTTTTGACAATTATGTGACGGGAGGTGTTTCTTTTCTGGTCCAATCTATTTGGAGTTCTGTAGGCTTCTTGTATGTCTATGGGTATCTCTTTTTTTAGGTTAGGGAAGTTTTCTTCTATGATTTTGTTGAAGATATTTACTGGTCCTTTGAGCTGGGAGTCTTCACTCTCTTCTATACCTATTATCCTTAGGTTTGATCTTCTCATTGAGTCCTGGATTTCCTGTATGTTTTGGACCAGTAGCTTTTTCCGCTTTACATTATCTTTGACAGTTGAGTCAATGATTTCTATGGAATCTTCTGCTCCTGAGATTCTCTCTTCCATCTCTTGTATTCTGTTGGTGAAGCTTGTATCTACAGCTCCTTGTCTCTTCTTTTGGTTTTCTATATCCAGGGTTGTTTCCATGTGTTCTTTCTTGATTGTTTCTATTTCCATTTTTAATTCCTTCAACTGTTTGATTGTGTTTTCCTGGAATTCTTTCAGGGATTTTTGCGATTCCTCTCTGTAGGCTTCTACTTGTTTATTAATGTTTTCCTGTGTTTCCCTAAGTGTGTTCATGTCTTTCTTGAAATCCTCCAGCATCATGATCAAATATGATTTTGAAACTAGATCTTGCTTTTCTGGTGTGTTTGGATATTCCATGTTTGTTTTGGTGGGAGAATTGGGCTCCGATGATGGCATGTAGTCTTGCTTTCTGTTGCTTGGGTTCCTGCGCTTGCCTCTCGCCATCAGATTATCTCTAGCGTTACTTTGTTCTGCTATTTCTGACAGTGGCTAGACTGTCCTATAAGCCTGTGTGTCAGGAGTGCTGTAGACCTGTTTTCCTCTCTTTCAGTCAGTTATGGGGACAGAGTGTTCTGCTTTCGGGCGTGTAGTTTTTCCTCTCTACAGGTCTTCAGCTGTTCCTGTGGGCCTGTGTCTTGAGTTCACCAGGCAGCTTTCTTGCAGCAGAAAATTTGGTCTTACCTGTGGTCCCGAGGCTCAAGTTCGCTCGTGGGGTGCTGCCCAGGGGCTCTCTGCAGCGGCAGCAACCAGGAAGACCTGTGCCGCCCCTTCCGGGAGCTTCAGTGCACCAGGGTTCCAGATGGTCTTTGGCTTTTTCCTCTGGCGTCCGAGATGTGTGTGCAGGGAGCAGTCTCTTCTGGTTTCCCAGGCTTGTCTACCTCTCTGAAGGTTTAGCTCTCCCTCCCACGGGATTTGGGTGCAGAGAACTGTTTATCAGGTCTGTTTCTTTCAGGTTCCGGCAGTGTCTGTGGCAGGGGTCCTGCCGCTCCTGGGCCCTCCCCCACGGGAGCCCAGAGGCCTTACACAGTTTCCTCTTGGGCCAGGGATGTGGGCAGGGGTGAGCAGTGTTGGTGGTCTCTTCCGCTCTGCAGCCTCAGGAGTGCCCACCTGACCGGCGGTTGGGTCTCTCTCTCACCGGGTCTGGGAGCAGAGAGCTGCTGCGGGCTGGGATCCGCGGGTGTGGGACTTCCGGTAAACACAGAACGTGCCTGGTCCTAGAGAAATTCTGCTTCCGTGTGTCCCAAGCTCACCAGGCAGCTTTCTTGCAGCAGAAAATTTGGTCTTACCTGTGGTCCCGAGGCTCAGGTTCGCTCGTGGGGTGCTGCCCAGGGGCTCTCTGCAGCGGCAGCAACCAGGAAGCACTTCCCTTTTTTTGTTGATATTTCCCTACACTTAGGCAACTGTACTAAGCCTGTGCGTGTCATTCGCTCGTAATTTTCTCTGCAGCAGGACAAAGGTGACAATGTTCTAACTCTTTCCTTGGTCATCTATGTTGAATGGCGCATTTCACAGACTCCTCAGTGCCCATAAAGCCTTTAGTAATGAGTGGCCACATAGATCTGTCGGTTGTTTGGTCTCGAACTCCTGCATGTCACATAGAAAAATGACTTAACCAGTAACGAACTCAGTTTTGTTTTGTTTTGTTTTGTTTTGTTTTGTTTTGTTGTTTTACAACATTTGTTTTTACACCCCAACCACTAGTTCCCCTTCCTCCACTCTTCCTAGTCTCCCCTCCCCTTAAGTCTCTGCCAGATCCACACCCACCTGTTTCCTTCAGAAAAGAGCTGGTCTCTAAGAGATGTCAGTCAAACGGGACAAAACGAGATACAGTAATACAAGGCAAAGGCCTTCCTATTGAGCCAGGACAAGGTGACCCAATAGGAGGAAAAGGTCCCAAGAGCACCCACTCTCATTGTTAAGAGCCCCACAAAAACCTTAAGTTAACAGCTATAGCATGTATGCAGAGGACTTGGTGTAGATCCATGCAGGCCCCGAGTTTTCAGCTTTAGTCTTTCTGAGCACCTGAGTCCTGCTTAGTTGATTCTGCGAGCCGAGTTCTTCTAGTGTCTTCAATCCCTCTGACACCTACAGCCTTAAGCTCAGTTTTACACTTCATTGTTTAGGACAATACTGACGTCACCTTAAGGTATTTTGTAGAAGAAATTTACAAGTGAGTGATTATCTAACAAAATCAGTGTCTTACGTAGCACTATTCCAGACCGTGTTTCTCAGGATCTAACTTTCCCTTTCAAGAGCTGAACTCCTGATAGCAAGCTAGCTATCAAATCTATCATCAGGACCTACAGGGAGGATTTGAGTACTGTAAGGAATGCAAAGGGACCAATTCTTTTACCTCGCTGTGCCCACAAACCCATGGACCTTATTCTCTCTGTGTCTCCTTCATCTGCATTTCAACATAGTTTCAGTGTTACGTGTATCTATCAGCCGAGCCCTATAGACGCTTAGGTTAAAGAAGTTGATAGAGTAAGAGAGATTCATGAAGCCAAAGATACTCCAGAAAAGTAGAGCCTTAAATGTCAGACTAAGCTCAACCACCCATATGAACAGCCTTCGGTCGTAGACTTGGGAGACAGAATTGCTTTTTTTGTGGCAACTAATGCTTGTCAGATGGCAACTTAATGGCTTGTGTGATATTTCTTTTTTTTTTTTTTTTTTTTGGTTCTTTTTTTCGGAGCTGGGGACCGAACCCAGGGCCTTGCGCTTCCTAGGTAAGCGCTCTACCACTGAGCTAAATCCCCAGCCCTTGTGTGATATTTCTAAGGGTGACGCTAAGTTTCAACTAATCATACACGCTGGAAGTAGTAAACTTCTTAATAAGAGGAGCCACTGATTTACAAGCTTCAGCATCCACGTGGTTATCAGGAGTTGTGCTTATTAGCCTGGTATTTTGGTCTAGCTGTCTTCGTGTGTAAGCCTTAAGTATTTCAGGCTCACTTTAGGATACTTATAATGTTGTCTCTTGGGTCTGAGGAGGTAGAGGTTTAATTCCAAAAAATCTTAAATTCCAAACCAAATTTACTTTGAATGAAAGTACTGTATTATATACCATTGTGTGCACTGTGTTCCAAGGGAGATTCGAAGACTTCTTTTTAGTGCAGTAGGTACAAGGAACCCAAACTACAAAGGCTGACATAATATTGCTCCAGTCAGGTGAGCAGGGCTCACAAAGCCCTGTGTGTCATGCTTACCCAAGCAATAAATTACTTTTCAGACAAAAATCGCCCTCTGAAATTGCTTTAACTTTCCCTGAAGTAAAGGTATTGAGTGCGTAGTGTTGGGAGGGCGTTATTTGGCGTTTTCATCGAGTGCAATTATCTTTCTGCTTGATAGCTAGCGTCACGAGAGAACGCGATAGGTTCTTAGAGTTTGCCATTTTCCCACTCATGCCGAGTCTGGTTTTAATTTGTCTTCAATAATGATCCTTCCTATTTCATAACTTGGCCTCTAAGCACAGAAGTCTGTTTTCAAGTAATATTAAAATATCTGGAAAGCGAACAGAAGATCACTAAGACGGGTCTCAGTGCGTAGCACACGAGGGCCAGCCCCAAACTGCCATCCCCCTGTCTCCGTTTTCAATGTGCTAAGATAGCAGAAGTGTGTCAGTGCACTGACTTCTGACTGGGCTTTATCACCTAAGATCATTTCAGGTTATTTCTAAGGATTCACGGAAGCTACTTGTTAAAGTTTTGATAGGATAAAGACACTGATTTCTTATTAGATGCTCATCTCCCTTAAAATTTCAGAGACCCAGAGAACAGACAAAAATGCGTGTTTTGGAGTCTCCTGAGAGGTGTGCTAAAAATACCACACACACACACACATAGGCTAGGATGTGAAGAAAGCAAAGAAGATCAAGTGAAAACCTAATGTCGCTCTGGGATTTCAAACTTTGAGGAAGGCCTCAAATCTAGGTTAAAAAATCAGGTGAAGGCACTCAGATCACCCTCGGGTGCTGGTAGTTACTACCGGACCAGAGCAAAAGATGCTGACGACTTTTTTTTTTTTGGTTGTTTTGACTCATGTGAAGTTCAGTGAGACTTTATGGACTTATAGTCCTTTCGTGAATCTGATGTTAGCCACGAACCCTGCTCCAGGGCAAAAAGGCACTTAAAAACAATCACCCAAAGTTTTATACAGTTTCAGAAGTTTGCAGGCGAAACGAGGCATGCCACTGATTGCACAGGGCTTTGTGCTGGTCAGAACTCACTGCAGATAGGGGAGAGATGGTTTATGTTGCCATGAGGCAAAGACTGATCTTTCAGTGTGAGAGTGCAGTGGCTCTTGAGGCTGGGAAGATAGTGAGTCATGACGGCGGGCTGCAGGGTGGAAACTATCTGTTGCTCATGTCTGCTCCTCTGGTTGAATGTAATGATCGCATTCTTTTTTCTAGAGACATATTTTCATCTGGTAGAAAATATACTTGCCAACAAATCCAGTTTTGCAAGGGCTGAAAGAATATCTACATATCAAACACGAAGATGATGTCCTTCTCCAGTGAGGCCTACTAGCCTCTAACCACTGCCTCTAACACTAATCCAGTTGGAGTTTTATGACCTCTGTGGTAGGAAGGATAGGGAGGCAGAATCTGTAACTGGAAGGAAAACTCGACTCTTAAAATTCTGGAGCCGACATCTCAGGGCTCCTGAATCAGGTCTCTAAGGTGGCTGAGATAATCAGCAAGGAATTACCTTCCTCATCTTTAAGAGAAGTACTCGAAGGAGACAAGGAAGAAGGAGATGTGTTCACAACCAGTGGATAAACTGAGGCTGTGTGGTAGAGCGGTTAGAGTATTAGCACTATGCAGATAAACCGGCTTCCTGGGGGTACACAGATTGTGCATAGGATGCATGTGATGTGTACACGTGTGCTTAGAAATTTAAAGTGTATTGTATTTTTATAACAAGTAGCAAACAAAATAACATAACATTTATTGTTTTGTGACTTCTAATGCTTTTGTTGAACTTCTGTAACCTTAATAGGGCTCTAATATTGACAAAAAAGTGTTTGATAAAGAACGGTGCCTGTTCTTTTCTGTTTCATTAGCAGTGAGCTGTCAGGACTCTCGTCGTTTGTCAGTTGTGTGGGCAACATCTTTGCTGAACTACAGAGCCACTGCTGGTACTCAAAGGCCAGTTCAATCTATGGTGGCATTGATGATGTAAAAGCTAGGCATGGCACCTTTAACTTTACTGTGCCTTTCCGATCTCTTTCTCAACTCTGCAGAATCAACCAAACAATGTTTTAATCTTTCTTTTCCACTCCAGCACACTTCTCTGAGTGCTTCCTCATGTAACAGCCACCAGTGAATTCTAATCTCACCGAGCAATAAAATAATCATGAAGGTTTTTTCCAATGTTTGTTACGTTTATATGTAACTTATTAATTGTAACTTTATATACTTTAATAACTATTCTTTCCTTTTTTTTTTTTTTTGTTTGTTGGATGGTTGGTTTTTAAAGAACGGGCCTCTTGGGGCCCAGGTTGGTCTCCAACTTCCTAGTGAAGCCAAGGCTGGCTTTAAACTAACCTGTCCTGTTCCTGACACTTCTTCCCAACCCCCGGATGACAGCTGTTCACTGCTGCACCTGGCTTAAATACTGTAACTTTTAACCATTTGTTTTTGGAAGTCATCTGGAAAAATAAAAGTTTAACAATTGCTCTTGTGAACCAGCTCGGCCCAATCTTAGCAGATGGCTTGCTTGATCCTGAAAGGAATGCTCCAGGGGAGAAACAGCTGAGCAATTGTTCCTCAGTTACAGAGCTGCCACAGTAGCTCTCTCTGCTGGGATTTATCTGGGAAAACAGATTCCTCAAACCATATTTTTGTAGGTTTCTATGTTAAAAGTAACTCTCATTTGAATAATTGTACTTTAGGATTTGATGGATTGTAGAGTATCCACTATTTTGGGATTTTTTTTCAAATTCATTTTTTCTTTTATTAGTGTAAATGATAAAAAAAAGCATTTTTTGTATCACTTTCACGAAACATCTTATTTCTATCCTTTTATAGATTAACTGATTAAGGAGATGAAGCAGAGTCTCTGGAAGCCTTTCTCGCTTTATGGTTGGTGCGTATGATTGAACATGACTTCTGGTTCTTCATCTTGCGACTTGAATCTGTCTTTTTCATTTTCTAGGTATCTTCTGGACAACTGTGAGAGGCAAAGTGTGACAGGAGACAGTCTGGACATGCTGCTAAGCTCGGAAGTACTATTTGTTTTTTAAGACTGACAGAAATTACGCTGAGAAACATTTGATATTTATCTTATTTTTATGTATTTAACAAGGAAAACAAGTCTCTTGCTCGGTGGCTTTCTTGTAATCCAAACTCATATAAGCTTTAAGAAACAGGAGGAACAAGTAAATGAGACTAATCTTACAGTAAATGAATTTGGAAACTGCATAGTATTCCATCAGTTGGTAATTATTTTACCTGATTTTATGTTGAGTTCAGACACTTGCCTTAGAGTTTTATAGGCAGATACCATAATTCTCTGCATTCATTCCTTAAGATAGTCAAAGAAAGCCCAAGAAATATGAGAGATACAAATGCATTCAAATGTTTCTGAGGCCAGCTAACACTTTTAATCTCAGCACTAGGAAGGCAGAGGCAGGCAGATCTCTGTCACTTCAAGACCAAGCTGATCTATATGGCAAGTTCCAGGCCAACCAGTGAAAAGTAGAGCAAACCTGTCTCAAAATCACAACAAAAATGTTTCTAGGCACCTGGTTTAAAGCTAAAAGAGTTTAATAAACCAATTAGAGAACAATAGCATGATCAGTTTATGTATATAATAGGATATACATTCGTGGGCTTTGTGACTTGTTCTTCCTGGCAAGCGTCAGATCACTGGGTCATCTCTCTGTAGTCTGATGGAGCTTGTGCTCCTGGTTGTAGAGGATGGTTTAGGAGCTCGGGACTAGCCTAAAGTGAGAGAGCACGGCTGGCCAATGGTTGATCATCAGTTGACTGGAGGGAAGTGCAATTGCTCTGGGAGAGTAGAAAAGTCTAGGCTCCTAGAAGAGGAAAGTTAAAGAAAGTGCAGCTGTAGCAGCTCAAGCTCCTCGTTCACTTGGCAGGCAGGGTTGCCTGTAACAGACTCAAGCACCTTATGTTATAGTACACCAAGCATGAAGTAGAGGGTGCTTTATGGACACAAGGCAGAAGTACACAAATCATGTTGATACCCATGCTGCTCCCACCTCTGATCCGTTTCACTGAATGATTAGTATCAAGTTAATAAGAAAGATGCAATGAATTGTGGAATTAGCAGTTTACAGTCAAGAGAAGAAAAGTGTGTTTGCATTAGAACTGAACTCTTGGTAAGGTTTCTACAACTGAGCAAAAGAAGAGAGATACAACTTCAATGGGCTCAAGCTAGTCTCTCTTCTTGTGAGAGGGAAGAAAAGTCGTTAAACTAGAAATGCAAGTCATCTTTATTTGTGGGTAAAATCATGATAAATGGGAAATGGAAAGTAGTTTTTATTAAGCAATTATCTCCTTGAACTCAGAACTCCGATTGTGGGAGAAGAGTAGAAAAAGGAGTCCATTTTTGACTCAGAAAATTCTAGATCCAAATTGTCTTGCTAGGTCTTAGTGGAGGAGTCACAAGCAAATGAAAAATGGCAGTGTTAATCTCTGTTTTAAAAAGAGTAGACAGCAATCCTGTGCTATGATCTACAGCTAATATGAGGTAGGATTAATGAGGGCTGGGCCCCCTTGCTTCCACCAACTGCACCCTTTTCCTCAGCTCTTGGTCACAGTTTTGGTCGATAACTGTTAAAATTCTCCAGGAAGGTCTATTAATTCAAAATTTTTGCTTGTGACTCTCACTTGTTTCTTACTAATACATATGACCGTTCAATTATTTCCTTGGCTTGTTTTTCTGGGTAGTTAGGGTACAGCAATGTCTAAACTGATCTGACCCTTCTTGAACTCTTGTTGGAGTTTGTTTCTTCATTTTTGAGACACGGTCTCATGTAGCTCAGGCTGGCCTCTAACTTGCTATGTTGCTGAGGGCAATCTTGAACTCCTGAACCTTCTGCCTTTACTTGCAAAACATTGGGATGACAGGCATAGCTACCACATAGGCTTCCGGGTCTTAATTTCTGTGGAGTGTGTATTTAATCTCTAGCATGCAGGTCTTATTCAAGCAGGTCTCTTCAGAGAACTGTGTATGTGTTGCAGATCTCTTTCGGCAATGTTTCTTAAATGGGCCAATCATTATGAGGAACTATAAGGTAGGAGAAGCTTTTCCCAGGTAAGATGCATTTGATTTTCAACCAGACAATGCTTTAATCCAGAGAATGCTTTACTGAATTTGCTGACTGCCCTAACAATAATCAATAATAATAATTGTTCACATAAAAACCTATATATCTAAAGTAGTGGATGAGTTTTCCCATCTTGAGTATATACACCTTGACTTGCAGCATCCAGAGTCTCTTAAGAGGATAGAAAGAAGAGGGATGCTACATTCTACCAATGACACTGAATCAGGCTCCCTACCCCTACCTTGATAGACAGGAGACTCAATCTCCTTCCATGCTCAGGAAGAACAGAATGGTTGAGCACACAGGATGACACACCACAGATCAATACGGAGTGGCACAGACATTATGTGCCACTTCGGTGGCTCATAAATTAATATCAATTTGCTCTTACATGTGGAAGATATAAACTTGAATATATTTTCATGGAGTAGAGATTCCTGGTAACCACAATTTCTGATATAACTATAAAGCTAGACAAAACACCCAGAGAAATAAACATACCTTAAAGTAAAAACTCTTCTTTAAGAAGAAACAGTTTGGGGACAAGTATGGTGGTACAGACTATTACTCCTCAAACTGGGGAGGCAGAGAAAGGTAGATCTCTGAGTGAGGCCAAAGTGGTCTACATGATGAGGTCCAAGCAAGCCACAGTTACAAAATGAGATATTTTCTCAAAACTATAAAACAAAACAAAAACAAAAACAAAAAAATGAAACAAACAACAAAACCCGGGTAGTTTTAGGACCGGAGAGATGGCTCAGTGGTTAAGAGCACTTGCTGCTCTCCCAAAGGGACACAGTTTGGTCGACAGCAGAAAAAGTGGCTCACAATTATGCAGGAACTTGTTAGTTCAGGTCCAGAAGGTTCTGGACAACATTATGTTTTCTAGCTTCTGTCCTATCATAAGCATGGGATAATCAGATAGTCTTTTCTTTCTTTTTTCCTTGAGAAGGGGGTCTTATTGTGTCACTGTGTAGCCCAGGTTGGCCGCTAATCCAAGGTTGTAACCCAGAATGTCTTCAAAGTCCAGTCTCAATCTCCTTTTCTAGTGCTGAAACGATGACAGTGAACCACACACCTGCACACAGCTTGTTGTGTTTAAACACAGTTCCCTATGTGACTTAGGCTGGCCTCAGACTATGTGCCAGCGTTGGTCTCTAACTTGTCATCTTCCTGCCTCAATGTCCACCCAGACTCCAGTCTTGTACTACTGTCCCTAGTATGTTTTCTCACAGCCTGGGGCACTGGGTATACAGATACACTGCATTATATTGTTGGTGATGTTTCCCCATAAGTTTTCCTTAAATAGAGAGTGATGGTTAGTCAATTGACCAAAGCTAAACTTATCTGGGAGATGGGCCTCTTGGCTTACTTGTGGGGATCATATTCACTGCATTAATTGAAGTGGGAAATCTGCCTGCTGTGGGTGGCACCATTCCCTTGACTGGTATCCTTGACTGTATAGAGAAAGGGCTGAGTAGCATACACATCCTTCCTTTCCAGTCTGCTGACTGTGGAAGTGATGTGACCAATGATTCAAGTTCCAGACGCTGAGGCTTCCTCGTTATGATGAACTGTACTTGTATTGTGAGCTACAATAAAACCTTTCTCTTGGTAGTTGCTTTTGTCAGGATATCTTATCATAGCAACAGGAAAAGCAACTTGAGACGCAGAGAATCACACTGCGTTTTAATTCTGTGACCATAGGATTTGATGGGAGAGTCAGAGTCCATATATTTCTTTCCTCTTATTTGAGGCTAAATTATGTCAGGCAAAAATGTGAAGAGCAGAAAAGTCTTCTTTGAAACCCCTAATCACCAGATGGTGAGTGATGCTGAGTGTTTCTAGAATGAATTCCACAGCCATCTGCAATCTTTACATTTGAATAGTCAGCCCACTTTAAGGTTAATCAGAAACAATGTGTAAACAAAGGAGCAAATTCCATGATTCTATTAAAGAATTACCTTGTAACTAGCCAATCATATATTTCTTTAAAACAATTTTTTATTACTCATTTTATTTGTTTACATTTCAAACGTTATCCCACTTCCTAGTTTCCCCTCCATGAAACTCCCACCCCACATTCCTCCACTTTGCCTCTAAGAGGATGTACCCCCTCCTATCCACCCACTCTCACCTCACCCTTTAGCATCCCCCTTTTCTGGGGCATCAAGCCTCCACAGGACCAAGCACCTCCCCTCCCACTTATGCCAGATAAGGCAGTCCACTGCTACATATGTAGCAGGAGCCTGGGACTGACCCATGTATACCAGTTTAGTGTTTTAGTCCCTGGGAGCTCTGAGGCGTCTGGTTAATTGACACTGTTGTTCTTCCTATGAGGTTGCAATCCCCTTCAGCTCTTTCAACCCTACCCCTAATTCTTCCATTGGGGTCCCTGGGTACAGTCCAATGGTTGGCTTTGAGTATCTGTATCTGTATCTCTCAAAGGACAGCCATACCAGGTTCCTGTCTGCAAGCACATCACGGCATCAGCAAGTGTCTGGGTTTGGTGTCTGTGGATGGATTGGATCAGATCACAGAATGGGGTGGTCTTCGGATGGCTTTTGCTTCAGCCTCTGCTCCATTTTTGTCTTTGCATTTCCTTTAGACAGGAACAATCCTGGGTTAAAAATGTTTAGATGGGTGAGTGGCCCCATCCCACCACTGGGGTCCATGTCTTCAGATTCTATCTCCCTGCTATTGGGTATTTTGGCTAATGTCAACCTCATTATGTCCTGGGAGCCGCTTGCATCCCTAGTGTCTGGGACTTTCTAGTGGTTCCTCAAGTTCCCCATCTCACACTACTACTTATTTCTATTCATTGCATTGGCCCTCTGGACTTCTCTCCTATCTCTAACCATACCTGGTCCTGCGCCCCCTTTTCTCCTACCCCTACCCCTCCCACCTAGATCCCTTCTTTCCTCTGCCTCCCATTATTATTTGTTCCCCCTTCTAAGTGGGACTGAAGCATTCACACTTAGGCCTTCTTTCTTGTTAAGCTTCATATGGTCTGTGAGTTATATCGTGGGTATCTGAACTTTCTGGCTAATATCCACTTATCAGTGAGAACTCACCATGTGTGTCCTTTGGGGTCTGGGTTACCTCACTCAGGATAATATTTTCTAGTTCCATCCATTTGCCTACAAAGTTCATGAAGTCGTCATTTTTAATAGCTGAGTAGTATTCTATTGTGTAAATATACCACATTTTTTTTGTATCCATTCTTCCGTTGAGGAACATCTGGATTGTTTCCAGCTCCTAGCTATTATAAATAAATATGAACATAGTGGAGCACATGTCCTTGTTATATTTTGGAACATCTTTTGGGTATATACCTAGTAGTGGTATAGCTGGGTCTTCAGGTAGAATTATTTTCAATTTTCTGAGGAACCTCCAGACTGATTTCCAGAGTGGTTGTACCAGCTTGTAATCCCACCAACAATGGAGGAGTGTTCCTCTTTCTCCATATCCTCTCCAGCATCTGCTGTCGCCTGAGTTTTTGATCTTAGTCATTCTTATTGGTGGAATCTCAGGGTCTTTTTGATTTGCATTTCCCTGATGACTAAGAATGTTGAACATTTCTTTAGGTGATTCTCGGATTTCTCAGTTGAGAATTCTTTGTTTAGCTCTGTACCCATTTTTTAATTGAGTTTTTTGTTTTTCTGGAGTCTTAACTTCATGAGTTCCTTGTATATTTAGGATATTAGCCCTCTATCAATCATGTATTTCAAAGCAGGTGCTTTTCTTGTAGAAATGGAAAAATGCACATGCATGCATGCGCATGCACACACACACCACACATACATGCACACACGCACACATGTGCACACACACATTCCTTCATTCACTCATCCATCTCGCATTTCTATTAATATAAGCAAACAGGTCCCATTCAAAGCAGAACATTTAGCTTTTGGTTAGCAACGGAAAGAACGCTTCCCAGCAACAGGAAAGCCCAAAAAGGACATCTATTTTTAAAAATAAAATGTGAAACCCTCAGCATTTTGCTGATTTAACACACAAGACAAATTATAAGTCTTACCCATCCAAGAGAGGTGAAAGGTCCTTATAGATTCAAGAACAGATCTGATTTCTTATATGTTAGCAGGGCTTTGGCGGTTGTTTTGGTGTTTTGTTTTGTTTTTTTCTTCCCCCATTTCTTCTGATTTCGGATCATTTACACATACACTTTGTGAAGAAGCGGGGAGGTGTCCTAGGTGGAAAGGTGGTAATGCAAGCTCATTACCATACCCAACACAGTTCACAGCAGCCAGTGTTGCAGGCTCAGCAGTGAGGTTCTGTAAAAGTGGGTGGGGGACGAATGTGCCTGTGGAAGAAAAGCGATAGGAAACTGCAGCTTGCTTCTTGTCAGCGAGTTTTAAAGCAGAAAGAACCCAAGAAGCTTTTGATTTGCTGCACAGGTTTTTGCCCAGTGATTAAGATAACCTGCTGCATTATGGGCCACATAGTAGGGCTAATCTAACGATACGTTTCAATCTACCTTTACAGAAAAGGAAACTACAACTGATTTGGTGATTTTCACTGCAAGGATTTTGTTCTATTAATATCAAGAGGCAGGGCCACGCTGCAAACATTCTGTTCTCAGCTTTATTTTTATTCCATAGGCAATAATTATCCAGGGCACATGTGTAATTTCTCTTCCATTTAGCTGTTTATATATTTACTACAAGTAGTTTTCAGCTTAAAATTTTCACTGAAAACAAAATATCATTGATGAAAGGGTGAAGGCATGCCAGGCTAACTTCAAGCCCACTAACACACGACTACTATGGAAAAATATACTAGAGTTCTTAAAACAAACTATTAAGAAAGCTAGCAACCTTAGTTACTAGACCAGTAAGACAGGAAGCAATATAATGGCAGTCTTTGATTTCACCCTTCCTCTGTAAACATGGAAATAGCTGAGGTAAGCCTTATATAAGCAGACATATTAGGCTTGGTCTAGAACTGATTCCGTTTCTCATTTCCTCCTTTGAAGACAAAAACAGGAGTTCAGAGTTCAGTCACACTCACTATTCATGTCAAATCAAAGACAAAGATAGGTGAAATGACTTAGTTTTAAGGTTTACCTCAGTGCTTCTGAATATAAATACAAACATAATACTAACCATATAACTCTCATGATATATACACATCTATATAAGACTATATGTAAGTATATATCAAAGATAAAGGCACCTATGCATATACACTTTTTAAAATATTGATTGTACTTATATTTGTTGTATAACTTGGGCAAAATATTTTTATTTTCAGGCTTTAATTTTCTTCTTTGTAAGATGGGAATAATAACAGTTATTATCTTAAGGGGTTGTTGTGAAAGCACTTAGAATCTGGCATAAGTAAAACTTACTAAATATTAGGTGGTTGGGTATTATAGAGGATATGTTCATTCAATAAAGGCATTGGTTGTTCGGATCTACTGATGAACGTGTGAAAGCAATTATGTAATCTTTTCCCCTTATGTTTTAGGGTCATGAGAGTAAGCTGTATAACATTATGAAGGTGAGTACATGACATTATGAATGAAACTCATGGAACTTCACATCACAGGCAGCAAGGTTCAGAAATAACATTCAGAAATAAAAAGATAACCAAGCCATTTAGATGGTGTAGATCTTAGGAATGAAAGCCAATGGCCACCAGGAATCCAGCTGTATTATAAAAACATGAAGCAATCTCATTGAAAGTTGTGGGAGAAGAGTAACTTTCCAAGTAACTTTAGAAACATTTGAGTCTGTAAAACTAAAGAGTCTGCAGGTATAAGCTCTGTACTCTGGGAAATAAACATTTCCCATGAGAGTAGATGCTAATAATTCTGACATTGCAATATACACATTTGTAAATGCATGTGTACCCTGTGTGTGTGTGTGTGTGTGCACGTACGTGCACACACACGTGCTTATGTGTACACAAGAAGGCAGCTTCAGGTGTGCTAATCCTCAGGAATGCTGTCCACCTCCTTTCACAGTCTTGATCTCCCTGGAGTTCATCATTGGCTGGGATGGCTGGCCATTGGTTGGGTAGGTCTCCCCAGGGCCAGGATTACAAGTGTGCACGGTAATTCTCAGAAATTTTACATGGGTTTTGAGGATCAAACTCATGCTTTCAAAATAAGCACTTTACTGAGTCAATTCTTTCTTTGGTCTCTCTATATATTGAAAGCAACAATTAAATATAGACCGATGACAGGAAGCTGGTTTCTTACTATTGAAGTAGGAATCGCACATAAGGAGAGAAAGCTAGAATGACCCTCTGGTAATATACTAGATTTGGGGAAATTTGCATACACTTTTGTTTATAGATATTGATTCATATATCCCAGGATGGTCTTGAATTCCTGCCTTAGCCTCCCAATCAGTGGGACTATAGGGTTGAACTAGCATGAACAGTTATGTTTAGTTTAATCCAGATGATTATATACAAATGTACATGTAGACGAGTGTATACACATGCATTTCTGTTCTAGTTTGAATGCAAAGTGTGCTCAATAGATGCATGTGCTTCAACACTTGGTGACACCCATGTGGTGCTGTTTTGGAAGGTTGTAGAATCTTTAGGATGGTGTGGAATGGTTCTTGGGGTAGGCCTTAAAGGTGGTCTCTATTCCTGGTTGGTTGCACTGAACAAGGTGCCATCTGTTGCTGCCGTAGACTGATCTATAATACCATGCCATGATGGGATGCATTTCTTGAAATTGATCTAAAATTAATCTCTCAATTACTTTAACAGGGCTTTTCTCCCAGCAACAAGAAAAGTAACCCAGGAAGTTTCTTGGCTCTGTTAGCTCTGATGGCCCCAGATGAAAAGCCGTCCAAGCAGCAAAGAGCACTTGTAGATCCAGGTCTTTTTTCTAATATTATTTCTCAATGAATGGAGGTTTCTTTGAGAAATAACTGTCTTAGGCCTGGCCAAGGAAGGGCCAGTTAAGGCCTACGCAACCATAAGTAGAGGAAGTAGTCAATGGAAAACCCAACAAACAGAAAACTCAACCCCTATCAATCCCCAACAACCACCACCACAACATCAACCACCACCCTCATCCCACACTGACCAGGACACGTGAAGGGACAAAGGGCAATTTAAAGCCCAGCACTGGATAAAAAGCAGAGCATCGGCTCAATAAAGCAGTGCTGGACTACGACCCATTTCTGTATGAGTGATTTGACACTTCCTGTGTTCCAATAGGTAACCTCTCACCCACGACTGTGCTGTGATTAACCTTGGAGTGTTAGACACAAAAAGCAGACACGAGAGCGCGCTTGATGGGGAGAAGGTAGAGGGAGGGAGGGAAGGAAAGTATGAAAGAAGATGGTAAGTGACTAAAATTTAATACTGTTTGTATGAAACTGTCAAACAAGTCTCTCAAAATAGAGAATCGACAGACCTCTCATGGAGAAGAATTCCAAGAAATCTGCTAATGCAATGTCCCCAGGGAAGAGAGCACACGTTTCCATTTTCTAGGAACAGACTGCCCCTTGTGACTTACTTTCCAGGAGTACAGCATGAAGGAGGGAAGCACCTCACAGGGACAAACATCAGTCCCAGTGAGGTCATAAGCAGGTGACCTGAGAAGCCAGTCATGGATCTGTAAGGGCTCTTTCAAATGCCTGCTATGATGTTATACTAAAAGCTACCAACAGTTTCTGTGGTTAAGAATAAAAAGTTTAAAAGTGGTCTATATCTAGCTTTTGTGGTTTTAAATACTCAAAAGAAAAAAGAATCTCTTATTTGTATGTGTGTGTGCGGTGGAGGCATGTATATGCTATGGCCTATGTATGGTCTGAGGACAACCAAAGGTGCCAGTCCTCACCTTCTGCTTTGGTTGAGGCAAGGTCTCTTTTGTTCTTCCTGTTTCAGATACCAGGCAAGATGGCCTTCAAACTTTGTCTCCCTGGAGAAGCAGCCAGGGTACAGATCTGACCTACCTAGATCAGCTTTCCATGTGTTCTGGGGATCTGAACTCAGGTCCTCAGGTTTGTATAGTAAGCAAGCATTATCCATTGAGTCATCTCCCAGCCTGAAGTATTTGTTTTTAAAAGTATGATTGGAGCACTATTAACTTATTATACTACTAAAGTATCAGGCTATTACATATTTGTAACATATTCATTTTATATAGATCTTAGTGTAATGTTGTTTTAGAGCTACTAATAAAGAGATATACGAACATTGTCATTTTGGGGCTCTCTATGAAGAGGCTCCTTATTATTTCTGCCTGTCTTACTGTTGAATTGGGTCAGTAGATCCTCAATAAAGTGCCATGCAAGAGAAGGAAGGACTATGCTGGGCTATTCAAAGCTTGATTTTACAGCTCTGACATTGGAATTATCCTACTAACTTCTAACAGAATGGGGATACACTGTTGTCTGTTCTTAGAGTGTACATCTGCGGTCAATGTGTTATTTCAGTCTTGTTTTATGGGGTTTGGCTCTGGACCTTGTAAACAAGTATGATGCTCAATGCTCACTAGAGGACAGTGTACAACACCAGCAAATGACTTATTTCAAATTTCTTAGAGGATCTGGAAGTTTTCATCATAGAGATAATAAAATACTTAACTTTCCTAATTTGGTTTAACTGAATACATATATTGCAACATTGTGAATCTTATAATCATGCTTTACAAATACAACTAAAATTGGCCTATTGCGCAAAAATTTAAACATGAAAACTTCTGGATCGATGCAATTTGTTTGGGAAGTTAAGGACACATACCTTCTCAGTTTCTCAAAATGAAATTGGACCCATTTTGTGGAAAGATGAATATGTCGAAATTCTTTTTGTTTCAAAACCAAAAAAGCTGGCAATAGATATTCCGTCTTTGGAGGCTTAGCCATCAACGTCATCGGTGGCCTGATCTACAGTTAATTTTTGCTCATTACCTCTTCTGGGTCATCTTCTCTGTTGCTTAGGCTGATCCACACAGCTGTTAGGAGCAAACCCTTTGCAGTATCACGCGCTTCTAAAGAAAGCTTGTTTTGTTTTAAATTTCTTATCAGCAGTCCAGCAACCTTCTATCTTAGGTTTCCTCTAAACCAACTGGTAGGAATAGGACATCCTCAAGGCCACCAGGAATGAAGTTTCCACCCTTTCTAAATTGCAGGCTTACTTTGATGTTTAGAGTTACTTGCTTGTGTAAGCATTTTGTTCTCCAGTTTCCGTAACTTTCTGCAAAAGCACATTTTACTTTATTGCTTTAGCTAGCAAACTGACATATATCCAACACTTTTGTACAACAATATTGTAAGATGGCCATGAGAAACTAGGCCAATAATCCTAGCTACTCAGGAGCCAAGGCAGGACTGAAAACTCAAGGCCCTCCTGAGTTCATGGCCAGCTGGAGGAACACATTGAGACTCTATATGAAAATAGAGTAACAAGAAATCTAGAGATGTAGTTCATTGGTACAGCTCTTTTCAGTAGTCAGTGAGGCCTAGCTTCATACCTAGTGTCACCAGGACAATACAAAGCTCACAGTCTGTCCTGACACCCTCTAGCTTTACAGTGACCAAAGTGATGGTCCCATAATTACAAAATAAGAATAGGTAACATTAATTTTTAAATATTTTTAATTTTTAATTCAAAGGATTTGTTTCTAGCTTTCATTAGGGTATTTTCCAGAGGTCTCTCAGGAAATGGCTCACTGCTCATGTAGGAAACATTGAACGCCCACTCTGTGCCACATACTGACTGGGTCCAGTATTTGGGGGCATCAAGGAGACATATGAACACGAGATTCCTGATTTCATGAAACTTGCATTCTATGAGAAGACAGAAAAATCAGAAAGAAAACTAACCAGTGTAAGTACTGTGAAAAGAACACAGCAAGAAGAGAAGATGGTAGGTGAAGGCGAGCGGAGGGTAGGTCTCCTTCCTGGTATTGATACATTCTTCTGAATAGAGCTGATTGTGCTAATTATTACTGTCTAGCTGTGCTAATTACTGTCTCAGACAATAGGATGTCCAGTTATTACAGGAGCAGGGCCTGGGCCTATGTTATCAGAACCAATTGTATAGTCGAAGCAAGTTCTGGTTGGGAGCTTTGATTGGGAGGGTTAGAAATCTTGATTTGTCCCCAGGCTTACAAAGTTCTGAAAGCTAAAGGCATTACCCATGTCACAGCACAGATTTGTGTGCAAATACATTTCCATTCTTCTCCCCTTTCACACGGGGTCCCTTAGCCTGGGATGGTCTTGAACTTGTTTTACTTATTTCTAACTGGCAGTAACTCCGGATGTCTAGTTCTCTAGGCTTTACAGCCCCAGTGCTGGGATTACAGGCATTTGTTGCTCCACCTGACTTATGTGGTACTGGGGATTTAATGGAGAGGGCTCTGTGCATGTTCAGCCATGGCTCCTAATCTGTCACCTTTATAAAAAGGGAAGACATCTTGCTTCTACAAAAGGAAAACGATGGAAAGGAAAAAGTGGAACAGAATACCCAGGGAAGCCACCTAAATTACAGGTTTAATTCAGTAGTTGGTGTTTTAAACATTAATGAACCTTCTGCATTCTTATTTACAGGATGGAACAGTATCTTCTTTCAGGTTCCTCTATTTCTTCTCTTGGTTTCTTTTAGTGTCAATGCAGTTTGTGTTTTTCAATCTTGTTTCCTATTTATAGATTAATCTGCCAACTATATTTTATTGTATGGCAGAAGTTAGAATGCTCTTGTTCCAGTAATGGAGAAATTAGATATACGTTGCCCAGTTAAAAACAAAAAAACGATTTTGTTATAAACTCGATGAATGGAACAGTCAGGGTTTTTCTTCAAAGTCTGTATGATATCATAAATGAATTTTTCCTTGGGTGGAAACAGCAGAATAGAGATAACACAGGGTTTGTAATGCACTTGCTTTATTCACTGTTGTGAGAACTTATGAGTACCTACTTAAATTACATGTAGCACAATAGTACCACTGTTAAGTGCAAAGATTCCAGTACAGAGGAAGTAACTGTTGGCCTTAGTTTTCCACAGTTCCTTTTATAAACTTTTTTTTTGTAAGAACGCGATACAAGTGTTTTATTTTTCAAGTCCAAACACTTCTCAATTTCCTTATAAATTGATTTGTAACGGCAGAGGCTTTTCAGGAAAACTACTTCACCGCAATTCAGGAAGAAGTTGAGCGAATTTTACTGCATTCGTGTAGAAATAGGCTGAGACAGGTGTCATGCTATCAGCAGGATTTCAGAGTTCGTCTCATTTCATTCGTAACTACTGTTATAGAGACATCTGTTAAAACTCATTCACTCTGATAAACATATTCTATAAGTATCTAAAAAAATTACCCCAATATAGCTCTGGAAACTGCAGCTACCGGGTAAAAGCTGCTTGATTTCAAAGGCTTTCCATGGAGGAAGAAACACTAAGCCTTCTAGATTGGGCAGGTTCTGGCCAATCAGCAAAGCAGCAGCCCTTAACTCTGCCAGGATCGGAGTGAAGGCGATCTGCCCGGATCACGTCTACAACCTGTCGCTCACCCAGCACAGGACTTACTGAGCGCTGGCAGCAACAGAGACAAGTTTCGGCCAAAGTTTCGGAATGAGGCGCGGCGCGGGCGGCAGTTTCAGGTCACCGCGCGACGGAGGGGACCACAGCCGAGTGTCCCGAGCACTGTACGGTCTCCACAGGGTCGGGGAGTTGCGCGATGGAAGTTTCTCCGCCAGCACGCAGTCTGCACTGCGCCACCAGCCCGTTTACCGGCCACCTCCGTGGTCCAGGATCCAGCCAGCAGCCGAGGTCCCGGATCGCGCGCGGCCCAACCCCCGCCTCCGTCCCTGCGCGCGCCGGCGCCATGGAGACAGTCACAAGACGCTCGCGCCCGGCCCGCCAGCCAATGGGAGCGCACGTCGCGGGGAGACGCGGACGTCGCTCTTCCAAGATGGCGGCGCGTCCGTCGCGAGCAGCCGGGCCGGGGGGAAGCCAGCGAAGCCGAGTAAAGCCGCCGCCCGGGACAGGACTGAAGCAGCAGTTGCCGCCGTTGGCGGCGGCCCGGGCAGTTTCCGCTGCTGCTACGGCTGTTGCCATGCGGCGAGGCTAGGGAGGACGTCACTCCCCCGGGGTGTAATGATGTTAACAGAGGTAAGCGGCGCCCAGTGTTTACCTGAGAGGCGGGTGAGCGGCCGGCGCCAGCCCGTCACAGACGCCGCTCCCGGCGCTGGGCCCGACCTGAGCCGCGGCCCGGCCGGGCAGCCGCAGGGTTCCCACAAGTGCCACCGAGTGGGCGCGGTGCTGACTCGGCAGAGTTCCACCTCCTCCTGCCGCCGCTCCCCTTCGCCCGAGCTGTCGCTTCTCCGTGGAGTCCGCGTCCCGCTGCCCTGAGGCGGTCGTGGTCCCGGCGTCCGTGTGCCGGCCCTTGTCCGCGTCCCTGGGCTGCGGGGCCCTTCCCCTCCCGGCTGGGTCAAGCTTCTGGCGGTGGCAGCCAGCCTGAGCGATTCTGCCTTTCACCCCTACTCTGGCTGCTCCGAGAAGTGAGCCAGGTTCCTCCAGCCACACTCGCTGGCCTCGTGCCCTCCTCCCCTGCCCCCACATCCCGTCACGTTCCTTCAGTCCCCTGATCCCAAAGTTCAGTTTGGCATCCACCTTCCTGACCTGCGGATGGCCCCCTTGCTTCTCTCTGTGGAACAAGTTTTTCTCATTTGACCTGAAATGGAAGTAGGGCAACAACGATGAACCAATCAGTTTCCCTTTCCTTAGTGCCCACTGTCCAGTGCAAAAACCAGACTTTTGAAGAAGTAGAGTTTGCCTGCACTAGCAATACTTTAGGGAGAAGAACATAATCGGTGCAACTAGTTTAATGACCAAAGGTGACATAGCTGTGTTAATGGTCTATTGCAGGTGTGGATGTCTGACGCTTGTAGATTTGATAAAAAATGCCAGGAGCTGCTCAGTTATGTTCTTTTAGGATCCTGATGTCAGGGACTGGTTTGGACATCTTTGTGAGCTGATGTGAGGGTAATAACGTTGATGGTCATTGGAAAGCAGTCCTACACGGGCCAAAAGGACATAAAAACATTCGAAACAAGTGGATTTTACTGGGTGAAAAGCGATGGTACAATAGGACACTCTGAACTTTCCAAGTTTTGGGAACTTGTCTAGCTAAGCCGTCTTGTACTTTACCGTTTGTTTTCATCTGTGTCCAGAATCTGGCATACAGGACATGCCTGGGAAATCCCTGTTGTTTGATTGTTAGCTTATGAACCACATATTTCTAGGAGTGAGACATTCACTTTAGGTGTCCCAATTCTACATATTTCTGAAGTTACTTTCATTGTTATAGACTTTGGTTATATTGTAAGTTGTCATTAGTTGTAGATTTAAAAAGCAAATAGCATTTCATTGAGAAGCTGTTCTTATATCAGTATTAATAACTTTTCAGTGGTGTCTATAATATATAGCATGAAATGTTTTGAAAAAACTTTTTAGAGTTTTGATCTTTTCACATGAAAGTGAGCTAATGCAAGGATACTGTCTTGATTTGGATACCCTGAGGGTTCTAATCGTGTGTATTTTAATATGACTTAATGTTTCAGTGAAGCATTTTAAACAGGTCAGAGATGGTAGTAAGCTGTCCTTTTATGTGTGTGTGTACATGTGTACGTATGTGTACATCACATGGCCTTGTTATGGCAGAGTAGTGTTCCAATGCCGGTAGTTCCTGTAGAGCTATTTTATCAAGCAGTACTTGGAGCTGCTGCTCTAAAGTAAAACTCAGATTAAATTGTACTTTGATCTCGTCTCTGATTTTCAGTATACATTTTATAGATAAGCAGACAGAAGCCTAGAGACTTGTCCAAGGTCAAACAGTTCTTAGTGAAATAGTTGACACTAGAAATTGCATCCCCTAACTCAGCTCAGAGACCAACCACTTTGCTCAGCAGCCTTTCAATGAGTAGTTTGCAGCTTTCTTGACCAATTTTAAAACATCTTACTTCCTCATCTGAATATTGTCATCAGATGAACAGAAAAGAATTCATTGAGAGTTTTGCTGAACTTAGCTTGCCATTTTTTTTTAAAGTCCCATAAACAGTCCCTTTTTGAAGTATTGTAGATACAAATGACTGTGTGTCTGCAAGTGGTAACTTACACCAGTCAGCAGGTCTTAGGATTTGGGGGATATGATTTAATCGTTAGATCTCAAAATCGAATGTGATGAGCTGCATCGTGAAAGGTTTTCTTACTTTTTTATTAGTCATGTTGAGCAGACATTTTCCCTGGTCAGAAGGCAGTGAGTTAGGGTAGGTGATATTGTCACCATTAGCTGTGTGACAAAATGGATTGAGAAGGTGAAAATAACTTGATTAAAAACCACAGAATAAGAATCACACTTAAGCCTTCTTATTTAAAGTTCTGTGGTATGTTGTGATCTCCCACACAATGTAGAATCCCTCCTCCTCCCTTTTCTCTTTCCCTTCTTCCTTTCTCCTTTCTTCCATTCCTGTCCTTTTTATTTTGTTTCCACTTCTGATATTTTCGCTATGCTAGTCTTTAATAAAGTAGGGGTACATAGATATATGATCATACTATCAGTAATAATGATTCATATGAAAATATTTACTTTTGCATTTGTCAAATTATGCATTTAGTTGAAACTTCAGGAATGAGATAACATGAGTTATTCATTAAGAGCAATTTTAAATAAGGTAAAAGGAAAATTACTCAATTAAGCAAACTAATATCTACATTGAACTTTGAAACCTGGAAAAGATAATAGTGTGAATGAAAGTACAGGCCTGGTTAGGCAGTTCTCATCTTTAATTTTTTGGCTTCATTTTTTGCCTTAAAGTATTTGTTAGTGCAGTTGAATTATTTGGAAGGCTATTTATTTTCTGTATTTGTATATCTTTATATTTTCCATCATGGATGAAACAAGTACTTTTAATATACAGTTAAGATTTTTTTCTCTATGATTTTGTCACTATTTTTAATGTTTTTCTTATAACATTGGCTTTCTGCTTATGAATAAGAAACTTTACATCTCAAAATTGGGGCTTTTTTAATGTCAACGTTTGTTTTAATTAGTGTGAATTTTCTCAGTATTAAAATACTGTTAAATATCACTGAATTTCATTAGTACACTTTTAAAGTTTTCTTGATATTTCAGAAGCTATACTGATTCAGAAGCTATGATAATTCTGGAAATAGTTTATGATAGCTAAGTAAAAGCAATAGGAGATGGAGGAAAATGTGCTAAATTGATTGTGTAATGTGGAGTAGGCTGTTTTGTGTAATCAGTTGTCAGTCATTTGCCGTTTCTGGGCATGGACAGTGAATGGGCAAGATGGTTCAGACCTTCAGTTCTAGCAGTTCTAGCACCTCTAGCACCGAGAAGTAGGAGCCAGAGGAGCTAGGCCAGCATCTGGTTGTTAAGTCAATCTGGGCTACATGAGACCCTGCCTCAGAAACAGACAACAGCTGAAAATGAGAATGAGAAGTGCAGTGAAAGATAGAAATAGAAAGTGCCTAGACTTGTATATATGGAACATTAAGTGAATTTCAAATAAAATAGTTTATATCTGTGTTAAATCACTTCACCCAGCTTTATTGATTTTTAGATATGAACACTGGCTTTTTACTTTAAGGTTAACAGATATGAAACAGATGGAAAAGACCCTAATGGTAGGACTTTTAGCAGTCCCAGCTTGTTAAGAAATTAAAAGGCTTTGTGGTTCAGATGAATTAGGAGGATACTTGTTCAAAGAAAATGAAATCAGTTTCCTCTCTGGAGGACTGCTCATTGCTTTCTATGGGTGATTGACTCAGAAAGAAAGTGATACAGTTATAGCTTATTGCAAAGTTATGTGACCATGGAGACTTCCAGAAATGCTTGTGCTTTATGTAGTGAAGCTTTGAGACTTAGTGGAGGGTGGTTGTGCATCAAGGAAAGGGCTGAGCTTCTAGGGACCCTTTAGTACACAACTGTACAAATACCCTTGCCTCTAAGTACTATGTAAAATACTATGGCAGGATTTTATTGATTAGTGTATTTATGGTGGAAATACTCTTGGGATCGATTAATCTTTAAACTATATGAGCTGCTTCTTTATTTATTAATGGCATTGTAAAGGCTGCTAACCAGAACAAGAACTTTGAAGGCTTCTTGGTATTGAAGGCCTGTGAAGAGGTGTGAAAGGAACTGTACAAAGGGAGTGGAAGGTTTCACTGGAGGGACCCCGGCTTGCTAGTCTACACTTTCCTTGTTTGGCGTGTTTATAAGAGCTGAGCTGAATAGTAGTTTGCTTTGTTTTGCTTTGTTGAGACAGGGTCTCATGTAGCCCTCATTGTTCTTGAACTCTATATAGACCAGGCTGGTCTTGACTCATGGAGATCTATTTGCCTGCCTCTGCCTCTCCAGTGCTGGGGCTAAAGGCGTGTGCCACCACGCATGGCTGAATGTTACTTCTCTTTTAATTTAATTTTTATTTTATTAAAATGTGTTTTTTCTTGAGACAGGGTTTCCTGTGTAGCCCTAGCTAACCTGGAGCTTGCTTTGTAGACCAACTGGCCTCGAGCTCACTGAGATCCTCCTGCCTCTGGCTTCCAAGTGGTGGGGTCAAAAACATTCATCAGCACTACCCCACAAGATTTAATTTTTAAATGAATGTTTATTTTCACAATCTTGTATGTTTAACAGAGTACAGTGTGGTATTTAAATTAATATATACAGTTTGAAATGATTCAGTGAAGCTAAATAACACCCATCACCACCTTTTCTTTCATTATTTAGAGAATTCTTAATTTCTTTCTGTAGTCAAATTCTTATAGCTAGGACTACATATTTAATACAGTACATTACCTCTGTGCAAGTGGAAAATTGTTTACTATTTCTAGCCAAATATGACTGTTATTTTCTGTGTAGTGTTCTTTTACCATAGTAAATTGGTATATGCTTTTGCTAAGTTGATAGCACAGTTAAAACCTCCAAAAGTTCAAATTTTATCTATATAATTTGAGACACAGATACCTCAATACTAGCATGTTGTTGAGTATCAATAGCAGTTACAGCCTTTCCAGGGTTTACAGGCATCCTTTTTAAAATGAACTTTCTGTAGTTTTTTAATAAATACATTGGTACTAGTCCCTCTGTTTAGTTTACCTAAACATTTCTCCCTATTTGAAAATTTGTAGCTTTTGACCAACCATTGCCATCTACCAGATGATAATGCCATTCTCCTTTCATCTGTGAGCTCATTTTGCAGACTGTATGAGAGACTCCGAAGTATTTGCTTGGTTTATTTAATTTATCATAATGAACTCCATGCTCACTTATCTTGTAGTAGAAGCTCCCTCTATTCATCCTGATGGACTCTGTAAGTTGATTAGCTATTTGGATGCTGTGAAAAGTGTTGTCATGTACAGTGCACATATCCCTTTGACAAGTCTTCACATGTATATACCGAATTTGTATTGTGGGATCATAGAAGTTTTTCTGTTTCAGTTTTTTGAAGAATGGCCATGTGTCCTATTCTGTAACAGCCATAACAATTTCCATGCTACTGTTGGTATCTTTTACCTTTTTGATAATAGCTACTCTAACAGGTAGATATAAAGTAATCTCATCGTAGCTTTAATTTACGTTTTCCTGATGGTGAGCAGTTTTTCATTTCTATGTTGACCTTTTGCTCAGGATTAAAATGGGTTATTGGTTTTCTTAAATTAAAATGTTAGAATCTCTTATATGTTGTGAACAGTAAACCCTATCAGAGTTGCAAGTATTTTCTACCATTCTATGAGTTGTTTTATCTTTAAACTTTACTTATCGTTTGTGTGTGTGTGTGTGTGTGTGTGTGTGTGTGTGTGTTTGTGTTTGGAAGGGTCTTTCTCTAGTGCTCCCTTCCTCATTTTTGAGATAGGATCTCACTGATTCTGCTAAGCTTGCTGGCCAGCAAGCCCCCTGTATCTACCCTGTATCTGTCACCCCTAGCAGAGGAGTAATAGACACCATATTTGTGTTGCTAACTACATATTTGAACTCCCCATCCCAGAACTTTAATTTGGGGCCCCAGTGAGATGGCCCAGCACTTAAAGCCACTTGCTTACAAGCTTGGTGACCTGAGTTTAATTTCTAGAATTCACATGAAGGAATGCATAGAAAGAACTGATTTCACAGAGTTGTCCTCGGATCCAGACTATACATGTTCTCTTTTTTCCATCCTGTGCACAAAACTTTAAAAGAGATTTATTTTTAATTTTTAAATAATAATGGTATATATATTTTCAAGAAATTTAAGGGGCTTGACTTTTGTATTTTTTTCAAGTTTTCAGAGGTTAGACATCAAAATAAAGTGATTATTTTTATTTTTATTATTTTTAATTCATCATGCCCTTATTCTCTTTTTTAAATTCTTTTCTGTTGCAATAGGGTCTTACTGTGTAGCACAAATTGGCCTTAGACTTTAGATTTTCCGGTCTTATTCTTTTGAGAATTGAAGTTATAGATGTTTGTCACCATGCCACCTGTCTATAAGGAGGTGTTATGGCTGCAAACAAAAGCCAGAAGTGATATTTTAGTTAACACCTATATCTGAAGGCCTTTTACATGCTAAGGAAGTGGTATTTGCACACCAAATAATTTGATGATCAGTTTTTCGCAGAAATATAATTGGTATACTTTTAGGGTATGATAAGAAGCTCTCTGACATTGGTATATATTTACAAATTTTCCTATAGTTTGGGGGAAATAAGTTGAACGTTGGGGTGGGAGTAGGAAATAACTTCAAGATTTCAGGCCTTTATAAATCATATGGTCATTGCAAAATCTTTTGTTGTACATCTCTTAATTTAAACACTACCAGCACTTACCTGCAAACTTTTGCAGATAAGAAAAGGCTGTATGTTTTAATGTTATGTTTAATATTGCTAGGTGTAGTACTCACACTTACTGAAGATTTGTGCTATTTCTAGTTGCATTAAAAGGCTTGCGGGGATATTTGAAATAGATCGTGATGGGAGGAAAGCAACAATAACTGCTGCCTACCACCGCAGCAGTGAAAGATAGGGAGCATGGACTAGAGAAGAGAGGAACTGCCTTCTGTCCTGAGCCCAGTGCTGGCCCATGAACGCCATTTGGTGGGAAAGATAAGTGACTTCACGGATTTCTTCTCCTGAGCAAGCTTCTCAGATTGTGGCTCTTAATCTCGTGATTCCACAGGCTGTCATGGATTTCTCACCTGGCAATACTCTAGAATTGTTCCTATTTTAGAGACAGGTTTTATTTTGATAATATAATGTCCCAAATATTTAGTAGAGAGAACTTTTGAGTTATAGCAAATGATAGCTTTTAAATTGTTTTAAGGACTGGAGAGATGGCTCAGCGGTTAAGAGCACCCGACTGCTCTTCCAGAGGTCCTGAGTTCAATTCCCAGCAACCACATGGTGGCTCACAGCCATCTGTAATGGGATCTGATATCTTCTTCTGGTGTGTCTGAAGACAGCTACAGTGTACTTACACATAATAAATAAATCTTTTTAAAAAATTAAGTATTTAAAAAATATTGTAATTGAGGAAATGCATATGTTTGAATAATGGTGGTGTATACTTTAAATCTGTTGCTAATATTATTACAGGAGTGAGACAACATACAAATTAGCCTGTACCCTGAGCATTATAAGGAATGAATCACAATCCCTATTTAATAATGGGATCATGAAGTAGTCCTTTGAACTTTGTAACCATTAGTTTCCTAGTGAGTAAAAATGAGATAATAACAACCTTGGAAAATTTGTGAAAAGAAGATTGAAACATGTTATTATAAATAATATCTTTAAGGCTTTAGTTAAAATTGTACTGGAGGTACGTTTGTTTATCAAATGAGACTCTGACTACTTTGTGTTAAACGCATGCTAATAAGATCTGGTGATGTGGTGAGTCAGACTAAGAAACCTGTGTTCAGACGCCTCACTGTCATGGCTAAATTTAGTTCTTTGCCACACTTTGGCCATTAAAACTGAGGTCTTAAATTCTTTTGCCAGAATGAAACAAGTTATTTCATTAATGAGTGAAATTAAGAGGAAAAGAAGGTTTGAGAATGTGGTTTAAAGTTGAATCTGCCTTGGTTTAGCCATACAACTCCAGGTGAAGCTATTACTGTGTTTGGGTGAGCTGGCAATCCTGATTCAGCTTCTAACAGCAGCACTGTCCTCACTTCCTGTCCACCTGCAGTTGCTCTAGAAAAGAATCCAGAAGGCTAGGTAGAGAAAGTCTGTGAATCTTGGGTTTTTTTCTTCCTTGGGTGTTGGGAGTTTATGGCATTCATGCCATAGGCAGGTGCTCTGTTACTGAGCAAAAGCTGTAAGACCTCTGAGTCCAGTTCTTTGTTTTTCAAAAGATTTACATATTGTTAGAGTAGTATATCACATTTTACTGACAGACTGCCAAATCCCATTCACCTAGTGGAATAATACTTGCACTCTGGTCTGATCGATGTATGCTTTATGTTTATTTAGTGTATTTTTTTTCCTACCATTGTGAGTACTTGAATGTGATGATTAAAGTTTCATTCCCCAGCCTGAAACAGAACTTTAAACTGGATACTTCACAATAAAGTATGTGTTGATAGAAGAAATCTTAAACAGTTCCTCAAGAGAAATTAAGACAAGTGAAAAATAACTTAAATATGATTGCTTATAATAGTACAAAATGACTGATTTCCATGGTACTTTGTTGAATTTTTCAGTTTGATGACTTTTAATGTTCCTGTGAAAGTTTACAAATGTGTATGAATGAAAAATGTTATCATTGATTTCAGAGTTGGAAAATTTGGGGCAGGGAACATTTTCAAAATGTTCAGGTCTTACCAGATTCTCTGGATTAAAATATTTCTTAGTTGCATAGATTACTACTGGGTCATTTTGTCCATCTATCTGTTGTTTACAGAAGTAATATGTATCAGGAGAGTTTGCTGTTGTTAATAACACATTTCTGCCCTGTTTAGATGTTTAAAGTAGTGTGATGATCTACATAGAGTTCTGTAGCATGAGAAGCAAGAATGTGTCAACTGAGATAGTTCCTCATGTTAACTTTGTAGCACCATTTTCTCCAGTTTCCTGAGACACCCTTTTAAGTCTCATGCCTTTCTGAAAACCCTAAAGTGAATCTTAACTCCTTGAGCTTTAATCCTTGACCTGAACCTCATATTTGAAAAGTCCTTGGATGTTGCTTTATTTAATCTTGAATTGATTTTATTCCTGAAATATTGAGTCTGTTTTTAGCCTGCTTGAGGTTTGGAACAAGATAGATATGTAATCCTTTGCATTGTGAGTTTTTAAGTTTTTTTTTTTCATTGTTGACCACCAATATATGCAAAAGATAAGCCTTTCAGATCACCATCTTTTAAGGTTTGGAGGTCATTAAAGGGACTGAAGTACTGTTTCAATGGAAGAAATAACTGAAACAAAAGTTTCAGCATGTTTCAGTTATTACATAAATTTTATAAGGTAATGATGCGATGTCAAGATATGATGATATATGTTATCCAGTGTTTCTTCAAGCCATAAGATACTTTGTAATCCATTCTTGATTTCTGCTTCTGAATTTGAAATAAACCTTTTTCTTTTTTTCGAATCAGTATTTTTATGTGATTATCTATCTATCTATCTATCTATCTATCTATCTATCTATCTATCTATCTATCCATCCATCCATCCATCTATCTATATTCCCCAAGATCTGCCTACTGTTTGACTTTGGGTCTCTGTCTCTGTTTCCATCAATTGCTGGGTGAAGCCTCTCTGATGACTAGTATCCTGGGCTTTTGACTGCAAGGATAGCAGAATATCATTAATAGTGTCAGGGCTGGGCTTCCTCTCATGGCATGGGTCTCAAACTGGGCCAGTCATTGGTTGGCCTTTCCTTCAAATTCTATTCCATCTGTTAACCTTCCACATCTTGAAGGGAGGAAAAATTGTGGGCCTAAAGTTTTATGGATGGGTCTGTGTCCCAGTCCCTCCATTGGAGGTCTTGCCTACTTACAGGAGATGGCCAGTTCAGGCTCCATATCCCTATTGCTAGGAGTGTTAGCTAATGTCACACAGATTCCTGGGAGTTTCCATTGCCTTAGGTTTCTAGCTTGTCCCAGAGATGCCTGCCTTCCGCCACCAATCCAATTGTTTCTCCAATTCCAATCTCTCTCACCTATACTACCCTTTCCCAGCCTTCTATCCAACACCAAATGTCTTAATTTATTTTTCCATCTCAGTGAGATTCAGTCCCCCCACCTCCCAACCCCCGGGCCCTCCTTCTTACTTAGCTTCTTTGGGTCTGTGATCTGTAGCATAGTTATTCTAATAATCCACTTGTAAGTGAGTACGTACCATGTTTATTTTTTCTGCGTCTGGGTTATGTCACTCTGGATGGCCTTTTCTAGTTCCATCCATTTGCCTGCAAATTTCTCCATTGTGTAAATGTACCACATTTTCTTTATTCATTCTTTGGTTGAAAAGCATCTAGGTTGTTTTCAGTTTCTGGCTATTATGAAAAACCTGTTTTGAATTTGGTTGAGCAAGTGACCTTATGGTGGGTATCTTTTGGGTATATTCCCCGGAGTGGTATAGCTGGGTCTTGAGGTAGAACTATTTCCAGTTTTCTGAGAAACTGCCAACTTGATATCCAAAGTGGTTATACAAGTTTGCACTCCCACGGTCAATGGAGGAGTGTTTCCCTTGCTCCTGATCCTCACTAGCATGTGCTGTCTCTTGAGTTTTTGATCTTAGGCATTCTGACGGGGTAAGATGTAATCTCAGAGTTGCCTTGGTGTGTATTTCCATGATGGTTAAGGATGTTGAACATTTCTTTCTTTTTTTTTTTTATTAACTGGAGTATTTCTTATTTACATTTCGAGTGTTATTCCCTTTCCTGGTTTCCGGGCAAACATCCCCCTAATCCCTCCCCCTCCCCTTCTTTATGGGTGTTCCCCTCCCCATCCTCCCCCCACTGCCGCCCTCCCCCCAACAATCGAGTTCACTGGGGGGTTCAGTCTTAGCAGGACCCAGGGCTACCCCTTCCACTGGTGCTCTTACTAGGATATTCACTGCTACCTATGAGGTCAGAGTCCAGGGTCAGTCCATGTATAGTCTTTAGGTAGTGGCTTAGTCCCTGGAAGCTCTGGTTGCTTGACATTGTTGTACTTTTGGGGTCTCGAGCACCTTCAAGCTCTTCCAGTTCTTTCTCTGATTCCTTCAACGGGGGACCTATTCTCAGTTCAGTGGTTTGCTGCTGGCATTCGCCTATGTATTTGCTGTATTCTGGCTGTGTCTCTCAGGAGAGATCTACATCCGGCTCCTGTCGGCCTGCACTTCTTTGCTTCATCCATCTTGTGTAATTGGCTGTATATGTATGGGCCACATGTGGGGCAGGCTCTGAATGGGTGTTCCTTCTGTGTCTGTTTTAATCTTTGCCTCTCTATTCCCTGCCAAGGGTATTCTTGTTCCCCTTTTAAAGAAGGAGTGAAGCATTCACATTTTGATCATCCGTCTTGAGTTTCATGTGTTCTATGCATCTAGGGTAATTCAAGCATTTGGGCTAATAGCCACTTATCAATGAGTGCATACCATGTGTGTTTTTCTGTGATTGGGTTACCTCACTCAGGATGATATTTTCCAGTTCCAACCATTTGTCTGTGAATTTCATAAAGGCATTGTTTTTGATAGCTGAGTAATATTCCATTGTGTAGATGTACCACATTTTCTGTATCCATGCCTCTGTTGACGGGCATCTGGGTTCTTTCCAACTTCTGGCTATTATAAATAAGGCTGCTATGAACATAGTGGAGCACATGTCTTTTTTATATGTTGGGGCATCTTTTGGGTATATGCCCAAGAGAGGTATAGCTGGGTCCTCAGGTAGTTCAATGTCCAATTTTCTGAGGAACCTCCAGACTGATTTCCAGAATGGTTGTACTTTCTTTAAGTGCTTCTCAGCCATTAGAGATTGCTCTGTTGAGAAATTCTCTGTGTAGGGCTGTACTCATTTTTAAATTGGATTATTTGGTTTGATGACAAACTAGCTTTCTTAAGCGTGTGTGCTTTGGTTAGGAGTGATGACGTGCTGGATTGCTTGGTTTAAATATAGCTTTTGGCGTTCTAAGCCTTTTGACTTTGGTGAAGTGCCTAGTCTTCTGAACCTCTTTGAGCCAGATAATCTAGTATTTTCCTTTGTCAGTTTTAAGTAACTTATCTTAGGCATTATATTTCTAGTGTGAATTAGAAGATTAGATTTATACTTAATTTCAGAGGGAAATCAAGAGGGATTGCACCTGTATAATATAAATTGGCCAAAATTCAGAAAATTTGGTTAACTATTATTTTTCTTGTGTCTATAAAAGCTTTTAATGTAGATAAAAAGAAAGAGAACATTACGGGACACTTATATTACACTTTCAAAGTATCATTGCTATACAGTGTTCTCATATGCAAAGGACTATGATTCTTGTCAGCTCGATAAAGTTTCATGTAAAGTCATTCCAAATAATTGAAATGCAAGCCTTAGAATGTCAAATGGATGGATTATTTTATAATTCATTAAATTCTAATGAGTTTTTTTATTAAACGGGGAACTAAAAGGTGAGAAATAGTAAAATTAACCCCTCTAGAATACACTCGTGTAAAGGGCTGTTATGGGAAATAAAATTTTTGCTTATATAAATAAAAATTATGGATATTTAAGCATATAAATAATTTTGGTCTCTTAATACAACAGCTATATAGGCAGGCTCATCTTATATCTAAACAAGTGTTGATAGAATATTGTAGAATCATTTTTAAAAACAATTTTGATTTAAAAGTTTTCATCTTTATTACAGAAATGAAAATTTATATACTTGCTGTAGTATTGGGTTTCTTCTTTCTTATTAAAACATTGGCTGTTAATCAAAGATATAAAACATGACTTAAGATGAATTTTTTTTAAACCGGAAAGATGACCTGTCCACTGGAAAATAATACTGATTACAGTATTGTTTTGTTTGTTTTTGTTTTTTCAAAATAACATGCAACTTGATTAATAAAGAGATGTAGAAAATATTTCTCCTTTTTTGTGTGAGTATATGAGTGTGTTATGTGTGTGTATATGTGACCATGGTGATGGGAGCATGTGTGTGTGCTTGTGGATACCGGAGTTCAACATTGGCAATCTTCTCTATAATTCTCCACCTTAATTTTTTATTTTTATAATGCTCAGGATTCAACTCAGGGATAATTCATACAAGGCAAACACTCTACCACTAAGCCAAATTCTATCCTTTCTACTTCACTTTTGAGGCATCTAGAGCACTCCTGTTTTCTAGACTGGCTGCTCAGTAAGCCCAGGGATCTGCCTTACTCTGCTTCTGAACCTGGAATGGATGCATCTGCCTGGCCCAGCTTTTTTATTGGTACTGGGGTTCTGAATTCAGATTCTTATGCGTGTACAGCAAGCAGCTTACCTGAGCCATCTCCCTAGCACCTCAGTTTTCTATTTTAAACAATCCTCCTTTTATATTATTTTCTTGTGTATATGCATACGAAAGACTTTTCATTAAATTTAGAAAAATAACAGTATAATGCTGTAAACTATCTTCTTTGATAGTTTTCATTTAATTTCTTAGTAGTTTTTGTTTATTGTTACACTCCTGCTCAGTAAAAAGTAGTCTTTTAGTAAACTGATTTAACACAGAATTCAAAGGCAAAGGAAACACTAGTATACAGAAGTCAGTAAATCCTCAAAATGGGAAGTTCAGTGGAGAGGGTGTATCCCCAGGAGTTGGAGGAAGAGAATCCTAATTTCCAAGGTCTTAGCTTAGGGTGCTTTACCAGATCTGTCTTTACGTATGCTTGTACTTACTCAGTACATAGTTTTAGGAGTCTACTCTAGGTGCCACATCAGGTATACAACAATGAACAGGGCAAACACAGTTGTAGGTTCTCATAAGATGTAATGCATGTGGTAACCATGGGCAAGTAGAGTAATTCCAGCATACAGTAATAAATGAGGATGCTGGCCAGAGAGCCTTCAAACGGTGAACCTGTGCAGTCCAGTCTAGAAGGCTAAAGCTGTAGACGTGGGCTAAAAAGGAAAAGTAGGGTAACCAACTGTTGGAAACTCTTAATGACAATGAACCATATACGGACTCTCCACAACTGACTTAAAGCTAGAAGGCTTAGAGAATTAAATAGGCGTTTTTGGCATGTCCTAGTTAGAAGACAAGGTGAAAGAAAGGGTGGGTGGTCTTACCGTGATTAAGTGGAGTTGCAGTGAATGTTGGCTGAGATGAAAGGCTTATTAAAAAAGAGTATGAAGTAGCTTGATCATGTGTATTTTGAGATGACTTGGGATATCTGGTATATGGGATAAAAAGAGTGTTGGATTCCACGTATCCTTGTGCACTGAAAGGCTAGCTTTGCTTTGGGAATTAGTACTTTTTAATGTGTCTACAGATTGCAATCAATGAAGAATTTTATAAATTTATAATTTATAATTAGTTTTGGAGAAGGTTGTAGGGGAAGCGAAAGCGACTCTTCTTTATACAAGACCGTGAAGTCTTGGTTTTATGCGAGTGTTTGTTTTTACTATGGAATAGAATGAGCCTAAAGGGAAGCTTTAGACAGGAGGGAAAAGTGGGAAACTGGATAGAGAAGAACTATTGTTAGAGTATGGGGCAGGACTAATAATAAATGTATTGCTTCATGGTAACAGGGCCTCATAGGTTCAGAAATACTCTTAAGAGTATGTTGACCAATCCTATGGTGGGTTATAATTGGATATTGGATGAAGAGTCCTCAGGCAACCTTTGATGTATTGAATATTTTAGAAAGTTGTAGGGTGTGTCCTCTTTAGGGGGTTTGGATTGATTCTGTGAGGTACAAGGAGAGCCCCAAGTCTGTGTTGTTGCTTGGTGGCTTCCTTAGTGAGTGCACTGTTATAGGCTGCTTGTTCTGACATGGACCACCAAGGCTCCAGAGCTTCCTAGCCTAGCACACCAGTTTTGCCCATTTCTGCTTTGGGCAGGGGGTTGTGTTCTGTATGTGCCTAGCAGTGAACTGCAAAGGCTAGCATATGCTTTTGTTTTTATATATGCTGCCTTTCAGAAATAATTTATGTTGTGCAGTTCCAGATTTGATAGATTTTAATGTATAACAGTACAGACTTAAGACAGAATGAGAGACAATCCTATTTAGGCCAATTTCTCTTACTTCTGCATTAGGATTTTATGTATGGTGATTTGAAAAACCTTTTGTAAAGAAATTACTTTATTCTCAAGAAAAACCTACATGGGACTGAAAATTTGTGATTGATACTGATTCATATTGCTGAAAGAAGATCAGCATATCCTTAACTTATTTATACACTTGGCAGAGCTCCATGCAGCCCAGGCTAGCGTTGGAATTTGACCATGCTCTGGAGTGCATGAATTGCAGGCATGTACCACCAAACCTGTCAGCCAACACATGTTGCTAATTTTACATGTAGTTTTTGTTTTTTCCATTGAACTTGAAAATATGAGATGTCAGACATGACTGTCAGTAATTGCTTTAATTTCTTTTAAAACCAAACACTTTTAGAAGTTCAGTACATACAGACTTTAACAAAGGACCTGGGCAAATATGATGAGTATGAATAAGGACTTTACTGAAAATATTTTCATATAATTTCAGTAAGTGTTTAGTGAGAATTAGGTGAACTGTAAAGCAAGTTTGCTGATATCTTATAGGAGAAATAAGAAAACCATACTGTGAAAGTACAACTTGCACATAATTATAGTATTACCACGTTAACTAGTAATTAAAACCCATTAACTAAGCAGAACACATGCCATACTTCAAAATTTAAATTTTTATTATAATTATTTTGTGTGTGGGCACACTTGCTGCTGTGTTGGAGCGTAGAGGAATTTGGCAGTCGTTTTTTTCTTTTTCCATACTGTGTGTCCAGGAAGCAAACTCAGGTTGATAGGCTTGTTGGCAAGTGCTGAAACTTACTGAACTGTTTAACTGGCCCTACTCTTTTTAAATTAAATGATCTTGTATATTTTTACTTAATTTCACATGTATTTGAGTTATAAAACTCAGAATAACTTGGTAATGCCAAGTAGATGAAGCTTGGCTTGTGTTACAGGGTTTAAGCTATATCAAAAGTATGCTGTTAGAGGTGGGCTGTGATGTGTTCACAGTGATCTCTGAATTCATAGTCTTAGATATGCTTACTTGCAAGATGGAAACTGAGGAGCAGAGTTGTGCTCGTGTTCCCCTGCGTGAACTACTCTCATTTATCCGATGCTTAGTGGGTATGGTTCTTCCTCACGTTTTAAAACCTTGGTTGGTGTTTGTCGGAGAACTCTAGCTGGCAAGTTACCTCTCATGTCTTTGGAGGTTCACTGTGCAGTCTCAGTTTTGGTGCTATAGCTCAGAGTGTTTGTAGGAGTACTATGGTTTTTCTTTGGCTGTGACAGGTGACATTTGCTAAAAATTTTTAGGTTCCAAATCTTTTTTATACTGTATGGTGTTATTGTTAGGTAACTCGGGTTATCATTTGCAATATTGGAATATATCCAAAGCTGGGTTTGCTGTAGTCTTTGACTTTGGGATGGTGGGGCTTCTGTACTCTTGTAGCCCATCTGAGCTTTAGGTACAGGTTTACCAGCTCTGATGGGGGAGTACTAAGTGCCGAGCACAGAACGTCAGCAGTCAGGGACTGAGTCTGCACCCTCAAAGCCTGCAAAGTGGGTAGTAGAAAAAGGCCTGTGAGTAATTTACTCCAACCTTTCTTTTAGAGTCTCTATTTTAAAATTACTACTCATTTATTTTCAGTAATGATTAGGTTTTTTAATTTCTGTCTTTGTGTATAGTTTGACTAATAGACTAATTTTAGCACACGATTTGCATTAATAAGATCTTGCTAAATGGATTATTCATGGTCAGATATTTAGTTAGTGTATGTTGTATCATCCTATTAATAAAAGTATATATAAATATAGAAATGAAGGGGAAATAGATTTATATTGCATCATTTCTAGGTTCTATGTAAGAATTGGGGTTTGTTTGAATAATTTGTTCTTAAAAAATACCTAAAACTTTTTATCCCACTTAATAGGACATTCATGCTGGATTCACTAAAAATAATAGGGCCTTTTTTATAATATAGGAAAGAATTGGAATAGACTCTTTGAATGAAAGTTTTTTAGTTTGGTTTTAAAAATTAGAAATCTACAGACCAGTTCGGGTGCATTTTGCCTTAAAAGTTTTTTTTTTTTTTTAATTTTTGAGATCTTAATATAATTGCATCATCCCCCCTACCCTTTTTTCTCTCCAAATCTTCCTATATATCCTTCCTTGCTTTCTTTAAACTTCATGCCTTCTGTTTTTTATTACTTATTGTTATATGTTCCTTTCTCGCATTGGCGTGGGTGATCTGACATTAAAGAAAAGACAGACACACAGACTTGCACATTGAACCTGAGAACAGATGGAGTGCTCCAGGGCTACCTGGGATCTCAGCAGGTTTATTAGAGACAGGGTATGGGAAGGTTGGCCAGTTTCAGTGCATGGCTCTGTAGGCTAGCAGTCTCCGCCACTGTCGACATCAGGGAGGAGGACGCCACAGTTGTTAGTCTTTTTGCACAATGACCAGTCATTCATAAACACTCTTTCTGGACTCCTGAGATCAGCTTTGTCTTTTCTCTTCAGCATGGCCATATGGGTAATGACTTGGCCAGTTTCTCATGGGCCAATTGGTCTTAGAGTTCTCAACAGGCTATGCCCATGTCCCAAGGTCTTCACTCCTTTGGAACTTCCAACATACACTACATTATGAAAAAATATTAGACTCTTTTAAAATTAAGGATATACGAATGCACAGTGGCTGTCTTAATTTAGTTTACTACTACTTTAATGAAACTCCATGACCCTTAAAGCGACTTGGAGAGAAAGGGTTTATTTGGTTTACACTTCCATATCACTGCTCTTCATCGAAGGAAGACAGGACAGGAAACCAAACAGGGTAAGAACCTGGAAGGAGGAGCTGATGGAGAGGTGCTACTTACTGGCTTGTTCGCCATGCCTTGCGTTATTAGAGAACCCAGACCACCAGCCTATCGATAGCATTATGCACAATGGCCTGGGCCCTTCCCCATCAACCACTAATTAAGAAAATTGGAGTCAAATCTTAATGGAGGCATTTTCTCAATTGAGATTTTCTCCTTTCAGATAACGTGTGTCAAGTTGACATAAACTATCCAGTACAGGTGTCTAAAAGGGAAGGTTTTTGCTTCATGAAAGATAGTACTGTGCTGGCTCTTGGAAAGAACTTGCTAGAAAGAGAATCTTTCTGGAGTGGAAAAGTATTCCATCCTAGCATACAGAAGCAAGAGAATTAACTGGTCTTATTCTGGGAAAGTATTTTGTAATCGTTATCAAAGATTGTTTTGACACTAAGGAAAATAAATGTAGGAGAGTAAGTGTATTTTAGCCGCTGTTTTGTTTTTCTGAAGAGATACCATGACCAAGGCAATTTATAAAGAAAGCATTTGATTGGGGCTTGCTTACAGTTTCAGAAGGTCACTTCATGATCACCATGGCAGAAGCATGGTGGCAATCAGGCAGGCATGGCATTAGAGTGGTTGCAGAGAGCTTACATCTGATCCCCAAGATGGAGACAGAGACATCTTGAGACTGAGTCTCTTGTGGGCTTTTGAAACCTCAAAACCTACCACCAGTGGTTCACCTCCAACAAAGTCACATATCCTAATTCTAACCCTACCTACAGTCCACCAACTGTGAGTCAAACATTCAAACATATGAGCATATGGGCCCATAATTATTGAGTAGGCATTAGTCTCTTAAGGAAGGGAATAAAGGAGATACTGGGTGAATGCAGCGATTTTGATTTTGTGCATGATGAGTTTATAGTACCCATGATGAGTTTATAGTACCCATGATGAGTTTATAGTACCCATGATGAGTTTATAGTACCCATGAAAAGTTTTGGCATAAGTAGATTGTGTTGAATATAAGTTACTGAAACTTGATGTTATATGTTCAGAAAAAGTGATGGGTTAGAAAACCAAGAACATTTGAGGATTGTGTGCATAACTGTAAGGCTAGTCCTGAGGATTATATTTTCTTGTGTTTAGAAATACCCACAGGTATATTTACAGAGTAATTTTTATTTTCCTTGGTTCCTTTTCTCTTATCAGGTTACAAACACTTTCTGTGTGCATTCCCCTTTTGTAAACTCTGATTTTTTTTCCTCCCTTACTCCATTGAGTTACTTATTCCTTAGGTAATTGGATTTATTATAAATTTAAACTAGGGTGAAGGAATGCTTAAGTCAAATCCCATTGTGAAATGGGCATGTGTTTATGCCTTAACCTTCACTAAGAAATGGACTGTCTGCAGCTTAAAAATAATTAGTCTCTTGTCTTTTCACTTTGATAGTGACTTATGTATAGACAGTTGTCTCTTTAATTAAAGCAGGAGTAAAATTTTATCTTTACAGCATGACTGCTACTCCTAAATCTGATGCAGGAGGTTAACTTGAGGCTAGGAATTCAAGACCAGAGAGGGTAACCTAGTGAGAGATCATTTTTCAATCAAAATTAGACTCAGCATCAAGTGTACTAGTACGTGTGGAGACCAGAGCTCTAGTGCATATCACGTTCATTTTCATGGTTGATGTCACTGTTGGACTTTCTTCATCTGATTACAGCTTTGTTAAGATCTCAAGTTTGTTGATCCGAGCCAGAATTTCTTTCTTTCTTTCTTTCTTTCTTTCTTTCTTTCTTTCTTTCTTTCTTTCTTTCTTTCTTTCTTTCTTCCTTTCTTTTAAGTCAGAAACATCAATTCATAATGATTTTTTAAATGTTTATTTAGAACCTAGAATATTAGGGAAGAAAAATATATATGTTGGACAAATGAAATGGTCTGACTTTCTGAGCCCTTTCTCAGTTTTTCAATCCTTTGTAATAAGCACAAGACAGCATCATTCACTGCAACATTTTGCAATGCTCTTGATAGTAGTGAAAAGATGGGCTGAACTCCTGGAAGAGATGGTTTTTCTTTCATACCTTTTGTTTATTCTTTGGTATATTTTGATAATACCATCTTCAATTCCCTTTTCTGCTCTCTCAGGTCATCGCCAGCATCTCCTTCTTCTCTCACCTTCATATTTTGTCTCCTCTTCATCTTCTGTTTTTATAATCCTGAGGATTCATTACTTTGGCCTGCTCTAATGCTGATTGACCAAGCTGGCTTGATCCTGTGCAGTGAATGTGTGAGTATGGGTTAGCAGACAACATTTCAGAATGTCCTCTGGATCTTAGAAAGTTTTGCCCCCCTTCTGTGATGTTCTCTGAGCATTGATTGGGTGAGTAGGGCTGCTGTTGTGGATATCCTGTTTAGGGCTGAACCCTGAACATTAACTTACTGTCAGCGCTTTGACCGCTTATGAGTCACTGCTTTAACTGCTGCCCACTGCACACAGAAGCGTCTCTGGCTAGGACGAGAGCAGAACTAACCTATGTGGATAAGCACAAATGTTCAGAAGGCAGTTGGACAATATGTCAATTTAGCAAAACGACACAAATATGATTTTTTTTTGGTCAAACTGCAAAAGTGTCTTTTGTGTTGGTGTTAGCTTTATTTTTGATACTGGGAACTAAGGCCATGACTTTTTTTATGGGTTTCTCTTTTGTAGATGCACTCTATTCTAATACATAGTCCCAGACCATAAAACTACCCTTTGAAGGCAGTTCAAAAGGAATTTGAGAACTGCTTCAGGTCTGGAAGCACTAACTATATTAAAAAACTATTCCTCATTTAATATGTGCTACTTTTCATGTTGCCACATGTGTATTTTATCTTTAAGAATGTATTGTAGTATATACGTGCTTGTGTACAAGGTGCATTTGCGTGTGTGCCACAGTGCATGTGTGGGAAGATTAGAGAAAGACTTGGAGTAGAGTCTCTGCTGTCCATAGGTTGCCAGGTGTGTACAGAAGTCTGTAGCCTGCTGAGCCATGCAGCTGCCTTCCCCATCCTTTTTCATTCTAGGACATGCAGGCCACAGCCTGGATCCTTCTGCATCCAGCTCCAGATGTTGGGATTTTGGCACAAACCACCATGCAAAATGTATATTATTCTCTTTCCCTTGGAGGCAGAAGCTATTTGATTTATATTTTCAACATTAAGGCTTGACACATACCTAACCAATTATCATACAATCAGTCTGAAACGTCCAAAACAATCTTTCAAAGGACAATAGCTTTTCTATCAAGTGTTTACGTTCCTATATATAAAACAAGATATTAGAGCTCAGTACTTAGTTTATCATCATTATTATTACTATTATTATTAATTTGTATTTTGAGATAGGATTTCTTTGTGTAGCCCTTGCTGTCCTGGTACCTTACCAGGCTGGCCTCAAACTCGTGAGATCCACTTACCTCTGCCTCTTGAGTGCTGCTGGGACTAAAGGTATAGGTGTATTTCTTTATGCCCAGTAGTTTTGTATTTAGAATAATGTTTTTTGTAGTGTAATGGCTTCATGTGTGTTGCACCACTGTTAACTAGTCATAGGAAATGCCTGACTCAATGGAGTGTCTAGTCTGTAAACATGCGGCCTGTTCAGACAGTATTTCTCTGCAGTGACTACTGGAGAGTAAGTGTAGTAGTGTCAAGCTGAGCGCTAGGATGGTTGGGTTTTATAAATATTCCAGTGAAAGACTCCAAGTATAAAAGTAGGAAACATGATGTACAAACAGGAAAGTAGGAAGAACAATGTACTAAGCACCCTGTGCTCATGCCAGCTTAGGCACTTGTCAACCCGCAGCCTGCTGTAGGTACATGCTTTTTACTTTTTCTCCATTAAGAATCATGAAGATGATGTTGAAGAAAATTTCAGGGACTTGATTTCATCTTGAAAATATATTTAAAAGATTCTTTTTGTTAAAACAACTATAATGTCATTATGCCAGCTAAAAAATGAATAGCAATTTATTGATATCATTATTCTAATAATGCTTAGAACTACCAAATGTCTTTTTTTCCTCTTGCTTCCCCCCAATACTTTGTTTATAATTAGTTTGAGAAATTTCAACACATGCTGTTTTAATCTACAGATTGCTTCCTGTTCTTATTCCACATCATTCTTTTTCCTCTTGAATTTCACTTTTGTTTCCTCCTGATTTTGCCCTCTGGTGTTTCCCACCATACAAATTTTGGTTAATTTATCTCCATGGCATTTGTAACATTTTCTTAGTTTTCTGCATTTTTAAAGTAAGGTTCATGTTTAATTTTATTTTCCCAGTAGCACATTCCAGATAGTGGTATTTGTAAAGCATTATTCCATGAGGCATCTGTGTCTGTTACTCTTTGTTCAAGGATTAGCAGCTAGATTATGTAGACATGTAATTGATTAGGAATTGCATCCATCCATCATCATATGAAATATTTAACAACCTTTATTTTTGTCAACACTGATGACCTTGGTGGATGTTTGATTCTCTCCTACCTTTAAGAAGAATGACAGGACTGTTTGTCAGTCTTTAGAAAAGATCACTAAGACTTAAAAGCAGAGCCCATCCAGGGTCAGCCATTGCTCTGACCATGTCGTGTGTGGGGAGGCAGATGTCTTTGTGTAACTTGGCCACTTTCTGGTGCTTGAGGGTTCATTCCAAGAACATTTCTGCTCCTGACTCAGATCAGTCATTCTTCCAGTTAGTCTTGATGCATCTTATTGCCAACATTGCTCTTTATAGAAAGAGAAAATACTTAAGGCTCTTTAAAGTGATAGAAGCATTTTGGCTACTATTCTTAGGTTATTTTCCAGTAAAGATCCACCATCAGTTTGCCACGCTGTGAAAACATTGGAAGGAGTTTGCCTATATATATGTGGTTATTCTCACTGAGCATAATTTTCATAATCATGTAAAGTATTTGTACTGTTCGAAGGTCATGTATAGAACAAGGTATTTTTAGAAATATATAGCTCTCACCCGTCTCCTGTATCCCACTACCTGATAGAACCTGCCTATCATTTCCTTTAAAAAGGGAGCGTTATAATTTTCTCTGATAGCTGTGCATATGTTAACAGTATATATACAGTTTTATTTAGTGAAAATAATAGAATAAATATGCTGGTAGAAAAAGTTTATTCAAAATAAATAGGACTAATTTTTTTTTTTTTTTTTTTTTTTGCTGTAATGAATTCTGTTAACTCATAATTAACCCACAGTGAGAATTTTAGTGTCTTAATCTTTGGTATATTTAATTTTGGCTTTTAATTATTTTTTTTTATTTCAGTTATTTTTAAGAGTTTTTTTTTTTAGATAAGATGTACATCAGTGTTATTGCTAAAGAGTTTAAAATTGACCTTAATTAATCTGGCAAAGGGAAATGTTTATAAATACCAACATGTTTTGTAAATAGTGAAAATTCTGTCATAAGATCATCCTCCTGAAGTAAGCATTCTTTTAATAGCATGTACTAACATTTAAGGCATAATGGACAAGTGAGGGCATCGTCATTGTGTGTGTGTGTGTGTGTGTGTGTGTGTGTGTGTGTGTGTGTGTGTGTGTTTTGTTTTTTGGTGAGTGTTGAAAAGTTTATTTAAAAAAAGATTACAGTGCTAGAGGGATGGCTCAGCAGTTCAGAGCACTGGCTGCTCTTCCAGAAGACCTGTGTTCAGTTACCACCAGCACACTCATGGCAGCTCACAGTAATTCCAATTTCAGGGCATCTGATACCCTCACACAAATATACATACAGGCAGAACACTGTTGTACATGAAATAAAAATAAATGATTAAAAAATTAAGAATTATTTACTTTTTATGTGTGTGGATTTTTGGCCTGTATATATGTCTACAGCATTTGCATGCCTGGTGTTAACAGAAGCCACAAGTTGTCAGAATCCCTGAAATTAGAGTTATATATGGTTGTGAGTCACTGTGTGAGTACTGGGAATCAAACCAGCTTCTCCGGAAGAGCAGCCAGTGCCTTTAACCTCTCAGTCTTCTCTCCAGCCCTCACCTTCATTTAAAAAAAAAACCAAACAAACAAACAAACAAAAACAACAACAAAACAAAAACAAAAACTTTATTAAAATTTTATTTTTAAAAACTCTTTTTTGATATGTATAATAAATAGTTTCTAGTAGTTTCTTGATTAGCCTGATTCCTACCTCACTGTCTGCTAAACCTCTTATCAGAAGTCCAGAAAATTGTAGCAAACCAGTCATGCATTTTTTTACTTTGAGTATTTGTGGGAAGTCTGCTAGGATTGCTTACTTCTGTACACCCTGTCAGCATTTTGTGTAGCCTTAATGTTCTTTCTGGATCAGAGAAAGCAGTCAGGAAATAATGACTTTTTAATTTAATTTTAACACTAGCTGCTTCTGGTCCCTAATTCATTGATTCCACTGTTTACATTATAGGAGCAAGGAGGAAGAGTGCAGCATAATCTAATTTGTATTCTGAATAGTAGTATATATTAATTTTTTGCCTATTATTTTATACTTTATGTAGGTAATCCAGAATTGATAAACTCTAGTTCAAAAAACACAGACTTTGAGCATATAAGGTGGTAAAGGCACTGCTGTACACACGAGTTTATCCCAGAACTCATGCAAAAGTGGAAGGAAAGTACCCCCTGCAGAGAGTAGTCCTCTACCCTGTGCATGTGCGCGTCAGTTATACAAGTAATAAGAAGAAACACACTCTTAAAACCTACTGAATTCATAGCAGCTTGTTTTCATATTTTTTTATTATTAGATTCTTGGTGTCCTCTTAGCTTGTGAGAGATAATATATTACCATTGCTTTAATAAAAATATTAAGGATTTGTTTGGAAGTCATCTACACATATGCAAGTAATTGTCTTATAAAGTATAAAGGAGAAAGTTATATTACCTAAGAACCAATATGTATGTATGCATATATATATACATATACATATATATATAATTTACTTATTGTGGTCATCTTCCAGTTGTAACAGGAAAGAGAAACTCTGAGGGTATTCTGTTATAATCATGTTCTCCTGCTGGCCGGTTAGCTAGCTTTGAGACCCAAGTGCCTGACAGAAATGTCTGTTCTCACCAATCCTCTGTCCATGTCTACTTAGCAGCTGTAGTGAAAACTTATACCATGTCACCATCTTTAGGCATCCTCCCAAAGGTACATTAGGGACCTTGGATTGGGTGAATGGAAGATTCTTCTGTTCTTCTGTTACTGAGCATGAGAAGTGAAGGTTGGCCCTTAGCTCATTTATATTTCAGATGCCTGTATGGCTGCTCCTGCAAATCATGATGGTTAGATAGATTGTGCCAGAGAACGTGGAGTTAGCCAAGAGATTGCTACTATTTTTATGTTATTCCCCGGGGAGAAGGAGGATAGAGCTCTGATTTGGTTTTGTTTTGGAAAGGGATGTTGGCATGGGTTGTACTTCAGGACCATGTGATGCTTGAAGCCATATGGTCAGCTGAAGAGGTGAACTTCCATTTAGCATTGCTTTTTACATTCTTTCCCCATATCCTGCCCTGTATTTCTCTCTCTTCTATTCTCTTTCTATTTTTCCTTTTGAACTACTAAATGGATTAATATTTAGTAAGTTGGCATGTATATACCAGACCTTGATTATATTATAGTCTTAAATGAGGCTTGGGTCCCTTGTCAAGATAACATTCAATGAAATTCCTAGAGAATAGCTTCCAGCTCACTATAGATAGAATCAGGTGGGAGGGAGACACGCTAGACTTGTGATAATGCCACTCTTAGGGCTGTTTTGGTTGTTGAACTATATATAATTTCCTAGGTTGGCACTAAATTTGTATACACTTTGATTCTTGGCCCTATTTGTTTGGTTACCATCTGAATGTAATGTATTAAAATGCACTTGGTGATTGGCAAGATGACTTAGAGGTAAAGGGCACTCTCTGCTCTTGCATAGGATTGGGTTTGATTCATAGCAACCACATGGCAGCTCCTAACTGTCTGTAACTCCAGTTTAGGGAATCTGACACCCATATCTTATCTCTGTGAGCACCAGGTACACACATGACATCCATGAAGGCAAAACAGCAGCCATAAAATAAATATATAAAAATTTAAAGAGTGTACTTGATTTTTATACCTCTGAGAGTATTCCATCTAGTAACTCAAATCTGAGCCCAAAGTACTTCATGTGGGGATTCTGACAGGTTGTTCACCTGCTGATCAAAAATAGCTGTTTTTGCATGCTAGGACGTTCTAGGACTGACTAAAATGCAATATGCAGTGCATTTATGAGCACCACTGCTTAGGTAACAATAGTCTATGGTCAGACTGACTTGAGAGATATCTCTTTTGAGAATTCTACATTAAAAGATACATAGTAATTTTGTAGAAATGCATAGTTTCTAGTATTAGCTGTATGTGTGAACTTCAAATTTTGAACGTAAGTGTGTTTTGATAGACATAAAGTGTCAGAAGATGAATGATTTCTACTTGCTATGATCATTTTATTCTATTTCTTGATTGTGAGACCTTTGAAGGATTTTTTTGTTATTATTATTCTTTAATCATTTTTTTTTACAGTCCAGATGTTAATCTTCCTCCCAGCCCTCCATCTGACAGTTCCTCATCCTATTCCTCTTCCCCCATCTCCCAGAGGATATCCTCACCCCACCCCCACATAACCAAACCTCCCCCTCCCTGGGGCCTCAAGTCTCTTGAGGATTAGGTGTGTCTTTTCTCACTGAGGCCAGAACAGGCAGTCCTCTGCTTTATATGTGTCAGGGGCCTCATATCAGCTAATGTATGCTGCCTGGTTGGTGGCTCAGTGTCTGAGAGATCTTGGGGGTCCAGGTTAATTGAGACTCCTGTTCTTTCTTTGGGGTCACCCTCTTCCTCAGCTTCTTCCAACCTTTCCCCAATTCAACCACAGGGATCTCTGACTTTTGTCCATTAGTTGGATATATGAATCTGCATCTGACTCTTTCAGCTGCTTATTGGGCCTCTCAGGACAGCCATGCCAGACTCCTATATGTAAGCACAGCATAGCCTCAGTAGCGTCAGGCCTTGTGGCTCCCCTTGAGATGAATCCCAAGTTGGGCTGGTCACTGGACCTCCTTTCATTCAGTCTCTTCTCCATTTTTGTTTCTGTAGTTCTTTTAGACAGGATCAATTCTAGGTCAGAGTTTTTGACTGTGGGATGGCAACCCCATTCTTCCACTTGATGTCCTGTCTTTCTGCTGGAGATGGGCTCTCCAAGTTCCCTCTCCCCACTGTTGGACATTTCATCTAAGGGGCCCTCCCTTTGAGTCTTGAGATTCTCTCCCCTCCCAGGTACTGGTATATTCTAGAGCCCCCACCCCCCACCCTCAGAGGTTGACTGTTTCCATACTTTTTGCTGTCCCTCAGGGCTTCACTTCTGTTCCCTCTCCCCAATCAATACCTGATCATGTTGCCCTTTTCCTCTCCCTGTCCTCTCTCTCACTCAGGTCCCTCCCTCCCTCTGTCCCCGATGATTGTTTTCTTCCCACTCCCAAGTGAGGTCGAGGCATCCTCACTTGGGCCCTTCTGCTTATTGACTTTGAGCTCTGTGGATTGTATCTTGGGTATTCTGTACATTTTTAGCTAATATCTACTTATTAGCGAGTACATACCATGTATGTCCTTTTGGGTCTGAGTTATCTCACTCAGGATGATATTTTCTAGTTCCATCCATTTGCCTGCAAAACTCATGATGTCCTTATTTTTAATAGCTGAGTAGTGTTCCATTGTGTAAATGAACCACATTTTCTGTATCCATTCTTCTGTCGTGGGACATCTGGGTTGTTTCCAGCTTTTGGCTATCACAAATAAGGCCGTTGTGAACATAGTGGAACATGTGACAGCTGCGCTTTCAGTGATGGTGCCTGCCTTTGTGTAATTTAGTCTAGCCTGCTTCATCTACACAGTGAGTTCCAGGACAGTCAGAGCTATACAGACAAACGCTGTCTTGAAAAAATAAAATTTTTGATCACCGCATGCATGTATATAGGAGTTTTAGTCTTTAAAAACAAAGCTTTTGTTCTATTTTTCATCTTCCCTTGCCCAGTAATCCCTTCTTAACAACCTGAACCTTCAAGTTTTTTTCTGTGTGTGCCCCACTGAGTTTAATTAGAGTTGCTTGCAGGAGTGTGGTTGGAGTTTATTTACTGGAGTATGAATACAGTATCAGGCTACCCCATTGAAGAAAAGGACACTCCCTCTTGTAGTAACCATTATCTGTCAATAGGTTCTGAGGGGTGGGTTCTGGGGTCACTCCCCCATGTATGATAACGTATTTAGAAGTTCCAGCTCGTGCATATAACCACAGCTGCAGCAAATGCATGAATGCTATGGCTTTGTCATGCTCACACCACCTTTCTGTTATATGGCTCTGCCATCCTCATGGTATCATACTGTTTTCCTGTTCCCTCTTCTATGATGTATGTACCCTGAAACTTTGGAGAATTGATAATATTGTCCCATTTATCACCAAACACTTATTCTTGGCATTTTGGCTAGTTATAGAGTGTCTGTATTAACTGTCATCCACTGCAGTATTAGGTATGTGATCTTGAAAATTGAAAGAAATCCTTATATCTTAATTTCTTTAATATGTGTTTGCGTGTGTGTTACACATACAGTTTGTTTGCTTGTTCCTTCCTTTCTCTCTTCTTTCTTTCCTTCCTTTCTTTCTGAGGCACGGTCTCAAGTAGCCCAATTTTCCCTTGAGCTCACTCACTGTAGCTGGGGATGGTGAACTTTATGATTTTTCTGCTCTCACCACTGGAGTGCTGGGTTACAGGCGTTTAACACTTCCTGCTGAGGACCATGTCCAGAATTTCCTGTGTGCTGGGCAAAAGTGTACCAACTGAGCTGCATACATCTCCAGCTGCTCTTTACTCTTAAATTGGAAATGACAATAGTGATTGAATTAAAACTGGCCAGTGGGGCATGGGCTCATTTGTTCTCACAGTGACAACATAATCTTGCTGAGGAAATGAAAGCACATGATAGGCAGCTAATCAATAGTAGAGTTGAAATTTGAACTTCAGTTCTTTAACTCCAGAGCTCAGAAAATGTTTGTATTAGTATAAACATCTACTTCACTATTTTCTAAGTTATTTCAAGGAATGAATTAAGTAGTAAGTACAGTGCTTAGTATAATTTTGATTTTTAGAGCCTTTTAGAGTTTAGAATTGTATATAATGTTTTCTGGATCTGGATTTAGGAAGATTTATAACTATATAATTTGGTCTAAAGTCTAAACCATTCTGACAGTGTGTTAGGAAAAAATCCTACCTCAGCTCCAAATGCCGTCGCTCTGCAGCTTAGGTACTTGACGTTTAAGAAGCCTGGTGATGACCTTAAAGACTTCAGCTTTGAGTTATGAGTGCTTCCTGGATAAACCAGGATGGATATTTCAGTGTTGATTTGTGAATTTAGAAAGAAAATGGTAATATATGAAGGATTATTTAATGTAAATGTAGGTCTCTCTCTCTCTCTCTCTCTCTCTTTCTCTTTTCTTTTTGACATCCTTTTTTGGTGATACTATCTGAGTTCATGAAGATTTTTGACATAGTCAAAATTATCCTAAATTTCATCATCCATGATCATTTTAGGAAGTTATTAGAATTACAACTGTTTAGATTAACTAGCATTAGATAAAATTTTTAATGAAAAAATCTTTTTGATAATGCACTGTTCTGATCTTTCAATAGGAATTTTTAATTTGAAATTAGTAGATGGGTGTAAGAGAATAACAGCCAAACAAATGATTTCTTGACTTAAATTGAACATGCTTAATTTTGTTATCCTGTAGGATTTTAAATTTTTTTCCTGGGTCTAGAGATACAGCTCTGAACAAAAAGCACTTGCCTAGAGTGTAAGAAGGTCAGGTTCAGAGGGTTAGATCCTTGGCATTGCAGAATATAACCAAAATGTGCACACATACACATAATGAAATTGCAAAAAAAGTAAATAACAAAACAAGCTAGCATACCCAAACAAAACAAAACTTCTCTCCTCAATTAAGCAAATCATTGTTTGTTGACTTTTTCTTATGTGTACAATTAATTTCCTGTTAGACTTGGAAGAATCTGAAAAACTTGAGGGTATAGTTATGCACACTAACTAGGAGGATTGCTCAGTGTTTGAGCTAGTCTAGACTATATGTATGACCAGTTTGAGGCCAGTCTTAGATATAGTCTGCCTGAGCATTCTCCTTCACTACCCCCACTACAGAAAACTTGGGATGTAAGACAAATTTTGTGTCTTCCATGGTAACTAATTGTGGTGTTAGTTAATCTTGTTAACTAATTCCAGTTAATTGTGATTACTTTGAAATTTTATTTTTAAATCAAATATTACATATTTATTTGTGCATTTATTCCTTATTTTGTGTATATACACGTTTCACTGTGTGCATGTAAAGAAGACACCATGCCTGAAATAGTCCTCTCTTCTTGTATGGGTCCCAGGTAGGAACTAAGGTTTGTAGGCTTCGTAGCAGGAATGTTTATCGCTAAGCCATCTTGCCAGCTCCTTGAAAATCTGTTTAATTGGTGTTTTGTTCAGGAAATTTTCTCCAGTGCCCATGTGTTTGAGATTCTTCCCCACTTTTTCTTCTATTAGTTTGAGTGTCGACAAATGGGATCTCATAAAACTGCAAAGCTACTGTAAGGCAAAGGACACTGTTGTTAGGACAAAACGGCAACCAACAGATTGGGAAAAGATCTTTACCAATCCTACAACTGATAGAGGGCTTATATCCAAAATACACAAAGAACTCACGAAGCTAGACTTCAGGGAGACAAATAACCCTATTAAAATATGGGGTTCAGAATTAAACAAAGAATTCACAGCTGAGGAATGTCGAATGGTTGAGAAGCACCTAAAGAAATGTTCAGGATCTTTAGTCATAAGGGAAATGCAAATCAAAACAACCCTGAGATTCCACCTCACACCAGTCAGAATGGCTAGGATCAAAAACTCCAGTGACAGCAGATGCTGTTAAGGATGTGGAGAAAGAGGAACACTCTTCCATTGTGGGTGGGATTGCAGACTGGTACAACCATTCTGGAAATCAGTCTGGAGGTTCCTCAGAAAATTGGACATTGCACTACTTGAGGACCCAGCTATACCTCTCTTGGTCATATACCCAAAAGATGCTTCAACATATAACAAAGACACATGCTCCACTATGTTCATAGCAGCCTTATTTATAATAGCCAGAAGCTGGAAAGAACCCAGATGCCCTTCAACAGAGGAATGGATACAGAAAATATGGTACATCTACACAATGGAATATTACTCAGCTATCAAAAACAATGACTTCATGAAATTCATAGGCAAATGGATGGAACTGGAAAGTATCATCCTGAGTGAGGTAACCCAATCACAGAAAAACACACTTGGTATGCACTCATTGATAAGTAGCTATCAGTCCAAATGCTCGAATTGCCCTAGATGCACAGAACACATGAAACTCAAGAAGGATGACCAAAATGCAGATGCTTCACTCCTTCTTTAAAAGGGGAACAAGAATACCCTTGGCAGGGAATAGGGAGGCAAAGATTAAAACAGAGACTGAAGGAACACCCATTCGGAGCCTGCCCCACATGTGGCCCATACATATACAGCCACCAAACTAGATAAGATGGATGAAGCAAAGAAGTGCAGGCTGACAGGAACCGGATGTAGATCTCTCTGGAGAGACTCAGCCAGAATACAGCAAACACAGAGGTGAATGCCGGCAGCAAACCACTGAACTGAGAATAGGACCCCCGTTGAAGGAATCAGAGAAAGGACTGAACGAGCATGAAGGGGTTTGAGACTCCATATGAACAGCAATGCCAACCAACCAGAGCTTCCAGGGACTAAGCCACTACCTAAAGACTATACATGGACTGACCCTGGACTCTGACCTCATAGGTAGCAATGAATAGCCTAGTAAGAGCACCAGTGGAAGGGGAAGCCCTGGGTCCTGCCAAGACTGAACCCTGAGTGAACGTAATTGTTGGGGGGAGGGTGGTAATTGGGGGGAAGATGGGGAGGGGAACAACCATATAAAAGGGGAGGGGGAGCGGTTAGGGGGATGTCGGCCTGGAAACCTGGAAAGGGAATAACATTTGAAATGTAAATAAGAAATACCCAATTAATAAAGTTGGGGGAAAAAAGAATATCTGTTTAATTGAGAAAGATATAATTCAAACATAAGACTAAAATAGAAGATTTATACAATTAGAACTAAATAGTCTAGTGACTAAGTATTTGAGAAGGCTCCCTTGTTCTCCAAGCTGAGATAGCAGTTTTACTGTTTTAAAAACTTATGAATATATCATTAATCAACAAGTTATTTAGTTAACAAGCATCAATCTGTATACATAAAGAGAATTAATGTTAATATTAAGTCAGATTGCAGTAGAGAAGGTGGGCTGAACCATCTAGTTTCACCTTTCTGGGGAATTTACCAACTTCCCCCAAGAGTTCTGTAAGTAAAGCAAAAGGTGGACGTTGGGAGACAGAATGTTTCTTGTTGCTGTGCATCTGGCAATACTGTGGTGAGATGTAGGTGCTATCTGTTGAGTTGAGTGATGATCACAGGGACAAGGGTGCTTTTTGCTTTACTTCCAACCTCTGTCCTACTTTAATTTATGACTATTCTGACTCAGGCTATAAGGCATCAGTGGCCAGGATACAGAAAAAGGATAACAAAAATAAAAATGAACAATAGTTGTGCTACTCCTTGAAGCAGGGAGGTGGTGATGGCAAAAAGACTGATGAAGAGCATAGAAGAGAATATGAATAAATACAAAATCATTGCCGAAGAGTCTTCTGTTTCTGTGTTCTCTAATCACTCTCAGCTGCTTGTTTGCTCTGGAGGAGCTGCCGTGTCTGATGAACTATCTTCACTAGTTTGTGTTTACTCTCTCCACAGTGTAGACATGTGGAGCCATGTAGACATGCATGTCTGTGCTTCTTTGACAAGGTTGTGCTTTGCTACTTAGATTATCAGCACCTTCAACTGTGCTTAGCTGCATACAAAGGAGTCAGTGATTGGTGAATGACTACATAGAACCCTTTCATTCATAATGGAAAATATGTGTTGTCTGTGCTATAGGTTTTTTGGTGCTAATTTTGTTTAGTGTAACATCTTGTAATGCTTTCTCTCTCTCTCTCTCTCTCTCTCTCTCTCTCTCTCTCTCTCTCTCTCTCTCTCTCTCTCCCTCTCTCTCTCTCTCTCTTTCTTTTGGTTCACTGTCTAATTGTTTTGTCTCATAAGACAGTCGTCTCTGTTCTTGGTAACAGAAGTGAGACAAATACCATCTTTGTATATATCACAGTACATAGCAAATTTATGGAGAAGCTCTTTGAATTGAATATCTTTATTTATTCATTAAGACTTAAATTGCAGAAATCCAGTTTGCTTTTAACAAAGGAATACTTTTACTGAATAAAACAGTGTGCTTTTCTATAACTAGTTTGTTTTTTCTTTTAGAAGATGGAGATTTTGGACATACTTTGTTAGACTTGTTACGAGCTCTGGTGATAGAAATTGGAGTTTTCTCAAGTATATTTTCTTGAGTTTCTGTGTAGTACTTGGATATAATAAAAATATAGTTTTCAGTAAGATAATGTACATTGAAATTTTAATTAAAATGTTTATGTTATAGTTCTTGAGATGTAATTTTAAACTATTGTAAATAATAACTTTGTAAACTAGTCAGTTATCCCAGTACTTTTCTGTATGCTTTTACAAATAGAAATATTCATTTATCTTATAAATACTTCATTTCTTATGCAGGTTTTCATTCAGTAATTTGTATAACTATCTCTTATTGCAACTTTGTATTACCACTTTTTCCCCTCAGTACTTATTAATGATACCACTAAATTTCTTGTGTACTGTTTCTTAGAGATCAATATCCAATGATATGGAACATTTATAAAAGTAAATACTTTAATGCTTACTAAATTATACTGTAAATATATAAAATGAAAATTTTTAAGTCATTGTTGTTTAAAAGGAGAAATTAAAAACCTCTGAAAAGTTTTTTTTTCTAATTTATATGAAGAATTCTCTCTTTTGTTTTTATTTACGTTCCCCCCCTTTTGTTCCTTTGCTTTATTTCAGGCCAGTCTATCCATATGGGGATGGGGAAGCCTTGGCATTGTCCTTTTTCTAATAACCTTTGGACCCTTTGTAATATTTTATTTGGCATTTTATATCCTCTGCTTTGTGGGAGGGTAAGTATGTGCGGTGAATATTTTATAATTTTATATGTGATATTCTGTTGAAATAGAAACAAATTGACTGAGAACTAGGAGTATCATTTATTTGTGAATGCTAGTTTTCAAATTTTGTTTACCAAAGTTTACAAAAACTTCAAGTGAAATTAAGATACTCTTTTGTATGTCGTGGTTATCTTTAGAAATGAAGTTTTAATTACTAAACATAAAAATATCTTTGATATTATAAAAATCAATATTCTTGGTTTAAAGTTAGAATTTTATTATCTATTGGGGAACTATGATCAGCTGAGATAACACATCTAGTTTTAAATTAAAGGAAATACAATTTCATTAATTAGATGTCAAAATAATCATTGTGCCTTCAGATGAATGTTATTACTTTGGTCCAGACAGTTCAGATAAATACTTGCATTCATAGTTTTCTCTTTATGGTTGCTCGATTTATAGTATTGTAATTTTCCTTAAATTATAAACATTTACGAAGGTTCCAGCCAAACTATATTGTAACTTTGTGCACATAACTGTTGGTATTTGACAAAATTATAAGGAAAGATTAGATGGTAGAATGCCTGTGAGACACCATCCAGTGTAGCTCAGCTAGAATGAATATTTTGTTGTTGACTTGCATTTGTGTTTATAAAGTCCATTTTATGTAATACAATGTACATTTCCTAATACTTTTTAAAAGTATTTTGAAGCCTCTGTTTGGATGCATTTTTGAACATACAGTTTCAGGTGGCTTTAGCTGATTGAATGAGCTCATAAACTAGGACATAGAGTCTGTGAGATATGGACGGGATGGCTTCTGAAGATATCTATTACCCATCCTCTCCTTGAGGTGGACTTGCAGTGTGTATATATATGTGTATATTGAAAGTTATGTGTGGTCGTTTTCTAGGGAGCACACCATTGGTTACTGAGCAGTTCTGCCACAAAACTATATTTTTGTTAGATTCAATATTTTCTTAGTAAATTTCCTAGATGCAGTGTCTTGAACTGAAGTATTTAAATCTATTTCAGCCACAGGAGTCAGGTGACACAGAGTTCAGAATATCTTTAATGAAAGCATTGGTACAGGATGTCTGAAACCAAATGTGCCGGTCCAAAGCCAGAAGAGATCTCTAACTACACTGAGTTGCCACAGGGTCAAGGCTGCTTTTACTGACTGGAAAGATTATTTTTCATAAAGAGATGCTTTTCTAAACTTTAAGAGTCTGAAAGGTAGAGATTCCTCTAATTTCATAATTAAAATAAGTCCTTTTTCAAGACTGAAGGAAAAGTATTTAAAGATATTCCCCAGTACTTTGGAAAGAGAGGAAATTGTAGCCTTAGAGACAAAGGTGAGAGTTCTAAGACAATAAGCAGGATCAAGATCTCTCTCCCTCTCTCCCTCTCTCCCTGTCTCCCTCTCTCCCTCTCTCCCTCTCTCCGTCTGTCCCTCTGTCTGTCCCTCTCTCCCTGTCTCCCTCTCTCCCTCTCTCTCCCTCTCTCCGTCTGTCCCTCTCTCCCTGTCTTCCTCTCTCCCTCTCTCTCCCTCTCTCTGTCTGTCCCTCTCTCCCTCTCTCCCTCTCTCCCTCTCTCCCTTTCTCCCTCTCCCTTTTTCTGAGATAGGGCAAGGTTTCTCTTTAACTCTGCTTCTCCTGGAACTTGAGCAGGCTAGCCTCAAACTCAGAGATCTAGGAATTAAACGTGTGTGCCACCACTGCCCCCTTGAGAAGGATTTCTTAACAGTAAATTACATAAGAATGTATAAATGAAAGGGCAATCATCTACTCACTACAGTTACTATAAGTTTTATTGACCTTTTTCTGATTTTGCTAATTTATCAAGGAATAATTTCCAAAATGGTTTGCATACTTAGAATTCTGTAAAGGTTTTAGATAAAAATAGATTATTGGAAGGTGTGGTGAAATTAGTAAAACCTCTTTAAATAATGTTTATAGTCATAGGACAGAGTGTGAGATTCCAAACTAATGCTGTGCTGTGAATTAGTGTGATTCTGTACTGGCCCACTGATCCTATTGGACTCCCTGACATAATAAGGGTCTTTTGGGGTTGGGGATTTAGCTCAGTGGTAGAGCACTTGCAAGGCCCTGGGTTAGGTCCCCAGCTCCAAAAAAAAGAAAAGGAAAAAAAAAAAATAAGGGTCTTTTGTTTTCCCTGTAGCCCAGTTAAAGAAAATTAGCTAATCAGACATTCTCAGAATGCTTCGTTATGGCCAACAAGGTTGTATTTTTCTGAATCATATCTTCTCTTTTTGTGACCTTGATTATGTGGACTGATTGTCCTTTCAGTGAAACTTTCTATCATTCAATGTATTGTAAATTAAGCAACAAAATATATTTTTTTAAGAGTCAAGTGAGGACATTTTATAAATTCAAAGTCATTTGCTAGTTTAGCTTTTTCTTAACTTTTAAAGATGTGTTGCTGTTTACCTAAAGCACACATTTGAAAGGAGTATATTTTCCTGTGAACAACTCATCTGGCTCTTTGATAAAAGAACTTATCAAGTTTTAAAGTCTTCTATAGTTTATTCATCAAAAATGATGGTGATAATAGATTTTTTTTTGCAGTTAAAGCTAATCATTTATTCATTTATTTGCAATATTAAGAAACACACTTTGGACAGGGGGAAGCACAAGGGTGGTGGTGGTTGTTAAATCATTGGATAATTTTTAGCATTGTATTATTTCAGGACATTTTATTGTATTTATTATGTGGGTTATTTCTTTATTCATTTACTTCCTTTTTTTCAAGACAGTTTCTCTATGTAGCCCTGGCTATCCTGGAATTCACTTGTAGATCAGGCTGGCCTTGGGATTAAAGGCCATGCACCACCATGCCCAGCTAGATGGATTATTTAATAATTTATAGCCCCTAGGTTTTGATTATGAGTCAAAACCTTAGTGCTTCAGCTATCCTCTGGCCAGTTGTAGCTTCTAGCTGTACTTAAGCATCAGCTAGAAGAATTGACTAGTTTATAATTACAAGTGTTCTTTGAACTTGCTTTCTTACTCTTGCCTAAGATTAGTGCTTATCAGTCATGATCTTAAGAGTACAACTTTAAATAATCACTTTATTGTATTTATAAGTGCTCCTAATAATCAAACTGAAACACAGGACCAAAACACAGGGCATATCATCTACAGGTGATATGTATCACAAATTCTGAAGACAAATTACACGAGTGCAGGTCTCTCTCTCTCTCTCTCTCTCTCTCTCTCTCTCTCTCTCTGTCACACACACACACACACACACACACACACACAGATGTAATATGTATTTTAGGTAAATAAATAATAAAATGATTCTTTCAAACCTTCTTACACATTATCAGTGTCATTTTAACCTTTCCTCCCTCCTTCTGTATTGACCTTCTTCCTCCTTTCCCCTTGTTTTGCTTTGGTTTTGGTCTTTTGACACACAGTCTCTCTATATTACCCTGGCTGGCCCCAATGCAAGAGATCTGCTTGCCCTTATCTTTTCTGAGTGCTAGAATTAAAGGCATACTCTATTTTTTGTAGGACTGAAGGTTTTAAAAATTAAAGTTATTTGAGTAAAACTTTGAAAAAACACTTTGTAATTCATTGAATGCTTCTAGCTGTTTCAGAGCCTAACAAAAATCTGTCAATGTTGATTTTTGAAATTTCAAGACTTAAGTTTTAAGAAATGCTAAGCCATAAAGTCTGAGAAATGTATTTTAATAAATATTATAAAGTATAGAAATACTTTGTTTTTTAACCTATAATTATTTTTCCCCCATAGGGGTTTAGTGGTTACTCTTCTGTATGGGAAAACTAACTCAGAAAAATACCTAGAGCAGTGTGAACACTCATTTCTTCCTCCAACATCACCTGGGGTTCCTAAGGTAGGTGGTGTAAAGGAATGTACTCCTCACAGTACACTTCTTTGCAGCAATCAGTGCATCTGCATGGCCAAGCAAGGCTGTCCTTTACAAGTGTGTGTACATGGTAATGAGAGCTGCTTGATCTTACTGAGAACTTACTGGGATCTTAAACATCATCTTGGAAACTTTCTTAGTATTAGATGTAAACAAATGGGAATGTAAATGTGATGCAAAGATAGAAATTTATTAGCTTACTTTAGTTTTCCTGTCTTAATATCAAGCTCATTTATATAATTTATAAGAATGCCAGTGACTTGGTTTGCGTGAAATAAAGTGAATAGGATTCACAGAAAAATGTACATTTTTTGCTTAATTATTTTGAAAAGCATAGATTGCAGTTAAGCTATCATTCTGAATAATGCTATTTTTCTGTTAAAGTTTATAAATGAGGTAGATACTGGGTTCTGTGGGTACATAGATTTCATAGTTGCTGTACCTTCAAGTTTTGTGTAATGTGGGTCTCATTTTATGTGGAGAGGGAAATGGTTTAAAATTGATGCCAATAATTTAACCTTACAGTAACATTAATGCTAAAATGTAACAAATAAATAAGTAATGTACTGTGTTAGCTTATATTATAGAAGTGAAAGAATCCCACATTCTGTTTTATGTTTATCAGCTGATGTTTCATTTATACATTTTACAACTGTTTTCTTAATACAGTTTATTGTGATTATTAGTGCAGATAATTATAGACATTAGTGGGTTCAGTATAACATCTTTATATAGACATGCTTTGATCACATTCACCCTTGGCCTACTTTCTTCATCTTTCCCTCCTCACTAGTTCTGTCCTTATCCTTGCTGTCCCTCTACACTACCAGGTTGTCTGTGACTTTCTAGATATGAGAGAAACCATGAAACTTTGTCATCCATTGTTTGACTTATTTTGTTTAATACATTGTCTTCAAGATATGTCTTTTTCTGCAAGTGGCGTCATTTCGTTCTTCTTTATGGCACAGTAACACTTTCTTGCATGTCTATACTGACTTCCTCATCTTCGGGGTGACTGTCTTGGCTCTTGTGCACCTATCTCTGAATACTGACTTACCTTTCCAAAGGTGAATACCGTGGAGTGGTACAGCTAGATGTCATTCTTAAAACCTTCTTAGTTACCTGAACTTCTTGTTTTCTGTTTCTTTAGAACTTTTATCACTGCATATTCTTTGATTTTGTTTACAAAACTCTAAGGAATTAGGCATTTTCTTTCTTAACCATCTGTAGTTTTCATTCATTTGGAAGGTGCAAAACAAAGAATAACAAACATAAGAATTAAGATTTTCATGGTGATAATAAAGATAGTTATGTTTTTATAAATCAGTTTTGTAAGTTTTGACTTCTTATTTAAATGTGTGATTTATAAATATAGTCTAAGAAAAAATCCTTATTGTTCATGTTATACTTAAAATGAGTTTTGAATATAGTTGTGCATTCTTTAACAATAAGTTTGCATTCTAAGGGTTGGGGATTTAGCCAGTGGTAGAGCGCTTGCCTAGTAAGCGCAAGGCCCTGGGTTCAGTCCTCAGCTCCGGAAAAAAAAAGTTTGCATTCTAAGCAGTACCACTTTATTAGGGATTTTATTAGTGTGAGTATCATAGAATGTGCAGAAGCAAACCTAAATGGTATAGCCTATTGCCTACCTAGCGCATGTGATCTTGCTGTAGACAACACACTGCTTAGTATGTTTCTATAATGAATACTCCGACCACACTAGTCAATGGTAAGTATTGGCATTATCTAAACTGAAAAGAAGCAAAGACACTGTGGCGGGCCACTCCTTTCATTGCTTTAAACTTAGTATTTGGGAGACAGAAGGAGTTTTTTTTGTGTTTGAGGAGAGTTTGGTCTACATGGTGAGTTCTAGGCGAGGCAAGATTATATAGTGAGATCCTATCTCAAACAAAACAAAACAACAAAACAAGCAAGCAAGCAAGCAAGCAAAGTGGTCTAATAAAACCATTTAAGTATTAGGGCTTTGCTTTCAAGGTTTTTAAGGGAGCTTGTAGAAGTCTGTAAAAACTTCTGCTAAACCTTAGGCATAAATTGTTGCACATATCATCTGTATTTCCTTTTTTTCCCTTTTGGCTTCTTCACTGGTGGTAGGAATTTCTCAGCTGCTTGGCCCATAGTTGCTGGTGTTATTTGGTGTATGACTGTATCTTGATCCTTGGACTTATTTAAGAGACTCCTAGTTCATTTTTCCCTATTCCCAGCATAATGATTGTTCTGATGATTGCTAATAAGTAGAGAACTGTGTTTTCCTTGTTGTTTCAAATTGCCTCTAATTAGAATCAACTTTAAAATTTGTTTGACTGTATACTCGTGGTAGCTAGACTAGGAAGGAAAACTTAGATGGTCAGTAAGAACAGTCAATGGACAGACCATAAATATTAGTTGCATAGTTTGAAGGTTTGGTCAAACAATGGCAATTACCTTTCTTTTCTGTTTCCACACCTTTTTCACCTTTGCTAATGTAACAAAAAAATAATAGTGTTTTCCCTAAATAATGATATCTAATTTTATTGCCCTAAGAAATAAAATTTAGCTTATACTTATTTTATTAAATTATTTAATGGCTGGGAAATACTGGAAAGTATTAATAACACCTCAATTTGAAGCTAATTGTAGAGATCTGAAATCAAGGAGATATTCAGTAATGGATCACGGTTTTCCTTAAGTGCTTAGAAGAAATGAAACGAGAAGCCAGGACTATTAAGATTGATAGAAGATTGACGGGTGCCAATATAATTGATGAGCCTCTCCAGCAAGTGAGTTTCAGTATGTGGTATTTCAATTTCATCTATTGTATTTGATGTATGTTTCTTTTGCAAATGCTAAGTTACACCTCTTAGGTATTTAAGAAATGTTCTGAAATTATATCGTAATGCTATTTTTAAATTTTGTACTTAATAATTCTACTTACAAGGTACCTGTAATGAGATAGTTTATTTAATGTGATAGCTATTATGGGTTAGCTCTAGATTAGAAAACTTTTGCTGCCATCTAATAGTCTAGTAATTTTGTAATTTAAAATATTAATGTGTCAACCTTGTTGAGTAATTTCATTGGTGAGGTAAATTAAATTTGAGTTATTTTCATTTCTTAAAATTGCATATCTCTTATTTGGTCAAAATTGTTAATTAGAATTAGATAAAGATATCTACCTCACAGATATTTTTGGTAATGTTTTGATTATGTAGTCATTTTAAATAATCTATACATTAAACTTTTAACATTTTATAAATGAACCCTTCATTAACTTACATGACTTGTAGAAATCATAATCTTGATGTTATGGACTAATGGCACTGACTACATTAAAGGTATTAATGGAATTAAGTTAGTTATTGTAATTAGATTATAATGGCTTTGATGAAGGCATCTTCAAAACATTTGTTTCTTTGAATGCCTGTCAGCATTATTTACATCTCATCCATTGAACTGAGTTAAGTTGACTGAAAATGTTTTTCAGACTCTGTATGAATGTAGGTAGTCTTAAATGATGTTTGAGTTTGCTTAAAAGTTAGAAGTGAATGAGTTGGGGTTTTAAAAGTTTTTTTATAATGGCTTTTAACATGAAGTTTTTAGTGAAGATCGATGTTTATTATCACTATTTAAGATGTATGGAAGAAGAATGTAAGAAAAATATGTCTTAGTTTTTGTTTTTGCTGCTGTTAGTTTTTAAATCCTTAAAGCATTTTTTCCCTTAATGTTTTGCTGTAGGTTATCCAGTTTTCCTTAAGGGATTATGTCCAGTACTGGTATTACACTTTAAGTGATGATGAGACATTTCTTCTTGAAATTAGACAAACTCTTCAAAATGCACTCATTCAGTTTGCTACTAGGTAAGTTTCTGCCTATGGTTATATAGAAAAAATTCTGATATGTCATATTACAACAGGAAAACAACTTCCAAATGTAGGGGGATTTTAACTAAAAGATAGTAGAAAAGGAGACTTATTATGGAATATGATGATCACATTCTTTACATGAATAATTATTTTCCTTTTCTTGAACTTATATCTAAAAAGCTATTTAATACCTGAGTTATATTTAATATCTTGAGTAAATGCACATTTCTTAGACGTGTTTGCATTGTGTTACATTCTTATTAACAGTGTGCAGAACTTCGTATTTCTCTTTTTATTGACAGCTGCATGCCCATCATTTTTGATTATAGCTACCTAGTAGGAGTGAGATAGCATTTCATTTTGGTTTTGCCTTGCATTTCTCTGAAAGCTGTCATTGAACATCCTCTCGTATGCTTACTAGCCATTGTCTATCAACAGTAAGGAGATGTCTAGTCACACCCTTGCTCAGTTTTAAGATAAGGTTACTTGTACTTTATTACTTGACATATTTCCCCATGGGACATGGCAGTGCACATCTGTAATCTTAGTACTTAGGAGGCAGAGGCAGTGAGAAGCTCTGTGAATTCAAGGGCAGTGTGGTCTACCTAGCAAGTTCCAGGACAGCAAAATAGCCAGGTTGACCTAGAGAGCCTTTTTCCATTTGGATAGTTAACACACATTTGTCTGTACTTCTCTCAGTCTTCGTAGTCTCTGGTTAAGTTGTCTGGCTGTGACAAAGGTGAAGGGCATTCAATAAAATACTTTTTATATGTCTCATTAGAAAAGGAAGTTTATCTGTCATCATTTAAAAATCTTTTTAAATTATTGTTTTATATTTATAGGCATTTTGCCTGCATTTATGTATGTGTACTCTGTGTGTGGTACCCAGAGAAGCTAAAGAGAGTGTCAAGTTCACTTAAAACTGGGATTACAAACCATTGGGAGCTGCTGTGTAGTGCCAGGAACTGAACTCTGGTCCTCTAGAAGAGCAGTCAGTGCTCGGACCCGCTTTGCTCTCTCCTCATCTCTGCCACCAAGTCTTTTAAGAAACATTAAACATATATGAAATGTATCAAAGTAGTAGTTATGCTGTATCATTTACCTACTTTTGTAAATATATATGACAGTGACCTTATAAGTACAACAACTACCAGCATTGATTTTGTGATTTGCAATTTATGATTAAGTATAGTTAATTCCATAAATTTAAAGAAAAAATTGCATTTTATAAATTGTGTATTTTGCTTTATCGTCATAGATGGGCAATAAAACATACAATAATCAGAGTAAAGATATCCAAGATGACTTTTTATATTCTTCTATTCTCTTGTAAAATTAATTTCAAAATTGTGGCTGGCTTGATCTCAGCAGGTCCTGTGTGTGCAGTTCCTGTGGCTCCTGGTCCACGTGTGCTGCTACTTGTCATGCCTGGCAAATACTGTTGCTACAGACCTTCCCTTTCTTCTTGCTCTTAGGATTTTTCTGCTCCCTCTTTGATGATCCCCAAACTTTGGAACAAGAAAGTGTGAGACAGATGTCTTATTTAGGTTGCATTTTTAATTAATGTATAACTGCGCATGTGCTAGAGAGAGAGAGAGAGAGAGAGAGAGAGAGAGAGAGAGAGAGAGATTGTGTGTGTGTGTGTGTGTGTGTGTGTGTGTGTGTGAGTGTGTGTGTTAGAGAGATTGAACTCAAGTCTAGTCTTGGCAGAAGGTACTTTTATTTAACAGGCCACTTGGTCCCATGGCGGGTTCAAACTCCCTGTACAGTTGAGGATGATGCTGACCTTTGATCCTCTAAGTTTTCCCTCCCAATGCTGGTGCAGCAGGAGTGCACCACCACACTTGACACTCTTTGAAAAGAAACTCATTTGCTTTCACTATTGTTTGGGAAGTGATATAGAAACTAATATGCAGTATTTGCCTTGTATCTGATAGAATGTTGAATATTAGAACTTTAAATTTTTATTGAATTTCCATTTGTGAGTGTTGTGTATATACATATGCCTATATTTACATACATGTTGAGACTGAATGTCTTACTTCACAAGTACATCTTAGCAAGACTCCTGTTTATTGAAATGCTTAACATCTTGAGTTCATTTTTTCACATTTCTTACCATCTACCTGACTGATATATTTTAGCCTAAGGTTTCAGTTATTGCTTTTATTAGAACCTGATTAAGGCTTTCCACTGTTGTTTTTCATCTCAGTCCTTAAAAGGGTGCTGCTGCTTTGTATGTGTCTATCTAAGGACTGCTCATTGTATGTAGAGATCCAAGTCCTTTGGAATACCCAGAACTTTGGCATCCACGGAATTTGGAACCCAGTGTAGAACTGGGTTCCTTATTTGATGCTACAGTGTATTATATAGCTATTTTGGTCAACAGGGTATTGTTAGCTTGGTATGATTATACTTACAAAGCTGTAAGTATTCTTAGGGAAGACAGATTCTAGCATGTTCTCTGATATGCATAACTTCATAGCTAATGAACTGATCAGTTTTAATAAGGGATATATGTGCTGATCTAATATTTTCTTTCTTAATATTCATTCATTCATTCACTCATTCCAGATTTTATTCCCCTCCCATTCCACCCCTCAACTGTTCCATATCTCATAACCTTCCCCCACCCCCCAGTCTCCAGAAGGATGTCCCCATCCAACCCACCCCACCAGACCTCTAAACTCCCTGGAGCCTCCAGTCTCTTGAGGGTTAGGTGCATCTTCTCTGACTGAACCCAAACCCAGGAGTCCTCTGTTGTATATGTGTTGGTGGCCTCATCTTGCCTGGTATATGCTGCCTGGTTGGTAATCCAGTGTCTAAGACATCTTTGGGGTTCAGGTTAATTGAGCCTGCTAGTTCTTCTATAGCCCTCCTCCTCAGCTTCCTCCAGGTTTTGCCTAATTCAGCCAGAGGGGTCAGCAGCTTTTGTTGGTTGGTTGGGTACACATATCTGCATCTGACTCTTTCAGCAGCTTGTTGGGTCTTTTGGAAGGCAGTCATGATAGGTCCCTTTTTGTGAACACCCCATAGCTTCAATAATGGTATCAGGTCTTGGGGTCTCCCCTTGAGCTGGATCCCACTTTGAGCCTGTCACTGGACCTTCTTTTCCTCAAACTCTTCTCCATTTCAATCCCTGCATTTCTTTCAGACAGGAAGAATTATGGGTCAGAGCTCTGACTGTGGTATAGCAACCCCATCCCCTCACTCGATGCTCCATTTTTCTGCTGGAGATGAGTTCTACAAGTCCCCTCTCCCCACTGTAGGGCCTTTCATCCAGGGTCCCCCCTTTGAATCCTGAGATCTCTCACTTCCCAGGTCTCTGGTACATTCTAGAGGGTCTGTCCAACCTCCTTCCTCCTGAGGTTGCCTGTTTCCATTCTTTCTGCTGGCTCTCAGGGCTTCTTCAGTCCTTTTCCCCGACCCAACATCAGATCATGTTCCCCTCTCCCCCTTTCCCCATCCCTATTCCCTTCCTTGTCCCTCCCTCCCTCCCTCTCCCCTTGTGGTTGCTTTCTTCTCCCTCCCAAGTAGGACCGAGGCATCCTTACTTGGGCCCTTTAGCTTGTTGACCTTTTTGAGTTCTGTGGACTGTATCTTGTGTATTCTGTACTTTTTTATTTTTATTTTTTGGCTAATATCCACTTATTAGTGAAAACATACCATGCATGTCCTTTTGGGTCTGAGTTACCTTACTCAGGATGATATTTTCTAGTTCTATCCATTTGCCTGCAAAACTCAGGATGCCCTCTTTGTCAGTAGCTGAGTAGTGTTCCATTGTGTAAATGACCACAGTTTCTGTGTCCATTCTTCCATCTTGGGACGTCTGGGTTGTTCCAGCTTCTGGCCATCATGAATAAGGCCGCTGTGAACATGGGACATGTGCCCCTGTGGCATCATAGGGCATCTTCGGGGTATATTCCCAAGAGTGGTATTTCTGGTTCTTTAGGTAGGTCTATGTCCAATTTTATGAAGAACCTCCAAATTGATTTCCAGAGTGGTAGTACCAGTTTGCAATCCCTCCAGCAATGGAGGAGTGTTCTTCTTTCTCCACATCCTCACCAACATGTGCTGTCACCCGAGGTTTTGATCTTAACCATTCTGTTTATCATTTGTATAAAGGAAGGCTACTGATTTATTTGAGTTAATTTTATATTCGGCCAATTTGCTGAAGTTGTTTGTCAGCTGGAGAAATTATCTGGTAGAATTTTTGGTGTCACTTAGTATACTATCATATCATATCATATCATCTGCAAATAGTGATACCTTTAATTCTTCTTTTCCAATATGTATCCCCTTGATCTCTTTTTGTTGTCTTATTGTTCTAGCCAGCACTTCGAGTACTAGATTGAAGAGCTATGGGGAGAGTTGGCATCCTTGTCCTCTATTTTAGTGGGATTGCTTCAAGTATCTCTCCATTTACTTTGATATTGGCTGTTGGTTTGCAGTAAATTGCTTTTTATTATGTTTAGGTATAGGCCTCGAATTCCTGATTTCTCCAATACTTTTAACATGAAGGGGTGTTGTATTTTTGTCAAATGCTTTTTTTGCATCTAATGAGATGATTGTGTGATTTCTTTCCTTTGAGTTTGTTTATATGGTAGATTATATTTTGTATATTGAACCAATCCTGCATCCCTAGAATGAAGCCTACTTAATCATGGTGAATGATGGTTTTGATATCTTCTTGGATTTGGTTTGCAAGAATTTTTATTTTATTTTATTTTATTTTATTTTATTTTATTTTTTATTAACTTGAGTAATTCTTATATACATTTCGAGTGTTATTCCCTTTCCCGGTTTCCGGGCAAACATCCCCCTCCCCCCTCCCCTTCCTTATGGGTGTTCCCCTCCCAACCCTCCCCCCATTGCCGCCCTCCCCCCATAGACTAGTTCACTGGGGGTTCAGTCTTAGCAGGACCCAGGGCTTCCCCTTCCACTGGTGCTCTTACTAGGATATTCATTGCTACCTATGGGGTCAGAGTCCAGGGTCAGTCCATATATAGTCTTTAGGTAGTGGCTTAGTCCCTGGAAGCTCTGGTTGCTTGGCATTGTTGTACTTTTGGGGTCTCGAGCCCCTTCAAGCTCTTCCAGTTCTTTCTCTGATTCCTTCAACAGGGGACCTATTCTCAGTTCAGTGGTTTGCTGCTGGCATTCGCCTCTGTATTTGCTGTATTCTGGCTGTGTCTCTCAGGAGCGATCTACATCCGGCTCCTGTTGGTCTGCACTTCTTTGCTTCATCCATCTTGTCTAATTGGGTGGCTGTATATGTATGGGCCACATGTGGGGCAGGCTCTGAATGGGTGTTCCTTCAGTCTCTGTTTTAATCTTTGCCTCTCCCTGGTTTGCAAGAATTTTATTGATTATTTTTGCATTGATATGCCTAAGTGAGATTGGTCTGAAGTTCTTTTTTTTTTTCTTTTTTTTTTTTTTGGGGGGGGATACAGTCCTGTGTGGCTTAGTTATCAGAGTAATTGTGACTTCATAGAATGAATTAGGTAGTGTTCCTTCTGTTTCTGTTTTATGGAATAGTTTGATAAAAGTATGGTAGAATTCTGAACTAAATCCATCTGGCCCTGGGCTTTTTTTGGTTGGGAGGTTTTTAATGACTTCTATTTCCTTATGGAATATGGGCCTGGTTAGAAATTTACCTGTTCCAACTTTGGTAGGTGGTATCTGTCTAGAAAAACCATCCATTTCATCTAGATTTTCCAGTTTTGTTGAGTATAGGCTTTTGTAATAGGATCTGATGAGTTTTTTAATTTCCTCCATTTGAATTTCCTCTATTGTTATGTCTCCCTTTTCATTTCTGATTTTGCTAAATTGGATACTGCCTCTGGGCCTTTTAGTTAATTAGTCTAGGGATCTGTCTTGTTGATTCTCTCAAAGAACCAGCTTTTGGTTTTGCCAATTCTTTGCATTGTTCTCTTTTTTCTATTTGGTGGATTTCAGCCCTGAGTTTGACTATTTCCTCCCTTTTACTACTCTTGAGTGAATTAGCTTTTTGTTCTTGAGCTCTCAGGTGTGCTGTTATGTTGCTAGTGTAAGATCTCTAGTTTTTTTTACCAGTGCACTTAGTGTTATGAATTTTCCTCTTAGCACTGAGGGATACAAGTGTAAATAAAGCAGGGAAACATTAAAAGACAGTATGCCTTCCTGAGATTTGTTTTTGTTTAACAATGAGAACATTTAATTATGAGTTGTACAGTAAGAAGTGTATAGTGTGGTGATAGGAGAACATGTAACTAGAGAACCTGACCTAATCTGAGGCCTTAGTGGTGTGGGTAAGAGTCAGTGAAGCCTACCATATAAGTATTGCCATTTTAGGTAGCTCTGTGTAAAGCTGAAATTGGGCTTTTGAAGAAAGCATGGGAGAGCAAAGGGAAGTCTGTGGAGACTTGAGAGGGGCTTATTTGTTCAGTGGCACCTAGACACATTTGAAGAGTTAGTCCATTCAGCTTGAGAATTGCAGTGAGAGCCTTCCAGTCTGCAGAGCTTGAGGGAGGGGAACTGAAGACTGAAGAGGGTTAGCAAGGGTTAAGGCATGCAGGATTGGAGAGAATATATTTATGTGTGACCATAATAACAAGGGCTGTGTGTTGTAGGGCTTGTAAAGCTTTCATTTTGTATTAATTCTTTGTATATCTGTATTTAAAACTTAGGTGGGGGAGACCTAGAAACAGGGAGGTGCTAAGGAGTAAGATGTTAGACTAGACACAGAAATGAGGGCACACAGAACTTAAGTGTGAAGAAAATAATGTGTAATGCTTTGGCCTTGTGCTAAAAAAATACCATTGCCTTTTTTCATTGGCGGCTAATTTTCTTATTTTTGTGGCCATTTTGTCAAAGCATATAAGCTGCGGGGGGCACATGCACTTGTTTCTTTAGGTTAGAGCATATTATTTCCCTTTTTACATTTTGATGACATGTTTTTAAGTGTAAAGAGTATTGCCTCATAACTAATGACAAGTTGGAAGTGTTAGTTGTCAGTCTCCTTGTGCGGTAACCTGAATGCTTTTACTACAGTAGTTACCGTTGAGAGTAGTGTTGTAAACAGTGTGAACAAAGGCGTGGCATTGGTTGTAACTTTAGAGCCATTGAAATTAAGACTCTCTTAGGAAGCTGTGTTGGGAATGTGCAGTTGAATGTTTTCTATTCATATTCACCTCAATTCTTACATATTTATCATGCACCATTTTATAAAGTACTTCATTTCACTTTTCTGCTTTGTCAAGACAGATATTAAACATTTTTAATGTATTCTAGTATAAATGAAAAAACAATAATGTGGTTGTTCTTAGTGTAGGAAATTCTTTGAAGTTCAAATTTCTGTTAGGTTTGCATGTAATTGTAAGAAAGTCAAAATAAATGGAGAGTACTGTTTTTCACCCTTTTATTTCTACTTTGAGAAATAGAAATCTAGATTAGTAGTGAACCGTCTATAATAAACAATAGCATTATTTGATGGTTTTTATTAATTTTAAATGTCAGGTGTTCTAATGAATTGAGATGGGTTTAAAATGCCTTTTAATTTTGGCAATTTTTATGTCATTTGAAAAATTCAGTAATGAATGGCGTTGTTCTACAAAGAAAAACAAATATGAAATAGTATATTTTTTCCCAAAGTTGTTTGATGGAACCTCTTTTTTTTTTTTTTTTTTCGGAGCTGGGGACTGAACCCAGGGCCTTGGTGCTTGCTAGGCAAGCGCTCTACCACTGAGCTAAATCCCCAACCCCTTGATGGAACCTCTTATGGAATAAAAGGCCTATAGTGAGTACATTGTACATTATAAAACTGAAAGTTGCTTACATAAACTTTGACTTAAATGGTTCTTAAGACTAGAGCGTCACTGGGTAACCAAGGCTGGTCTCTGGTTCAGTGTGTATCCCTAGACTTGCCTCTGATTTGAGATCCTTCAGCTGCTACTTGCTTTGAGCACACATGTGTTATCAACATGACAGACTGGACCTTTTTGTTCATTTGTTTGTTTAGTTTTTTTAATAAGGCATAGGGGGAGGTTTACGTTTTTATTTCGTATTTTATATTAAGTCGTAATATTGTTGCCAGGTTTGTTTGTGTGCTTAAACATGTGTTTATAGTTTGAGACCATTGATTCTTTCTCAGCTCCTAAAGATTGAACACTGTTAAATTCAGTGTTCTACCTTCTCATGTAAGTCAAAGTATAACTGTGCTTTTACAATTAATAGATAAGGTTTGTTTATCAAACTATAAGTGTGCCTTTATAATTAATAGACAAGATTTGTTTTGGAAAATAATCCATGCTTTTTTCAGTGTCATCATTACTCTCCAATGTTTCCTCTTAGCAGTTCTGTTTTGATTTGGGTTTTATGGACATTTACTTGTGTGCTGCCTGATGATAGGACCACCAGCCTGCTTGGTGATAGTTTGATATCCACAGAAAAGGCAGAATGCTCATCTTGTCTTTGCTGTTTATCTGACTCTTCAGTGTCTTGTCTTTCTTATTAAAACTGGTTTATTTGCTAGAATACAAAGCCTCTGATTGAGAAGAACACAGGGCCAGCCATCAAGTAAACATTTACATGAGTTGTTCATTTTATATGTGTTGTCAGTGGTCACAGTGAGTTTGTTTTCTTTCCTGGTCCCATTGGCCTAGGTCTCTCATTGACCAACATCTTCATGAGTATATCTTAATTCTCTTTGCTGTAGGTATGACCCTGGAAGTTTTATCAGAGTTATATGCTATTTTTATTTGTATGACTAGTTACTAAAATGTTTCTTGAGATTCGTTGTTGTTGAAATATTGAACTAGATAATTTCATAGGATAATTACAAAATGTTCAGTATTGAACATTTTGTATTCTAAGCTGTTTTGTACATGCTGTGCTTACCATCATGTATTAGACAAACAGTTCTCTATGTCTTGTTGTTTAGTGGTTGTAGCTTTAAGTGCTGGTATATACAGAAAGAATAAGTTACCACAGACATTTGGTTTCAGAAGACAGGCTGTATAACTAAAGAATGAGTCGAAAATTTAGAATGGATTCTGTATTAACCAAGAAATGCCTGAAACACTCTTAACTAAGAGATTCTGAATTTCTCAGGTGTTTTTATATCTGGGCTGAGAAATTATATGATGTACCTATGGGGAGGCTTGTTTCAGATTTAATTGAAACCATTTTATTATATTTGCTAATTTTAAGAATTTAAATACAATTTTTATACATTTTGATGTTAATTAAAAATGTCAGAAAACAAAGTGAAATAAGAGCTGATGTACTTAAGAGTTTACATAATAAACTCTGAGATAGAAGAGTAGTTAAGGAACAAAATCTCAACATGAGGGGCTGAAGGGAAGCTTCTGGTTCTGAGCACCTCCAGCTCTTGCAGAGGACCAGAGTTTGCTTCTTGACACCCTAGACAAGGGGCTCACAACTGCTGTAACTCCTATTCCAGGGGATCTGACGTTTACCTTCATGAAAGTAGGTGTAAATTTTTGTAAAGCATTTATATAATGATTTAATTTTTTTTTCTACAAGGTCAAAAGAAATAGACTGGCAACCTTATTTTACTACACGCATGGTAGATGATTTTGGCACTCACCTACGAGTATTCAGAAAGGCCCAACAGAGAGTAACAGAGAAAGATGATCAAGTAAAAGGTACTGAACTTATTTCATTTGAAATTCAGGATTTAAAAATCTCTTATTTCTTTGTGTATTCTCAGTTATTCCTTGTTGTTCTAGGTACAGCAGAGGATCTGGTAGAAACTTTTTTTGAAGTTGAAGTTGAAATGGAGAAGGATGTTTGCCGGGATCTAGTGTGTACTTCTCCCAAAGATGAAGAAGGTTTTACTTTTATTATAACCCTTTTGAGTCCAGTCGCAGGATAGAGACAAGTTGGCAGAGCAAGTCTAAGATGGCATTTTTTTTTTTTTTTTTGCACAGGATAGCTTTGTATACAAAACACATAAACAAAACACATATGCAAAAGGATTTATTGTAATCCTTTCAGTTTCTGCATTCTTTTCCCATCCTGAAGGTTATCTTTAAATAATTGAACATTTATTATTTTAAGAACAATGGTAATTTCAATTTATTATCTCTACCCCAAGAGTATAATTAATTTCAAATAAAATGTTTAGATTGTTTTATGCTGTTTTTTTTTATTTGACTAGATACTGGAATCAGTGCTTCTTGATGTTCAAATAAAATTTCTCTTGATGAGAAGTTAGACAAATTTTAGGTAGAGATTTTTTTCTTTAATTTCAGTTTAGTCTCACGATTAGGTGTTTCCTGTTCGGCATGTACTTTTACCAGTGGGATTAGCTGTTGAGTTGTTTCGCAGGAAATTTCCATGTGGGAACAACAATAAGGAAGAATTAGTAGTTTTGGAAGGGTTTTTTTTTTTTTTTTTTTTTTTTTTTTTTTTTTTTTTTTTTTAGTGTTAAGAATTTGCTAAACTTTTCTTACCTTTACTATTATTTTATTCTTTCCCATTTTTTCCTTTTTCCTTTTTATACTTGTTATTAAGTTCAGTTTCAGTTTTCACTGCCGGTTCATAAACATTGTGTGACATAGTAGTTAAGTAACAAGGAAGTATGCTTCTGAGGTGAGTTTTCTTAAACCAGTATACTAGAAGAGCTTATAGCCACATGGTTTTCACATGCTGAGATTGTAAAAGTGCTGCTTTCCTGAAATAACTACTACGTTTTCTTTACATGCACAAATAACTTCTGAGTATGCAAGGATAATCAATACATAACAGAGGTGAAAAGTACATTGTGCACTTAAAACTGTCTTAGAGAAAAACAATTTTGTCATTAGAATTTCTCATGCTTAATAAGACTGGTTCAAACTGTTATGATTAATGAAGTCATATTTGGAGAACAGCGAAGACAGTTTAGTGAACATGTGTAAGTAGCAAAGTAGGCAGCTGTTACAAACATGGACAATCTTAAAAATGTTTTTTATAATAAGAGTAGATAGAGACTCTAGATTTTCTCATGTTGTTATAGCTACGTTTTCTCTTTTTAGGATTCCTAAGGGATTTGTGTGAGGTTTTATTATATTTATTGCTACCTCCTGGAGATTTCCAGAGCAAGATCATGCGATACTTTGTCAGGGTAAGACTAAATTCATACCAAATAATGACATAAAGGAAGGTAAAGCAATAGTTCCCAGAATATTTGATCACGAGACCCAATTAAACTTCATAATTATTGAAGCATCAAGGAGCTTTTTAAAATGTGATTCTTATCTATACTATATACTGTATATGCTATACTATATATGTATTATAAAATAAAAAAAAACATAATTTTAAACCATGAGTATGTACTCCATTAACTGATAGATCACGGACAGTTACCTTGTTACTTTTAAAGTCTTACTATATGCTTGTTAGAGTCTGAGAATAAAATGTAAATAAAGTGTCATTACATAAATGGGTTTGACCGAGTTTATTCTTTGAGACATTTGGATTTATGGCTACATTACCCTGAGCTCACCAATCTTGTCTGATCTCGTAAGCTAAGCAGGGTTGGGCCTGGTTAGTATGACCTTGGGGACCTTTTCTGAATTCTCCAGAGGTCATTGGCCAATACTTTTGAGAACTGCATTAGAGTTAGGTGCTTTAATCTTTGGTTATAATACATAGACTTTTTTTTTTTAATTGAGAAAATATCCATACAATATATTCTTACCATGTTTCCTCCCTGAGATCTCCCTACCCACCTACCTCATGTTCCTTTTTTGTGTCTTTTTTCAAACAAAACAAAGCAGAAAACAAGAAACAGAAAAATCTCAAACAAACTAGCAGAAATACAGTAAGACAAAACAAAACAAAACATGAAGTCCACAAACTGTCAGTGGGTTCGTCTTCGGTTGGCCAACTACTCCTGGGCATGGGACCTTCCCTGAAGTGTGGTTGGTATACCCTGTGAGAATCCAGAGGAGAAAGTTGGTTTCCTCTTTGCCAATAGCTTTAGTTATAGATGGCTTCTTGGTTACAGGTTGGACTTTGTATTGACTTCCCCTCTCAGTGCCGGGACCCTGTCTGTCTTGAACCTGTATAGGTTTTATGTATGCGGCCACAGTATTTGAGATTATATGTGAGTCCTGTTGTGGCTGAATGATAATGTTCCCTTGAAGTTACCCATCACCTTTGGCTCTTAAAATCCCTTTGCTTCTTCCTTTACCTCACTTTTTGAACCCTTAAATGAGGGGTTTGGTGAAAATACCACTTTTAGGACTGAGTGTGGCAAAGACTCACTCTTTCTGCATATTATTCAGTTGTGAGTCTCTGTGCTAATTCCATTCTGCTTCAACAAGAACCCTCATAGATCTATGAGTATAGCAATATATTATTAAGAGTCACTTGATTCTATGTTCCTTTATTGCTGTGTTCCTTTAGCTGAAGAATATTAGTAGGGTTTTTTTAAGCCCATGACCCTATCCATTCTCAGGCTCTTGGTCATTTTAGCAGTGTCAGGTATGGGTTCTGAATCAGTGAGCCTTAACATCCAGTGAGAAAGTGATCGATTAGACCTGTTACCCCAGCGCCACTGTTGTACCAGCACATCACCGAGGGAGTTCACCATCGCAAGTCTCAGGTTTTATAGCTAGGTGGTACTGATTGCTCTCCCCCTCCAGTAGATGACCTTTCAGTATCATGAGTGCTCATCATTAGGGGTGAAGCTTCTCTTTAGACACTGGATTAACTCTTCCATGTTTGATGGCATAGTTATAAAACTCTGTGTAAATACAAATTTTGGCTTTGACTGATGGTTCGGAATGAAAAGAGAAGTGCATATCCTGGTAAAGGGGGTTCCCATTATGTCTTTTACTAGATTCAGATCTGCACTTTTTTTTAATTCTTCTGCCTAGTTTATCAGTATTTAAATTTTTCAGTCTTAAGCCCTGTTCTTACCCATCCTGTGGCTTTAAATCCTGTCCAAATGCTGATGAGCTGTGACTTTGTGTCTTTCGTTCAAACTTTGCTCTGAATTCCTTGTTACTCTGACCAGCTCCTCACTTGAAATAGCTACTTGATTAACTCAGTTACTCTTAACCACAATGAAAGTGCTAAGGCTGGAGAGACGGTTTCTTGGCTAGCTGCTCTTACAGAGGACCAGAGTTCAGTTGCCAGAACTCACTGCTGTGTGAGTGCAAATTTGTAGTCACTATGTAAATCAGGTAGCTCTCAAACATCTGTAGCTCTGTTCCAGGAGAGCCAAGTTCCTCTTTGAGCTACTGAGAGTACTCACATTCATGATGTAGCACACATACACAGGTAGGCACATGGACAGGTAAGAGAAAAAAACCTGGAACATCAAAATGCAAGTTTTATTTTAGATTCTATGTCATGTCCCCAACTTAGCTTACCGCTCCCCTGCTTCCTTTACATTCCAGAGAGTATATTATAGCCATCAAGCAAGGTTTTCAAATCTGGAGTCCTCCTGGATTCTGTGTGATGTGGTTTTTATCGCAAGCCTTTATGACATAGTGTCAAAGAAAACTTACTTTGTGATGTAAAGTTCCAAAAAGGGATTATATTCAGGGATGGTTCAAATGGGAGAAATAAAGCTTTATTATAGAGCTACAACTAAATCTGAGTATGGGAAAAAGAAATGGAAATTTATAGACAAGGAAGGGGGGGTGATCAGTGGATTGAACATTACAGTTTTATTATCCATTCTTCTAATGGTGGGTATCTAGTCTGATCCAGTTTTTGGCTATTTCGAATAGAGCAGCAATGAACATGGATTTTTTTTGTGGTAGGATCTAGGGTCCTTTGGGTGTATGTCCAAGAGTGACATAGTTGGCTCTTGAGGTAGATCTATTCCCAGCTTCCTCAGGAGCCACCAGCGTGGGCGAATGTTCCCTTTACCCGGCATCCTCGCTGGCACGCCAGCTCGCTTTATTTTCATAGGTTAGGCTGACCATGGTGCTGTCCTTCCACATCAATTAGCAATTAAGAAATGCCCTACAAACATGACTACAGGCCAGTCTGACTTGGATAGTTTTTTAGTTGAGCTTCCTTATTGACTCTTCAAGTCTATATCAAGTTGATAGCTAAAGCTAACTCTGACAGATGAAAGATAAGGGGTAGCCATGGTTACACACCCTCATTAGGATTCTTGCTAGAGGTAGACCATGATGATCAGATAGCAAGAGCGAGGATGAGAAATTTGATCCAAGATTGAGGGTAGAGGCATTCTAGCTAAACACCTTTGGTTAGATTATTGTGAAAATGTTTGCCACAATGATGAAAGCAGGTTGAGGTCTAACTTGGAAGAGGCTTTAACTAGAGTTGGGTTGAGGAAAAAGCTGTACTAGTCAACTGTAGTTACACTGCTTTCTCCCCACAGAAGTACCATTTTCTTTTTTCCTCACTGACGGTTGTCTCATGCTTCTTTATTCTCATTCAGAATGACTTTCGTTACTCTCTTAGCTAGTTTATGTTCTGTTTTTTCCCAGTTCTGAAGGTATAGCTGAGTTCTTTTCCTTCATAGTATTTACTGTATTTAAAGCGATAAATTGTTTTTTTGTGTTTACAAATTGGTGATTTTCTCCATAATGGGATAGGAATGGAGACTATACCAACCAGTATCTATATTGTTGTTAAGTCTAGTGGTTAGCTCAGTGTGTGATATGTAGCCCATACAAACCAGTGACTCTTGGGATGAAAGATGAAGCCCTGTTTGTCTTTTTGGTGGTTGTGGCTTACATGCTAATGCAGAGCCAAGAATGAAGCTATGCTGTGTGAAGTGACATTATTGTTTAGAAATATACAAAAAGGTAGTCAACGTGTTTGTCTTGCTGTCGATTGCTTTAGGACAGATTTCATTCTTTTAGTCAAATCTACTTTAGTACAACACTGATTTCAGTTTTGTTCACTTATAGGTAGCTCTTTATCAGTTTTCTTTGTTTAAATTCAAACTTTTACTTGGCTTGTTTTGTTTAGATTAAATGATAAAGAGGTCTTTCTGTGGTATGGATCTTGTTGATGCATAGATTGTACAAATGCAGTAATTGTCTGAGGTGATTGCTATTGAACTACTTCTCCTTTCCTCCTATTACTGTGCTTTATTCACTGAAGGATTCATGGATTCAGTAACTTCTATTGGCATTTGGTGCAGTCTTTTAGAAATTTGAGCTCTTGGACCAGCAAGAAGGCCCAGTGGGTAAAGGCATTTGCATCAAGCCTGATGACCTGAGTTCAGTTTTCAGAGTCCACATAATGGAAGAGGAGGCCATGCAAGTTTTCCTCTGTCCACGCGTGCTGAGTTGTGTCCCCCCAACCACCATGTAAAAAAACATGAAAGGTTGAGGGCCTTACTTTAAGAGTTGCAAGCCAGAGGCACACTATTATGCATCCCTGGGATTGCATCCCTGGGCCTACAGGGATACAGTATAATCCTGTGACAAACCCTCGTCCTGCCAGGCATTTTATGAGGAGAATTAGAAGGCCAGAGTAGTTTTCTAAGACAGAGTCACTAATTATGTTAAATAATAAACATAAAATGACATTTATTTCTTTCCAAGCTGTTGTTTTCTCATTTTGAAAAGAAACTAGAAAACCGATTTTGGGGAATTGAATTTTTTCCTTATAAAGTACATTTTAAATTTTGGACTTGTGGATTAGAAACAGAATTTGAAGGAATTTTCATATATAAAAATATTTTTAAAGACATTAGAAAGCTTGGCATAGTAGCTTGTGCCTATAATCCCAAAAATTAGGAAGCTGAGGTGGGAGGGTTAGGTATCTAAAGTCATCCTCAGATACATAAAAAGTTTGAGGCCAGCTTCTGTTACCTGAGACCCAGTCTCAGGAGTAAAACAAGGAAGTTAGAAGCTGCAGCTCACTTTGAAATGATCAATTCCTTATAATCTAGAACCGTAAAGAAATTCAATCTCAGTGTCTAGGTTATTCGTCCCCACATTATTGCTTGTTAAAATTCTAATTCAGTATGGGGGGGTAATGGGTGTTGGTGACACTGTTTGCTCTTGCAGGATTATACAGTATTTCTTTAAAGAAAAAAGACTTCTGAATGCATAAGTGTATACACGCACGCATGCACGCACGCATGTGTGTCTTACTTAGTTATGTAAATACGGTATTGTTAGCATTATGCGTATTCTCAAGAATGAATTTTGATAATTTCAGATATCACAGGTATTAAAGTATAACTGAAACCTTCTATAAAAGTCTATGTTAGGGCTGGGGATTTAGCTCAGTGGTAGAGCGCTTACCTAGGAAGCGCAAGGCCCTGGGTTCGGTCCCCAGCTCCGAAAAAAAAAAAAAAAAGTCTATGTTAGTATCAGTTCTAAATCCTTATGTCTTCATTTCTATAAATGTGCAAATAAATGACCATGTTGGACTTAAAATAGCTTAGAGGAGTGGGTAAATATATTTAAAGATAAGTAAATAACTAGGTTACTTGAGGAATTGTGTTTATATATGGGAGTTCCTAGGCAGTGCTCTGTGTCAGGGAAATGTAAGACATAAGAATAATACTAAAAGACAAATATTGGAAATAAAGGCACAGCTGTGCTTTAAACTTGCAAGTGAACAAAGTTCAGCTGGAAGGCTCAGGGAATCATTGGTTCTTAGAAGGAAGGGCATAAAAACTGCAAGGCCTAGGACTGTAGATGATGCGGGTATTTATTTATTTTTTTATTGTGAAAATACTCAGCTGGAGGAGACACTTGTGTTCCAGTTATTCAAATTTATCTAATGTTGATACTCCATGGTCCTTGTTCCATCTCATCACTTGAAGTAAACGTGATCTCACGCTGATGTGTATCCTCTCCTTTTTAGTTTTAGATACATCTAATGCAGATTCTTGAGTCTATAAACACCTTTATATATTTTGTCTTTTAAGAATTCACATAAATACTAATATACCAGAGGTGTCCCTTTATTGCTTTTTTAAATAATTCCCCTCTAATTGTCACAGAGATGTGGTTTAAGTTGATATGGGTAATTTTATCTGATTTACATGGAGGCGCTGGCTCACCTTTTATACTGTGGCTGTGAGCCATCTCCCCTGCTTCCTGACTCACCTTTTATAAGGCCGCAGTGACTCCATGTCTGTGTGTTACAGCTCTTACTATAGACTTGACAATATGCTAAATTAATTCAGCTATGTATTATTAACCTAATTTTAGGAGATCCTTGCACGAGGAATTCTTCTTCCATTAATAAATCAACTCAGTGATCCTGATTATATTAATCAATATGTCATATGGATGGTAAGTACCTTTTAAATTGTGACCTGTATTTGAGTGTCTAAAATAGGATTTTAGCAGTAAAAGTAATGTCTGGAGATCAGATTGATAAACCAACAGTATGTTAAAGAAATGAAATACAAGGAATTTTTTTTTTTTGTTCTTTTTTTCGGAGCTGGGGACCGAACCCAGGGCTTTGCGCTTCCTAGGTAAGCGCTCTACCACTGAGCTAAATATCCCCAGCCCCAATAAAAGGAATTTTAAAAAAATCGCTCTACATTTTCTAGTATCTTCCTTACTATTATGGTGCTGCTACCATTTATTTTACAGTAATGGCTTTTACTGCCGGTGTTATCTAGACATACTTTTAACAATGCTTCTATATGTTACATCTTACCTATCTGAAATGGTTAGGACCTGTCTTGCTGGCCCCAAAGTATGAGGCTTATGGTTTTAATATTCTGGTCTTCAGGCTTCATTTTGTAGTATTTCATTTTAGTAGGTTTTAGTAGGTCAGGTGAATTTTTAGCGAATTTCTTCCCCCTCTTTTGTAACTATTACAGTTTTAGTGGTTATTGTAAAAGTTAGAATGAGCTGCTTCAACAGCGTAAGTATAGAACAGTGTTTCATGTCTAGTCTGTGCCTTGCCCTGTGGACTCATGTCACGTATATTTTATATACTGTACATGTAAAGAATTCATTTAGTAGTCTGACTTAGGCTTTTGTATCATAGTTTCTTTAAAAAAAAAAAACTAAGGAAAAAGAAAACCTGAGTATCAGTCTACATGTATCATTTTTAATGATCCACATTTTTCTTATAATTTTTAATTTTTTTCTTATTTTCTTTTATTCTGAAAATTTTCTTGTAGGATTTGTATAATTTTTATACTTGTTGGCCACAATAGTGTTCAGCTCACTGAGCCTTCGCTTATTGGGAAATGTTCTCTCTAATATTCCGTAATACCTCTATTTTCTCTAGAGTGCTCGCCAGTTTTATGTTAGTACTTTTAAAGGTATTTGATTAGAAAATAAGCTAGTCTTCTTGCTTTCCTTGTTTCTAATGAGAAGCAAGCGTCAGTATCATGACAGTCTGTTTTTGTGGCTCTGAACCAGTGGAGTCTCTAGTTCTTTGGCTTTCTGCTGAGAGTTAGAGGAGTTTTGCTACCTGTTCATAGCTCTGTTGTTTGGCCTAGTTGGAAGTGTTTTATCTAAAACAGTGATTAAAATAGAGATCATTGCGCAGCTATTAAATGCTCAGTTACTCACCGTGTGATAACAAAGCCATGAGTAAGTCTAACATAGTCCCCTCCTGTAGTTGCTGACTGTGCTTGTAATAAGGGATCGTTCATCACTATGAGTTTGTAAATGAGACTCATCCTATCTGTATTCTTACTCAGCCTTGTTCTCTTGATATTTTTCTTGTTTTTATATTTCTATTACTCCCACCTTTAAAAAAAGAACAAAACAAAACAAAACACTGCCTTGGTGCTGTATGGGAAACTTCTTGGGACACCCAAGATGTATGTCTACTCACTCCAGAAAGGGAACCGATGGCAGACCAAAGTAATAATTACACCAAATAAACAATGACTTATTACTGAGACTACTAATACCAGCCCAGGCCGAGAAACTTTGTAAACTTGCAGAGCTACAACTTTTCTAAGTCAATTCCCATGTTGGGGGTAGGTTATTCAGTTATGTACCTGCTTTTAAATCATCCCTGCCCCATGTAAGAAACACCTTGTCTACATCCCCATAGTAGTCCCAATAATAATTCATTGGTTCACTTGACTTTGGTCTGCCATGGGCTCCCTTTCTGGAGTGAGGAGACGTATACATACTGGGTGTCCCAGGAAAAGTTTCCCATACAGCACCAAGACTGGTTTTTTTTTTTTTTAAAGGTACAAGTAATGGAAAAATTAAAAAAAAAAAAAAAGAAAGAAAGAAAGAAAGGAAAATACCAAGAGTACAAGGCAGAGTAAGAATAGAGATGAGTGTCTAGCCCTAGTTGACTTGATTTCTTTCCACCCTTTACAGTACTAACGAACTTTGACTCTGTTCCTGTTGACTTCATCTTCTGGTTTGAAGTCTTTTGGTTTAGCTTCAGCCACCTCGACTTTCTTACTTGTCACTCATTCTGAGCATGGTGCTGTGCTTTTCAGTATATAATATGTGTGCTTCTGTTTGCTTTATGTATAGTGTGTGACATTTTGATGTAAGCGCCCGCACGGTGCTTTGTCCTTTGGTTACACACTTGGCTTGTCGTAAATGGTGTGTGCCTGTGGTCTCATAGTGAACGTTTGTCTTAGTAAGCAATCCCTTGCCAACCTATTCTTTAAAATTTTATTTTTAGATCCGTGATTCAAATTGCAACTATGAGGCCTTTATGAACATTATCAAATTAAGTGACAATATTGGAGAGTTAGAAGCAGTCAGAGATAAGGCAGCAGAAGAGCTACAGTACCTTAGATCTTTAGACACAGCCGGTGATGGTAAGTGATCTCTTCAAGGGCTACCCTAGCCTTAATAAAACTTTGAAGTTACATAAGAGGAATCTTAAACATCTACTTTTTAATGCTCAATTTAAGCATTCCTTGCTGTATTAACATGTTCTTAGAGTAGCAGCATTGTTTTCGTAAATGTGAGGGTGATGGCATTGCAGTTTCTCCATCGAACACGCAGATAATAGGTATGATTAAATTAGAGGATATAAGTAATTTAATGAAACAATTATCTTTTTATTGAAAGAAAATTGCTATATTATTTTGTTGATTTACAATGATAATGTTGAAAATATTTTGAAATATCTCAACCATTTTTTAGCTTATAATAAATTTGTTTTTCTTTCAGATATTAACACTATCAAAAATCAAATAAATAGCTTATTATTTGTAAAGAAAGTATGTGACTCAAGAATACAGCGGTTACAGTCGGGCAAAGTAAGTATAAAATACTTGTAAAATAATGCCTAGTTTGTGGAAAAACCTAGGATATTAATTAATGGAGCTATTTACAACAGGAATTAAACAAAAAGAACACATGTATGTGTATGCTTGCACTGCTCGTGTGTGTGTGTGTGTGTGTGTGTGTGTGTGTGTGTGTGTGTGTGTGTACTAAAAGTATCTTCCATGGTTATTTTCTAACTTATTTTGAGATAGGATCTTCCCGTGAACCTGGAGCTTACCCGACAACTACAGTAGCTGGTCACTGTCTCTTCCATATCATCCAGTACTCGGGACGTAGAAACAAGCCTCTGTGGCTGGGTGTTTTGGATAAGTCCTGGGGATCTGAACTCAAATCTTCACGCTTGCACAACAAGCACTTTGCCAGCTGAGCATATTCTTAGCCCCAAAGCAATAACTGTACGTGATACAGTATGCTACTTTCCAAAGCTGTCAGGAAGACTCATCATAACACTGCTTGAAAGTTGTGCAGTGCTGGTGGACTCTGGTGACCTCTGTTAAGCTATGAAGCAAGGTCTCAGTTTTATAGGATGAGGTTTGTTAAAGTTGTCAAGAATGTGGTTTGCTTTACCCAATTATTAGTAAAATTTATGTGATGATAAGATGAATTTGACAGCTGTTTCTGAAACACTTTGATGTATCAGGACATTAGTTTCTGAGACTGCTTATGGACACAGAGAAAGTGATGTGGTAGTCTCTCGAATCAGCACGTGCACTACCAACATCTGATGTGCAAATTGTCCTAACAGGTAATGGTACAGCAGATTATATTGGTCTACTGCTAGCCCACAATGTTTTAGTTAGTTGGTATAAACAAAGTCTGAAGCCCAATTGGAGATGACTAGAGATGAGTACAGAAAAGGAAGTGTTCATGGTCAACTTGTATATCATGTGTGTTCTTGCTTGCCTTTCTTTGCTGGGATAACACTGATCAAAAACAACTTCAAGAAGGAAGCATTTTTGTCTTACACTTTAGGTCACAATCCATAATGAAGAGAAGTTAGGGCAGGAATTGGAGTGGAAACCATAAAAGAATATTGCTAACTGACTTGTTCTTTGGCTCCTGATGCTAGTTTCTTACACAGTACAAACTCAAGTAGTCTAGTGAGCTGTCCATAGTGGGACGTGCCCTCCCACTTGCATTATCAGTAAAGACAGTAACCAACCTTTCTGGTGTCTGTTTGCCGTGTCTGTAAAGTCAGGTTGATAGTAACTAACAGAATTGCTATACAGTTTAAATGAAGTAATATATGGAATGCATCTAGGGTAGTGCCTGGCACTAAATGCTGCTTTAATTTTGAACCTTTTCTCTACTTCTCTGTGGGTAGCTATTTTACTGTATTGCTCTGACTATATAGTTTACTGTTTATATAGTCTGAAAGAAATATATAGGTTTAATAGTAATAGATGTTTTACTGTGTAAAAAGCAACATTGCTTTTTTGGATATATTTCTTCCTCTTAGATAAATGCTAATCAAAATGAAAAGTTAATGAGGTTCATTATGGATTTTTGAATACATGAAACATTCAAACATAGTCTTTTGCTTTTATTTCCTGTAATGTGTGTTTTATTGTAGAATATGTAGAAATAGAGAATACATGAAAACACAGTGATACAGATTATTTTATATTGGAGAAGATAAATGTTTATTCTATTTTAAATGGTTATTTGCTAACTATTTCTTAAAATGAATAGGCATTTAGAGTTACTGAGAAGAGTATTTTATTGGGAACCATCATATATGGAGGGGAATCTTTGTTTTTGTCACATTTTGATAGAATATTGCATTTTCTTATATTCACATAAACGTCCGACCCTTATGATTAATGATTGAAGTATTGAAGATTGTATCCACTTGTGTTTGTAGGAAATAAATACTGTGAAGCTAGCAGCAAACTTTGGGAAACTTTGTACAGTCCCCTTGGACAGCATTCTTGTAGACAATGTTGCACTACAATTTTTTATGGGTAGGTAAAACTTTATTTAAATAATAGAGAAATTAATATTTTTTGGGTTTTGAACTTGTGGTATGAATACAAGTAATACAAAATTTCCAAAACATAATAGTTTTAAGTGTATAGTTCAGTGATATTAAATACATTGTTGAGGTCCAAGCATTCCACGTCTCTCTCTCTATACTGGTTCTTCTGTTTCTTCAGGCAGACTTCCTACTTATGGAAGTGATTGACTTACTTTCTCAGCATCCTCAGGATTCCTCCATGTTGTAGCATATGCCAGAAGTTTCCTCCTTTCAAGGCTGTAGTCTACATGAACACACATGTGTGCATGTGTACTTACCTCCCTGTCCCCCAGTCCCCTTTGCATGTCTGCATATCCTCACAGGACTCTTGGGTTGCTTCTGTAATTTAGTTAGTGTGAGTCAGGTGACAGTGTGTATAGATATATAAGTAGCTTTTTAAGATACTTCTTTCTGCTCTGTTAGGTATATCACAATAACTGGAATTAGTGAATCATATTAAGTTTTTGTACTAATTTCTTGAAAACCCACCATACTTTTTTTCAGTGACTGCCCCGTTTTACATTTTCACTAGTTCACTCTTCCAGGTCTTTCTAGGCTTCCTTTAGAATTCTCTCAGGCTCTGCTAGTACTTCATCATGGAGTTGGCTTCTTGTTTTGCTATCTTGCATTTAATAATTTAAAGTATTGGTGAATTTTGGCTGATTATTTTGCATTCCAATTTGAGCTTATTTTTTTTTCTTTAGAAACTATGGAGGTAGATATTTGTTTGGAAATAAAAATGCTTTTCATAACTAATGAACATTTGGCCAACCATTTTTAACATAAATCATAGAAATTCTAGTATGTTTTAAAATTCATTGAGAAATGATACTTTATTGGCTCAGTACTTGGTAAATGGAAGCAGAAGGATTAGGAGAACAAGGCTGTCATCCCTATAGCAGTTCCATGGCCAGCCTGAGATACACGAGTTCCTGTCTCAAAACAAACATACAAAAATAGTGCTTTATTGGAAACATGTAATATATAAATTATATTTAGTTGTGAATGATTTTGTTTTTATGCTGATTTTATAGTACTTACATATTTTTAATATCACATTAGAATTGTCTTTATATGGTAGACATTTCTAGTAAAAATCCTTGAGTCATCTTGTTTGATCAAAGTATATGTGGTTTCATACAATGCTAATCTTAATTTTAATATATCTAGAAGATTTCATGTTAGTACTAACTTTTATTCAGATTGAATATTGAATGTTGATAAAGTAGTTAGTAATGTAAAGTCTCATGAAGCATGTTCACTAGAAATTTTATCTTCAAGACATGACTAAAAAGCTTTGAGTTGAGCATAGTAATTTGTGCCTATCCTCATAAGGATTAAGTAGGAAGATCTTAAGTCACAAGCCAGCCTGGACTGCTAGTGAGATTTTTTTTTTCTCAAAAACAAAGAAAATGTATTCTCCTGTTTCCTATATAACTGTTATTTAGCATAACCAATTTACAATTACATTTTAACATTACTTTTTGACTTTAGAGACTTAGTAAAAACCTTTTGCTTTTAAGCTTTTACTTATTTTTTAAGATTAATATAATTTTATCATTTTCCTCTTTCTACACCTTCTCATGTACTCCACCTTGCTCTTCAAATTGGTGACCTCCTTTTTCTTTAACTGTTTACATACATATATATATATACATATATATTTCTTAATATCCAACAGAGCCTGACCTGTCTGTATAATGGTACTTGTAGGTGTTGTTTTCAGGGCTTACCATTTGGAGTTGGATGACCCGGTGATGTGCTCTTCCCCTCTCAGCTTTTCTTAGTTGCCTGTAGTTCTTTGTGTAGGCTTGAGGACACAAGGATTTTTTTCCAGTCCGCTTCAGTATGTGAAATGTAGAGTTCTGGATATTTGGAATTGTATCCTTCGTATTTGTCATGCAGTAACATGAACCTAAAAGTACAACATTAGTAACTGTCTTTCCTGTGGCGTCTGTGTGGTAGATTATATGCAGCAAACTGGAGGCCAAGCACATCTCTTCTTCTGGATGACAGTGGAAGGGTACCGGGTTACAGCCCAGCAGCAGCTAGAGGTTCTATCGAGTCGTCAGAGAGATGGTAAACAACAGACCAACCAAACCAAAGGTCTTTTAAGAGCAGCAGCTGTTGGAATTTATGAACAGTATTTATCTGAAAAGGTAAGGGTTCATTATGGCCACCATTTTCTATCTTTGGCAGCATCATTCATAATGATTTCTGTGATACTATACTGGACATGTTGGCTTCAGTCACCTTACCTGGTTTATTCCTGAGGATAATCTTCCAGTGTATTTTTATTATCATTGCTCAAGAGAGAAATCCAGTGTTTATAAAATCAAATAAATATGTCCAGGTTCATGGAAAAATACAAATTGACTAGGTCAAGACTGGTAGTGACTTTAGATTCAAGGACATGATGGCTGGAAATGAGGGTACAGAAATAGAACATGTGATAGAAGGAGAAGAGAGCTGCAGGTGGACCTTAGCGTACAGCACCAGTCTAGCTTGCACAGGCCTTTAGTTCAGTCCCAATACCATATAGAAAGAAAGACAAGACTTTGTATCTGCATTTGTACCATATGTTTTGAAATGGAAGTTCTAGTAATAGATTTGCTTTCTGATTTAGTTTGTTCCTATATCACATTGCAAGTTGGTACAACATTGGTTACTAAAACAAATTTCAGGTAACAGAAGTCATTCAGAAGGGTTGCCTGGTGTCAAATAAGTGAGTTATATAATACTTACATTCTTAACTACTCACTGCATGACTGATTATCTCCTGATGACAATGTATTCTGTATGCCAAACTCTACCAGGATGACTTAAGTAAATCCTTATTAATCCTTAATAGGAATCCTGAATAACTTATGCAGAACTATCTCCATTTTTTCCAATTGAGGAGTAGGGCCTAGTAAGAGGAAATTTGCTCAGTAAAAACCAAGAGTTAAAATCTGTCTGCCGGGGCTGGAGAGAAGGTTTAGGACGCAGGAGCACTGACTGCCTTTCCAGGGAACCTGGATCTATCCACAGCACCCATAGGGCAGCCTACAGCTACCTGTGAGTCCAGTTTCAAGGGATACAACACCCTTTTCTTAATTCTTTGGGCACCAGGAATACCTGTGATACATAGAACAAAAGAATACTTAGATATTTAAAGTAAAAACTCTTAAAAAAGAAAAAAAAGTCAGTCTTATGCAATCTACAGAATGGAGAAAACACTATGGCTGTCTTTTAACTTAAACATTGAAGTGGTTTTTTGAAGGCAGTGGTTCTGATCAGAATCATAAATGATGTGATTCTGTTATTACCTCCTATTAGTGCTTACTTATTCTTAGAAATTACAAAGAACATTATTATTTTTTTTAGGCATCTCCAAGAGTTATTGTTGATGACTATTTAGTAGCAAAATTAGCAGATACTTTGAATCATGAAGATCCAACTCCAGAAATCTTTGATGACATTCAGAGAAAGGTACTAGTAGTCTGTTTCTTGAAAAAATATTTCTGTTTGCATACAGGTTAGTTACTGAAATGATGGTAGGGTAGTAATAACTTAATTACAGAAATGTAAATGACTTTTTATTTCCTTGTATGGACAATAAGAAAAATCTTTATTTTGAGTTGCTTTGTTTGAGTCTGAATTAAGAGCAAGACAGTGAGTAGTCTTAGAGTCCATATATATATATATATATATATATATATATATATATATATATACGTATATATATATACACACACACATATATATATATGCCTCAAAACCTCATCTTAAAATAAGTCTTCAAAATATATAATTGTTTCTTAGAAAGTATTGCTTCCTAGAGCATAAAAATGGTGTAGTTTCACATAACTTATATTAAGGTGGGACCCTTTTAGTCATTGAAAGATACAGATATGTTACATTATCTTATTGTTGATGCTTTTAAAATAAAGATACATTGTAGAAAAAAATCAGTGACGCTTTTGCAATGCTTTATGTAGTAAAAGCATTGGTTAATGTGCATTAATTTTTGAATACCTAAATTATTTTAACAGGTATATGAATTGATGCTACGAGATGAAAGATTTTATCCTTCCTTTAGGCAGAATCCACTCTATGTGCGAATGCTAGCCGAGCTTGACATGTTAAAAGATCCCAGTTTCAGAGGATCAGATGATGGGGACGGAGGTAAGGTAGAAAGTGTTTGTGTGTGCCTCAGTGTGCATTCTGATTACCAAATAAATGACCTTTGAAACATAATGAAAGATGGTTGTTTTTAAAATCTAAATGTGAATTGTAATATATTTTAAAGTATATAAATGAATGTCAGAGTAAGAATGTTTTCTTATGTAGGTCAGCCAAAATATTTTTATGATGATTTCCCTTTTGCTAATAAGTAATCAAGAAGTGACCCTTTTGTGTGACAGGTCGAGTAATTGAGAGTGATGACTGAGGAGAGAAGCAGTGCCTCTGAGAGTGTGTGCAGGCTGAAAAGCTGAGGACACGGTTAGAGCTGCGTCCTCTAATTGTGTCACTTTCAACTGCTCAGTCATTAAGGATGAGGCTTTTACTAGAAGCCGAGGACATTCGTTTCTAGCTTTTGTTTTTTGTCAAATGATGACACTGAGAATGAAATGGATTTGTGTGACATGTTCTACTGAAATGCTTTGAGGTCAGAGGACATTAGATGTCCCCCTCCTTGCGCTCCTCACCACCTTTGTGGAGCAGGGGATTTGCTGCAAGCTCCTTTTCTTGTCAATGTGGAGTGATATTCCATCGTCATACCTCCAAACTTTTGTGTGTTAAAATGTTTTATGAGGGAAAGCACAACCTAAAGTTACTAAGTGGAAAATAATATATTCTGGGGAGCAAGTGGCCTTCAAACACAAACTCCTAATTCCAGTGGTTATTTAATTGTGATAACATTCAGAGATTGTGCTAAGGACCAACTATTTATCTGAGTTGGAACTTTCTGGTATGTTCTAATTAAGTAATCAGTATAAAGATAGTGGAAGTTTTAGATGAACTAATTACTGTAAGAAAGTTTTTGACTGTGACCATTTACTTATCCATAAACTTTTTGAACAGTATCATTTGAAAACAGAGATAGGGTAGTACTCAAGCCTTTTATTATTGTGTAGCTAAGGAAGTAGTTTATTTTTTTGAAATGTAATTTGTTTTGCAGGGCAGAGTATAGTAAAGCTGTACAGTTTACCAGTATTTCATATCACTGCTGGAAAATGTTACATGTTTTATGAAATTTGCAAAAGCATCTGTCAACTTACCATACTAAAATAGTAACTATTGTGAAGTATTTATTTGTATTTTCATCCATTCAGAAATTTTTATTGTTGTTGTTAATTTTGAAGTGGGTTTGTTGTTTAGTCCAGATGGAACAAGATAAACGGAGTCATGGTCAAGTAACCTAAGTGCTATGTGATTAAAAATTCTGATAGGACCTGCATATTCTACGTGAATAGACTTGGCTTACTGTGTCAGTTCACATTTCTAGCCTTTCATTCCAAATATTATACTTTAAACATAAATTAGGTTAAGATGTTTTGAATTGGCTTTGTTCTAAAGTACATGTACTTCTCTCATGTATCCGTTATTGAGTGTCTTCATGTTGAATCACTGATTGTAGATTGTAATTATATTGTGTGTGTGTGTCTATGTGTGTGTGTGCATGTATGTGTGCATGTGTGTGCGTGTGTGCATGTTTGTATATGTGTGTGCATGTGTGCATGTGTGTGTATGTGTCTGTATATGTGTGAATGTGTGCATGTGTGTGCGTGTATGTCTGTGTCTCTGTATATCTGTGTGCATATGTGTGTGTTTGTGTGTGCATGTGCGTGTTTATGCGTGTATATGTGTGTATGTGCATATGTATGTGCATGTGTGTATATGTGTGCATGGGCGCATGCACATGTTTGTGAGAGACACATGTTAAGGTCAGAGTACTACTTGGCAGATCCGTTCTTGGTTTTCAACTTATAGCTGTCACCCTTAATCTGCTAAGACATCTCGTTGCCCACATTTTAGGATAGTGTTTTATTGCTTTCTAATACTTTACTATCCTAACTGATAGATTTTTATACATTTTGCACATAGAAAGTAACTCAGTTGTGAAAGCCACATTATATTAGAGAAATAATATGATTTAAATGACTGTCAACTTGATTGTTTTTTATATGTAGATTCTAGTCCACAGGTCTAACATCTCAAGTTGTCTGCTTTCTGTTTAATTCTTTCTATATTACTACTTATTTTTGAAACTTTTCTTTGCTGGCAAGGCTTAAGAGGTCGCCAGACCACAGAATGAGTAGGAAACATTTAATTCCAAAGAAGGACAGTCAATGTATTTATTTACTTTAAGAATTATCTGCTTATAAACCAAAGAGTATTGCTAAATGAAATTTTCTGTAGGTCAGAGGTTTGGGGAACTAAGAAGTGGTCTTTGTATAACATGTTGTTTAGAATACAAGGCCACACCAGCTACCTCTTTCAGGATTGTACCAGTAATTCGGTCTTTTTGAAGATTCATTTTAAAAAATTAAATTTATAAATTATTAAGATCTGGAAAGGTACATTAACTTTAATCTGTATGTGAATATTGTTTTAGCATAGCTTTTTTCTTTTGTTTTTTGGGTGTTTTTTGGGTTTTTTTTTTGTTTTGTTTTGTTTTTTTTGTTTTTTTTGTTTTTTTTTTTTTTTAGCAGAGACACGTTAATTGAAAGTTTTATTTGCTTAGATATGTAATAAAACCCAAGGGGAAAGAAGAGCAGATTACTGCTTGTTAATAATCTTTGACTGCTTTGCTAATGTTTTATTTATGATTTTTGTTTGTTTTAAGTCAGCTTACAGAGCAGTGAGTCTCATGACATCTTGTACTTGTTTTCTCCTTTCCTATTTCTGACTATGTTTCTGTCTCTTTATAAGCACCCATCTTCAGGACCAGATACTTTCCTAATATTCATTTACATACGAAACAAAACTGTTTTCTTGTCATTATTGCTTAGCTTAATTAAATGACATTGCATACAAATAATTTCAGAATCTAGACTTCAGTGTTTTTATGCCAAATCTATGAGGAAACAGTGGACTATTAGATACTTTAAAACTAATATTTGTATCTCACACTGAAGACCGATACTATTTATATGACTTCTTAGTCTCTGCAGTTACCTAGTGCTCCTTACCTCCAGGCTCTTGCCATGTGCATGCTGCCTTAAACAGTATTGATGACGCATGAGAAGAAGTGTAAAGATGGTTCGCACTGGTACTTGGTACTTAAGTGGGAGCTTCTTTGTTCCCACCTGTCAGGCAGACGCATATTTTTATTTAATGCCTAATTTGTTTGGATATTTAAGAGGTTAGATACTATAAGTGAAAAACATTACTGTATATGATCTGTGTCGTTGATGTTTAAACTTTAAACACCAGCTTTGTACATTTTTGTTAGGTTTTGTTTTTGTTTCTATGTATTAAGCTGTGGTTTTCTTTTATAGAATCTTTTAATGGGTCGCCTACAGGAAGCATAAATTTGGTAAGTACAACTTATGGGTACTTTAATTAGTAAAGTAATTTGAAAATAATGTGACAGAGTTTTGATATATGTTAGTAAATATTAGGAGCCTCAATTTACTCCTTAGAATGAAAAGACATTGTTGTGGCTTTTAAAGAAATACAAACTCAATAAGATATATGTGACTTTGAGCTTTCATTTTTAAGAAATATGAGTAGATCACTTCTGCATAGGTACAGTTACATTTTATAAAGGAATTGATTTCTTTACCCCAGCACTTTGGAGGCAGAGACAGGGCATCTCTGATCTCAAGGCCAGCCTGATATACATAGAGAGTTCCCTGCCAGCTAGGGCTAGATAGTGAGACCATATCTTTCAAAGAAAAAAAAGCAGCTAAATTTCATCATTTTAAAATACTGTGTTCACATATTTATTATCTTTAAAACTTTAAATCATTTCTCTTACTTTCAAAGGAAATATTGAGTTGTTAGGCTGGCCTTCAACTTAGCTACGATTCTATGAAGAGACATGTGAAGAGACATGGTCAGCCAACTCTGAGAAGAAAACTTTTGAGGTCTTGGTTCTAGCCTCAGAGGCTTATTAGGCCATTATCATTATGGAGGGAAATTGGGGCATCAGACAGGCAGACATGGTGCTGGAGAGGTAGCTGAAAGCTGCATCTTGATCTGCAGACAAAGAGATTGCTGTGGGCTTTGGAAACTAAAGCCTACCCTTAGAAACACTTCCTGTAGTAAGGCCACACCTCCTGCTCCTTCCCAAACAGCTTACAAATTAGGAACTAAACATGCAAACATAAGTCCATGGGGGGCATTCTCATTCAATTACCACATATGCATAAAATGTACACAAAAACAAAATGCTTTTATTCAGACTTTTATAGCAGTTTTATCTTATTATTTAGGTTAAGAATTAAGAATGATAGGTTTTTAGCCTATAAACTCCACGGGTAATATTTGATGTTATGTTCAATAATGAACATATTTCTCTTATGCATCTGTTCTTGCCATTGGATAACATTTCCTAAAATATTGTTAAGAAGAAATATGATGTTCTGTGAAATATTCAGTTCAGAATTAAGGTGGATTGGGGAGATGGAGAAGGCAGAGAGGTAAAGGATGGCTTTTCAAAACTTCTACTTTTCTTTCCCTTCTAAATTTTCTCTAATAAGTTCAGAAGTTTATTGTGATTTGTGCTGTGTTTAGAGATTTATTGTCTTGTTCTGGCAACTATGTGGTTTCTTATGTGGAAATAACCCCATTAAATAAATGTAAGAGAGATCCAGAAATCTCTAGATCAGAAATCATATGGGAAGTCAGTGAATTGAATTGGGCGAAACTGTAATGCCATTTTATCTTGGAAATGAAAATGGAAAAGAGTAGCTATGATGCCTGAAATCTGTGCAGGTGTCAGGTGTCACCAGGACTAAACGTCATTATCCGATTATCTTAGGAAACTAACCAGAGAACTGCTGAAGATCACCAGTGTGGAATTGTTGTCAGGAAGTACTTGTTTTAGGACTCTTTTATGGAATGCATTTTGTGATAAATGACTTCCTGTTGAGTGGATGACTGAGTTTAACTCATTTAAATGTATTACACTCACTAATAACTTGCATCATTGTATTAGGTGTCTGGGACTAGATCATGAGGTATATGCATCTAACGTAGATAATATCTATGTCCTAAGGTTCCCAAGTGGTAGGAGCACAGGAATATAGCTCCCTCAGTGTAGTGAGAGCATGGAGTAAGGGGGGGGGTGTTGGAGCACATGCCATAAAAGGTATGTAGGAGGTGTGAATGGCGGACATGTACTTTACAGTTCTTAATACTGGTCCTGTAATATTTTGTCCCTAATTTTTCCTTACAGTCTTTAGATGACCTTTCAAGTGTGACGTCTGATGATTCTGTACAACTTCATGCCTACATTTCAGACACTGGTAAGAGACTTGTAGAAAACATTACTATTTAATATGAATTGTTTTAATATCCTTGTTATTTTTATATTAATTATTACATTCAGTTTGTTTTATGATTATATTTTCTAATTTTTTCCTTGAAGCACATTCTTTATTAAGTCCTGTAATATTTGGTTGCTTGTGTACATTTTTCTTTTCTGTGGTTGCCCCTATTAACATTTGAAAGTGCTTACTTTTCTAAGCATTTTTATCATTTCCAGTAAATTCTTTAAGCCATTCTTTTCCTCTTTGTGCTTGAATGTTGTTGATAGTCAATTTCCTAATTCCCATTTCTTTTTTCACGAAGATCTCTGATCTGTGTTTGCTTTCATGTACTCAAGAGTTGTTATAAATACCAAGGGCAGGCGGAATTGAACACATTCTCACAGAATCTCACTTATATTCTAATAGGTTGAGTAACCTAGTACTTTGCACTAGGCAGAGATAGGTAGGTGGATGGATGGATGGATACATAGATAGATAGATAGATAGATAGATAGATAGATAGATAGATAGATAGATAGATAGATAATTAAAAATAAATACGTAAAATAATATCCTTATCATTAACTGTCAACTTAATACTGTTAATGCATATTAGAAATTACAGTTTTCTTCCCTGGCCTCTCCCTGTTCCTGGAGTGTAGAAGTGTTTTTGCTGTACCTTACATGCTAAATTATACAGCTGTGTGCATCAATTAGATTTCATTTAGTTTTCATTTTACACATTAAAAAGATTTTGTTATGTAAATCTAGTTTTTAAAATAGTCTGAATTTTTAAAAGTGGCTTTGAATTTATGTGATTCTCAATGGCGTTAGAGATGCATTTTATACTCTTTTGTTGCTGGACTAAGTTATACTAAGTTATCTGTCACCCGTTTCTTCACCTTTTAAATGTAGTGGATATTCCTATTACTCTTCTTTTAGAAATCACTCAAGAACACAGTGTCAGTTCAAGTAGAGGTCTTTTTATTTTTCCCTTCAAGTTTTTGGCATAACTGTTTACTTTTTCCTTTCATAAATTTTTAAAGATTTGAAAAAGTCTCCATATTCTTTGGTGACTTTTCTTCTAATTTTAAATGTCTATTCATAGAGTAGGTTTTTATTTCTTAGGAATATTAAATTTTATATCTAGGAGAAGACATTTATGTCCATGTCTCTGGTGTTAATATTTCTATTTTTAGGCTGTTATGATTTTCTAGTTGTTTTATTTATTTGTTTATTTTTCAACAACATACTGTCCTTTAAAGGCATGAAAGCAGAAGGCTTTTTTAATAAATTGCTGTTTCTTTCATTCAAACATAGAGAAATTCTGGGAAGCAGCATCATACAGTAGGTTTAGGAACACAGTCGCCTGGGCTCAGACTACGCACTCTGTAGCTTCAGTTAGATGAACTCCTTCCTGTGAGGGCTCTATTGGAATTTCTCCCTTTGTCAAGAGGAACCTGGGTAAAAATGCCTATCCTGTGAGATAGCTGTTGGTCTATCTAATTACACTGGCAGGTACTTATGTATGACAGGCATCATGTATGGGTGCTTACTGAAAATATTTTCCAACTGGTCACTGATTCATGATCTCATGTCCTTAACATTTCTGTTATCGAAGATAAAAACTGGAATCCAGTGCACTGCTGAGCCCATGACCTCTAGAGTCTTCTTTCATCAAAATTCCGTTTTTAAAAATATTTGACAAGCTACATGTGATTAGCATGATGAAGTTGATTTAAATTTGGCAAATTAATTCTTTACATGGTCATGTGTATATGGCTTCTGGGGGTGGCAGTGGCCTTTTTAAAACAAAATACTCCAGTTCTGTCTCCATCTTCTTAAACTTTATAGCACACGGTAGCTTCTTGTCTTCCTTTAAAGTCAAGTTGTGTGTTATGTGCATTTGAAAACATGAGCTTCATTTTTCCCCTGTTGTACATGTACCTGGGTAGGCTCCTCTCCCTAACAATCTGTAGCCAGTCTGGATGATTCTTTTTAAAAGTACTTTAATACATAGTCTGTCTCTTTTCTATTCTTTGATATTCTCCTCGTCTTATCAATTTGTAATTAGTTATGGTGAGCTACCTAATTGGCTTCTATATTACCTTTTCCAAACATGTCTTGATCAAAATTGATAAAACCATTTCTTTATTGATGTGTCAACAGTGTTTAGAAAAGCCAAATTTTTAACTTGATGAAAAATGTGTCTATGATCCTTTTATCTGCTTGAGTGTATGAAAAAGTTGACAGTAAAATGTTAGCAGTGAATACACCTAAAATGTGTGGGTAGAATGTGATGACCAAAGTATTTTTATTATTAATATTATCATCAGTATAATTATCATTGGCCAAAAATATCGGTAATATATATAAGAGGAAGGAAAGCAAATTTTAAGTAGGAAGTGCAAATTTTAGAAAAGTTACTGTGAATGGTTAGAATTAGTTCATGTGTATTTGCTAATATAGATATCTACTTTTTTTGTTATTGAAATAATTTACTAAAAAGGTACATAGAAACTACTGGATGGTTGCAAAACAGAAAAACATTTAGTCAGCTCTAAAACCTCTTTTTTTAATTCTTCACAATTACAGATCATTGTATCATATCATTACATCATTTTTAGACTTTTGGCTAATAGTCTAAACTACCACAATGCCTCCCACACATGGCAATGCTATAAAATAGTTGAGGAAGTGTCCAGGCACCATAGGGCATGAGGAGAAACGAGTTCTGGGAGGTGAAGAAGCAGTGAAGCCTGGAGGCACGAGAAACAGGAAGACCACTGCCTTGGTTTGATGGCGATTTTATGCCTTTGGGTTGAGAAACAGCAGAACTGTGTTCTTTATTTACAACTTAGCATCATAAAGGACAGCTAAACATGAAGCAAGAACTAGGAAACTTCTTTAGATTCAGGTGTAAAGATTGAGGACTGTGAGGACCATGGTAGGGAAGTGTATCCGAAATCCACAGAAAGGCAAAGCCTCAGTTTATGTCTAACCTGAGTGTAACTGTGGTTTACTGTCTCTAGTGATCATATACCCCATGGTCTCAATTCCAGACAGGTAATACAGTATCTCTTCAGAAGTCATGGGCTATGAATTTGCAAACCTTCAGATAGCAAAAATGCTATTTTTTAAATATAAAGTTATAGAATATTTATATATGCCCTATGCATATCCCCCCATATACTTTGAATCAGCTCTAGAATGATTATATAACCCCGTGCAGTGAAACGCTGTGTAAACAGTTGATGACTAGAGAATAAGAGAAAGAACAAAAGTCTGAACATATTAATACAAGCACATCTAAACGATGCTTGATGCTCAGTTGCTGATTGTAGGAGGGCTGACTGTGAAGACTGCATACACAACGGTAACAGCAGTCCTAGTGTGTCCCTTCATAAGTACAGAACACTCATATATATGGCTAAGGTGGAAAGTGAATTTTAGAGAGCAACTCCAGGAGCAAGTAAGAGTCACAGTAAGGAAAAGTTGTATTTTTGAGAAGTCAGAAATGACAATCTTAATGGTAATTAGATATGTTGAAAATTATTCAGAAGAATAAATTTTAAGACAAACACAAAACAACCAATAAAAAATGTAAAATAAAAAATACAATGATTGAAATTTAGATAAGCACTTGATTTAAGACCTTGAGCAGGGTAAACGCCATGCTATCTGCCACACATGGCATTAGATAAAATGACTGAAGGACGGAGTATGTAGGTGCCATAGACTTTGAGGAAACATGATGACTCAGTTGGTAAAGTATCACAGTTAGATTCTCAGCATCCATGTATAATGTCAGCACTGCAGCCTACCCCTGTGAACCTAGTGCTGGGCAGGTAGAGACAGGAGTGTCCCAAGCCTCACTGGTTAACTGGTCTGGTCAGTTCTGTGGACAACTCCAAGTTCTATGAGAGACTGAAAAAGATACCTGACATTGATATACTGTGTTATTCTAATGCATATGCACACATGCCCACATGCTTGCACATCTACATGTATACACACACTTGATAGATATGAAAAGGAAGCAACAAGGTTTGGGAGACCTAGAATAGTGCTTCTCAGTTTGTAGGTCACAGTGCCCACAGGAATCAGATATTCTGCATATCTTACATTATGACTCATAACAGTGCCAGAACTACAAGTATGAAGTAGCAATGAAATAATTGTTTGGTTGATGGTAACACAACTGAGAACTGTACATTAAAGGGTCACAGCTTTGAATGTTGAGAACCACTACCCTAGAATGAAATGGAAAACAAGCTCAGAAAGACACGAACATAATTCAGAGTTCTTCTCTTTATCTAAGAGTAGCAAAATCAGAAACAGAGCAGATTTCACTTTTAAAGGCTCCCTGACTCGTATGGTATGTGGGAAAGTTTTGCGGGGTTTTGTCTTTTCTCCTGCTGTTGCTAAGTCCCAGTATAAAGTACATTTGAGAAATGCTCAATGTCATCTGAGAACAGAATTACCAGGAGATAAGCTTTACCCTGTGGCTGTTTTATTGTTGTTTAGTTGAACAGGTTTTAGTTAAATATGAAGGGAAGGTAAAAGCTTATTGTTTGGTTTCTGGGTTCCTGGTGTATGGATTTAGGAGACTGTACTGTTTCATTCTGAGTAGTACTGTGGTAGCATCCTTAATAATGAATAAAAGCTCTTGGGAAGAAAATTCAGTGCAGACACCACAATTTATGATGGATTGTGCCATCATAAAGTTGAGGATGTTTTATGTTGTAGTCATCATTTATAATACCATAAGCATGTGTGCGCAGAGGATAGGAATCTTTTATCCTTTGCTGCCATTCTTTTGTCTCAGTCTGTCATTTCAAATTCTTCATTTCATGTTGTCTTTTTTGTTTGTTTTTGTTCTTCATCTCCCTCCTTTGGTGTCTTGTCCCTCCTCTTCATTTTGTTTGAAATGACTAGTATATGCTGACTATGACCCATATGCTGTGGCAGGCGTTTGTAATGATCATGGCAAGACATATGCACTGTATGCCATCACTGTGCACCGGCGCAGCCTCAACACTGAGGAGATGTGGAAAACCTATCGGCGCTATAGTGACTTCCATGACTTCCACATGAGAATCACTGAGCAGGTAATGAGGTTTGGAAAGCTTGTGTCAAGCTGATGGGCTTTACACTGTTTCTTGGTTCAGCTTTGATATTACATTTCTGTAAGGATGTTCATATTATATAAATGTATTGATATTTTATATACTTGGCATAATTGGGGGGCATAGTTTTGAGCAGCGAGCTACTAAATGAGATGTTAAGGCAATCTAGTTCATTGCGGAGTAACAACAAAGCACCAATGGTATTTCAAATGGGATAGTTAAATGTATGTATATTTCTGTCCTGTGAGAAAAAGGCAAGTGGGTGAGGGGAGGGAGGGAGAGCCTGTGTTTTGAGAGGAGTTGCTTTGGAACAGGGAAGAAGACTGCTGTGTCTCATGTGACCACAAAGGTGGGTTTCAGAGGCTTAAGTCAAAGCTACCGTTATTTTGAATGGTACTTCATCCAAAAATGTTGCTAAGCTTGAATCCTTTGCTTAAGTCATTTTGAACCACAGTCTAAAATGAACCTGACATTAATGAAATACTGTTTTAAATTCTTACTAAATTTAATCTTGTTTTGTAGAATTAAGTATAAAGATTTTTAAAGTTAAATGAAAAGAAATTGTTTCTTCCTATTTTGATAAAGACTTTTTTCCTCCTTGACTTAGAAGAAAGCAATACCAGATGAAATAGAAAAGATAATCTGTGGGGCTTATTGTTACTCTGGAGAGTCTTTGATTGAGTCAAAGTTTAATGGTATAAGTACTATCAAGTCAATAAAAAAGATAACACAGATTTCAAATGACATATACTGTAGAGTCAGAAAATATCCTTTTCACTTAATATATTCAGAAAACTATGGTTGGTATCATGATAATCTTCTCATTAAAATATTCTACATCCAGAGTAAGACATGCTGATAGCCTTAAAATGACTAAAAAGGAGAGGTGTTGATGCACTCCTCTGCCTTGGTAACAGCATTAATGATACCTTTAGCCTTTGGATATGTCTTTTCATGTATTCATTCTGGTGCTAGTAGTTCTTCATGTTTAGCTTGGTTTATCTGTAGATACAAAGTTTCCTGCTCCACTGGAGGAAGAGTGCTCACTTATATCTATTAGATCATTGTCTAAAAGCATGAAGCCCCTATCGCTTCTCTTCATGCTCTGACCCAGTCACAGGTTCTTAAAAATTATATACAGCTAAGAATTGTTTTACTTAGTACAAAGTAATGGGAATTTGAATTTGTAGGACATTTTCTCTGTACAAATACTTGTAAATTTTTCTCTTAACACAACTGTTAAGTCTAAGTAATATTTAAAGGTGAAATTATTTTAAAATTGGCTTCATTTTGTTTAATTTAGCGAGCAGTGTTTTTTATCAATCTAAATAAATGAGTATAAAATCCCTTATTTTCTTTAAAGACCTTGTATTTATATTTATAAAGGTCTTATATTTATAGACAAAGTTGATAAACTAAAAGTTAAGAATTGAATGTCACATGCGTTTTTAAATAATTGAATTGCTCATTTATTTATTCGAGAAATTTTTATTAAGATTTTCCTGTGTGTCTGACTCTTCTCAGTTCTAGGAAAATAACAGTGTACCAGACAGTCAGATTCTATATACATTTGTATAGATACTGCACATTTCTGTTTCCCCTTGTAAAGTCTGTATAAGTACACAAACATACTGATGCCAATGATGATATTAAATATTCATTATTCAAATGAGTAAATTTATGCGTTTGAGTATTAACACATTTTGAATTTTTCTTTTTTTTCCATAAGCCCCCATCCCCTATTTGAATTTTTCTTAACATAATTTTAAACCTACTTCAAACTTTTAGTGGTGTATTACAAATCTAAACTTGATGAAATTCTAAAAGCTGAAAGTCTTAAGATCAGGTAAAAGGTTTGGCTTCTCCTAAGGCTTCTCAGTTGTTTCAGACAAGAACCTGGCCTCTTCCCTGTATCTGTGCATTCACGGTGTGTGCTATGAGTATAGCACAGAGGCAGGCTGACCCTGTCTTAGAATATGTAGTTATAGTGTAAGGCCTTCCACATGTGAATTTGGTGAAATGCAGTTCAGACTCTGTTCTTTAGTAAGAAAGGATATACTATCCACTCTGAAAAAAAAATGAATGGGTAATTTAGAGTCATATGTATAAGTAATATTTTAGGAAATTGTGTATCTTTGGAAACAACATACATGTTGACTTCCACAAAGTGAAATTTTTTAAAGGCTTGCATAGATGCAATGAATACTGTTTCTTCTGGCTTCATTTATATAGTCAAATTTGTGAGTTGTCACTACTATTCTATACTTTCAATGTATTGCCCCTATCTGTTTTTTCTTTTTGATAATGATTGAAGCAAAATAATTACTTTATGTGTATACTGTGCAATGAACTTGTTCATGTTTTCATTCTGAACAACCATTATATTTTTCTCTGATTTTAACTGTCAGAATCTTCCTGTTTGGGATGGAGATGATTCTGAAGCTCATATATTCCCTCCCTCTCCTTCTCCCTCCCTCCCTCCCTCCCTCCCTCCCTCCCTCCCTCCCTCCCTCCCTTTTTCCCACCTTCCTCCTCCTCTTCCTCTTCCTCTTAATGTCTGCAGCAGGAATTGGTCTTCTTCATAAAGATAATATATTTTAAACAACAAAAAATTTTGCTTGCCTCAGTGTGTGTAATATGCAAAGAGGGAAGAGACTGCCTAAAGTTTTAGGTACTGGCTGTTGGCCAGGCCTCGTCCTAGATCATTCTAGCAATAGGTGTAGTAACACCTCGTTCTTGAGAAGATATAGTAGATTACTGTCCTGGTTGCACCTAATGTTAAGTCTGAAAAGCCTAGACTGCTATATTGCTCTGTATTTTTTACATTACAGAGAAAACAATAAGAGTGACTCTTGGGTCTTTTTCATAGTGTAATTTATGAGCTTATTTTTCATATGATGATGAGAAAAAGTTTATTAATATTTATTATAAGTATATGCAGCGTTATAATACAGTTCCTGCCTGTAATTAGTAATTTGTCTTCTCTGCTTTTTAAAGATCATATTATAGTGATTATTTTATAGTCACTAATATTGAAATAGTCCCTTAGATTTTAACAAGTCATAATATCATAACTTTGAATCAAATTTAAATTTATTAATACTCTATTTGTGAGACAAATGGTTGCTAAGAAAAATATAACTGCTTTACTATGGAATTTTGACTAATCTGAAAATTAGACCCCAAAATGAAAAGCAGTATGTCTGAATGCTTGTTTCATCAGGTTTTCACTGGCATTATTCCCCATTGCCAGTTCTTTATGATTAAGAAGGGTAACTGTATTTTTGGTGTTGTGGACAATATATGTGATGTTTTATTTAATGTAAGGAAATATAGCTCTGAATTATTAATATTATTATTAAGATATTTGACATGTAGGGAAATTGTTATGTGGAAATTATTTCTCTTGAAAAGAGAAGTATTAAATGTATTTTGTCTTCTAGTTTGAAAATCTGTCAAGTATATTGAAGCTTCCTGGTAAAAAGACTTTCAACAATATGGATAGAGATTTTTTAGAGAAGAGGAAAAAGGATTTAAATGCTTATTTGCAGGTAAGGCCATTTTACTATTTCCTTCAGATTTCATTTGTTACAGCACATAAGTAGATCGATTTTGTTACTGAGTTATGTTTGGTGCAGCATATACATGGCATGCCTGTGCCCCAATATTCAGCCTTATTAGCAGTAAGAACAACACAACCAAATATTGTGGCTGGCTGTAATTGTGAACGAATAGCCAATTTTAATAGTGTATCAAATGTGACATGTAGTCTTTTAGATAGTTTATTGTTTCTGTATTCAGTGTTAAATTTAGACATTTTCTTTTAAGCACTCAAGACTTTTGCTTACTTGTGTTTAGATGAGTATATGTAACATGGTTTTCAGGTTATTACAACTAGGTATATAGTAAGGTGTACCCAACAGTTAAATGCTTATAACTTAATACATATGTGCTTTTTTGGTTACCTCAAAACCTGGTACTGGTACCTTTTTGTTGTTCCCAGAATAGTTCAAGAGAAATAGAGCTGAAGATGTTTTCTGGGTCCATCATTTTGGTCATAAAATTTTCTCACATGACATACCATATTTTACAAGTTACATATTGTGTAGACTGGTGAGTGCCTAGAGATTGATTTTACATCTGAATATCCAAACCCAGGTAGAGTAATGAACCTTTTCAGGTCATCTAGTTAGTGGTTTATAATGATTTGTATATCTAAGGAAGGTGTCATCCCATCGGACAGTAAACATTCCATTATTTAGCTTCCTGTGTTCTACAGCTAGAAACCACCTGTTTGGGAACATGGATTTATATCTGTGGCTTATAGATGGGTTTTTGTTTGTTTTGTTTTGCTTTGTTTTTCACAAGTAACAGATTTGTATAGTTCCAGTAGTGGTAATTGCTATTGTGTATTGAAAGGCCAGGAGGCAAAGGAAGAAAGCTGGCTGTCACTTCCTACTTTCCCAACTGGGAACTGAAGTGCATAAATGTTGCATTTATAAAACTTGCTAAACACTTTAGTTCAAAAATACTGAGTTTTAGTTGTATTAAGATCCCTAATGTTCATGTTTTTACAATTGATAAAATGACATTCCCAATTGTGGTAGTATATTTTGTTCTTAAAGGGGACTGGCTCTATTGCACTTTTAGCTCCTGCACTAAGTGTGTCACCACTTTTGGCTTAGAAGCCACTAAACTAAATTATTAAGTTCATTTGCATTTGTGAAGGCAATATGTTTTGGACTTTTTTTTTATAGCACTTGAAAGTTTCTATATGTATGTCATAAAATTCTATTTTTATTACTCTTAAACTTTAGCAGTATTATATCAACAGCACAGTCTTCTAGTATGGATAAGCTGTAGAGCCAGACAGTTTATAAAATAGAATTGTAATCAGTGCTATCTTACCCTCTTATGATTTCTTCTTTTCCCTGTTAGTTACTTTTGACCCCTGAAATGTTGAAGGCGTCCCCTGCGCTGGCTCACTGTGTCTATGATTTCCTTGAGAACAAAGCCTACAGTAAAGGGAAGGGCGATTTTGCTCGAAAGGTAAGCATACTATTGAATTTCCTTTTAAGATCTTTCTTGCTTCTTTTTTAATAGAGGAAGATATAGATTTACATATATTTTAAAATGATATGTTAAGTATGTCTTGGCTTAGTCAATATGCTATTGCCTGGAATATCTGTTAGTACCAAAGATGCAAAAGATAGACCACTGACCCAAATCATCATGGCCACATTAATTCATGCAAACAATTAATTGAAGCACACTCTTAAACATTTATGTGCATGGGCTGCTTCTCCCTACAAGTGGGGCTCAGGAGGTCGACATTAGATGTGACGAAGATGAGGTTTTCACTGCTGAGAGGGAGGAGGCTTCCAAACAGAGAATATGGCAGGCAAAGTAGGCAGGGCTACAGGAGCAGAAGAAGCATAACCAAGTTAACCATAAGGAAGACCTCCTGAAACAAAAGATATGACTGCAAGGTACGCATAAGACAGTCATAGCCACAGGGAGCTGTAACAGCAAGTAGTCATAAAAACCTTTTAAAACAAAGATACAGTTGTAAGATGGTTGTAACAAGTTTTTGAAACAGATATGGCTGTGGTTTCCTAGAAGAGCTATGTAAACCATTTATAGTTAAGGTTACAGGCAAGCTAATAGCCCAATCCTTGAGAAACAGATTTAATCACAAGGAAGAATGAACCTAGGTTTTCTTTAGTATAGGATGGCTCTCAAGCCAAAGATGGGGACAGGCTAATTTATCATATCTTATATATATATAAGTTTACATTATGATCTAGTGGAGCTTGAAAGAAAAAACAAACGAACAAACATCTAAAGTAGTTAGTCCATTATGAAAGTTTGCCTGAATTAGGTTACAAACTTTTCATTATTTCACTGAGAGGAAATGTGTTTCAGTTGAATTAAAGACAAGAAAAATGTTAAATAGGATGTGTCCTGAAAGTATTTTTACCTCCTAGGTGAAATGTTTGTTATCAAAACTGTTTCAGTTAATTTAAAATATGGTACCAGGCCTGCACATGGAGTTAAGTGTTGTGGTATCAACAAAAGCCTTATAAACAGTCCTCAAAGTCCTGCTTCCTTCTTTGCTAGGGGCCATCAGTGAATTTTTCATTTTATAACTTTAGTTTTCTCAAGAAACCAAGGTTTTTCTCTTTTAAGCCACTGCATAAATCAAGTAAGATTTATTTTGTGTTTAACTATATCCCACATATAACTAATAAATGTTTGCTGGTAATAAATAATATGAGCAAAGCAAAATTTAGGATGGTATGCAGTAACCCTTTCCAGTATTTTAGAACTTTAGATGATTTTAAAATAACAACTGAAAAGCTTCAACCACACTTCTTCCCATCTCGCCATTAAAAACCAAAACCAAAACCAAAAGCAAAACATGAGGTTGGGGAGTTGATACAAAATAATCAATAATACTTAGGATTTATAAATTGGAGTTCATATTAAATTTCAACATCTTAATGGATGCTAACATTCCTAAGTTAAATGTTTTAAAAATAAATTCTCATAAATAGACTTTAAAATAGTAAAGTGTGTGTGTATCTATATGTATATATGTATGTGTATATAGGTACACATATATGCATGTGCATATTTTCACGCTTTATTTCCTGAGTATCTGTATTCAGGATGCAGTCTTACATGTTAATAGAGACGTGTTTCAGTTTTCTGCCTTATTTTCTATTTTATGATTACATTAATTCTAACTATAGAATTGATAACAGTCATTTGAGATAAACTAAGTTTTATATTAAATATGCACCATCATTTTAAATAATCTGCAGGAGTATATGCAGGTTAGTTGCATATTACATTTTAAATTACTAATAAAGTCTAAAGACCCCTTTAAGTAAGTAGTCATTAGATTAAATAATCTGCAACATTTTATGAGAGGCTTTTCACAGCTTGACAAATGCCTTAGAAACCATTGATTTTTGTCAGTTTCTTTTTTAAAAAATCTGTAGAAAAATTAATTCATAGAATAAGTAAGAAGAATACTTTCTCTGGTTGAAGTAACTTTTTATTTAAGGATATGTTGTGTGAAATCATTATGCGAATCACTATGTGAAACCATAGTTAGAAGTGTTAAGTTAAAATTCGATTTGAATGTTATGTTACTAGAACAGAACTGAGTAGAGCTGGTAACTTATATAGACAGCACCTGTATAAATTATGCTGAGGGTGTGCTTGTGCTGGCCCTCTGTGATTTACTCTTGTGTCTCATAGTTTTAAGGTTTTTTTTTTTTTCCTGTTTTTTTTTTTCAGAATCCTTTCTAGATCTATTTTAAACAAACCCTGTATTTGTAGAATTAATGTAGAATGGACTCTCATGCTTGCGAAGTTCTTTTTAGTGAATATTATATTTAAGGGTTGCAATTTTCTCTATAGTTGCATGTTTTAAATGTAATAGATGCTTCATAGATATTCTCTTAAGGACTCTCTTAGAATTCTGTATGCTGGGCTGGGCATGGTGGTGCAGGCCCTTAATCCCAGCATTTAGGAGGCAGAGACAGGGAGATCTCTGAATTCCAGGCTCAGCATGGTCTACAGAGACAGTTCCAGGACTTCCCGGAACCTACACAAAGAAACTTATTCTTGAAAAACAAAACAGGCAAACAAATGAATTCTATTTGTGTGTTCTTTACTAAGATTGACTATTTCCATAAAGCATATCTGCTTTATTTGTTGGCTGTCTCAGTTACTTTTCTATTGTGGTAAAACACCATGATCAAGACAATTTTTATTTGAAAGAGTTTATTTGTGCCACATGGTTTCAGAGGGCTAGAGTCCATGGCACCAGGAGCTGAGAGCTTATATCTTGATCTGCAAGATCAGATAGCACACTGAATGGTGTATCTCTTTTTAAACCTCAAAACATGTCCCTATGCTTGTGGCGTTCTCTTTATAATGAATATTATACTATATGAGAATTGCTAATATCCTATCCTTCAGTCCATAGTTCTTAATCCTTCTCAAGCAATTCAATCAACTGGGGACCAAGTATTCAACAATATGGCCCACTCTCATTCAGGCCACTCTATCACACTCTCTGACTTCCCATAGGCTTATGGCCATACAGAACACAAAATGCATTTAGTCTACTTAAAAGTCCCCAGAGCCTTCCTTGCACAGTCCAAGGTCTATTCTGAGTCTTCAGATAATCTCTTAATTGTAACCCTCTGTAAAAATCAAAAGCAAATAACATACTTCCAACATACAGTTTCACAGAATATGCATTATTATTATTCCAAAAGGGAGGATCATGGTAATAGTGAGAAAATACTGGACCAAAGCACATCCACAATCCCCCAGGGAAGCTGCCGTTTGTAGCTCTAGTTCCATGCCTGCTGTCAAAAGGCTTATGGCTCTACTCCTCAGCTTTGCTGGCTGGTGTGCAGCAAACTTGTCTCTCTTGTGTGGTCCCACTCTTTCTGTGGTTTTTGGTAGATATCTCATGCTCTGGCAAAGCATTACTTACCATTACTTTGGATTGTGGTGAAAGTATGGGATAGTTAATTCTGTTTGTATCACATTTTGTTTGGGAAGGTATTCAGAATTTAATAAGCAGTGAAGGCTTATATTCCTATCCTAATAGTATCTTCCTCAGTCAGATTTTAAAGTCATCTATGTGTGTATTAAGATGTGTTTTTAAGATATGTCAACAGTGTGTGTGTTTTGTTTTGAAGGCAATGGCATATTATTGACTGGAAGATCATTTACCTTCACGTGGTTGCAACTCTGTGTTTTCTTAGGCTCCTGAGTTTGGAACTGATCTGAGTATAATTTCTTTTTCATTTTAGATGGACACTTTTGTAAATCCCCTTCGTAACTCTATGAGGAATGTTTCAAATGCAGTCAAGTCCCTTCCTGACAGCTTGGCAGAAGGAGTGACAAAAATGTCGGACAACGTGGGCAGAATGTCGGAGAGATTAGGGCAAGACATAAAGCAGTCATTTTTTAAGGTAAAAAGACATTTCCAGTGATCTCTAAAGCAAACATTTTTTATGTCACTATGATATATTAGGCTTCTTCTCCAAAATTTTCAGACGTATATTCATAAAAAAGAAAAGTTAAAAGGAAAAATTTATTTAGATCCTGATACTGAAAATCCTTTCATTCATCAGTCTTTAGTAGAATTTTGCAAATTCATTTATAATACAAATTTAAAATTAGTTAAGTATCAATTTATTGCACTGGGCTGTTTTGATTCTTTAATGATATAGATTGCTTTGCAAATAAGTTATATTTGCAAATGAGTTGTACTTTTCATCCACTGAAATATAAAGTCTGATTTCTCCATTTTCACACAGTAGAGGGTCATGAAATCAAAGTAAGAAGTCCTTCACCTGGTCAGTGTCTCCACCTGTCCTTAATATACACACCTCTGGGTGGTATAGATGTTTCCAGGAAACATTTTTATTTGATGTCTAGATAATGGGATTAAACTAAGTACTTTTGTTGCATTTCCACCTTACACTTTTAAAATAATTTTGACAGTCTTTTTTTTCCTTTTTAAGGATGCCATCAAAGCTGTAAATAACAAACCATAAACCTAAAACTTGAGTGGTAGAAGAGCGTCATAACTAATTCCATCCAGACACATTACTGAAGGCAGATTGTCTTGTGTGTTAAAGGCTGTTCCTTTTCTGTTCACCATTATCCTTCTGTCCCTAGCTGCAATTGTGAAAGTGAAACCCTGCTGTGAGGGGCAGCCCTGCTTCTGCTGGCAGTCAGCCATGTGACCTTGGCTGGCCAGAGAAGCCATTGACCTTTCCAGGCCCTACATAGTCCTAGCTGACTCTCCTGTTGCAGTGGGTTTTCCGCTCCTTCTGCTTTTTCTTCTTCCCCTTATCAAGTAATTGTTAACTGCTTAAGCCTATTAACATGCTTTCAAGAGAGCTTAGAAGATTGGACGTTTGTTCCCTGGGGATGCTAAGTTCAGAATTTAGAACATTAAGCTTTGTTAACACATTGCACCAATAATCAAATCAAATCAAATTCTGGTTTGTTTTGGTTTCTGCTGGTATTAGAATTTTTTGCTGTGCTACTGTGTTCACTTTTATTTTTTAAATGTCTAGGTACCTCCTTTAATTACAAAGACTGATTCGGATCCTGAGCATTGTCGAGTCTCAGCTCAGCTTGATGATAATGTGAGTTGACTTTATTCTATAATTTTATTTAAGCTATAATTCAAATCATTTTTTGGCAGATAATCTTAGTAAATGTGCATATGTTTCATTCATTCAGTTTCCCATATTGTTAAACACGAGAAATTCTTACAGACTGCCTATGTTCCTGACTTCAACATTTGAATTTAAACAAATACAAACAAACGAACTATTACCAGGGCATAGAAACCACTCTCTTCTCTTGCTGTCACAGCCTGCTCCTCCACCAGGGATTTACTGCTCTCCTAACTTTTATCCCAGTTTTACACTTTATACTTTAAGTGAAACTATGCAGTATGTGTTCCCTTATGTCTATTTTCCTTTGTTTTGTTGTTGTTCAACCTTCTGATAGTCTTTTATGTCATATTATTTAGTAGCTATATTTCAATTCTTGTGTCTTTGCAGTGTTTGTATTTAGTCTTGTGAATTTATATATTGGATTATGCACAGCACCCTGAATATTTTGATGCATATTTTAAAACTAAAAAAAGATAAATATATATTCTTCTACCTAAGAGTCAGGAAAAAAATATATATGTATATAAAGTTGTAGTATGTGCTACTAAATACTTTTCCAAAGCCGTACCATTTTTACTATTACTAGCACAATATGAACGTTAATATTCTACATCCTGGCAAGAGCCAATATTTATATGTCTGTAGATTCATGTATGTTAGCCATTAGTGTCATGTCTTATGGGTGTCTAAATCTTCTCATTTTTCTATTGACTTGGCTGTGTTTATTTTTTATGTGTTTTGTTAATTTGGGTGCTGAATATAATCTGAGTATGAGTAACATAGATATGATGTATATTATGGATTTCTGAAATACCTCCCCCGACTCTGTCTGTTGCTTTTGTAACTCTGTATGTTGCTCTGTGACTTTTTTTTTTGCAGTTCTTTTTGATTTGCCATGGTAACATTTAAATTTGTACCTCATCTGTGGTAAATTATATGTATAGATTAAAAAAGAGTTCAGCTCCATTTATTAAAAGTCCATCTGTCCCCACTGCTGGATTTTTCTTTACCATATTAAGTATGCTTCTGTTTTTGAATTTTTTAATCTGTTTCTGGGCTCTTGCGCAGATTTATCTTAAATTTATAATTTTCTGTTTTCAGTTTCCACATAGATTTATTAATAATGAAGTATCATATATGTGTATATTTTCCTTCTTCAAGATCATTTTAAGACACTTACTGAGTTTAATGTGTAATATCTGTAACATCTTTTACTCTGGATTATATAGTTACTTTTTTTAATGTCTTGGATCATTAAACTGATTTTTTTATTAGATAATTGAGCAGTATTTAGTTTACCACAGTAATAAAGTGAATCCCTCTGCCCTGTGGACTGTTTAAGTTATAAACTGTCCTTTCATGGCATAACAATTATATTAATCAAATGTTTAGAACATAGTTATGAAAATTAAAAACCTATACTTTTTCTTGTCTTTTCAGTTATAGCGTTAATTAGGAAATGACTATTGAAAATCATTAAATGATCACTTATATATAGTTCTAAATCAGTAGCTATTATCTATTGGCATGCATAATTTTTCACATTAAAGCATTATAGCTGTTTTTTTCTGTTTTGTATATCATTGAAAGTTTTTGCAATTAAAGTGTATTAATTTATTTTCTCTTTTTTAATTGATAAAACCCTTCCATATAATATATTCTGTCATGGATTTCCTCTCCCATCTTGTCCAGGTTTTCACCACATCTCACCCACCCAGCTCCACAGCCCACTTCTCCTTCTTTAGAAAACAGACAAACCATTTTTATTCTTTTTCTTTTCTTTTACTGGATATTTTCTTTATTTACATTTCAAATGTTACCACCTTTCCTGGTTTCCTGTCCATAAGCTCCCTATCCCATCCTCCCTCTCCCTGCTTCTATGAGGGTGCTCACCCACCCACCCACTTCCTCCTGTGCACTGGTATTCCCCTACACTGGGGAAATGAGCCTTCACAGGACCAAGGGACTCTAGACAGAGCCATCTGCTGCTACATATGCAGCTGGAGCCATGAGTTCCTTCCTATGTGTACTCTTTGGTTGGTGGTTTAGTCCCTGGGAACTCTGGGGTGTCTGATTGGTTGATATTGTTGTTCTTTCTATGGGGTTGCAAATCCCTTCAGCTCCTTCAGTCCTTTCTCTAACTCCTCCATTGGGGACCCCATTCCAGCATTTTGCTGGATACAGAAAACACACTTTAGTGACAAAGACAGACACCACCTCAGAGTAAAAGGCTGGAAAAATGTTTTCCAAGCAAATGGTTCCAAGAAACAAGCTGGAGTAGCCATCTTAATATCAAATGAAATCAAAAGTTATCAAAAAAGATAAGGAAGGACACTTCATACTTGTCAAAGGAAAAATCTACCAAGATGAACTCAATTCTGAACATCTATGCTTCAGGTACAAGGCGCCCACATTCATAAAAGGAACTTTAGTAAAGCTCAAAGCACACATTGCACCTTACACAATAATAATGGGAGACTTCAACAAATCATTTTGAAATAGAGAAAATACTCAAGGAAGATACTCATGCACAAAACTCCCAAATCATAAAAACACAAATTGGAAACCACAATTTATTATAGCAAAAGACCAGTGAAACAAAAAGTGCCCAAACATACCAAGGGTTTCTCCTCCTACTGATGCCAGACAATACCATCCTCTGCTACAAATGCAGCTGGAGCCATGGTCCCCCCATGTGTATTCTTTGGTTGGTGGTTTAGTCTCTGGGAACTCCAGTGTGGTCTGGTTGGTTGATACTGTTGTTCTTCCTGTGGGTATTCTTAAGCTTTTGGGCTAATATCCACTTCTCAGTGAATGCATACTATGTGTGTTCTTTTGTGACTGGGTTACCTCACTCTGGATAAAATTTTCTAGTTCCATCCATTTGCCTAAGAATATCATATAGTTATTGTTTTTAATAGCTGAGTAGTACTCCATTGTGTAAATGTACCCCCCCTTTTTTTAATCCATTTCTCTCTTGAAGGACATCTGGGTTCTTTCCAGCTTCTGACTATTATAAATAAGGCTGTTATGAACATAGTGGAGCACGTGTCCTTGTTATATGTGAGAGCATCTTTGGGGTGTATGCCCAGGAGTGGTATATCTGGGTCCTCAGGTAGTCCCATGTCTAATTTTCTGGGGAACCTCCAGACTGATTTCCAGAGTGGTTGTACCAACTTGCAATCCCACCAACAATGGAGGAGTGTTCCTCTTTCTCCACATCCTCACCAGCATCCACTGTCACCTGAGTTTTTGAAATTAGCCATTCTGACTGGTGTGAGGTGAAATCTCAGGGTTGTTTTGATTTGCATTTCCATGATGACTAAGGATGTTGAACATTTCTTTAGATGCTTCTCAGCCATTCTATATTCCTCAGTTGAGAATTCTTTGTTTAGCTCTGTACCCCATTTTTAATAGGATTATTTGGTTCTCTACAGTCTTAACTTCTTGAGTTATTTGTATATATTAGATATTAACCCTCTGTTGGATGTATGATTGGTAAATATCTTTTCCCAATCTGTTGGTTGCCATTTTGTCCTGAGGACAGTGTCCTTTTTGTCTTACAGAAGCTTGGCAATTTTATGAGGTCACATTTGTCAACTATTGATCTTAAAGCATAAGCCATTGGTATTCTGTTCAGGAAATTTTTCCCTGTGTCCATGTTTCGAGGCTCTTCCCCACTTTCTCTTCTATTAGTTTTAGTGTATCTGGTTTTATGTAAAGGTCTTTGATCTACTTGGACTTGTACTTTGTACAAGGAGATAAAATGTACAATTTGCATTCTTCTACATGCTGACCTCCAGTTGAACCAGCCCCGTTTGTTGAAAAGGCTGTCTTTTTTCCATTGATTAGTTTTAGTTCCTTTGTCAAAGATCAAGTGACCATAGGTGTGTGGGTTCATTTCTGGGTCTTCAATTCTATTCCATTGATCTACCTGCCTGTTTCTGTACCAATATCATGCAGTTTTTATCACGATTGTTCTGTAATACAGCTTGAGGTCAAACTCAAAGAAAAAACCGCACGATCATCTCATTAGATGCCAAGAAAGCATTTGACAAAATTCAACACCCCTTCCTGATAAAAGTCTTGGAAAGGTCAGGAATTCAAGGTTCATACCTAAATACAGTAAAAGCAATATATAGCAGACCAGTAGCCAACATCAGACTAAATGGAGAGAAACTTGAAGCAATGGCACTAAAATCAGGGATTAGACAAGGCTGCCCACTCTCTCCTTATCTATTCAATATGATACTTGAAGTCCTAGTGAGAGCAATTGGACAACAAAAAGAGGTCAAAGGGAGAAGGAAGAAGGAAAGGAAGAAGTCATTGTATCACTATTTACAGATGGTATGATAGTGTACTTAAGTGACCTCAAAACTTCCACCTGAGAACTCCTACAGCTGATAAACAACTTCAGCAAAGGGTCTGCATATAAAAGTAACTCAAAGAAATCAGTAGCCTTCCTCTACTCAAAGGATAAACAGGCTGAGAAAGAAATTAGGGAAATGACACCCTTCACAATAGCTACAAATAATATAAAAAAAACCTTGGTGTGACTCTAACCAAGCAAGTGAAAGATCTCTATGACAAGAACTTCAAGTCTCTGAAGGAAAAAAAAACAAAAGATCTCAGAAGATGGAAAGATCTCCCATTCTCATGGATTGGCAAGATTAATATAGTAAAAATGGCCGTCTTGCTGAAAGCAGTCTACAGATTCAATGCAATCACCATCAAAATTCCAACTCAATTCTTTATAGAGTTAGAAAGCCATTTGCAAATTCATTTGGAATAACAAAAAATCCTGGACAGCGAAAACATTTCTCAACAATAAAAGAACTTCTGGATGAAGGATTATAAAATTCTATATCCCCCAAAATGTGGCTGTAGGAAATAATTTTTATTGAATTAATATGTAATGTGAGCCTTTGGAGGCTTTAATGTCACATAGTCTCTGATTTCTTTCAGTTGTACTGTTTGCTACATAGAAATAGCCATTCACAGTACAAAGCTATTATCAGTTATCCTAATCTTTTTTTCTCCTTTTTTTCAGGTGGATGACAATATTCCACTTAGGGTAATGCTGCTTCTAATGGATGAGGTATTTGACTTAAAAGAGAGAAACCAGTGGTTGAGAAGGAATATCAAGAATTTACTCCAACAACTTATTAGAGCTACATATGGTGATACTATTAACAGGTAACTGTGTCTCCCGTTCTGTTGCTTCAAGCCCATTGATGAGTAGAGTTTAATTCTATAAATGACTTGCTAGGCCTTTATTGTGGACTTTTTTCTCTGGGCTTTTAAAGAGCATTAGAGCTCCTCTTCTCAGAAACAGCTTATCCTGAAGTGAAAGCATCACTCTGTGAAACTTGTGTCAGTTTTATTTGCCTTAAAGACTTTAAGCTTACTCATTCGAGATCCTTTACTTTCAGAAAAATAGTTGACCATGTTGACTGGATGACCTCACCGGAACAAGTGGCTGACTCGGTGAAGCGTTTCAGGTATATCTCAGGACAGTCACTTTGTCCACACACTGCAGAGTTTAGTGTTGCTATACCCAGTCGACTTTCACTTAATGACCTTTGTGTCTTTACTGGCCTTAACAGTGTGTTTGGTGAGCAAAGACGTAGGAGAATCATAATAAGAATTGGGGGCTGCTGAGAAGGTTTAGAGGGTGAAGGCACTTGCCACACCAACCTTGCAACCCAAGGTTGTTCCCAGAATCCACCTAAAGGAGGGAGAATCGACTTCTATACTGTTGTCCTCTGACCTCCATGTGTTCTCTGTGGCCCATGCACACCCCCCTCTCTCTCTCTCTCTCTCTCTCTCTCTCACACACACACACACACACACACACACACACACACACACACACACACACACTGTGCATTTACATACATGATAATTATAAATACGTAAGCATTTTGTTCTGTAGAGCTATTGATTTTTTTCTAATCTAGACTAGCAAAGGCATAAAGGAAACATTTCTACAATGATAGGCTAGATATTTATCCTATAGAATATCTTTGAAATTATTGACATAGTGTTAGAAAACTTGGCATGGTGTTTGGGATAGAGGCGAGAGGATCAGAAGCTGAAGCACAACTGATGAATAGAGCAGTAAACCCGTTTGTGAGTGGGAAGAGAAGCAGGCATAGGAACTCCTGACACTGGACTTTGGCGGTCAGGAAGGAAGGAGAAAGGAGCTGTCACTGTTGTCCTAACTTGCTTCTTCTCCGTGAGCCCCATCTGCTTTGCGATCTTACATCCTTTTCATCAGGTCCAAGCAACTTCTCTTCATTTGGTTATGAGGCAGCAGAGGGTTAGAGAAGAAAAGCAGTTTTCCCAAAGGCTCTAGTGATGGCAAGAGGGGAGCTGGTTTTCTGCTCAGAACCAAAGATTCTCCCTTTTAGACTCTATTGTTTCCTAAAGTTGGACTGCCTGCCCTGGCCTGTTCATTTCACTCAGGGCAGTTGAATTCTGTGGCAGTGATTCTCAGCCTTGACTGTAAATGGGACTCAACTGGGGAGTTTACCTCTGTGTGCATCTTTCTCCAGATGATTGGGTTGGTTTAACAGGTAGAAGGTCTGCACAATAGGTCGTTTTATTTCATGATATCTAAAGTGTTTCTGGGGCACATTAAGATGATTTTTCTGTGGGCATGGCCAACCAGTGGCCCAGATAACAATGGAAGGGGCTTAGCATATCTATAGATGACAGTTTTGAGATGATGTCTCTGTCCCAAAAGGTTGGAAAACTCTGATGGCCTGTAGAGTCCCATTCCTCCAGACCTGCTCAGTGCAGGTACCTGTGAACCAAACCATAGGAAGCAGGGTGGGAGTCCAGGAGAATGAATTGATTGAGTGAGGTACACTGCAGACACCAACTTGAGATTCTTGCTGGCTGAGTTAGGATGACAATGGGATGGCATAACCAAGAGAGAAGAGCTGTTGAGATGCTAGGCTGTCCCTTTTTAGGGTGCTATGTGTGGATTTGCAGAAGATATTCACTTAATAGGCCCCCACTTTTGAGTTTAAATGTTCTTCATGCGCTGATCCATATAATCCCATCTTACTAGTGAAGTACCAGGAGCAGGACTCACCTGCTACTTTTTCATGTATATATTCTTTCACCCCTAAATCGAACCCTGCTCCTAGATGCTCCTTGTTATTTGTCTATATAAAACTTTAGAAATGCTTTCTCTGTTTGAATATTTTTTAGCAGTTTGTAATGAGTTGTAACTAGTATCATTAGTCAGATGAAACTGCTCACAACATTGTTTCATTTTCTTAAATAGAGACGCACTTTGGCCCAATGGCATTTTAGCAGAGGCTGCTCCGTGCAGGGATAAAGCCATTAGGATGAGAACAAGAATTGCAGGAAAAACAAAGTTATTTGCAGTTATGCCAGGTGAGTGAAAACATTTGATTAAAATTTGACTTATTTTTATTTCTTCTGACTTTTGACCTCATTTTTATTATTCTAATGACCACCAAATGATGGCTTGTTATCTACCAAGGACTATGTAAGTGTTTCCCTAACAAGTCACTTGAAACAAGTCAATATTTACTTTATATTTCATGTATGAGGATACAGGCTCGAAGTCCCTACCCAAGGTTTGTAAGTAGTACGTAGCAGGATTCCAATTCATGTCTGAATGAGTAAAACCTACTCTACTGCTTTAAAATATTCTTGAGAATTATGTAAAGAAAACGTGACAGATGAATGAGCTAATAGAAGTGAGTATGACCTGGAACTAGATAGGTCATGGTTTGGGGGCTAGCCTTTTATTAATTCTCCGTCTCCCTCTCCCTCTCCCTCTCCCTCTCCCTCTCCCTCTCCCTCTCCCTCTCCCTCTCCCTCTCCCTCCCTCTCCGCGTCCCCTCCTAACTTATTTGCTTACATCTGTCTGTCTGTCTGTCTGTCTGTCTGTCTGTCTTTCCAAAGAGAGGTGTGAATGTAGCTGAGAATGTAGCTATGAATGTAGGTCAGTTGTCAGAGTGCTTGCCTAGCGTTGATCCCTAGCACGGAATATTGTGGGCGTCACAGGCACATGCCCATATTCCTAGCACTTAGTCAGCCTGTTTTACATGATTCCCCTAACTGAAACAACAACAGCAACAACAACCAATGTGAATTTTTAAGAAGGAATATTCAAGTACATTTATGTACAGGTAACTGATTGGTCATAACTTCTATGCATATTAAAGCTTAATTTCTTAAATGAGCACTCTGCTGATCTTACTTGAATATTTATGATACTCTGGTGTCATTAATATAGATTTATTTGTTCTTTTTTCTTTTTCCTCTAAGAAAGAGAGCCTGTGACCAATGGGCTTTTCTGAGTAGGGGATGATGAGGGTAGTTTTGTCACTGGGCCACAAGTATTTGAAAAATGTATATAACTACTAGCCAATGCCTAGATATATTCCTGTGTTAATTATGGATGTAGAGAATGGATAAAATGAATTTACAAGTTGTCTCATCTGTAGTTACCTATTTACTTACAATTTTACTTTCTTTTCTTTTTCTTACTATTTTTGAGCTGCTATCCCATGCTGTAGATCAGGCTGGCCTGATACTGGGTAGCCCATGCTGGTCTAACCTCAATGCAGTCCTACTTCAGCCTCCCAAGTTCTGTATTATAGACATGAGCATAAGCCCGTGTGCCTGACCTTTGTTATGACTTATAATTAGATTTTGAGTGTTTACTTTTCCATCTTAAATTAGAAATCGGTCACATTGCTGTTACTTTCTCCTTATACTTGTTTAAATTTGGTGGCATAAAGAAATGATACTTTAGAAAAAATAAAAGAAACAGTGACTTAGACTACTTCTCATGCAGCTTTATAATGAAAGAGGCTGTGCTGTGGCCAGCCCTGCTGCAGGAACCCTTTAGTCACACAGGTACTTACTTGACGTGCGGACAGTGTGCTAGGCATTCACGCACACTGCTCTGCTTTCCTGAAGCTTATTTTAGAGGGAACAAGAAGCAAACCAAGCAAGTAAGACGTAATATAATAGTGATCAGTTCTAAAGAAAAAATAGTACAGTAGGAGAGAAGCTGTGTCACATATGTTCCAGCTGCAGAGGGAATTGCCAGAGAAGCTCTTCCTGCAAAGAAGACCTAAAGAGGGTTGATGGTAGATGGAACTGTATGATTTTTGTATGTACTTAATCCTGTGTTTTGTGGTATGGTTATATATTTTTGCTAAATTATAGTGTATCTCTAATTAAATGATGACCTTTTGGAAGTTGCAAGTCTTTTTTATGTTTTTAAAATGTTTTACTATTAAAAATTTGCAAATAAACATAATTCATATACCCAAGTTAATCAGATCCAGAGTCTATACATGTCAATGAATTTCTACACAGTTAGTTCTTTTACTATTGAATATATTTTTGTGTATTTATCTACCACCAAAAAATGAAAACCCCACCACAGAATTAGAACTAGAAAAACAGTTAGCTGTGTATCCTCTTTCATAATTCATGGGCATTACCTGCTTTCAGCTGTTCCCCATCTAATATTTAGCCTTCATTGTTTTACATGTTTTGCAATACAGACATGTTCCTTTGTTTACATATATACTTACATTATTGGGTTGACTCCATATATGAGGGAGAGCATGGTTCTTTTTCTCTGAGATTGTGCGACCTTTCTTATTTAATATTATTACATTTTACATCTGTAAACTTATAAATTTTGCTTTTTCTTCCTAACACAGCAAAATGGTGGCTTTGTTTTGGGGGTCCTTATAAATGATTCCAGGACAGTCCCAAGTGGCTCTCCAGTGTTCTCTCTCTCTGATAATTTGGTTTGTCCATGTAAGCAGCACACTAGCTTGCCCTCATAGTCCAGACAGTGTCTCTGTCTTTTACTTTCTCTTATTGGCATTGTAAATTCCAGCCGGATTTCTCTACCTCAGTTCTCACCACTCTCTATGTGCTTCCTATTTGGTTACTAATGTGCTGGTGACTGGGATAATCCTTAATTTCCTTGTATCTGTCCTCAGCCTGTCCACTTAACAAAATCGGCTACAGTCATTGCTTCTACATCTTACTAAACTCTTACAAATCTGTACAACTATAAGGATATTGGTTATTAGAAATCTTCATTCGGTAGTGGGGGAAAGAAAGTGACTACCACATGGGATTTAAGAGAGAAATGTGACTGTAGTCCATAACCTGTGAGTATGGCTCCTCACTTTCTTGTGCTGTATTCTCATTCTCTCTCTCTCTCTCTCTCTCTCTCTCTCTCTCTCTCTCTCTCTCTCTAGTATAGGTGTGTAGATAATGCTAGATACAGGTATGCATAGGCTTTAAGACTCAGTTACACAGAGCTTGATAACTGTATACTTACTGTTTACGAGCTACTCTGCTGTGTGCTTTAGATTCACACTTAGGATCATAATTTAGGTGTGTATTTCCTTCTGAGGAATGAATATTTGTGTTTTTTCTCTACTTCATTCAGATGAACTGAAGCACATTATTGGCGCTGAGACAACACGGAAAGGTATTCTTCGTGTTTTTGAAATGTTTCAGCACAACCAGTTAAACAGGAGGATGGTGTATGTCTTCTTAGAAGGCTTTTTAGAAACCTTATTTCCACAGTATAAATTTCGTGAACTTTTCAACAAACTTCATTCAAGGTCAAAGCAAATGCAGAAATATAAACAAAAACTTCAAAGTACTCAAGCGCCTTCTTTACAAAAAAGGTGACACTCCAACCTGTGAAGGTGGTGTTCATTTTGTCCAGGACTAATGGTGTGGACAGATCTTCTGGGATGTAACTCACATACTGTTGCGTCTACACCAGTCTTTCCGTGTCTCAACACAGATTCCTAGTACACCCATAGACTGGTCTTCTCATTCTCCTCTGTAATCCAGCCACTACCAAGAGAGATTCCTGTGTCTTACATGATTTGGTGCATAATTTGCAACATTGAGAGGATACTGCCCCATCTCGTTCAAGAATGGAGTTGGCCTCTTCCGTTCCAAACTAATCAGCATTCTCTCCTAGTGCCAGAGTGCCAGAGTGTATGTGTGAGAGCTGAGGGAAGCACGCCACCGTGGGTCATAGGTAACTTCACTAACTAGGTTAGTAGCTGCAGAGCGCAGTGCACAATTGGAGAGATTGGTTTCATTCAAGGATCTTGTGGGTCGTCAGCATTTTGCTATCATGTGGGTTAGCAGGTAAGATTGATCTTTAGAACAATTGTTCAATTGTTTCAACGCGGCCTGGGCAAAGTGAGAGAAAGAAGGCCCTTAGTGTAGGAAACAGCCCTTCCCAAATTGCAGTCTTGTGTAAAGTAAAGCACTATAAAATAAAACCAATCAAAACCACAACTTGATTGGGTTTATTATTCATTGATAGAGTTTTCATTGACTGTCTTTGTCCATGTGCTTTGGGGCTCGGCTTCGCTCTTACGGCGCTCAGCTCTCCACCCTTCTTTTGGCATCTGGGCAGAAGCATGTGGTAGCTCTCTTAGGAGTTCAGGTTTTAATCTTTTAACAGATTACTGATTATATAGAAGGGAAATTATTTATTGTAAGAACTGCCAAATACATTGTCCTTCTAAAAATTGGAAATTAAAACAGTACTCTATTGAAAGTTACCATATGATAACTTTAAATCGTATGATCTAGACATGCCTTAGGTAACTACCAATATAGCAAATCAAAGGATTAATGAGCTTATAGTCCTATGTAAACATACAAATGCCTAATTCTACTATGTGTACATATATGAAAATAAATAATGAAAACAGAACTGTACTATTTTTAAAAATATGCTTTTATTTATATTTCGCATAATGTAAAATTCTAAATAAAGCTAGTACACAAAACCCTTTGGTGTATACATTTAACGCCCTAATATTTTATATCAGTGAAACAAATACCTTTTCGAGGTGTGAAGCCTTTGCATTTCTTAGTGTTCTCCATTTTGTCCATTAGGAAGTCTTCATATCCCATATATGCAGGATTTCTGTACTTTTAAATACTTCCAATGACTAGGGGTTTGGATATATCATCTCTTTTTGTTTTAAAAATATTTAACACTAAAACCTTAAAATAGTGAAACTACTTTTCAGACCACTGAGCCAGTACCCTGCTATTTAAAGAATGTGTGGGTGCTCACTGTAAAGGGACAGAGTATTGATGATCCAGTTACTTGGGAGCTTTAAGATTGGAATAGGATTTGCTCTTGCTGTCGTCACTCAGATCCTTCTTATGCAGTGCAGCCTGGTAATGCGAGGGAAGCATTCCTGTGAAGCTTTAGGAGCTGTCAGTGCTGAGTGCATATGTTTAGTGTGCACATGTTCAGCATGTGTTGCATGTCTTTCAGAATCACGTAAGTAAAACCCCTTTTTGAAACTTGCAAGTGAGAAAAGATTCTGTCTCTCTGGCAGAAGACATGTTTCCTGTACTCATCATATGCTCCTGCCCCTGCCCTGCCGGCCCTTCCTCGGCCCCAGGCTTAAAATTAGGAAGCATCAATCAGCATGGTCACAAGTGCAATAATTTCATAAATAGCCTCCAATTTCAATTATATTTTTACGTGAATACATTAAAGTGTATACAGAAGGATTCATGATGCAAGAGCCTAGTGTGTACATGTGAAAAGTGTTTCTATATAAAGAAAACTGTCAACCAGGGGAAAAAGAGGTCATGTAAAATGCAGATTCTTCTAATAGCCCTGCAAGACAACTGCAAACACACCAAACAGAGTAAAGCAAAGAGAAAACTATTTGAGTAAATAGTTTTTTAAGGTAATTTTTATTGAAAAGCATTTGTATATTTCAGGAGCAGAAATGTCGAATGGCCACGTGTCTGTGTGCACGTCTGTGTTTTACAACGGAGACTGAGGTCATGCTATAGCTGCAGATAGCCTAGGCTTGGTCTAGCCATGTAGAGTATTTAACCCATAAGCAAAGTACAGTGTTCTGCGTTTCACAAAGTTATATTTTGTGTATTTGTTGCACATATGAACATAAACACAAAGAGGCTTTATGTCTTCTGCTGAATGCTTTTAAGTCAGTGGTGCCTTTAGGCAAGAACCATCGAAATTAATCATTCTTTTGGGTTTTCTGATATTTTTTCAGGTACCGTAAAACTGCAAAGAAACTATCACAGCTTACTCTCCTAAAGTCCGATTGTCTGACTTAAATGTAGCACTTAGATGAGTATTTCCTGTAATTCCAGTGTTCCACGTAGTTGCTGGAACAGTTGTGCCATTGACCAGTGGATGCACTTTGTTAGCCTTAATTTAAAACAAAAAAAATTTTCTTGAATATATCAGTTTGATCACTATAAGTTTGCTGCAGGTGTTTTGGGGAAAAAACAGTTAAGTGCAATGAAAGTGTACCATTTTTAAAAAAATAAATTAAGAACAACATAAATTTCACAATCTGCAGTTTTAATTTTGTGCAATATTTTCATTTAATGCATGTTTATTTGAGTAACTGTAAAATAACTACATTTTTAATGTTTGAGATCTAATTTAACTGTCTTCTTAGCCCAACAACTTCATTCCGTTGTTGCCGCACCTTAATTAAGGACTTGTTTAAAAGTCTTTTTGTCACTCCTTGTAAAATTCTTTTCTTAGTAGAAAGTTTCGCTTATGGGAGCCTGGCTCCTGTATTATAAGGGAAAACTAAAGAGCACATTTTAGGATTTTAATTGTTAAAAAATTACCTTGTGCATATCATTGTACATAAGTGTCAATTGTGCCTAACCGCTCTATCAATGCTCTCCTTCTTTAACCAAGGGGAAAGAATCAGAATGTCAGTTATTTTTATTAACTACAGAATTAAAATTTTTATTTGGTTTGTGTTATGTTCTGTCTGTTAGAAAATACTAATAAAGTATTAACAAACAATTCTGTTGAGTTTACTTGGCAATATTATTATTTTAAAAAATGCTTGCTCGGTAGTCTTGTTTTTATCGTCTCTGAGTAATTTAGTTTCAGCTTAGAATTTGAGCAATCAAGTTTCAAGATTATAGATTAGCTACAGAATAATTAAAACTGGATGGATTTAATTTTTTCTTTTAAAGAAACTGTATTTTATTGTCACATAAAATTATATAGTGACTTTCTGAAAGACAAGGGTCTAGAACTTAGCAAGTTTTATTTGATGTCATTTGCAATTCACATTTTGGCTGGTATTTAGACATGTTCTGTCCTAAAAGATAGTCAATTTGACATTCAGTAATATGGTTGGTCAAATATGTATAGCTTTCTTGGTCTACATCCAGAAACTGCTCAGACATCAAGTCAATACCTGTTACCTTACTAAGAACTGGCATAATATTTCTTAGAATACTACTGTAAATATCAGCCCCATTTAAGATGAGTTATTGCTGTGCTTTAAGATGTCATTTAAGATGTGCTTTGACAGAACCGTCAGTAGTGGTGGCCAGAATGCCACAATGGTGACAGCCCAGTATATTATACTAGAGTCTTTGAAACACCTTACCCACTTCCTAAACTTTATTGTAAACAGAATCGTTGACATCCTCTTCCCTGACTTCCTGGCTTTTACTAAAAGTCCAGACTCAAAGGAAACATATACTCTGTATAAACCCTGGTTTTCATATAGTCTAGGTTTCGCGAGCTATCCTACTAGTGGGACACTCGTAAAACGAAGTTCTCAGACAGCTGAACCAACCATGCTGACCAACAGCCCTGCTTTCAGGCACCAGCCAGGCTGACTCTTCCACTTCTCAGCCCAGTCGTTCCAAGGAAGGGATAAGGAACATATACACCATCAAGTAGAAACATGGCAGCAAAGATTGACATGATGTGAAGGGAGAGCGTTCAGTAGTTACTGTGTGCTGCACTCCAGCAATGGGAAGAATGATTCGCATTTCTAGTAAAGGTGACCAAAGTGAACAGGTCATTGATGTGCCATTTAGCCTTCTCCAGTTTATGGATGGGACTTGGTTCTCCAAACTTTGACAACTGGGAAGTACTAAAGCAGCCAGCCCCAGACGGTCTGGCCTCTAACACAGACATGTGACATTTTGTGCTGTCTTATACACGGGGCAGCCATCCTGACAACAAAAGGAGTCCTTGCTCAAAGAGAAAAGATCTGAAAAGCTTGTGGCTTCCCTAAGAAAAGGTAAGTAAATTCCTACCTGCTTTAAGTAGGGCCGGGTGAAGGCAGAAAAAAAAAAACAAGCATTTTTTCTTACCTTTAGGTCATAACTACTCCAAAACTTGAGTTTAGAGGCATAAAGAAAATAGATTTTTCAGGGTACATGAAGTAGTGAGACAATTATGTATGAGAAAATTGATCATTTGTTTCCTAGGTAACTGAGTAATAGTGGCATTTACAAAAGATGGTTTTCTTTCAAATATTTTTGTTTTGAGTCTGTCCTTCTGAAGCCTGAAAATTACTTCCCTGTAACTTTCAGTGTTGGAGCATCTACAACCTCAAGGAGAAACATGGCAGCAAAGGTTTACATGAAGGTGAATTCACAACCACGTTCCCAAGAGTTTTCTTTTGGCAGGTGGATGTCCTACTGAGATGCCAAGTGATGGTACAGAGAAGGCTCATTGCCTCCCCCCCGCCCCCCGGCACACCTCAGGTCCAGGGATGACTCCTGTGCCATGCTGGCTCTGTTTCCTCTCCCCTCAGTCCCTAGGTCTCCACACAGGCTACTTTAAGTAGGATTGCTGTCAATTTAAGAGAACCAAATGATTTTTAGAACTTAACCAAAACAGGAGTGGGTACATTTGCTAGCTTAAGTATTTATGGCAACTCGACTCTGGCAAAGAAAGTGGACAAGGAAAGAGGTTTAAAGTAATGGCCTCAACAGCTGCATTACAAGAAGTCAGGATACATACATTGTCAAATAACTGCGAGAAGAATCAGTGCCAGTGCCGTTTGGTTTTAAAGTGCAAAATAGTGAAGAAGCTTAGGTAATACCAAACAAAATATTTGGATAAATTATGTATGTTTGATAATTTAAAATAAACAGACATTTTTCCTAAAGAGACTAGCAATATTAAATTCTAATCACGTAAAACTTGGTTGTATTTCCCTTTTGGAAAGCCCAATTTGAGTACTGACTTTCTAACTCTAATTAAGTGGTTCAAAGTAGTTTTTTTGTGTCCCCAAAGGATTTTAAGATTCTGATAATTTAAAAAAAAAATGTACTCAGAGATTTTTTTCCCCAAGCTGGAAGATATTTTATTTCATCCTCATGGAATATTTGAGAATACCCCTAGACCCACTATTTCTTGAATCCACATTTAATATATCTGAGGTGTCCTTATGCTTCCTACTCCTGCCAGCCTCCCTTTTCTTTCTGATAACTCCCTCTTCATCTTCATGGCTTCTTTACTGCATTTAAATAGGGTCACTTGGCATGACCATGGATGGGGGTTTACCCTCTACAAGGACAGCCTAACTAGCAGCTTCCAGTGAGGAACATCCCAGTTCCCCAGTGACCATTAACTTGCCTGTACCTCCTTAGAAGGGGTGGATGGGGGCTTATGAGCCCCACCTCCATGGTAGTATTGATGGTCCACACTATAAATCTTGTACAAGTAACCACTTCTGCTGTTTATTGATGAATGCAGCAGACTATTTCATGTTCAGAAGACAGCTTTTCATAGCACCCTTTCCCATCCTCGGTCTCGTAAATGTTCTCAGCCTCTTCTGTGATGATCCCTGAGCCTTGAAGGAAGTAATGCAGAGTCACATGTAGGTCTGAGCACTAAACAGTCTCCCAGTATCACCAGTTCTAAGTGGGTACATTAACCACAGCCAGTTGCAAGAAGCATGTCTCTGACCAAGGCTGGGCACTGCACCAATCTGTAGGTAAAAACTTAAGTGTTTGGAAGCCACTTTTACATGCTCATATAGCAAAATAGCAGTAGTAGTTCCATCTAGGGCCTGTGACCTTCCTGGCCATGCATGGGGTTTTGATGAGATTAGCAGCACTGCGTGTGAATTCCCTTGTGTGGAGCATGCCTGGAATCCTACAAGGTAGCAATTGATTACTCCTTTAATAGACATTGCTACTATTACTCCAATGGGCACAAGTTTCATGGCAGGTTAATATTGTACTTTCAGGGCTCACAGTTCCCTAACACCATTAATGAATTTCCCATTAGTCTGTATAGCACCTTTGAGCACTATAAAAGCTAGCAGACAGAAGTTTCCAGCTCAGCTCCTGCTTGATTTCTCTGTGTTCTGTGACTAAAATGTATCTTTAGCAGTAGGGTTGTATCTCATTCAAATGGGCAACCTAGAATAATGGCAACTACTTATATTGGTAGGTGTGAGGGGTTAGATTGTGAGTTCTCTGTGGTCAAAAAACTCAAAAGGAAGTATCCTGCACTTGCCCCTGGACTTCGTACTTATTTAGTAGACACATTTGGTAGCCATAGAGAAGCTGCTGCTTGTATTTTAATGGAGAGAGGCTACAGATGTCACTTACATTCTATAGCTCCTTCCATAAGAACAAACTGATCCACACAGTAGTTGCTCTGATCTGAAAACAGCTGAATCAGAGCTTCATAAAAGATGATTATTCCTCTGCAGTTGAAATTATACGATGGTGCATATTGATAGCCTTTTTGATTAATTTTTGAAATTTATCTGTCTTGGTACATTATTTTTATTGTTAACAAAATCATATTGTTTGGAGGAATCACAGTTTATCCATTTACCCATTTGGAGGAAAATTGAGTTATTTTAAGGCTTTGGTGATTGTTAACAACACTGTCACAAGTATTAGAAGAAACTATTTTGTAAGTTTTCCTGGATATTAAGAGTGTTCTGTTAATCATCCCTGTACAAGGCAAAAGGGAAGGGGGATGAGGTGAAGAACTCTTGGAGGGGAGACCAAAAAGGGAGGGCAACATTTAGAATGTAAATAAATAAATTTTTTTTAAAAAAATCTAGAAATGACTTAGGATGGAACAACTTCCAGAAAGATCATCCATGAAAAAAGAGATGAGGGTTGCCCTCCAGTCATGACCAGTCAACTGTGACGGGAAAGTGAAACTCCAATAAGAAGTCTGAATAGACCAGCATGCTTATATGATTGGGGAGCACATTAGGTGTGCAAAATGAATACAAAGAACAAAATGTCAATAAATGTAGTTTCCAAGATTTGGAAATGACCTTTTTAAAATGACCTGTGAATCAGTCAGCATCCTGTCTACAAAATCAGAAGGAATGCCAGTGAACTGCAGAGAGCAAGGGGTTTATCGGCAGCAAAAAGCAGAGGGAAGATTAGAGAAGACGTAATGGGTTGGACATTATTATAAGATATAAATGAATCTTGTTGGCTTCACTGGGTTTAGCTGTCATTTCCTCATCTCTATGAAGGTCAGCTCTCAGAAGCAAACAGCTTAGATTTCAGTTTGGTGATGGAAAAGTCTTAGCACATGTGATTCTGTTTGGGCTTTGCTGTATCCTTTGCCGTCATCATCTGATTCCACAGGAAGCCGCCTGGAACACTGCTGCACAGCCTCTAAAACCACCTTTTTCTTTGCCCTAATTGTTTTTGTTATAGTAACACTACAGTCGGGGGCAAAGTGTTTTCCTGGATTCTGAATTCACTCTGTTGAACTTTCAAAGCCCCTAAGAATAAATCCTTTAGGATTTATTGCCAGTTGATCCAAACTCCCAGTAACCTGTTTACTGACAAGAAAAACTGGTATCAGACAAAGATAAGTCTTCTTTGGATTATGTTTTCAGACTGTGGAGTATGAGACTAGCTGTCATATTAGCATAAAACCAGGTGATATCAGAATAAATACTCATGTACAAGTCTATGGACAAATCTTCAGGGTAGGGTTTCTAAATTATAATATAAATTCTTATTTAAAGAGCAACTCCCAATTAACTTTCTAAAGTTACAATGTTATATATAATTATATTTTATTTATTGTGACTGAATAAAAATTAGAAAAGAGAAAGAATTAATACTAGTTGCCAGAAAGATTAAATAGTATTCACTTGCTAGCTAGGAAGTAGAGAAGCAGAGGACAAGAGGGACACTGGCAGAAGCAAACAAGAGTAAGGAGCGAGCTACAGGAATGTAACTCATGATGCATGACGAGAGGGGTGAAGAACGTCATCTTCCAGGAGGCTGTGCCACAGACACTGTAACCTGGGCTGGTCTGTGTTCTTTGGGAGAGGCCAAGGAAAGATGCTGGGATATGGCAGATGCAAACAAAACCCAGGGACTGGCAGGATCTTGGGGATTATATAGATAAGGGAGAATGTGAGAGAGCAGCAAGAGCTGGGAGAGACTGGGTGTGGGACTGTGTCTTCTTGGCTGATGCCCTGGGCTAGCAGGGCCATGTGGTATGTATGCCAGAGTCAGAGTGTACTTCCAGACCTCAAATGGTGACCAGAAACTGGCTAAAGTATGAGTATACTCCCAACCTTAGGTGGCTAACCCCAGAGCTAAGGATGAAGTGTAGGCTCTCTAACCTCAAATGGTGAATAGACCAGGGCTGAAGGCTTGCATGTGTCCCCTACCTCCAGTGGTGAACTGCAGCTTGGGTCATAGGTGCATGGGTTCCTATCCTCAGATGGCAAAGCAGAGCTGGACAAAAGAAAGGAGTTGGGGTGGGGGACTTTTAAGAATCCACTAATCCCCTCTGCTGAAGAGTGATTCCCGAGAAGGAGAACCCTTTATTAGTTGTGCTGAGACCCTGTCCCTTCCTAAACTATGGCTGCTATTCAGTTTACATGAGTTGTTGTCACCCAGCGAGGCAACAGGCAGCGTAAAAGGACAATGGAGTACTCAGCCTAACAGTGAGTTCTCAGGTCACTGACAAAAATCATTCTTCCCAGGAAGGTTACTAGAGTGTCCTTACAAGAGAAATCCCTAAGACAAGTGAGGGAGTGTCTGCCAAACCACATTGCCCAGATAATTGAAACGAAGAAATAATGAGGGGCATTGACTCGGACAGGACAATTACCTAGGGACTGTGCCACCCAAAGATGGAGCCAGAATGAATTCTCACCAGCAGGATTGCTGTACCAGGTCCCTGGAGGACAGGACACATCTTGGCCCTGTGTTTGTCAGGCCCATGACCTGGCAGACATGAAGTCCCTGGCCCTTCTCCCTCTGCATGTTTCCCTAGGAGTTATTCTCCTGTCAGTCTGAGGGAGAGAGAAATCCCCTGCCCACATCTCACCACCGTGGTTTCTTAAGACAGGGTTTCTCTCTTTAGCCCTGGATGTCCAGAAACTAACTTTGTAGACCAGGCTAGCTTTGAACTCAGAGGTCCTATTTACTCTGCTGGGATTAGAGGTGTGCTCTGCCAGGCCAGGTTTACCCTTGTTTTTTTTTTTTTTTTTTTTTTTTTTTTTTTTTTTTTTTGTGATGTTTGCACTGTCCTTTGCAGGGCTATTTGTAATTTCTCAGTTTTTGCTGACTGTACAGATTACTTTGCAGGGTGGGAGCGGTTTCTTGCATGGGTAAAATACCAAAGTTTCAATCGGTAGTGTTTAAAATCGTCTATCCCTCCAGTCTGTCTGGCAGCCAGGACACACAGAGCGCCCTCTGCTGTTACTGCAAGGCGAGTGCAACGTGTTAGCCTTCTGCTTTCAGAGTCAGTTTATTTCTATTGTTGCAGTGATGGAGGTTAAACCACATAAGACTCCGTTTACATTTCATAAGAATAGCATTGCATCTTCTAACACTGAAGGTTAGAGTGGCCCTTTAGAGTTTTGGTTGATGATGAATCACACTAGGTAATATTTCTTGAGTTTTGATGCTCAAGTGGTTTACATGCTTTATCTCAGGTGTCATTGAAAGGATCATCATGAGATGAACGTTAGCATTGCCCTGTCCTGTACCTACCGAGACTTAATTACAGGGGCAGTACACAGCCTGTGCAAAGGCATACTGCTAAGACTTGGTGGATCCAGAATTCCACTTTGTTCTCCGTGACTACATAATTCTACCTATGAATAGTGTGTATAACATGACCAGGTTGAAATCCTAGCTTGGAAGGAATGAGACTGAATTTTGAGTAAGACTGGGGTAAACCCAGGACATTAAAGCCTGACAGCATAGGTCATGAGAGGTCAAACAGTCTTTGGCTGTTTCATGAATCTGAGATCATAGTGCTCTGGAGGCAATGATGTCATCATTACCTTGTATTGATTAGTAGGCATATTTCTGTGACGTATCAGGAATGGATCAGGTTCCTCGTATTATCAGTTCTTACCCCATTTCAGTAATTTGGAAAGAAATAAGGAAGTTCTAATAATTGTCAGAGGTGAAACTATTGAGCCACTTCTATGAAGATCATACATTCAGAACTCCAATTTAAAGAAGATACAAAATGTCTAAAGTGGTTTACTTGGAATAGCAGAAGGAAGAGAAGACCAGCATGTGTTTGGTTTGGATCTGAGCTGCTTGAGGACTGAACGAGTGAACGGACAGGCCAGAGGTGTACACCCAGCAGGGACTGAGAACCTTCTGGGATATAGCGTGTGCCAAATGAAGGAAGGGGACTCACTTTGGTAGGCTTCTAAGAGAAGAGTGGGATGCCTGATGCTCATGAGATTGTTTAAATTTTATCACTTTGAATCCAAAAGGGGAAGACTATAATGACAGGGTAGGTCAAAACGAGTCATTCCAGCATGCCAAGAACAAATGGTGTCAGAAATCTGAACACTAGCACAAAGAGACGGCCCTTTGATGCAGAGTTCATAAGGTGTAGGAAGGATAGAAGTTCCTGGGTAACCTTGGAGGACATTCTACCGTGGCAGTTAACACAACGCAGCAAGCCTGAGCAGGTGAGGGAGGGAGGGCTCCAGAGATCAGGCTAAGCCACAAGGATACTTCCTAGACCAATTCAGAAGGAATTGAGGCATAAATACAGCCGCCAGTCCCGACAACAACAGCCCATTCAGCAACCGAGTGTTGTGCAGTGACACGTCAATGCCTACTGGCATAGGATGGAGTTGTGGAGATGTTGCCTTCAAAGTGGGCTCAGAATTTATGAATGATCAGGACATGTGAGAGATCAGACCACTGGACTGTGACAGAGCAGTCAGTGCTGTTGTCATGAAAGCTTGCAGCTTCCTAATGAAAAGCCAAGACGTTAGATATTCCCCTCACAATTCAGTACATCCCGATAACGGGCACCATTACAGTGCTCAGCCATCTGTGTTGAGGAGCTTCTGAAGGACCGGTGTCTAGGGCTCTGCCTACTGTAGGGCAGTTGCCTGCAGGTTGTCTTGGAACACTCAGGAGCAGGTGCTCCTCCTTCAGTCCAGGACATCAAAAGAGCAAACAAGCATGGAATGTGCCCCCTGCAGCCCCGCTGCTAGTCACACACAAAGAACTGAAACCGATGGAGTTGAGTGCAAACGCCCTTTGGCACCTGTTTTTGTCATCTTATTTTGTTATTTTTTTCCACCAAATTTTACACCTTTTAACTTGTTTGTGGCTGTCTTCCCAGATGTCCAAACTGAGGTGAGGGGGGGACACACACAATCTCCCACTGCAGCTGGTGATGTTGAAGCTTGACACACAGACACACAGACACAGACACACAGACACACAGACACACACACACACACACACACACACACACACACACACAAAGAGAGAGAATCTCCCACTGCAGCTGGTGATGTTGAAGCTTGACATGAACACACAGACACACAGACACACAAACACACAGACACACACACACACACACACACACACACAAAGAGAGAGAATCTCCCACTGCAGCTGGTGATGTTGAAGCTTGACACACAGACACACACACACACACACACACACACACACACACACACAAAGAGAGAGAATCTCCCACTGCAGCTGGTGATGTTGAAGCTTCACATGAACACACAGACACACAGACACACAGACACACAGACACACACACACACACACACAAAGAGAGAGAATCTCCCACTGCAGCTGGTGATGTTGAAGCTTGACATGAACACACAGACACACAGACACAGACACACACACACACACACACACACACACACAAAGAGAGAGAATCTCCCACTGCAGCTGGTGATGTTGAAGCTTGACATGAACACACAGACACACACACACACAGACACACACACACACAGACACACACACACACACACACAAAGAGAGAGAATCTCCCACTGCAGCTGGTGATGTTGAAGCTTCACATGAACACACAGACACACAGACACACACACACACACACACACACACACACAAAGAGAGAGAATCTCCCACTGCAGCTGGTGATGTTGAAGCTTCACATGAACACACAGACACACAGACACACACACACACACACACACACACACACACACACACACACAGAGAGAGAGAGAGAGAGAGAGAGAGAATCTCCCACTGCAGCTGGTGATGTTGAAGCTTCACATGAACACACACACACACAAACACACACACACACACACACACACACACACACACACACACACACAGAGAGAGAGAGAGAGAGAGAGAGAGAGAGAGAGAATCTCCCACTGCAGTTGGTGATGGTGAAGCTTGACAGGGATCAGGGATTAAGCCATGATCACTGGCCACATTACATTGAGACTTTGAGGACCAGCCAGAACAGTACCTCATCCCATTACTGGTAACGTGAGACTGTGGATCTTTTGTGTACTGTGCAAAGCTCAAAATCTCAGGACATTTATTGTATTCAAACAGATTTATAACGGACTTTAAAGGAACCTCAATCAACGAGTGGCCCATGATGAGCTTTGCAGTGTGGGCAGTCAGGTTCCCTCCTCTCCTCCTCCCTCCCTCCCTCCCTCCCTTTCTCTAACTGAACCCAGGGCCTTGTAGATGTTAGCCAAGTTCGCATTCTATGCATCTCTGGCCTTTGTAATATGAAAATTCACTTTGATTAGAGTAGCCTTCCTGACCTCCTCATACTTCTGCAGCTGTAATTTTGGTGAACTCTTAAGACCCTAGGAGCAAACATCAGATGCATGTACCTAGGTATTTAGAAAGATTACTTTGGGTCTTGAGCTTTTCCACAATGCCAGGGAGATGTAGATGGACAGAGGTAGTGTCAGTCATGTCCTATTACACACATTCTAAGTTAACATCATTGTGAGTTTAAAATGTGTGCAGTTTACTTCCAAACATTAATGTAAGCACGGTACAGAGTGTTGGTCACTTTGTGACCATGACTGACTTGTGGGTGTGGCTTGCTATACAGGAAAAAGAGGTCCAGCTTGCTTTCTATTGAATGCCTCTTGCCTTTGCAAGCAGAACCGCAAGTTAGAGGCCATGTAGACTTTCCAAAAGGCAAGTTACCTATAGAATTAAGGAGGTAAAACATAAACTTGAAAGTCAACCAGAGAGAGGTCTGATCCCGGTAAGTATTTCTTGGAAGCCTGTTTCTGGTGAGAGCATGGCAAGAAAAGCACTTCTGTGAATTTTCCAGGATGATAAGGAAAGTTGACAAAATACTAAACACACCAAAAATTTATCTCAAGAAATAAAATGATAGTTGAGCACAAAGGCTCATTAGAAATGAAAAACACACACCCCTCTCCATGAAATAAAATGAGGCCAGGACTAGGCTGATATTTGCACAAGAGAATTTACTTCAAGAGAGAAGGCATCTCAAAGCAGAGGTGGGGAACGGGGGGGACAGAAGAAGGAGGCAAGTTAACAATGTGAGTTGTCATAGATAGGTTTGTTTACGTCCCACCTGTATGCCATAGCGACCTTATACAAGTCTACAAATTCCCATTGTAAAGAAATCTTAAGAGCACCCGAAGAAAATAGAGAATTCCTTGGTATTCCTGAAATGAGGAAGATGTTTCTAACGGTGACGTGGGAATCCAAGAGACATGAAATAAGGGTTAATTAAGATGCATAACAACCCCTCCAACTTGTAAATTATTCGTAAGCAAAGCTGACAACCTGAAACTGACCTGAAAGGTGCCAAAATACACACGATATTCACAAGTGTCCCCAAAATTATTTTTAACAAATAATTTTCACTAGAAAGGCAGTGTGTGTGGTACTGATCCTCACCTTGCTCTTCAGCTCAACGAGGGCTTCTGGTACCTTTGGGTACTGTGTTTCATTGGGAGAATGGTATCTTTAACCAGCCCACTTCTGATAAAAACAATTGCCCCAGTTTATCATCAAGTCATTTTTCCCAGGAGGAAGAACTACAGCGTTTAGGAGTGCGGACTGTGGACTTGACTGCCTGTGGTTCAAGTTCTGACTCTCCTGCTTTCAATCTGCACGGACTTGGCCTTGTTGATACAAAATGCCTCTGTCTCAGGTGGAATAAGAGGTAGGTTATTCCAGGGCTGAAAATGGGTCCCTAGAGCCTGGAGGGGCTCGTTTAATGTACTCAAAAATAGCATGTTCCAATGTAACAGTTTCATGAAGGTTTTATATTCAATGCACATTTCAGATTTACTGATGAGACTGTCAGGTGGGTTATGCCAAAGTGAGGAAGACTGCTATGGACTCAGATGATCTGGTGAGATCCTCAGCCTTCGCTTTGCTGGAAGATGATGGTACATTTCATAAATATTTGCCTAATAACCCATCACAAGCTTGGCGGTTAAGTCAAACACAGAAGTAGACAATGGATGGCTACGAAGGGAGCTGAAGTAAGCCAGGATGGTTTGGCTTTGACCTGTATGACAGTCCATGTCTCTGCAATCTCTGTGGTTCTTATCAGGCAATGTGCCTTGTGGAGGATTAAAAACAGGTGTGACTTTTAATTTCGGGAACTTCAGTTCGCAGCCTTGAATGTATGGAAGAGATTTGATATTAATAATGTCAATATTATACTGCTGTGATTATCCAGCCTATTGATATATAGATAAAGGACTTAGAATAGCATCTGGGCCAGGATAAATATGACGGAAATGTCATGGCCATCACTGCATTCTAGACAATAGAAGTTTTTTGCTGATTTTATAAACTTCTGCCTTGTCATAAAACCCTTTCTCCAGGCGTGGTATGGCCAGTGCAGTACTAAAATGAGAACAGATGTGGTAGCCTGCAGGAGATACAGGGCTGGGCCCACTAACACTGCTCAAGAGGCAGTGTGCATGTGCTATCCATCTTTGCGGATGCCAAGTAGCTAATGATGACTAGGAGAAGGAGCCTTTCCTTTCTTGATGTAGCCACCCTTGAGATGGAAATTCAACTCCTTGATTGGCCAAGGTAGACTTCAGTGCAATATTTCCTTTGCTTTCGTCTTGGTCTCTTGTCTGTGCTGAGCAGAATTTATTTCCCAGAGAAAGTTATGAAACAGTCTGTTGAAGTGCCAATCCCTGAGAGAAGTTAAAGAGAGATTATTTCCTTCCTGGGGCAAAGTCAGCCCCAGGGTGAGGCAACAACCTCCTGGGCGGCTTCCTTTCCAGTGAGGAGCTGCTCAGAAGTACACCAGCTGGGATCCATTCAGCGGGAGGGCAGGCTCTGGAAGCTGCATTTTAATTAATTTGCTTTGGGATTGCACTTCAGTGATTAGCAGCATCTTTTTTAAAAAATCTTTTATTATTTTTAATATTTATGTTTTTAATTAATCATCCCATTTGTTTACATCTCAAATGCTATCCCATTTCCCAGTTACCCCTCCACAAGTCCTCCATCCCACAAACCTCCCTCTCCTCCCTCCCCTTTGCCTCTATGAGGGTGCTCCTCCACCCACCCACCCTCTCTCTTTCCATCCCTCCAGCGTCCCCCTACACTGGGGTGTCAGCCTCCACAGGACCAAGGGCCTCCCTTCCCACTGATGTCAGACAAGGCCATCCTCTGCTGCCTGTGTATATGGAGAAAACAGCAGCATCTTAAGCAGTGACAATGGTCCTTGGGTAGAAGACTCTGATGTTAAAGTATAAGGCCTTAGGGAAATTGGTCAGGTTCAAGTTCTTTAAAAAGTAAACCATGAGTTTTCTATAACATCATAAACCAGCCCAGAGGAGACAGGTCCAATAAGGTTCCAGAGTTCACGCTGCTGGCTTTATCGAGGTGCTCACTTTGTAACTGTCTTCAGCCAATCTGTGGTTTTCATCCTAATTTATGTGGAGGTCAGGGAACTGTATTTCTAACCCCAAGTCCAGTGTGTGTATTCTTGAGGAAGTCATGTTAATATTATAATGCTGCTTTGAGATGCTATAGAAAAGGGAAAGTTTAAAGGTTTAAAACTTACTGTTGTGCTATATACAATTGAAATTGATGGTATGGCAGCAAGATGCATGCACTGTAATTGTTCAATCCAAACCCCAGATCATCAGTTCTGCGGCTGGCAATGTTGAGAAAGTGTCTTGAGTTCACTGAGTGGATCTGTGGGTAAAGTTGAGTACTGGAGCAGGCACACATTTAAATGTCAAAGTACACACTTGAAGGTCAAAGGACAATTCTCAAGAATCGGTTCTCTCTTGCCACCTTGTGGGATCTGGTAACTTGAATTCATATTGTCAGGTCAGCTTGCATGTGTCTCTGTGCACTGAGCCATTTTGCAAGCCATTAACTGTATTTTTGAAATGCATCATATGTAACTAAATTTCAGTAAAATGAACTATTAAAATAAAAGAATAACATGAAATAGATAATGCATCTGTTTAATGGCTGAAGAACCTGTTTTTATTCATGACAACATCGCCAGACTCAAAAGTAGTCATCAGCTGCAAAACCTGGGTTCTGACTGTATAACATTTGTGATGCTCAAAGCTTCTGCAACATAGAGAGATAGCCAGGCATGGTTTAACATGAAATCTGTGTCCTTAAACCTGGTGAGGAGCCTGAATTCTAATATGCATTGCCCAGGTTCACCATTTTATTGAGGGGTAGCCTGAGGATGCAGAGGCAGACTGATGCTGAGAATACAGAAAGCCCCAATCCATCATGAGGACATATCCTGGGGTACTGGTCTAGATACATTGACATTGGTGTGTTTCAGAATCATCAAATGACCCCACTGAAACAGCAGATACCTTGACTGCATTCCAGGTATACTGACAGAAAAACAGAACGCCATGGGGCTTCTGTCTGCTAGGTGGGATGAGGTTAGAGAATCTGGTCATAACTGGTGGGTCTCTGTATGCAGGGCTTTGTTGACCAAGGAACTCAAGGGAATAGTGTTCTCACCCTGGCCTTTGGAAAACCATTGGAGGGCAGCAGGCTCATGTGGGCAAGGGGTTGTGTCCTTGGTCCATTGTGTGGGGATTCCAGAACAGGGCTCATGTTTATCTCAGGGACCGAAACATGTTTTGGCTTTAATGTTGTACCAACATATGTTCCATTTGTTTGTAGGACACAGTCTCACTGTTACCCAGGCTGTCCCTGAACTTATGACCTTCCTGACTCAGCCTTCTAGTAGTGGGATTACAGTTCTGTACCATGTCTGGCTGATTTTTCTTTCTATAAAGTAAATCAACTATGGTGGTAGGAAGTTTTTTTTTAACATAGTCACCCTAGGTATTAGCCAAAATATTACTGTATACTCTGATGTACTCAGTTCTAAGGGGTCATGATTATGGACCTGCATGTAGAAACGTACTTGGGCAGTTTTACATAAATTGCTGTTGGGATTACTATTAATACATGGTATCATATAAACCTGTTGTCAGCTTTATAAATTCCTGCAAGTCACCATTGTACCTGAAGCAGAAAAACCACTAACATTTCCCTCAAAGGTCATAAACCAAATCAACACAGAGTTTTCAGTGATGCTGTTACCATTGCCCATTTCTCTGCCCCCTTTCCCCCTGTGTCCTACATGACTACTTCTTACAAAATATTTAATATGAACAGGGAAGGAGGGTTGTAAGTCAAGGCCTGCCTGGCTAATTTAGTGTCTCAGAATTAAAACAGAGAGGGTTGAGAAGTAGCTCAGTGGTAGGTATTCGCCCCAGACTATGAGATGCTGGGAAGCCTATGGGCAAAATTTTCTGGAGACTTTTCTAAAAGCCCTAGTGTATAAAGGCCTGTACAAATAATGGCTGCGATGTTTATGATTTTAGTTAAGTTAGCGTATGCGACAATGTACAGTACTGCTTGTTGTCCTTCAGTTGTCTTGCGATTCCAAACTTATTCTGAAGCAAAAATCAAAATATACTGTACTCTGTAAGCCTCACTGGACTTTGTAACTAACACACGTGAAAATGCCCAGGAAGAGCTCACTAACAGAAAGGCTCACAAGGCCAAAGACGACCGTCGCGTGCCAAAAGCCATTCTCCTTAATTTTCTGCTTTCCTGTTGGGTATGCACACTCAAGACAGAAAAGCAAAAAGCTGGCCTCAAAAAGAAATGAGGTGGAAGGAACTTTCCTCTGAAACAGCCTGCTTCACCAGGTACTGCATTGCAAACCTATAACCCCAGCTCAGGATGATCCAAGTTCCAGTAACTCTGCAGAAGGAACATTGCAAAGTCTCAATGTACCTCGAGAGAAATGCTTACTTGATATGCAGAAATAACAGAAAAGGGCAAATCATTATTCGTGGTTAAGGGGGCTGTTAGAAGGGATTAAGAAACCATCCCGAGTAAAGCAATAGGAACCTCTCCTACCAAGTAATGAGACATTTAACTATAAAAGCACGTTTGGTACCCTCCATCCATATCTAAGTGCCTTTTCCTATGTGTGAACTTGTATTCTATTCTCAGAGACGTTTTCCTCCCCACAGACAGTATTAAAATTCTTTTGGGATACCCATAAATAACCAAACATCATTTACAATTCCAGGGGGCTTTGCACACACGATGTAACCTGTCTGCTTGTTATCACCTCTGCCCTTTTAATTGGAGAGCTTGACGAACATCAGAATTAAACTTTCCTTAAAAAGCATGGGCATGCAAATTACTTGAAACCTGTTTTGTTTTGTTTTCACATGCCCCAGAGGACCCTGTGGGTGCACAGGGCCCATGGTGTGCAGGATTTGGTATTTGTGTCAAGCGTGTTGGCCATGGCCTGGGGTTAGGCATGAGAGGCAGAGGAGATGGCCCCATGTTGGGAAGGTTAACATTAGGATAGCATGGGCCACTGTCAAGAGAAGAAATGGGTATATATGAGCCTTTTGCATATGGCTGGAGTTAGGGGTTCATTGCCATCCTGAAATGCGGCTCACAACGGTAAAATCATTGCTCACGGAATTGTGTGCTGAGAGGACCACATTGCTTGAATAGGCTGAAACAAATGGGGACTGTCCATTGTCCACTTGATGTTGGAACAATGTCACCATGAGTGTCACAGAAGTGCCGTGGCAGTGCAGAAGGACAAAGGTGGATGTCCAAGGATCCCTAGACAGACCATGGTGCCTGAGGCAGTGAGCATTGCTGGGGAATACTCAACTCTGGTCTTTTACATCATTTATTGAAATATAAAATTTTGAGAACCACCTATAGATTACATTTTGAGTTTGCAAAGTATATATGGTATAGTATTTTGGATCTCAAAGATGGCTCAGCCATATACAGAGTTTGCTGCCAAGCAGACTACATGAGTCCTTTCCCTGAACACACATGGTGGAAGGAGAAAACTGATTCCTCCATGGTGGTCTCCAACCTTCACACACGCGCTGTAGCATGCACATACATAGCACATAATATATCATACATACATATGTACATACATACATACGTACTACACAAAACATAAAAATGTATATTATAGCGAGGTATATAAAACATAACTCCACACTCAGATGAAATTTCCAATTTAAATTAAATAATAAAACTTTAAAAGAAACGTATAGCCCTGACTCTGACAATTACCCTTCTGACAGGAAATCTGATCTGTGTGATCCACTTACTCTGCTAGGAATTAGTATAAAGAGAAATGACAATTTAATTGCAAGTTAGGAACTATGATATAAATTCATTATCCTGAAAGCTCTGCTCACTTCCAAATTGTCACATCTAATGCAAGGTGAGATGTTGAGTTACGAGCCACGCAAAGGACAGGCCTTTGTAAGTTTAGCATGAGAGCTTCACGTTCTGAGCACTAGAGCAAAGGACAGGATCAGAGTCTCCCTGACAAAGCAGCGGCAAGCTTTGAGAGCCTTAGCTCATCTGGACCAATCTGGACCTTCGGCTGTTAAAATGCTGAAGTGTTCCCATTGCAGTTGGCACATAACCTCCCAAGTTTCTGAGTTTTTAAAGAAGCATGCTGATATGCACTGGAGTTTATAAGTCAAAAAGCAATAGATCCCACCTTGAGTGTTTATAGACAGTTACAACATAGGATATTTTTGCTTATTGCTGGAAATGAATCACTATTTGGACATTCCAAGGACCGTGGAACAACTTTTTGTATTGTCAGCTTAACTGGAGTCCCTGTTGTCACTGAATGTCAGCACAGCTCCCTAGTTTTTGAGACAACCAAAAGGTGGACGATGTTGTGACCTATTTTACCAACAGCACTGTCCTCTCTGAAGGGAGTGGGATTACATATATTATTATCAAGTGTTAATATAGCCTCAGCTTTCTCCCTTCAAGGCAGTATCATTCTGTTCTTCAAAAACCAGAATATGCAACTGTCTTATTTATACTTAGCTGAAGGCCATGGCATGGATATATATATATATATATATATATATATATATATATATATATATATATATATAGTGTATGTGTATGGATATATATATATATATATATATTGTGAGTTCATATGGCACCTTTTCATATCAATCATGTATGTCATAAATTAATTTTTTGAAGAGTTGTGTTGGATAATCTCTGTGGTTATTTTACATTTAAATGTTTCATTTGCTCCCCCTAACAGCCTAGTCTGGGATAGGCTTAGTTTCGCACTGTAGTGGAGAGGCATATTCTTGATAATCTACCCGCAGTGTGCCTTTAGTATAATGTAAACCTCTTGGAAAGGCAGGCTCTCAGTGGATGGGCTTTATTGGCTATGAACATAATTTTGCTCAAATGCAAGAAATACATAGAATGAGTGGCTAAGAGCATACCCAGCCTTCTCTGTGTCTTCCTCTGCCCTTCTATAGTCTTGGGTTCTAGTATCTGTAAAGCAAGGTAGGGAAAAGCTATGCTATCTAGACATTGGTCACCCGCACCCTGATTACACAATGGTGTTAATAGGTAACTGTAAAAACACTGTGACAGCCTCAGACACAAGGATCTAAGCAAGCACAGACTCACTACTGTGACTGCAGTAGTCTCTGGCACAGAAGACTTAAGCAGAGTAAGGACTTTATTGTTGTTCTTCAGTGCTGGGGATCAAACCCAGGCCTTTGTGAGTGATAGATAAGTACACGAGTGCTAAGCTGCATGCCCAGACCTTGGATTTTTGAGATAAAATTCTACATATACCTCAGACTGACTTTAAGCAGGATCCTCCACAATGGCCCTCTGCTGGCTGGTTTTGTGTCAACTTGACACAAGATAGAGTCATCAGAGAGGAGGGAGCCTCCATTGAGAAAATGCCTCTGTAAGATTGGGTTCTAGGCCATTTTCCTAACTAGTGATCTGTAAGGGAGGACCCCCTGGGCTGTTGGTCCTGAGTGTTCTATATGAAGTCAGGTTAAGCAAGTCATGAGGAGCAAGCCAGTCAGCAGTACTCCTCTGTGTCCTCTACAGGAGTTCCTACCTCCAGGTTCCTGCCCTCCTTGAGTTGCTGTACAGTGGTGTAGAAACATAAACCAAGTAAAACCCTTGCTCAAGTGACATTTTTCATGGTGTTTCATCACCGCAGTAGAAACCGTGAGAAAGACATACCCTAGTGCTAGAGTGTGGGAATGCGTCACCACAATACGGTTGGTCTTTTCATTTAACTATCTCCCTATGACAAAAGTACATATTTATAAAACAGCCAACTAGAATCAGTTCTGGTCACTTTATTATTTCTCATCAGTATTTTGGGAAGATGAATATCTCTGATGATCATTAGCAGACTTATCTGAATTATGGACAGAGTCAACGGGCTCCGAGACGCACAGTGCCTTCTGGTGGTGAGTCTGCCACTGTCAACCACGTTTTTTAAATATCCCACTAATAAAGAGAAGTAAGATTTTCAGAGTATGACTTCCAAGGGTGAATGTGATTTTAAAGGCTGCAGTCTTTTCTTGGATTGGGAGCTATCATCAGCCATTGTGGGAAGTGGAGGAGGAAGCTTCAGTGGTGACGTTTTGAGGGAATGAGTACTTGCACACATATACAGCACTCCAAGGCACTCAAACCCCTGGGGCAATTGGCAAAGCCCTTACCGGTATTGGTCAGGCTGTAGAGAGGTCGGTAGGCCCACTGTGAGTGTGGGATGTGTGGATGATTTATCAGAGTGCGCGAAAACTAGCACAGCAGCAGCCTCCACTCAATGTTTACAGCCCGAGCCTGCCCACCCAGAGTCCTCCTACCAAGCCTCTGCACCTCCCCCCCTCTGCTGTACCCAGGGAGCTTCTTCATTATGTTGGTAGTGACTGATGAACCCCATCTAGTCCCAGCTTCGCACATGTTTTGGTGAACACATCTTCAGGGTTCTGAAACCCAAGCTTCGAGGTCATAGGAAACCATGAGTAAAATCAGTCAGCATAAGCATGGATTCTGGACTAAAAGGGTATTTTGTAGATACTGAAGAGCTTTGCCAGAACCAGAAACAGTTCTCTCCTGCTGAATTGTACAGTACAACCTAGCGTGAGGAGAGCTCCATCAACACTGGAGGGCATTATGAAAAGAAGTGACATCTTTGATGATCTGGACCCAAATGAATTTGTCTGTCAGACCGGTGATCCTGGACTTCAAGGTAGACTGGAGAAAGAGCAACTCTGGAAAGAACAAGGCAGAGAGAAACAAAGCAAAACCGTAGGCTACCAACTGGATTCTCCCTCAATGTGAATATCAAGCTGGATGGCATACTTTAAATGTAGGATATCTTCCGTTTGGGGGGAGATGAAGACATAAGGCTGAGATCTAAGGTGAAGGTTGGGATGATACACTTTATAATACAGGGATGCTTCAGATCAGCTTCTAGAGAAAATGCAGCCAGCAAAACTCGTGTCTCTTACTTATCAATGTGTTATTTGGGAGAACAGTCCCAGAGAAGTAGAGGTGAAGGAATAGGAATGGTATTGCTAAGAAAGAACTGCTCAAGGCCTGGCACCTTGAGCTTGCTCTCATGTGATACCAATGCAGCTGACTGCTCGGCCTCACAGGGCTGTCTTCTGAGAGGCTGTATGAGCTAGCAAGCTTAGAACAGGTTTTCTGAGGAAGAGATTGCCTCGCTTGATCTTAACACTTCCAGCATGCAAACGCATGACCATTAAAGACACCCAGCTTCTCTTGATTCAACCACAATGGAAAAGCTGGAGGAAAAAAAAGAGAGTGGCCTGGAGCATAAGGCAAGGCATTGTGGGATTGTGCATTTCAAGCTAATGCAAAGGAAGGTGGACACCAAGAAGCTGTGGTCATGACTTTGGTAGTACCATTAGGAATAAGAGTGATAGAGTGTCTATGCCTCGACTATCCAGCATTTGGATGCCAGGGATTGCAACTTGAATCAAGGAAAAAATGTTCCTATGAGGAGAGAGCCAAGAATGGAGCCTCCTCACATGCTCCTTTTGGGAACATGTTATGTAGCCAAGACGCAGATGAAGACTCCGCTTTCTTAGTGCTGTATTGAGACGGATTTGATGGCAAGTCACTGATGAGGCTGTGAAGGGAGGGATTTAACACTGACAGAGGAAGCCCAGACACGATTGCGTTCAGCAGCCGAGCAATATGAGAATCTTCTGCTTTCTAACGGGCTACCACCTTGCCCATATTTCTCCCCCAAACCCTGCTGTGTTACCAGCATAGGCCAACAGAATACATTTTCTCCATTTCCTGCTGATGGAGCCTCAGTACCTCAAGCTTAAAAAAAAACCCAAAAAACCAAAACAAACAAACAAACAAACAAACAAACAAACAAACAAGAAAAACCCCAAGCTCTCTAGTCAGCTGCGGTACCATTTCCTGAGATAAGTAGCAACTTTCCAGTGGTTTCTTGCTTCTTTCTTTCCTAGTCCCCCACACAGATCTACATTGATGTTCTTGTATTCACCACGCTTCTTCCTCAATCATGCTTTGTACTTGTAGTACGAGTCGGGGTAGCCATGAGCAAATGTGGTTTAGAAGGAGAGACGGCATCTATCAGAAACATACACAGATGAACGCAGTCTATGGGGATGCTGGAAAACAATGCAAGTAGATACCATGACAGGTTGGGTGCATCCCCGATACTGTATGACCCGCAAGGATGTCACTGTGACACCATGCCACCTTGCACCTTTGCTGTCCCTGCCTCAGTGACACCACTTCATCAATCCGCTTAGTGATGAGACCTTCCCTTTTATTCTTTTGTGACAGTCACCACAAGTCACTGGCACTTACGTTCCCTGGAACTGAGACCTCTATAACTGAGTTCATGTTTTTCAGTTCCTATTTTCTTTAAAGGTTCTAAATAACAAATTTTATAATTCCTCAACAGAAAACTTGATTGTCCTATGATTGGAGATTCCCTACCAGAGTTTTTGTACAAACGACCATTGTCTCCTATTTAGGTGTGCTTCAGTTTTAACCCCATACAATCAGCTAATATGGATTTTCTGTGAGTTGCCGTGTTTTCTGACAACCGAATGAATACATTTATTGAGTGGGCACAGCTTGATATTTTCTGGCGGTAGCATTTTATTGATTTGCTCTTTTGTAATCAAATCAAATAAATATCACTAGGGACCTGAACAGAAAGAGCATGACTTAAACATTTATTGGACTGGATTTGTTATTTTGTGAAATTTTGCTGATGGGCACACTGGATATGTGCTCACATCATAAGCTGAGATATGAAATGTATTAAATCACCCACATCAGTCACAGAATTAAGTCTGCTTTTGTCTAACCTATCCAGATACTTTTGCACTAGCCGAGGAGGAAAAGCCCTATGTAATAGTCCTTACATTACTCACATAAGTATGGATTTCAACTAGAAGAAAATTATTTTCAGTCTGGAGGCTCTTTCCTCCAAGGAGGTCCAAACTATGACTACATTTTACATGCGTTTTTCAATGTTAGTATTTAAAGAGAAGTAGTAGAAGTCCATCAAATATTTAATTTTGGAAATGGGATCTATTATGACACACAGGAGCAAAACACTGATTGACTTTTTAGTCTGTGAGCCACCATTTAAGATGTTAGGTTGACCTAGTCAACATTTTTCATATGTACCATTGGGTCTACGAGCTTTGAGGAGAGTGAGAAGTAGATTACAGAGTATCCTATGCATTGCTTTTATTCACAGAGGTCATTAGCAGAATCAATGACTAGGTTATTTTGCTTTTCATAAGGTGCAAGGAAATAGTGCCCTCCAGGCCCTTCTCTGTATCTCAGAGTCTGTTCACTCCCTGATTCTGCTAACACTGCATATGGGAAATTAAAGCTAAATCAACCTAAAAGGGATCTCCTGTCTTCCCTTCCTCCCTCCCTCCCTCCCTCTTTCTTTTTCTATGTCTGTCTGGAAAAAGACCAGGACTTAACAAGTAAGCTACTGGAACTGGATCCCATTTATACCTGAAAGGATTTATAATTATTTTTTTTATTTGTCAACAACATTTTTATAATTATTTTTTTCTACATGTGTGTGACTATTTCACAGGGCAGTAGGGTACAAGATTGCCAACCTGGTCAACCTGGGTGTCAACCTGTGTGCTAGCAAACAAAACAGGGCTAGTTTGGGGAAAACAGTAGTTACTGTTGGTGAGCAGTTACTGTAAGTGAGCAGAGCTAAAAGATCCTTTTGCTTACAGAGATGCCTCAGAGAAGCACAGAGCCTGTGGAATGCAAGTTTCCTCTGTGAACTCTAAAGCTCTTGGAGCTGAGTTCTGCAGCTGCCATGCTTTCTCTGCTGGGCAGCAGTGAAGCAGACTGTCCTGCGTCTGTTACTGATGCGCTGGGGTTCTGGTTCCTGACCTTGAATGGATCAGGTGCTCTCTTTCAGATGCCTGGTGCTGTAATCCTAGTTGAGGGACAGATTGGGGTGACTTGTGATTTTCAGGTTTCTTTTTGATCTTCTGGACCCTTATTTGCTGCCTGGCCACATGTGCATTCCAACCAAGCAACTACCCCTCACCTTCCCCACAGGGCAGCCCACCTGCTCCCCAGTGTCCCCTTTGAAGTGCAGTGAAGTGAAGGCTTCCTTTCACGGGGATGGGGTGGGGGATGGCGTGGGGGGTGGGGGTAGGTTCCCATCACTCATCTGTTCTTCCAACCTTCCTTGTCCCCCTTAAAAAATTCTGCTTGTAGTTCATGCAGTGGAATCTGATGTAGTTAGTCTCTTTGCATTTTGATTTCCCAAAGAAAAGTTTGTTAAGGAAATATCCAATAAACACTGTCAAATTAAGCCTCTGTTTTATATAGCACCTTAGGGTCACTCAAAGGCATGAATACAGGTTTCTTCATTTTGACCAAAAGGAGACTATCTCTTGCCATGTTTCCCCTAAGTTGCAAGAACACTATTGTGACATTCACACGGACTCATCCTTAATTTTCAAGTGATTTTTTTTTTAGCTTCCCAAATCATTTAATCATTTGTCTAATAGCTTTGTTACAGAAGGCAAAATCTCGGTGGAGACTAGAGACCTTTTCCTGTCCTGGTCTCCAACACTGTGTTTTAAAGCAGATTCCCATTCAGGATGGCAGCGGGGAGCTTCGCTTCATTGGCCTTTTAAGCTATAAGATCTTCAGGCTTATGAATCAGGCAGCCAGCCAACCAATTAACCAATCAACCAAAGGAGACCACCTGTTTCCATAACAACAACTCTCAAGAAAAATATGGCAAGAATCCAGAATCTGCTTATAGGTAAAACCAGAGGCTGATGGGGTTTGTGCTAACTTCTTCTTCCTGAGGTGAAACGGGGAGATGAGGTTCTGCCACTCAGCTACATCCCCAGCTCATGACAGCTCACTGTATAACCCAGGCTGGTCTAGAACCCTGGACTCTCCTGGCTCAGAGTTCAGAGTATAGGGATCGAGGCATGTCTCATGCTCTGCTCACAGAGGTTTATACCCACTCCATGCTGGTGGCTACTCGGCAGTTCCTGGCAGATGCTTTTCAACAATCCCATTCTCCACTCCTTAGAACAAATTCCTGCTGTTTCCCACTAGATACTTTTTAAACACACAAATTTATGTTTGGAGCCCTTAACTTAAGAAGGAAAATGGTTTCTTGGATGATGGTGACCAGTTTCATTCATACCCGAACTGATAACTTCACGGATGTAATTCAAAACCTAAGGAAGTCTTTGTTTTTTACTTTATTGTGTTTTTGAAAGATTTATTTTTTATATCTATGAGTACTGTACCTGTATGTACACCTGCATGCCAGAAGAGGGATCACGGTATAGATGGTTATGAGCCACCATGTGGTTTCTTGGAATTGAACTCAGGACCTTTAGAAGAGCAGCAGCCAGTGCCCTTAACCGCCGAGCCATCTCTCCACCCCTGTTTGTTTTGTAACATGACATACGAAAAGGTTTTTTTGTTTTGTGGGGAGTGGGTTCTCTTACCACTATGAGTATCCCACGAATTGAATTCCGGCTCTGGAGCCATGCCTCTTCCTGGGACTGTCAAAAAAAAAAAAAAAAAACTGGTAAACTTGATGCCCTTCCTAAAAGATACATTTTCGTTATGTTTATGTTGAACACTTTGTGCCTTTAAATGTATCTCTAGTCTTCCCTCAGTTAGAATAATCTACTGTCTCACACTGTTCTTGGTCACTGTCTCCTTGGAATAGTCTAGACATGTCCTGCAGAGCTCTAAGCTTGGGATTCTTTTTAGTGGCGGCTGTGTTCTCTTTTGTTGTGAGTGTAGCCCAGTGCATCGCTTCTAAAGTCAGTTCCTGCGCCTTCTTACTAGAGTCTTACTAATGTTGGCTACTTGGTTTCTGGTGCAATGAATTGTTCAAGACTGATACAAATCTGGTAACCAATTATTTATTTAAACAGACTGCTGTTCCCTGTTAATAAAGCCAGATACAGACCTTTTCAATAGATTAAGTTAGGCTTCTATGTTTATCAGCTACATTGATATTTCTAATTAAAATCAACCTGTAGGAATGCTTCTTATTTGCCCATTCATATATATATATATATATATATATATATATATATATATATATATATATATATGATGCTTCTCTTACATTGAAACTTCTGGTGTATGTGGGTGCATGCGCGTGTGCATGTGTGTATGTCTGTAAGTGCTCATGCCACAGTGGGTTTAAGGTGGTCCGAAGACAACCTCGGGTATCACTCCCAATCTTCCTCCTTGCTTGAGATAGGTCTCCCCTTTGTAGTTCGCTGCTGTGTATGTCAGCATGTTGGTTTTGGCCATTCTTTTGTCTCTCCTCACATCTGCCTTTAGGGGAATGCTGGGGTTTCAGATCCATGCATACATTACCAAGTTTGAAAATGTGGGTTCTAGACTCGCACGGCAGCCTCTTCACTGGATGAGCCATTTTTCCAACTTCTGGAACTTCTGCTTCTGGACAGTGTCCTTGGATTTGTTAGTTTGTTCCTAGTTGCAGTACATTACCCTTTCAGAGCCACCAACACCAACACCCCCCAAAGTGTAGGGTTACATTGAAGTTCTCTCTGCCCTGACACTGTCCATTAACACTATGTTTCAGTGTAGATTTATTTCCTCTGTGTGGTTGTTACTAAATTATATCATTCCCTTTATCTACATTATACAACAGACAGAATGCTACGTATGCTGCTCTTTTAAAATAGTCTTAATTGTACGTGCATGAGTGCTTACCTGCACGTGTGTGCATTTGGGCCTGGTTCCCACAGAGGGCAGAGAAATGCATCGTTTTCCCCAGAACTGCAGTTGCACATGATTGTCAGTCCCTTCGTGGGTGCTGGGAACTGCTTGGTTAGGTCATTTGCGTGAGCGACAAGTATTCTTGAACACTGAGCCCTTTCCCCAGCCCCTGTATATTCTCTGAGTTTTTCTTTCTAGTACAACAGTATAGCACCTAGAGGGACTGCTACATTATTCATGGAGTCTTACTCAGCACAGCTATTATTTCTGTGAATGTTTTGTTTGTTTAAATTGATATTCTATCAATTTTAAATCACCACATTTACTGAATGTATCCAATATATATATATACTATTTCCTATGCCAACTAAAATATTTGGGGGACTGGAAACATGGCTCTGTGGATAAGAGAGCTTGCTATCCAAGCATGAAGATACAAGTTGGATTCCCCAGCACCAACACAGAAAGCCAGGTTTGGCTGTCCATGCCCATAACCCCAGCATCAAGGCACACAGCCAGCTAGATCATTGGAGCAGCAGCCTAGCTGAATGAAGGTGCTTCCAACGTAGTGAGAGACTGTTTCAAGGCAATAAAGTGGAGAGTGATAGAGGGAGACACCGGATAGCCCCCTCTGGCCTCTGCTTACATGGGCATGGGTGTGTATACCTAAATGCACATGTGCATGTGTCACATACATACATACCACACACATACAAAATACACATGCATAACATAGACATACAACACACTTTGTCAACAAGTTATTTTATCACCACCAAATTATTTCTCTGTTTTCACATCTTTATCAAAGTAACAATTTTATTCCTTTTAAAAAGTGTTTCACTCGTTCTTTTATAAACATTTATCATAAGCTAATGAACTTGTTGTTTGTACTTATTTCCCATCGAACCTGTGAGGAGCCTCCGGGGACCAGGTTGTTGTTCAGGATGGGAGGACAATTCAGCTTCTTAATCTTTCTGTGATTGGTGCAGCTGCATTGCTGGGGTAGGAGAGTGGTGGGACAAGACTGGCTCAAATCCTCTGGATTAAAACAACCAAGTTGAGTGGTGGCCAAACTGACAGCCTCATGTTCAGGATGGTGCATGGTAAGTCCAGGTTGGTTCCCTTGATCCATCGTCCCATCTGCTAGGTTTTCTTCTGCGTAGTTGGGACACACACATCGCAGGGTCTCTTGTGAGGGAGGAATCTAAAAGTCATGTCTTTAAAAGGAATTCTTTCACTGATTTGTTCTTCCCCATGACCATCAGAGCTGTGCCTCAGTCTCTATAGACAACAGTTGGCACACCTGCGGCATTGGGATGAACTTGTGTAGGTGAACAGAGAACACATGGGCAGAAAAGTGAGTCTCAGGGCCAGTTGCTTCTCTCAGTTACTTCCCCAGAGCCATTATCGGATCAGTTTCCCAGCCCTTTGATCCAACCCTCCTTGAGCAAAAGTTGCTCATCTGTAAATGGAGGCAATGCTAAGCAGAAAGGTCACCTGACAAGGGCTGCCGAGAACATGTAAACACAACTCTGCCCACAATCTCTACAGACCCATGTGAACAGAGAGATTCTGACTGAGCTGTCTCCATACAGCATTCATCACACAGCATCATCATGATGCTGTAGCAGCATCATCACACAGCAGCACACAGCAGCAGCACACACAACAGAACACACAGCACACAGCAGCACACAGCAGCAGCACACACAACAGCACACAACACACAGCAGCACACACAGCAGCACACACAGCCCACACAGCAGCACACACAGCAGCACACACAGCAGCACACACAGCAGCACACACAGCACACAGCAGCACACACAACAGCACACAACACAGCAGCACACACAGCAGCACACACAGCAGCACACACAGCACACAGCAGTACATACAATAGCACACAACACACACAGCAGCACACACAGAACACAGCAGCACATACAATAGCACACAACACACAGCAGCAGCACACACAGCAGCACACCCAGCACACACAGCACTATGGCTTCCTGGTACTTGACTTGGCATTTCAGTTTTCGTTTGGTGGGCATGGGAGCCGAGCAAATATTAATTCCCAGAAAGTGACAATTTCATGGCTTCCTTAAAAACAGAACGTGTCTGAGTACTAAGCCATGCTGACAGTGGGCTCTAATTATTGATGAAAGGACCACTGGAAGCACAGAGAAGTAGATAGAATCAAATATGCCTGGCCTATGCAGAGAAATATGTGGAAGTCCCTGAGGGGGGCTACACTGTCGGCCATTGTTGTAGCATCCTGGCAATGATGCTAGGGTTGCTTCTCAGACAAGTGTTTTCAGGAGAAACTATCTGACTTTATAATATATCAGAACGTTCTGCTTCTGGAGAGGGGTAGGACCAAGGTTCCCATGAGAACTGTCCCTCTGGACTTCCCCAGTCTTAGAAATTGTTTTTATGAGAAGGATTTGAATAAAACACAGAAGGTGGCTCAGAACATCTCTCTGAGACACCACAGACATAAGATTTCTGGGAAGTTTGAAACAGGAGAAATGAATCTTCTTGCTGCTCTTAGTGGATTTGGAATTCTGCATTATCAGTTTTGACTGGGTCAGAACACAGGCCAAGCCGAGTCCACATCATCTGAAGACGCTCTGGGATCCAGAAATTGGGTGTGCATGCATGTGTGCGTGTGCATGCAGATGCACACGAATATGTGTGTATGTGCATGTGTCTATGTATGTTTTAGTGTGTGTGTTTTCAGGGTGTGTGTGTATGCATGTGTGAGTATGTTTTAGTATGTGTGTTTTCAGGGTGTGTGTATGCATGTGTGAGTATGTTTTAGTGTGTGTGTTTTCAGGGTATATGTGTATGCATGTGTGTGTGTATGTGTGTGCATGTGTGAATGTATGTTTTAGTGTGTGTGTTGCAGGGTGTATGTGTATGCATGTAGGTGTGTATGTGTGCCCGTGCATGCATACGCACGAGTGTGTGCACATGCATGTGTGTGTGTGGTGTGTGTGGTGTGTGTGTGTGTGTGTGTGTGTGCGCGTGTGTTTGTATTATTTTAGCACTTTCATGCTATTTGCTGAGCATCCTAAGTATAGATAAAGATAGAGCCAGAGATTTCCTTTCCTTATTGCTTTGCTTTGTTGGACTGTTTTGCCTAGGGTACCAACTCAACTCAGTGTTAAGAGGTGGATGAATTATTCCATTCCTGACTCCCCAAGGAAGCACCACAGTGTTGCTTCCTGGTGGTGGATAAAGTAGTGAAGCATATGTTGTACATCTTATAATTAAAATTTATGAAGCAAGGAGGGAAACATAATTTTTCCTTTTAAGGAGCAAAGTTTAATTAACTTAATAAACAGAGTAACACAGGGCAAAGGGCTAACCCTTAAGTGATTTCTACCAGCCAGGCTGAATGATAAGAGTGTGCTTGGGTCACTAGCCCTCCTGTCTGGTCATTAATCCCTGAGCCGTGACAGTTGGACCATGTCATCTATAGCCTAGCAGCCTATTTCCCAGCAGGCTCTCTGAGTGACACTCACCCCTGATCCTTTGCAGACCAGATGTTTGAAGACGGCACAGTCTTCTGGATCAAACTGTCTTTTATCTTTGTGATTCATGACAGCCCTCCACTTGATGATCAAACAGAGCCACTAATAATTCTGTCATAGGCATCTTAGAGAGCTCTTAGGAGAATATTTATACCCAAAGGCCTTGGCCCTCCGTTCTGCCCCACCGTGTTAGCACAAAGGTCTCTTCCACACGGGAATCTTGTTCACGGTGCTGCTATCCTTCCCCCTGGGTTCTTAGAGATTGAGCCTGTGCAGGGATAATGCCTAAAATGACCATGAGTCACTTGGGGTGAAAAGCTGCAGGTGCTGGGGTGAGCTCTGCCTGCTCTGTGCTCTCCCAGGACTCCTCTGCTGTCAACGCCAGCTGTGGTATGAGGCAAGGTTTTCTATTTTACTTTATTTCGTCCGTCTTTCCAGTAAGAGATTCAGGGGTTGTAGTTGTTATTCGGTAAGAAAGACAATGGTTACATGCTATTTAATGATCTATATTTTATTTTAATAGCAGATAGTTAAAAATCTTTTAAAATAAGAAAGTTGTTAAAGGACTCAATAATGATGCTGAGTTTGTGTGTGTGTACATACATACACACATACATACACACATATATACATATATGCATATTATACATATACTACATAATACTACATATATACACACACTACATACACACATACATACATACTATGTGCACACATAGCATGCACATACATACTATATACATACTACATACATACTACATACATACATACATACATATTACATACATACATAGCATCAGAGGTGCACATTTGCACATGGAACTTGCTATCTCTCCTTGATTCCTTGCTCAGGTGGTGAGATTAGTGCATCACACAGGGACAAGGCCTGGCCATATTAGTCTTCAGACACCAGTTGTGTAACCACGCAGGAATTGACTGAGAGTACTCAGCTTGATTTTGGATAAGCCAGCAGGCGGTAAGTGTTTGTCTTAGCTGTAAGCAAAGGGGTCAGCACAGTGTTGCTAACTCGAGGGAAGATACGTTCAATTTTATGGGCATAGGAATCTGTGCTCTCAAAACAACACGGACATTTTAATGGCGTTCTGGGATTTGACGCAAGCTTTGTACATACAATGATTCCAGTCAACTATACACACCCAGCCTGGAGAACACTTTATTATTCACCATCACTTGTCTGAAAAGACCTCATTATTATTACTGTGATTACCATTTTGCCATTCAGACCTTACGTGATATGTCTCTCAGAGGAGTTAAGCCACTTTTCCCAAGCATGGGATTAGATGTTTTATGATCACTCGTGATCCTTATTAAAATGCAAACGTGGTATAGTAAGACTGTCTGAATCCGAAATCTTGGAATCTACGTTTTAATCACGTGCAGGTCACTTTCCTCACAAAGCTAACTACCACCTTAAACGTGACATTACTGCCTGTTTCACAGTGACCGAGCTGCTGTCCAGAAGGAGGGGATGAGGGACACAAGACAAGAAAGGTAGGAGGGAGGGAGGGACAAGGGTCAGAGATCCCGGGGAGAACAGGCATGTGTGCTATCTGACATCTGGAGAGGACTTGATGGTACTTAAACATGCTGGGCAGGAGACTGCAAGAGGAGAACCAAACTTCAGCCCCAAGATAAACTAGAGGGAACGTGAGGAGGTGTAACTCTTGGAAACCATGCATGTTGCCTCAGGGCAAAAGATGAAGTCGTTTTTCATAAAAATACCCTTATGCACCAAGTAGAAGGACATGGAAGAGTGGGAAATAAAATTTATGAAAACTACGTCAGAAAACGTTTGAAAGGAAACTAGCATGTACTGTAGTCCTTCTACGCACCAGGGCACATGCATAGGAAGCTTATGTACACATGTATCGAATACAGCCCCACAACTGTCCCGAGTGGCACTCACTGTGTGGCAGCATCGGAACAGTGCTTGTGTTTGCACTTGCTTGTTAGCACAGCCGGGTGCTGCAGTCTGGCCTGAATACACTTAGAATGGTTGAGCATAGCAGACGTCACACCAGGGAGAGAATGCCAGCTGCTCGCCACGCCCTGTTATCTTCCCAGCTTGACGTCATTTCCCATGAACCTCTGCAATGAGCATACCTGTGACAGTTCATTCATTTCTACGCTGTCTAATTCACCAACCTCCTGTGCTCACACCTTTCATTTCATTCATGGCTATAATGAGGATGCGATAAGGGTAACTTCGTAGTCAAGGGATCCGGGATAGGGCCCCTGTAAAGACAGACCTGCATACGCAAAGAACGATTGCCTTGGCTCCTTGAACCAAAACCACATTTGCACGGCTAGTTATGACAATTATTTTGATATAAATGTTTCTCTGAAGAAGCAGCACAATGTATCTGAAAACAGAGACATGAGAAAATCAGGATATATGGATACAGTTTATGCAACAGAAACCACCTAGTTAGCGAAATGTGCAGAGTTGAACCTGCCTGGAGGAGTTACGGAAAGATGAAGTGAAATGAAACGTGCTGTTCAGGTTACAGGAAGCAGCATCACGTGTCCATAGCAACAATCCTGCTCACCATGCAGATGGATTTGGAGGAACCTTAGTACTTGACAAAAATGGCAAAACACAAATAGGGCACGTGGAGGCCTCGGAGAATTTCCGCCATGCCATACCAGGGCTTTGCACAGGCTAGGCAAGTGCTACATCTGGATGTAAGTTTAAAGTGAGGTAAAGGTTACAGGCAATGTTAGGGACCGAAACATGCTACCTTCGCAGGAGCGATGGCAAGGCTTTGGGGGGTCATCTGGAGTGCTCTTCATTTGGACCAATCATGGGACTGTATGAGAAAGGCCATCCAACTGCTTCCTTATAACTCATGCGGTTTTCTGTATTTGCTCTAATGATCAATAACAACATACTGTGCAATCCAATGGAGGAGAGTGACAAAGGGTTTCTGTCTTCTCCGGTCACTTTCCCTCCCTGTGAATGCTAGACCATTGCTAACCGAGGCTCCTTCTCTATCAGCTCGGGGACTGTTTAATGAGGGAGGACTAGATGTGGTTAGCTGTCAGGCATGGGCAAGACGTTTAGTTTTGTCCGAAGGATGCCATTCCCTAGGTTCCAACTCTCTTACCTTTTGAGATCACTCTTAGTCTGCCAGACTGCATATGAAGGAGCTGCAGGAAGAGGAACTGTCCACTACCAGTGCTGTCAGCAAAGGTGTTTCGCAAAAACTGCTGCTTCAAAACGCAGGCTCTGTGGAAGGTTTCTAAGTATCTTTAGCGTTAGTCAGTGAAGACGATGCTGCGGGTCTCAGCTTCTCTCAGATGTTGTTTCCTCTGAGCCAGCTTTCTGGACTGCTGGCAATAGATCTATTATTGACAAGAGCCCCGTGGTTTGACACTTGTCTTCTGTCTCCCCACTGTGGACTTTGCTACTTAATTTTTTTTCCACAGCAACTTGCCTATGTCACTACATACTAACAAGCTTAATGGACTGGATTTTAAAGGTATACATTAGAGTCTGTAGGAACTGTAAAATGAGGCAAAAAAAATCAATTCAGTTATATTCATACTACACACGTACACATACACACATGTACACACACACACACACACATACACACACACACACACACACACACACATTTTTTTAAGTATTTCCAAATGGTAACTTTTCTCATGGGAAGACAAAAATGAGTGGGGATAATTATATAAGTTTACATCGAAGCTAAGCAGCTTGACCCCTGAATTGCTCTCTTGCTATGTGGGTTTGTCTCATGTTTAATTTACCCCATGTTCCTCCATGTCCACTGAGGACATTTAGATTAGTTAAAAATGCTGGGGACCATGACAAAGCCACTGTGGGCACTCCTGCACAAGTTCACATGCAAGGATTTGTGTGAGCTTATTTCCAGTTGCCCCGAGTCCACTTTCTGTCATCAGTTACCTTGGTCATCGGAAGAACTGGATTGCTGGGCTCAGTCCCCCACCCCATCCCATTTTCAGTGCTGGCCAACTGCTTTGTAAAAGATATGACACTCCCATCAGCAGTGTATGGGTTTGGTTCCTCCGCACATCTGTCCAGCAGTATGCCTTAGCACACCATCCTAATGGGGGCAAGTGGTAACCTCTTTTATATTTTCACCGATGAGTGAAGACAGGGAGTGTCTTTCCAAGCTCACCGGTCATGCTTTCAAACTCTTGCGTATCCAAGAAAAAAATGACATCACTTTCTTATTGTCCGTGTCTAGTTCCTTTTAGATTTTAGACAGGAGACTCTTATCATATATGCATTTTAAATATTGTTTCCAACTCTGTAGGTAGGGCAGCTTTCAAAATTCCAATAACAGGCATTAGAACAGCGATGAGCATCTCTCAGAGATCTTCAGCCGTAAGCAGATGGTACTTTTGTTGAAATAACCATCTTTTAGGGACAAGGGCAGGGTTTGAGGATGGGGAAGAATTGTGGTGTGGCTGGTTTCATTCTGTGGGGTTCAAAGAAGACAAAACCTACCTTTTGCTCAGATTTTCTTTATAATGCGACAGGGACTCACCATAACTAAAAACTAAGATTCTTAGTTTTTGACCTCTGCGGGGAACAAACAGTTGGGGGAGCCAGCCAGCCTTGTTTTTAAAACCAGAAGGCTCTAACTGTTAAGCAGCACCCCCCTCTAGTGGCCAAATCGAAAAAGACAATGGGTTGGTCTGTTCATAATGGAAACCTGAAGTTTGGAACCACCATGGTCTTTCACAGATTGCCAACAGGAGTTCACAGTGCTTCAGATAGTTGGCTTAAGTGCTAGAATGTTCCTAGTATGCTATTAGTCTCGACCGCTCTCCCCTTACTGCTCCCAGTGTTAGTATTTCTTAGATTTCTAAAACTTGGATGTGTCTCATAAAACGTTGCTAAACATCAGCTGTGGCTGTGTCCTCAGCGAAAGCGCTCCCACAGCAGGGAACAGAAAAGAGGAGACACGGAGAGAATGGGTGCGACTGTTAGCTTCCTTTGCGGCAGCAGTTCTCAACCTTTCTAATGCTGCAACCCTTTGGTACAGTTCCTTGTGTTGTGGTGACCCCAACCCATAAAATTACATCTTTGCTATTATAATTTTGCCACTGTTGTAAATTATAATATAAAGACCCGGCATGTGACCACCACTCCCTAACCCCTCAAAGGGGCCATGACCCACAGGTTGAGAATCACTGCTTTAGGGCCTGAGAAACCGGAGGCCCAGCGACCAAGCAGGATCAAAGCAGATGCCTGTAAATCACCGTCTTCGCGCCCAGGTCAGACTTGTTCTCAAGGAGGAATGTGACAAAGCTGTAAAAGGTGGCTTATGTAACATTTCTGTCTTTCTAACAGATCAGGGCTTAACTTGATCATTAAAAAGAGGTTTTCTCGTTGATGCTTATTTGTGTGTGTGTAAGGGTGGGGGTGGGAAGGCACACATGCCATGCACATGCCCACCAGTGGAGGAGAAGGCCAATTTTCTGAAGTTTGGTTCTCACTTCCACCAGGAGTGCTCCTCAGATCCACTCGGTGTCAGGCTTTGTGGCAAGTCTTGCTTTTACTTGCTGGGCCATTGTTTTCGTTTATACCGTTTGTCTTATTGTTAGCCGACTGAGATAGAACCCTAGCACTCAAAATGTCTGAGGCAGGGGGAGCTGGAGTTGGAGACCAGGCTTAGACAAATAACAAAACACTGTCTCAAAAAAAAAAAAAAAAAAAAACAACAAGAGAACAAAACAAAACAACCCAATCTTTACTTTTCATTTTAAAAGTTATGACACTAGTAAATCAATTGAATATAGAGTATAGACAGTAGGGATCTTTCCTGTCTAACACACACTCACCTTCAATACCTAAGACAGCGCCACCTGCCGTTGACACCCATGCCTCCTGTCCCAGTTGCTAGGCAGGCTTTCATTCAGTAAACATTTATTCTAGGGTTGCATGTCACAAAGCCTGCCAGCCTGGTGTAGGATGCCAAACAGGTGAAGGCAGGTACAAGATAGAACGAGGCCTGTCATTAGACGAGAAGGAAGGATGGGCGGGAGAAAAGTTTTAGAGAGAGGAGGAGACGGGAGAAGGCAGAAGAAGCAGTGGAGAGAACATGGAGGCTGATGTTAAGATTCCTCTCTGCACATTTACAAATTGTTATGAATATTCTTAAGGGATGGATGTGTACAGGGTTTTGTCTGTCTAGGCGGGCAGTTATATCTTATCAATTAGATCAGAGGCTAGTGTGTTGTGTGTTCTTTCATGTGTTGATTTAAGTTCAAGAGAGTGTGCAGTGTCTGGAGACACTGGGCCGCCATGGAGTTGGTATGTGTATGTCTGGTATGGTGGACACCTGCCTTGGGAACTAGATGGGTAGAGAAATTGCTGCCAGGCTCAGAGAGAAGCCATCGGCAGTGTGATGTGGGATGGAGCGGAGCAGGTGAGAGGCTTAGTGACCCCGCATGAGGTGTTTAGTGCAGTGGGCTGTGCGCGCAGCCCGCTCGTTGGCAGATGAGTGCGTTCTCCCTTGTTTTACTTGTTGCAGATGTCCATTTTGGCCTTCCTCGGCCTACAGCCATTTTATGATCTTGCATTTGTGCTTCACGTGAAAGAGTTGGCTGGGAAGTAATCAGGTCAGAGACAGAATGGACGCCTCAGCTTGTTGTCTCCTTGGCCTTGCAGTGGCCTCGCTGCTGTACAGAGGTAGCGCCTTGCTACACTTTGCGTGGGACACACCCTTCCAGAAGGCTCCTGTGTGGGAAACCTGCTCTCCAGCAGATGGTGCTGTTGAGGGCTGCTAGGAGATGCATCTTAGTCTCAGGGAGGATGGGGGTGGGAGTGGGGGATAAGGATGTGTTTCAGCCCTTGACCCTTCCTCCCCATCTGCTCACCTTCCTCACCCTGGGGTGAGTCCCTTTGCCCGGTTGCATGCTCCCTGCCTACACTTTCTTTGCCCAGAAGCAAGGCGAAGCCAAGAGCACAGACCCAGCAAAGCTCCCCTCAAGCTGCTTTCTGCTCTGTTGTTGTTGTTATGGCAACAAGGAGCTAACCAAAAGATGAACCCACAGCACAGTTTAGGAGCTGGAGAGATGGATCTTGCAGCAGGACTGAGTTAGAGGAAACGGATGGGTCCTGTAGCGTGGTTAGGTTAGGAGCGAGAGGGATGGGCCTTCCCAGTTCCCCTCCTGGTGAGTCTGGGCGTCGTGGCCTCGGAGATTATTACAAGGAAACTTTCTGTTCACACATTGTCTAGATACACCCATGTAAATGCTCAGGGTCGCCTCTTACCATTACCCGTTTTACTGTATATGTTTCAGCTCTGTTTCTCCTACTTACATTTAACACGTTATTTCTCTGCTCGATTCTTTTTTTTTTTTTAAATATGTTGGCTTTGTTGAGCTATGGCTGAGACAACAAAATGTAATTTAATTTATCTATTTAGTTAGCGACGTGTGGGTATGATGCATGTGCATATGTGTGAGGAGGAGGGGTAGACATGTGCCACAGGGCCCACATGGAGGTCAGAGGTCACCACTGTAGCAACCAATTCTCTTCTTCCACCACATGGGTTCCAGAGATTCAGGTGCCCTTATCACTGAGCTACCTTGCTGGCTAACATATGTCTACAGGGTGAAGTTTTGATGGTATGCATTGTGAAATGACTGCTCTAATCAAGTTAATGAGCACATTCATCATCTCGTGTAATTACTTCATGCCTCTGCCTTAGTGACTATAAAGTAAGGGGTATGTGCTTGCCTTTGTAGTCAACATGTTGTGCCTGAAACCTCCAGAACACATTCTGTCTGTCTGTCTGTCTGTCTCTCAAGTCTATAGATGTCTCGTTGAATTTATCATCTACTAATGGTCACCTACGTTGATTCCCTGCCACCTTTTCTAAAATATTTTGCAGGTATATATTCTATGTTGAGCATATGCTCCTCCTACGCCCTCCTTTTTCCTCCTACCCCCTTCCTGTTAACCCCTTCTGCAGCATTTGTTCTCTTATAACTGAAAGTCTGGGCGCTTTGGAGTCATGTTAGGCAAATTCTATAGCTATACATATGTACAGACATCCATATATATGCCTAACTATATACCTGTATACACATGCACATATGCACATTCATTTATATTTCCATATTTTAACTGTGCATGACGTTGGGATGACTGTGGAAGTCGTTGCTTCCTGGAGATACTGATTTTATTTCCTGTGAGTGGATATGCAGCGATGAGATTCCTGCGTTCTGTGTGAAAGCTCTATTTTAATTTTAATCCTTATTGGTTTCCGGAATGGCTATCCCAGTTTCCGCTCCAAGAAATGGCACCGAAGGACAATTTTACTTCTATATCCTAGCCAACCCCTGTTAGCTCATAAATTTTTGACAGTCGCCTATCTGACGAGTGTGAGGTCATTGTGGTTTGCCTTGCCTTCCCCTGGTTAATGATGCCAAAGGCGTTTTTATTCACCTGCTCGGCCACAGTCAGCCAGTAACCAGGGTCACGCCAACCCCCGTGCTAGCTGGAGACTTTGCTCCTATGCACTGTAATTTTGGTTTCACTCATGGTTGCCTCACTTGTCATGAACTGTGACTGGCAGTCATGGTGAGGAAGGGACAGGGTCTCGGCACAACTAATAAAGGATTCTCTTTCCTTACAATTACCCTTTAGTGAAGGGGATTAATTAGTGAATTTCCTAAAGGCTGTTTTCTCAGTGTAGTCTGGGCAGATGTGGGGTGCCGTTGGACGACAAACCAGATCTGGCGTTTAGTTTCCAGCATGTTACTGACATGATCGTAAGTACCAGTTAAATGTCTCCCGGCCTCCTCAGAGGTAATGCTTTCTGCATTCTACCTCAAGCGTATCCTAACCGAAGTGGAAGTAACTGCCTCCTTTGAGCTTGTATGGGTACATACATTCTTGCACAATAATTCTGTATTTTAGGACATGAGTCTGAAGCTTTCCTTAATTTATCTTTCACAAAGAGGTAGATACCTATAGGGGATGCCAAGAATTACTAGAACTGAAACAGTGTATAGAACAGAAGTTTTGTCAAGTGAGAATGCTGTAGTAACTAGAAGGACAATCCAGAGGATAGTACACCAGAGACAGACTCTCCCAATCTACCTAGAAACTCTCAGTCACTGGGCTGTTACTTAGGAGCCGGGCAGCCCAGACAGGGCCAGGTGACTTCTCGCCGACAGGTGCTCTTGCTGTGTCGGTCCCTGGAGGATGGTGCGTACATCTTGGATGCAGCTGGGTGCCAGTGGTAAGCAGAGGCTGATGGATAGGAGGCTCCTAGGTCTCTTGGCCTGGTCTCTTTCCCTGTGCATGCCTCTCTGGGAGTTACTCGTCTGTCAGCGATGTCTGCACCATCCTTTGTGAGCCATTTGTGGCCTTTGGTTGTTGTTGACCTCAGGAGTGACTCTAGGAAGTCTGCATATGTAGCAAGAAGAACAATCAAACCAAGTGGAGAGACAAACTGAGAATGGGAGAGAGCGCTTGCCAAGATACATTGGATAAGAAGTCGATATCCAAAATGTTCAGCGCACCTACAATTCAACAGCAAAACTAAAAAAGTCACCATTACCACCACCAACACTTAAAAAGTAAGCCTAAAGTGACATTTTCTAAAGTAAAAAAAAGAGAGTTACAATTATAGAACAACAGCAACAACAACAACAAAAAGTGCTTCCTGTCTCCTCTTTTGTACTCCTTTTCTGTGGTGTGTTCTGCTGAACTCTCTTTGCACACACACACACACATACACTGACACACACACACATACACTGACACACACATATACACACACATACACTGACACACACACACAATACATTGACACACACACATACACTGACACACACACACACACACACACACACACACACACACACACACATTGGACAAGTTCTGTGACTCCTGACTAACACACACATGATTATGTCACCATTCCTCATCTGCAGATTCTTGGTTTGACTTACCGCAGTCTTCCTTTGCTGTCTCCCAGCTCTCCATGTCTAATGAAAATGGCCACTTCACAAGGCTTAGTAGAAATTTATGTTTGACTGGAATAGAAATCGGGGTTACAGGGTAAGCAGGTAGAGACATAGCTTAGTGGCCTAGCACTTGCCCAGCATGTACAAGGCCCTGAGTTTTGTCCTTAGCATTGGGAAGAGAGAAAAAAGCAGCTGAGTTCTACAGACCGCTTGCTCCTTGTTCAGAAAAGATCCTGTTGTCTAACTTAAGTGTCCCGAGGCAGGAGCCTGATGACTTTTTCCTAAGGGATGCAAAGATTTCTTAAGACTACTGGCCACCTCTTTATTGTCTTGGATGAATTAGATCACAACAATTCTTCCTGCTCACTAATCAATTCCATCCATTATTACTAACATCAGTCAAATCAATTCTGTAAAACTCAGAACTGACCATTTTGCGCCCTGTCTAAAAACCTTCCTTTTTGTCTCATCCCTGGAATAAAAATTGCTTTGAAATCACGTGAGATAAATCTATGGTGTTAATTCTTGTATAATCTGAACTTTTAAAAAATACTCAGCTGTCAAGTCCTGTAATTCTCCTTGCAGTTCCTGAAAACTCCATGTTGTCTTTTCCCCTTTCCATTTCTAAGTGCTTCTTCTTGTGCCATGGAGAATATACGCAGTGCTGGTTGTGAGTAGGTTTGGCACCCATAGACTCATGTGCTTCCATGCTTAGCCTTAGGGAATGGCACTGTTAGGAGGTTAAAATGGTGAGTTTTGGAATACCAAGAATTAACAGTGAAGACCCATAGTCGGGCATAGTCGGCCAAACAGATGTGATTGGAGACACACAGAGGCTCGGAGAAGCAAAACCAGTGATGGCAGTGATGGCAGTGATGGCAGTGATGGCAGGGATGGCAGTGATGGCAGACTGGCTCCCCAACTCTACCCCTAGTGAGCATGTATAAGGCACCTTCATATACTCTTGCTTTTAACACAGCTAATATTTTGTCATAAACTAAGTAAGAGTAGCTCTTGAGAAGTCCTCTACTCAGAATATCCTGTAGGCAATGGGTTTTGAAGAGCAGATGCAGGTACTTATTGGTAGTCATGGAAACTGGGTGCAATATACTTACCAGCACTTGATCACATTAAAGGCCCGAGGCTGGCAGCACCTATCGGTGACTAACAGGTAGGTCAAGACCAGCTGCTAACACAAAGTGAGTCATAGATGGATTGCAGTAACCTGTGCTTGGGTTGGCGGTCTATGATCAGCACATGATCATCTTCATGGTTGGTCCAGAGGGATCTGCATAGAGCATGTGGACCCGCGGTTGGTTTGGTTTGGCCTGTAATAACCCAGAGTCCTTACTAACTCCAAGATTGTTACCTCGGTCTTGGCCCAGCTTCTCACATATTCCTCTAAAAACCAAACAAGGATGGATTTTCCATCTCTTGGAAACCTTTTCCACCCTTTGGACATTCCCTCTCTCTCTCTCTCTCTCTCTCTCTCTCTCTCTCTCTCTCTCTCTCTCACACACACACACACACACACACACACACACACACACGGTGGATTGAATAGAGATGAGCCCCATAGACTCATGTTTAAATGATGCTTGGCCCATAAGGAGTGGCACTGTTAGGGGGTGTGGCCTTGTTGGAAGAAGCGTATCACGGTAGGGGCAGGCGTTGAGGCTGCCAATTCTCTTTCTGCTACCTGTGGATTAAGATTTATAGAACTCTCAGCGCCTCCACATCATGTGTGCCTGCAAACCATCATGTTTCTTGCCATAGCAATAAAGGACTAAACTGCTGAACTGCAAGCCTGACACAATGAAATGTTTTCCTTTATAAGATTGGTGTGGTCATGATGTCTCTTCACAGCAATGTGCATATATGTGTATAAGAGAGAGAATCATCCTGCAAGTTCTGTTATTGTGGAGAACCCTGACTAGTACAGGTGATATGTGCAGAGAGTGCATGGAAGTGCAGGGACACAGTCCTTAGCACACCATCTACATGTGTGCTTACAGACCAGGAAGTAAACTCAAACAAGCAGAACACATTTGAGGGAAACTGTGATGTTTCCAAAACAATGCATTGCTGTATTATCCTGATAAAACTGGTTGATTTTCTTTTTCTTCATATATATATATATATGAAGCATATATATATATGAAGCATATATATATATATGAAGCATATATATATATGTATATATATATATATATATATATATATATATATATCTGCTTCTTCTAACTTGGTTTGAACTCCAGAAGCTGGTGTAGACCGGTGTCCCTTCTGACTAGACTTATTCAAGACTATTCTGGACACACATTTCAGCCTCATTTTACCTTTGTAAAGAATTCCAAGGGTGACCTTGCAGGAAAATTTATTAAAGTCTAGACATCTGTAGAGATGGCATTATTTGAATGGATTTCTGTTTCTCCCCCGGGAGAGGGGGCTGAGGAACAGCAGGAAGACAAGTGGTGAGATGGAGCATCAGAGGAAGACGGCAGGGAGAGTTAGGTGACCGAGTCATGGTGGAAATCGAAGGCAGTGGTGTCTGACGTAGAAAACAGAGGGCAATGTAACCTCATCCCAGAAGGGAAGCATGACAAGGTGGCTTGTTAAATTAGTCCATTTGCTGTCCATTGTCTTGAGTATCTTCAGCTTCTCCTGTAGTGACAGAGATGTCTCTCTGGTGAAACCATGGCAGTGACTCTGCGACCAGGTGATTTTCATCACTGTCATGGCTGGGAGAAGGGCTTCTGGGATCCCCTGTCACTGTGCAGAACTTGGTTTGAGTGGCACAAGAACCCCTCAGCAAGCTGAAGCAGTGCTGGCCTCTCTAGGTGCCCCAGGCCTTTCCCCACACACTATTGCTTTTTTAGGTTAAGGCATGGCCGAGTGCCCACCCCACTTTATTCCCAGTAACAAATGAAGCCTTCCTTAAGTGTGACTACATGTTAATAAACACAGCCAGTGGGACCCACTTAAAAAGAATGACCTGTTTATGAAAGAAACCCTTTGAAAGATAGAATATTTTCCCCCGTGGGCCAGAGCGTAGGCAGAAAACAAGGAGCCCTTTCAAAGGCGTACACCGTGATGGGGGAGGGATTCTAATGCTCTAACTACAAAAACAATGATACTTTTAACTTCAACCTGTCTTGCTCCAGGGAGCTGTAAACGTTCATTATGGGCACAAGCTGAACCTCTCCAGCTTCTGCTTTGTTACCAGTGCTTCCTAAGTGGACATGAGCTGAACCATAGTGCATGTCCTGAGAAATGGAGGTAATGGGAAAGCTGGACGGTTGGTCCAAGGAAACCAAGAAACTTACAGGTGAAGCAAAGAACAGAATGATCGATTGGGGAGTTCTGAGATGGGAAAGCATCTTCTACCAAAGGCTCCTTTCCATCAATTTCCCTGATTCTCTTTGCTTTTAGCAGTGACTCGGAGGCAGCAAGAGCCACTCATGGCGCGAGAGACGAAGGATCTACTTTTGCAAACAACGTGTGCAGCCTGTTATTATTTTACACAATAAAACATTAGCAAAACTCACCTTAAGAGATTAACCTTTCCCCCATGTGTCTCTAAAAATATTACTTTCTCTAAAACCTATGATTTCGCATTTTAAAACTCTCCCCATTTGAAAATATTCTAAAGATATGGTGGCTAAATAGCTTTTTATTTCCCTCTATAGTTAGTCTCCTAGTGTCAACTACGCACTTTTGCAGAGCAATGGTTTTACTTGACAGTTGTTTGTTTTTAATGGAGCATCACCCAGCATCAGTACCGAGCGAGGCACTTGAGGCCGGGAATCTTTTGTCTTAGAATAATCTATGGGTCTTTAAACGATTAAGGGTGGGAGCGATGGCACTTGCTGTTCTGGAGGGCCAGAGTTCAGTTCCAGGCATGGGTATGGTGGCTCACAACTGTGGATAACTCCAGTTCTTGGATATCATATGCCATATTCCAGCCTCCAGAGACACCAGGCGCACAGATATACATTCAGGCAAACCTTCCACATTCATAAAATAGAAAAAAATTTAAATTTAAATCTCTCAGATTTTAACTTTGAAATTTTGATGAGACTGAGAACTGATGAAAGGGACTGGAGAGACGGTGTTTGTTTCGTGGCTAAGAGGACTCGCCACTCTCCCGAAAGACCAGACTTTGGATGTGATGTCTCTATAGCCTTCCTAACATTTGACGATTCTTGGCTCAAACATCTGAGTGAGGCATCTCAGGGTCTAGCAGGTTTTGGGATCAGGAGGGGCAGTTACATTCTGTGCAGGAGGCAGAATCCAAACGAGGCAGTGGGGTCCCACAGTTCAGCAAAATCGGGTGAACTCAGAGTCCCCCTTGACCCTGCAGATGGGACTTAGAAACCAGAGTAGAAACTTCAGGAAAGCTATGGAGAATCACAGGCTAGCTACCACTCAGAGTCCCGTGTGAACTGCGTCCCTCATCTCCGTGACAAAGGAGAGCAAAGTTCGTTTGGACAGACTGTTTAAGCGACTACTGTCAAGCTAGGAGCAGTGGCAGCCTTCCCAGGTTACAGACCTGAAGCATAGATATCTGCTAGATGAAGGGAGATCTGTAGGGCAACCATATCCTGGGTCTTCCTGTTAGGCTCTAAGTCTTAAAGGTTCCACAAACTCCCCCGAACAGCATCGCAGATGGAGTCCAAGTGTGCAAACACCTGAGGCTATGAGGATATTTTATGTCCAAAACACGTTCGCCATCTCAAGGTACCAGTCTCCTTGGGGGCACTGCCACGGCCAAGTGTCCACGTTTGCTAGATCCCCACCCCCCCCTCCCCCAGGCTGACCTTTCTGGGAACTCTTGGCCTGCTGGATTCTTCAGTCGTCTCGGTGTGTCACCTGAACCCCGTTTCTTTCCACTGCTCAGTTTTAGCTCTTACTGATGATTTCGTGTAGATTTCACATTTCGGTTATGTTTTTGCTGAATGTGCTATTTGTTCTGACTTTTGGAAAACAGATGTAAGTTGGCCACAACTGAAGGGTTTATTTCTTTGATGGTTAGCCTGGCTTTCTAGCATTCATGAATCAACATTGCCACCTAGTGGTGAACTGGTTCATAAAGCCGAAGGAATTCACTGTGCTTGCCTATCACACCAAAGATGCTTTTGGGGTAAAAATTTGAGCAAGAGACCCCAGCAGTGACTCATGTCCAGTGAATCATATTGAACACGAGGAAACTGAGTCCTATGGAAAGTCATACGCTCTGACCTTTAGGTTCATATGGCTAATGGCTTGGCTGATGATCCCTGGTTCCTGATTCACAGCCTATCTTCCCTCTCCCCATCTGCCTTCCCCACCCGATCTTAGCTATTTGTTCTTGTGAGTTTGTGTGCTCACTTAGCTTTTTTCTCTCAAGTTTTAAACATTCAGACCCAATATGTGTACTTTCTGAGGTAATCACAGAGCAAAATAAAACTACTGGCAAACACTAGCACCCCCCCCGCCCTCCTCCCCCCACCTACCTCCCTCACCCCCCCTCCACCACCCACCTCCTCCCTATCCCCAGTGACCCTGTATTTTGTTTTTAGTTTCCAGGACTGAACACAGGGCCTCATGCAAGCAGGCACCTCTGCCCCTGAAACACCACTCCAGCACGTCTCTTTCTGACCTTCTTCTTCTTCTTCTTCTTCTTCTTCTTCTTCTTCTTCTTCTTCTTCTTCTTCTTCTTCTTCTTCTTCTTCTTCTTCTTCTTCTTCCTTCTTCTCCTTCTCCTCCTTCTCCTCCTTCTCCTCCTTCTCCTTCTCCTTCCTTCTTCTTCTTCTTCTTCTTCTTCTTCTTCTTCTTCTTCTTCTTCTTCTTCTTCTTCTTCTTCTTCTTCTTCTTCTTCTTCTTAACTTGAGTATTTCTTATTTACATTTCGAATGTTATTCCCTTTCCCGGTTTCCAGGCCAACATCCCCCTAACCCCTCCCGCTCCCCTTCTATATGGGTTCGTCTTAGCAGGACCCAGGGCTTCCCCTTCCACTGGTGCTCTTACTAGGATATTCATTGCTACCTATGAGGTCAGAGTCCAGGGTCAGTCCATGTATAGTCTTTAGGTAGTGGCTTAGTCCCTGGAAGCTCTGGTTGCTTGGCATTGTTGTTCATATGGGGTTTCGAGCCCCTTCAAGCTCTTCCAGTCCTTTCTCTGATTCCTTCAATGGGGGTCCCGTTCTCACTTCAGTGGTTTGCTGCTGGCATTCGCCTCTGTATTTGCTGTTTTCTGGCTGTGTCTCTCAGGAGAGATCTACATCCGGTTCCTGTCGGCCTGCACTTCTTTGCTTCATCCATCTTGTCTAATTGGTTGGCTATATATGTATGGGCCACATGTGGGGCAGGCTCTGAATGGGTGTTCCTTCTGCCTCTGTTTTAATCTGACATATTTCTTTTGTCTGGTTTTCTAAGCCTTTCTGGGTGGCTTGCAAGTCTGGGAGCATTTTCATTCTCTCTTTTGTCTGTTTTGGTGTGGTAAATGATTTCAGCACATTGTGTATCAGCTTTACACACAAATAATGTGTGTGTACCTTATTTGTACAACTTTAGGCAGACTGGGGTAGAATCTGAGACCCTAAATTGCTATCAAGTCTCCTAAAAATGCTGCCACTGCTGCTCAGGGCCATAGCCCTAGACAACAGTGACTACAACCGTAGCAACTTCAAATTCCCATTTATTTAATGATTGATGTTACGTGGAAAGTTGCACTGGCTAGTATTGTCCACTTGATACAAGTCGATGTCATACGACAGGAGGGGACTCTGTGGGGGTATTTTCTGGATTAACGATGGATGAACAAGGGCCCTGCCCACAGAGGGCTGTGCAAACCTGAGCCTGCTCCAGTTTTGTACAAGGAAGCATCACGAGCCATTTGTGGAGAGCAAGCCAGTGAGCGATTTTCTGCATTGATAGTGCTTCCAGGTTCCTCCCCTGCTCGAGTTTCTGTCTCAGCTTTCCTCCGTGATGGACCATGATGGGGATGCATAAGCCAAAACCAAGCAAACAGGCAAACGAAAAACAACAGAAAGAAACAAAGGAAAACCACACCGCCTCACACCCTTCCCTCCCGAGGCGCTCTTGCTCAGGGAGCTCTGTCACAGCGATAGAGAGCAAACAGAAGGAAGCGGTTCTGTATAAATCTGTCTGCAGGAGGGACCCTGGAACCTCATGCTGTCTTTGGATACCTGAGGAACACTGGGGAAAACCCATTTTTGTTGGACAGCATTATACCTATTGTAAGGAGGGTCACTGTGAAATTGCTTCTGCTTGCACTGCTTAAAGAGGCAAGATGCGTTAGTAAGGGCTTTTATTGCTGTGACTAGACACTGTGGCCATGGCAACTCTTATAATAAAGGAAAACATTTAGTTGGGTCTGGCTTACAGTTCAGAGGATTAGTCCATTATCATCATGGTGGGAAGCATGGCGGTGTGCAGGCAGACGTGGTGCTGGAGAAGGAGCTGAGAGTTCTACACCTGGATCAGCAGGCAGCAGGAAAAGAGAGAGAGAGAGGGAGAGGGAGAGGGAGAGGGAGAGAGAGAGGGAGAGGGAGAGGGAGAGGGAGAGGGAGAGGGAGAGAGAGAGAGAGAGAGAGACAGAGAGAGAGAGAGAGAGAGAGAGAGAGAAACTGGGACTGGTTGAGCATTTGAAACTTCAAGGCTCACCTCTAGTGATACTCTTTCTTCAAAAAGGCTACACCTATTCCAACAAGGTCACACCTCCTAATAGTGCTACTCACTGGTGACCAAGCATTCAAATCTAGTAGCCTATGCAGATCATTCCTGTTCAAACCACACTGTGTTTGGAGAGTCTCCTCCTGGATGCAATAGAAGTCTGCCTTGTCTCACAGGTGTCTTCCTGGATTGATCTCAGGCTTGGTCTTTTTTTTCTTCCCTAAAACTCTATGTTGGGTTGCACACAAGGATCATCTGGGAAGCTTAGGCTAATACTGATATCTTATACTGTTCCTGGCTAGGCGTTTTAGAACTCCTCAGAGACCTCACCACTGTGTCACAACCTGAAAGAAAGAACGCCTTCACTTCCTTCCTTCTCCCCTTTCAGCCCATCATCATGTCAACCTGCTTCAGCTGGAGAGGGATTCAGCTTCAAGCTGCCTGGGCCATTCTGTCAGGTCAGCTGGTGGTACAGACACCAAACAAGATGGGAACATTTTTAGAAGCTAATTCAGCTCCTCCCTGAGGGTCCCAGGGCTTCATGCCACACTCCTCCACTTTCCTTTCCTCAGCATCAGCTTCTATGAGGGTGATCCCCACCAACTCCTGACTCACCACCCTAGCATTCTCCTTCATTGGGGCATTGAATTTCCACAGGACCAAGGACCTCCCCTCCCACTGATGCCAGATAAGGCCATCCTCTGCTACATATGCAGCTGGAGCCCTGGGTCCCTCCCTGTGTACTCTTTGGGTGGTGGTTTAGTCCCTGGGAACTCGGGGATCTCATTGGTTGATATTGTTGTTCTTCCTATGGGGTTTCAAACCCCTTCAGTTTCTTCAGTCCTTTTCCTAACTCCTCCATTGGGGTCCCCATGCTCAGTCCGATGTTTGGCTGCAAGCATCCACATCTGTATTGGTCAGGCTCTGGCAGAGCCTCTCAGGAGACAGCTATATCAGGCTCCTGTCAGCATGCACTTCTTGGCATCAGCAATAATGTCAGGGTTTGGTGTCTGCATATGGGATAGATCCCTAGGTGGGGCAATCTCTGGATGGCCTTTCCTTTATTCTCTGCTCTATTCTTTGTTCCTGCATTTCCTTTAGACAGGAACAATTCTATGTTAATATTTTGGAGATGGGTGAATGGCCCCATCCCTCAACAGGTGGCCATGCCTAACTTCTGGATGTGGTCTCTACAGGTTCTCTCTCACCTTTGTTGGGTATTTTATCTAAAGTCATTCCCAGTGGGTCCAGGGAGCCTCTTGCTTTCCTGACATCTGAGAATTGGACATAATACTACCCGAGGACTCAGCTATACCACTCCTGGGCATATATCCAAAAGATGCTTTAACATATAACAAGGACACATGTTCCACTATGTTCATAGCAGTCTTATTTATAACAGCCAGAAGCTAAAAACAACCCAGATGTCCCTCGACAGAGGAATGGATACAGAAAATGTGGTACATTTACCCAATGGAGTGCTACTCAGCTATTAAAAACAATGACTTCATGAAATTTGTAGGCAAATGGATGGAACTAGAAAATCCTGAGTGAGGTGACCCAGTCACAAAAGAACACACATGGTATGCACTCACTGATAAGTGGATATAAGGGAAAAAAAGCTTGGAATACTCACGTGTAAACTCACAGATCATTTGAAGGTCAAGAAGAAGGAAGACCAAATTGTGGATGCTTCAGTCCTATTTAGAAGGGGGAACAAAGTAATCTTGGGAAGTAGAAGGAGGGAGTGATCTGGGAGTAAGAGGAAAGGGAATGGAAAAGGGGTACAGGATCAGGTGTGAGAGGGGACAGAAGAAGTACAGAGGGTCAGGTGTGTAGCAGTGGGGGAAGGGGGAATGGGGGAAGCCACTAGAGAGTCATGGTGTCTTTAACAGCAAAGAAACGGTAACTAAGATACCAATATTTGGACAGTTATTTTACTATAGACCTAAAATCAAGGGGAACAAAAAGGTTAAGAACACACAATACCAACAAAAACAACACCCGTTCAAACGAGGTGATCAAAACTAAGAAAATGTAATGAAAAGAATCCAGTTCAGAGAGATTTACTTTATAACTCAAGTGCAAACACTGCAAAGGCTTTTAGTATGTATTTGATCTCATGTGAAATCAAACTCTTTGCTTGTGGTTGTTTGCGTTTTCCAATACAAAACAAAAAAATCGTTTTATCTAATGAAAACATGTCTTGGTGCACTATGCATTCCACAGTTATTATTTAAATTGTCGAGTCCCTAAGTGAGACACTATATCTGGAAACCAGTGGGGCAGGCAGACCTCGTGGAGCATGAATGTTAATCCCAGCACTTGGGAGGCTGAGGCGGGAGGACTATTCTAAGTTTAAGGTAATTCTGGTCTAAAACCCTGCCTCAAAAAACATGAAAAGGGAGAGGAGGAGGAACAGGAGGGGATGACAAAATAGGAGACAGACCAAGGTGGTGGCGTGACTATCAACTAGAGTTTTAAGTGCAGACTGTACCAGATGTTCATAACCTTCTACTGTGGTTAGCTATTCCTTCGGCATAATCCCCCTCAGATTGAAAAAGAATTCATAATCTTTCAGGGGAGCACTGGAGGATTAATTAGTCTGATATTTGACTTAAAATGTGTATTTTCAGAATCATTAAGTTCCACATGTGCACTGCGTTTTGCATTCAGTGAACAAGAGAGTCCATAAATTGCTTAGCAAAACCGCTCCTGAATGTTTCATTGGTTGGTTGCTGGTAATGTAAAGAACTAGCCCCATCCAGGCACCCCAGAAAAGGCACAGTGTCCGGCAGAGAGACAAGGGTAAGGTGGAATCTCCGAGTCAGTGCTAAGAGGGAGGCAGGGAGTGAGGAGGGAGGGACGGAGTGGAGGTACGGAAGAGAGCAACAGTAATACTTGAAAGCTCCACTAATGGAATGAATCATTGGGTTAAACCAATTGTGAAACCCTATTACCCATTCCGTGATATGATTGACTGCAATGGTCATGTGACTATTTCTGACCAATGGGAGAAAACTCCTGGAAGGGCCTGTTTTGCTAATGAAAGATGAGAGGCCACGGTTAGAACTTCTTTCCCTGCTATGGGTGGTGTTTCGGCATGGTGATTGATCAACCTGATAGGGCAACATTTCTGATTCATTGGGGATGACTGATGAGAAGTCAGAAAAGGGGCATATTATTGATGACACTTGATCACCCTGTAGGAAAATGAAATAATTGACAAAGCTCCCTCTAGGACGTTTGTTCTGTAATACTGGGTCGTAATAATCTTACGGCAGGGAAATTAGGGGACCGGTCATCGGGTGAGTAAAAGTTTTGAACTGTGTTTGCCAAAACAAGGAGGAAAAGAACTAGTAGAGAACGCAGGGAAATGTGGAGGAAGGGTACGTGGAATGACATGGAGGCCATGGCCTTCCTAGACTCCCTTGTTATTTTAGACACAGTCTTTTGGTTGCTAGGAAATTCAAGTTCTATTGTGTGTGTTCTTCAAAGGATTTGAGCTAAGCACATAGCCAGAAACATACAGTAACCTGTAATTTGTTCCAGCGCATGAGTCCACGTGGCTTTGAGTCTTGGCAGGATAGAGGATCATGTGGAAGGGAGCGAGTGGTGGCAGTCTCTGCTGTTTTGGTTCTCACCATGCAAAAGAAAGCTGCTTCTTTTGTTGGTCCAGGTCATCTGAGAAGCAGCTCCCAAGGCATGATTAAACACGTAAGGATTTTATTAGCGCAGCTGCCGATGAGAGAGTACAGGGCGAGTGAGGCCTTCAGATCCGGAGGCATTTTAGGGTAGGGATATGGAGAGACAGAGGTGTCTCTCTGGAAGCACTCTCAGACACTGTGCCTAGAGAAAGGCTCAGAAATGCCAGAGGGAAAGCATTTACAAAGTCCCCTCTATCCCAGGATCAGGGCTTGACCTGTTGTATTGTCCCGGCCTCACAGCAGGAAGCAGGAGCTGAACCCCAGCATGGTGGGTTGTCCCACTCACTGCTCCACTCTCAGAAGTTTGCCAGGACAGCCTCAATTTCATTTTAGAAAACATCAGGAGAACAACAGCAAAAATAACAAATCTAAGTCAATGTACTAAGACAGGTGAAGGAAAGTTTATGAGTAAAGTTCTTAGCCTTGTGGTGGGTTAGGAAACCCCTTGAAGACTTGAGTTTTCCCCAGGGCCTCTCCCCAGAAGACACCCTAAGTTCAAATGGGCACCCGTGCTGACAATGCCTTAAAGCTTTACCACAGTTTCTCAAGCCTCTCCCCTTTCCACAGTTTGTCCCCCAGTGTCTGCTGCTGGGGCTGGCTTAGGGGTTCCTTCTGTTGGTCTCCTCTCATCCTGTCTCTCAGACAGACATAAGACCCCACAACTGCAGATGCTCTTGAGTCTGGGGAATGGGAGAGATCCTTGGCTAAGAATCCTGCTATCTTGGCTTTCTGGCTTTCAAGACCTTGGTGGAGTCCTTTTCCAGCCTGAGAGCTTAGAACCCACTCCTTCACATCTGAAAGACAAAGTCACTTCTGCATTAGTTGCACGATGACTATTGTCCTCGTCTCGGTCAGGAAGAACCTCTCCCATTTTCCCTGTTTTTGATGGAACCCTCTCTGTAATTTGGAGTTGAGAATCTGGACTAGGCTGTTGTCTTGAGTTTGTCCACAGGGCTTCAGGGAATAGACCTTCTTTTTATGCCTTGGCAATTCTTACACCCATGTAATTACACGTAACACACCCATGCCTGAGTCCTCCTGTACAAAACGGTGAACATTTATGTGTGCTAATTCTTACTACTCATGCAGTTGCATACCCGGTGAACACTGAATTAGAAGGCCTTGAGTCATGGCTGCTTCAAAAAGTGTAAACACAGTCACACAGAATCTTTATAGATTATAACCTTAAATTCAAAATTCAAATTCAAATAAACATTTCTGAGTAAGTTCTATCGTTTTAAATTTTCAAAATGGAAAGAGAACATTCAAAAGTATTAAGAGACTCGCCTGAGGCCACACCGACAGGTGCCAGAGATGAGGGTCAAACTGAGGTAGCTCAGCTGGCCCAGGAAAATGGCCTCTAATAGGTTTTCGTCTCCATCCTTTACTCATTCCTAAAACTGAAGCTCATTCCAGAACAGAAGCTGGAAGGCCCAGTCTAACCTGGCTCTACCTCAGCCAAGAATGTGCTTATTGGAGCATCTCAGAGTCTCTGTCATTCTATGCATGTCAGCAAATGACCCTCGAAAAGAAAACCACTTAGGAGGTTACAAATAACTTGTAGGCAGTAGGCAAATGTATAAGGAATAAGGAATCTACAAAAATGAAAATTAATGCTGCAAGATTTTAAATGTACAAAGGACAGTTCAGTGAACACTGTATCTCTTTCTTTCTTGTGTCCCAGTTGCCCCAAGCCATCTTCTTCCTGATTCTCAGGCAAAGGTTGTTACTGACTTTAAGCCAAATTATTGGACAAAGTAACTGGTTATAAATAAGAGGGTTTGAATTTGAGAAGGTCAGAAAATATGCAAACACAGGCAATGTGTTCTCTAAACCTTATCCCCCATAACTAAAACAGAGCAATCATTTAATTTGGTTGTGACGGTGAAGAGCCTCTGACAGCCATGCACTTCCCTGGGAAGCACCAAGTGTCCCGGGCTTTCAAGTCCACACTACATTTCCCTTACCCTTCTCACCCTCTGGGACACCCCACATAGCCTCCAAAATGTCACAGAATGATCCTGACGGAGGGTGCACTTCCTCAGTCCTGTCCCTTCTGAGTATGCCAAGTTGCTTCTAGGTAGAAATCAGGGACATAGGGAATTCTAAATGATCCATTCAAACCAGTGTCTCTGTTTGGAAAGATGGAGACCTCTTGCTAACTCGCCTTTCTAGAAAATATGGGTGTGAAGCCCTCACCTCCTGCCCCAAGTCCTGAGCAAAGTATGGGAAAAGCTCATTGTTAGATATTGCCCACAGCCTAACTCCTAGTCTGGATAAGTTCACCAAAGCTAATTCTTTCCTGGTAGTGTGAGAGATCGTCATCATCATAATAACCACCACCACCACCACCACTGTTGGTCATGTGTGTGGTGTGTGTGCATGTGTGTATGTGCTTGCATATTTGTGGGTCCATGTGTGTGCACACACATGTGGAGCCAGAGGTTGATATCCGGTGTCTTCCTCAATTGCTCTTCACCTTATGTATTGGTGTAGGTCCTCTTGTGTCTGTAACCCACTGACCTGGCTAGTTTATCTGGGCAGCTTGTTTGAGGAATCCTCTGTCTCTGGAGCACAGGGAATATAGGTGGCCTCCATGCCTACTGGTGTTTATGTGGGTTTAGGATCCCCAAACTCTGCCTCTCACACTTGCATGGCAAATGCTTTATCCCAACTATGATCAGAATTTTTTTTTTTAAAAACCCTTCTATTTTCAGATTTCAGCGAGATGCATTGGGAAATTCTTACATTACTTAGCTCTATTTATACCTTAGAAATGTATAGATGAAGTACTTCATGCCACATGTTGCAATATATTTTTTGTAACATGTAACTATCATTAGACCAGACCCCCAATGTCCTTTGAATTGATGGCCCTTAGCAGACACAGTGTTCCCCGTCTGGACCAAATGGTTTGATGAGGAAGGAAATATAGCTTTGGTTCTTTGTGTGCACTGTCTGGCCAGCAAGAACTCATATGTAACCATTCACAGCAATATGGAAGTTATAAATATGACTGTAGTTTAGATAAGTGAGGGCCACCTTGCTTTTCTGTCATAGCACATATGTAAATCGTTCTCACACCATTTGTGTAACTGTGCTTAAACTCTGTTCTTTAGGAGATGGCTATAACCCCACCCGCTTCTTGCCTACTCACGACAACATAAGACTAAGGGCAACATGCTAGCATGTAAAGGGCAAGCATATCTTTCCTTATTTTTAGATGCCATTTATTGAAAACTCCAGGACTTTGGCTAGCGATGAATGACTCACGGCACACTTCTTGACTAACGACTCACACACTTTAAAGTTGGAACATACTGAGCAATGCATACATGGACTGATTGCTATTGGGCTTCCCAACACTACCCTTCGATCTCTCAGTAACATGAGAGCAGCAACCTAGCCACGTCCTGGCTTTGTACTTTTACATAGAAAGAGGCATTAACACAGGGAGCTTACAGGGTCATGCAATGCTTCCCCACCCTTGGTCTTTACTTTCTGCACACTTCCCAGTGTCAAGAACCCCTTGATGCTTCTCAAGCTCTGTGGTCTCTTTCAGTTATGGCTCCAAAGGAGACCACAGTAGGTTGTGACAGCAGTGACTTTTATTACTCACTTTTCAGGGGTTGGCAGAGGGGAATAGTTAAGTCGGGCAAGAAACACTTTGGTCTCTTGGATGGTCCCTCTTCCATATCAGGGTGGTGGTATCTTCATCCTGTACCACAAAATAACCTTACCCTCTTTCCCATGATGGAGGCTACATGGCCAAGCTACTAATCCTGGAGGGAATTGGGAAAGAGAAGCCATCATGACTAAATTCTTATAATGCCAATGTATCATTCCAGACCCTATTGTGAAGACAAATGGTTTCTATATTAGTTATATTTCTATTGATGTGATAAAGATTTTGACTAAACTTGGCAACTTGTGTAGGAAAGTGGATTTTTGGCTTATAACTCTTCATCATAGTCCATCAACAAGGGAAGTCAAGGCACAAACTGTGGAAACAGAGACTAAAGCAGGGACATGGAGGAGTGCTATTTACTGCCTGTTCCTTATAGCTTGCTCAGGCTGCTCTCTTATATAATTCAGGACCAACTGTCCAGCTACTAATCAAGAAAGCGCTCCATGGAATTGTCTGTAGAAAATCTGATGGGGGCATTTTCTGAACTGAGGTTCCACTTCCCCTGGTGACCCTAGCTTGTGTCAAGTTGACTGGGATTGTTTTGAAGATGGAGAACTCACCTGTAAATAGATGTGAAGAAGAGGAAAGGTTGACTTGAACAAAAGCATGGGGTCATCCACTCTTTGAGAAGAGACATCCTAAACAGAGATCTAGTAACAGAAGACAAGCTTTCTCTGCCTTTTTTAAAAAAAGTGAGAGATCTTGGAACACTTGGTCCTTGATAGGATATTTCCATCAAATTCCTCCCTTAAGGGCTCAGGGAACCCCATGGAAGAGCAAGTAGAAAGATTTTAAGAACTACTGGGGATGAGAGACACAAAGGAAACACAGAGGAACAAAGGAAATGCAAAGGCCCTTGGACTCAACAGGCCTGACACACATGGAAACTCACTGAGACTGACAGCTTGCACACTGGTCTAAGTCAGACGGAGTTCAAGCACCGAGAGGGGAAGTGAGCACAAACCTCCAACCATAACCTAGAAGCTACGTCCAATTGATAACCACTCACATAGGAAAAACTCACTTTGTTTTCTCCAATGGAGACTCACTGGGTATACAGACCGCACAGGAGCAAGTCCTATTCTTAGCAGTAGATGGTCAATACAGAATGAACTCAGTGGTATTTTTGGAGGTTTTGTTTTTTGTCTCAAAATTCTTTGCCTGGGCTTTTGTGTTTGTTTTGTTTATGACCCTGCAAGTCTTTTGCTTATATACTATGGTTTCTAATTTCGTATCTTGTATATACTATGGTTTCTGATTTTGTGTCTTTGTAGGAATGCTATGTATGCAAATGTGTGTCTCTCTGTACCTGTGTCTTCTTGTGCTTTTTCTTTGGCTCTTTTTTCTTCCTTCCTTTCTTTCTTTCTTTCTTTCTTTCTTTCTTTCTTTCTTTCTTTCTTTGTTTCTTTCATCCTATTTAGGTTTGCTTGTTTATATTTTGTCTTATTTTTAATTTTTGTTATTAATTTTAAAGATGCTTGTTTTGTTTTTTTAGTAAAGAAGTAAAGAAAGGGTGTGAATTTGGGAGGGAAGGAGCTGAAGAGGATCTGGGAGGGGTTGGGGGGTTGGCAACTGTGATCAAAGTATGTTTTATGAAAAAAATATACTTTTCATAGAAAATAACATGAGTGTTCTAACCACAGGCTTCTAATCTTTGTGGGCTCAGTTTATCAATTCCTGAGTTCCTGTCATTTCCAGGAACCCTAAGGCATGTGTGCTCATTTCCACCAAAAGAACAGCAGGGACCAGACACTCAGTCAGGCAGAGGGACTTGCCTGGGCTGGTATGGAGTAGATACAATCCACTCCTAGCCTATCTGCTGCCCTACTCACACATTTTCATACAATCACACAGCCACCCTAAAACAGCATTCATCTCCTCACAGAGGAAATACAACTGCCTGGAGGAAGAGGCCGGCCTTCCAGAAAGGAATGAATGTTTGCCCTGTTTTAAACAATGAGTGGGAGGTCAGAGGCAGAGATTGAGCGGGCAGAAGGGAGGCAAGCCAAGCTTAAGAAACGATGCCAGGAAAAGCTTTAGAGTTGGAAGAAGTAATACATTGAAAGAAGATTGAAACTTCCAGGGCAGAAGCACGTGGGAAGAAACAAAATAATGAAACTTCACAGCTTCCATAGGTGGGCTAGGTAGGGTCCAATGCTAAGGCAGCTGAAAGCCACTTTGAGAAGGCTCTGGAGAAACCTTTTTGAGGTGTTGCCTGTAGAGTTCTTGCAAGTACAAACCACAGTCAGGGAATTGGGATGAAGTCCCATGCCCTCCCAGAGCTGTATCTGTGTAAGTAGGAGATGAAATCCCTGTGTGAGCCAAGCTCTTTTGGGACTGCAAATGACAGTTTCTGAATTCTAATTATCCCTTTGGTGATGTTGACCCTTGGTAAAAGAAATTGTGTGCGCATATGTGTTGGTGTGTATGTGCGCATCCACACACTTGCAGAGTGTGTTAACAGTGTTGATAGCTGTGTAAGAGTGGGTTATTATATTCAATGGAACAAAATTCAGTGAAATACGTGCTTTTCTCAAGAGCCATGACTTGCAGCTCGAACTATTTGATGACGGTTCAGGAGAGGTCCCAAATCATAAGTATTTTCATAAGAAATGCATTTGCGCAAGAATTTTGGCAGCTTCTCATTATTTTCCTTGAACAGTATAACTCCATCTGAATACCAAGGACATGAAACTATTTCAATTAAGTGGAACATTAACAAGCAGGCCTCGCAGCTGGGCACTTACTGCCTCTCTCTCTGCCATTTGGACACACAACCACAGGGAAACATTCAAATGCTGCTTTTGGAGACATTTGTTCATTTCCGCCCATTCATGGCACACATTCCTTGAGCATCTCCACTGTCCTTGCTACTTAGCTAGAGGTATTCAGGGGTAACTGACTTGATCTTGAAGAACTGAGCCTGTGATTTACCTGTGACTGGCAATTACTTCAATATCTTGCACAGAAGTCTGGGAATGATCCTTTTGACCCTTTCCATGGACACTGAGAGAATTTGGGGGTTTCCAGCTTTTAGTGGGTGTTGAAGATGTCATTCACTGTTCTTGAAGAAGAATGAAAGATAATGTTTGTGTGAGGATGATATTTCAAGTCATGATATGCTTTTCTTTCTTCTCTTGCTCCTTTTCCCCTCCCCTCCTCCTCCTCTTCCTCCTCCTCCTCCTCTTCCTCCTCCTCCTCCTCTTCTTCCTCCTCCTCCTCCTCTTCTTCCTCCTCCTCCTCCTCTTCTTCCTCCTCCTCCTCCTCTTCTTCCTCCTCCTCCTCTTCTTCCTCCTCCTCTTCCTCCTCCTCCTCTTCCTCCTCCTCCTCTTCCTCCTCCTCCTCTTCCTCCTCCTCCTCTTCCTCCTCCTCCTCTTCCTCCTCCTCCTCTTCCTCCTCCTCCTCTTCCTCCTCCTCCTCCTCCTCCTCCTTGGTGATGAACAGTGATGATATACTACAACACAGGAAAGGCCTGCATCACTATTCTTTCATGTGGACTCATTAAGGATTTCTTTCTCTTGATGACTCCTTGCAGATTTAAATGTCACATGCTCACCAGGTCAGCATTGCTTAACTCAAGGGAAATGTCATGGGTCACATTTGATGTGAATATGTAGCACTTTCAAAGCATGTGAGGCTTCAAAGCAGCCCAAACACAGAAGACAAGATGGCGACTTTAAAGAGACGGAGCAAGCAACAGACGAGGATAAGGAAATTGTGATTGGGACTGAGGAGATAATTCCATTTCAGTAGCCTCTTGAAGGCATTTTTAGGGATTAAATGTAGACATGAAAAGCGATTTGTGCTCTGTACCATCCTGTAGCTGCTTTTCCTCTTCAGCTTAAGAGTGCTGTTTCTTGCAAAGGGAATACAGTACTCTTGCTTCTTCTATTAAGAGTATTTGGTGGCTTGGGGTAGGTATACTGGTCATAGAATTTTGATCAGTAATATAATTAAAAGGACAAGGACTTTGGGATACAAAACATTTATCCTTAGAAGATGCCGAATAGCAACCTCAGGGAAAAGGAGCAACTTCGGACGTCTAGGTGCCAGAACTTAGCAGAGGCACCTCTCCAGATAGGGTTTATTTTGCATGATGAAGAAGGGGAGTTACCTGGTTTGATCTGCTCCTTTTTGAGGTTAGGGACACTGAGTATGAGGGAGGACACTGAGTGCTTGCCTTCTATTTATTGCATCCCTCCTATTCTCAATGGAGGTGCAAGTCATTTCATCATTCCAATCTCTCCTTTGCTTTTCTCACACTGTTTATCATCTTGCTTACATTATATTTCCTTGATTATTTATGGACCGTTGACATCCCCAGTAAGTATGCACCTCATAATAACGGACACTCAGTATTTCCTTCTCGATGCACATGTAGGACTTTTGAGCAGCAACACGTCCTGAGGGTGCACTGTGTGCCTGGCAAAAGCACTTGATGTTCACATGCCCTGATGTGGCAGTTCTTGGAGATACGCAACATTTTTATCAACATTTTACAAATGAGAAAACTGAAACTTAGAAAAAATTAAGCAGATTTCCTGAAAGCTACATCATCAGGAAGTGGGAGCCTTATGATTAAACACAGGCTGTGGTTTCAGCATTTATCAATTGTATCAGCTCATGTGGTATTAGATTGCTTTTAGGCTCATAATAAACACTTTTTTAATGATGAGCATTCAGCCTAAATGGTATAGCTGCCCCTTCATCCTTCACCCTCCCCTCAACCATGGATGTAGTGCTGGGGAAAGTCTGCTCTAGATGCCACAGAGCTGACCATCCAGATGCCTCTAGGGGTGATCTGCCCATGCACCCACATAACCAGACTCTTTGATGTGCAGCTGAGTCAGAAGTTCTGCAGAGCCTGTCCTGGTATAGTCACCAGCGCCCTGGATCTCATCATAGGCCCCCACAAGTTGACAGAGAACAGCATGGACTCCATTGACTCATGCTGGATTCACTAATGTTTGCATAAGCCAAGGGGCCAATTTAAGACTTCTCTTTTCTCTTTGTTAATGTGCTTTAAGGGGTGTGTGTGTGTGTTGTGTTGTGTGTGTGTGTGTGTGTGTGTGTGTGTGCACCTGTGATGTGTTTGATTATTGTCAGTGGGCATAGACAGCACTAGAAATCATGGAATCACTTTCAGAAGTTGGATATGAAACATTTAGTTTCTTTGATCTTATTACAGCAGTTTTTGAAAATAACTCTCATCCCCCACTCCTTTGTGCATGAGTGTGTGTTTGTGTTGTGATGTGTGTGGGTATATAAGAATGCATACCTAGATAAAAGGGAAAGGGTAGCCAGGTAGTGGTGGCACGTGCTTTAAATCCCTGCTCTCTGGAAGGTGGATCTCTGTGAGTTTAAGGTCAGCCTGGTCCATGGAGTGAGTTCCAGGACAGCCAAGTAGACATAGAGAAACCCTGTCTTGAAAAAACAAAAACCAGAACCAAAACCCCAACTCCCTCCAAAAAGCTTCAGTTGGGATAGCCAAGCATTGCAGGCCACTAATACCCTCACAGCATGATTCTCTACTTTGTAGACTACCACCAGTAACACCCTTTCAACACTTAGACTCAAACTGCCTTGGGGATGGGGGTGCTTGCCACCATTGAGTGAAGGCCTTTCCTCTAAGAAGGAAGTGAGCAGAATAAAATAGTCCTTTGTTTGTAGGCACTGGCAAGCACAGGCCTGTTTCTGGTGCCAGGGGATTGTTTCAGGATCTCAGTATGTGTATGACGGAAACCCAGAAAGCTTAACAGGGAAACAGAACTACTGCTTAATGGTAAAGTTCTATTAAGTCCAGAGTATGCCTTGGGACTATTTTATGTTTCCATAATAAAAGAGATATGGTATTTTGTGAAAACTCTCAGCAGGCACACATCCAGTTTGCATATCATAGTCTCAAGTGAGTGTGAGCTTTTATTATGTTCAACATATTCAATAATAAGGAAACACTGTACATGTGGTTAGTTTATTAGTCTGTCTATGTCATCATGCTCTTTTTAATTCATTTAAAATGATTACTTTTTGTATATGAGTCTGGTGCCAGCATGTGTATCTATTATCACATGCAACTGGTCTCATGGAGGCTAGAAGAGGACATTGCAGTTAGAGATAGTTGTGATCTGCCATGTGGGTGCTGGGATTTGAACCTGGGTTCTCTGAGTTCTCAATCACTGAGCCATTTCTACAGGCCTCTATTTTTAATTCTTAAGTTCTTATTCCATAATAGTTCTGGCTTCTTGGAAAGATCGTTACACAAGCATACTCTAATCTTTGAATTGATGCAAACTTTTTATGGACTGCTATTACTTGGATTAGGGTTGCTCTTTTTATTATCTGTTAATAAACTGAAAGTCCATTTTTTCTTTTCCTTCCTTCCTTCCTTCCTTCCTTCCTTCCTTCCTTCCTTCCTTCCTTCCTGCCTGCCTGCCTGCCTGCCTGCCTGCCTGCCTGCCTGCCTTCCTTCCTCTTTCTTTTTTCTTTTCTTTTCTTTTTTCTTTTTTTTTTTGAGACAGGGTCTCATGTTGCTAAGGCTGGCCTTGAAATTTCGATGTATGTTCTATGTGTTATTGGTCATCTAACCCAGGATTTCATTCACAGTAGGCAAGAAACTCAACCATGTCCACATGTTTTAGAAGAATAGATTTAACAAGAGAGTTAATAAACAAGTTAGATGGTGACACATGCTATGGATAAGAAAAAGTGGAAGAAGGAACAAAGTCACATGCCAGTTTCCAAAGTGATGTCTCATTAGGAGAGAACATTTGATTAAAGATTTGAAAAAGGCAATGGAAGAAGACATATGTAGAGATGGCTTAGGGAAAGGTCACTGTTGGGACACCCAGCATTCCCAAGGAACACCCATGAGTCTATGGGTTGAAGCATGAGTATTAACATTTGAGGACAAAGAAATAGGTGGTTGTAGGCTACTTTAGGTCTTTCAAGATCTTTTCATTTTATTCTGAATATGGATATTTTAGAGATGATTTGTGGAGGCTGCGGAAGTGTAAATCTGGCCATTTTCTGAGCAGGCAATAGGAGAAATAAGGTTACTGCAGAAATCTAGGTGACTTAGTTATCTTTTGTAGTAAAACAAGTTACCCCCAATATAAAACTGTGAAACAAATGCTTTTTCACAATATCTTGTGGGTCAATAATGTGGGCATGGCCTAGCTGGGCCCCTCTTTAGGATCCCTCATAAGACAACAATCATAGTCAGCTAAGTCTGGCTCCTCTCGAATTATGATAAGGGAAGGCTTCATTTCAAGTTCCTCACAGGGAGACCCATTTCTTGCTAGTTGATCTTTGTTTCTTCCTGGGTATTGGTCAGAGATGACTGTCAATTTCTGGTTACATGTGGTTTTCCATAGGCCATCATACAACATGGTAGTTTACTTGAGGAGAGCAAGCAAGCAGGCAAACAAGTTGGAATGGGTTGGGGAGAAAGACAGGGTCTGACGGGAACACAGACCTTGAAAATGATTTTCAGAAGTTATACTCAGTCGTTTTCTAGGTTCAACTTCTTAGAAACAAGTCATTATGTTGAGTACATCCTCAAGGGGAGAGGATTGCACCAGGATGTGAATGCCAGGAGATGGGTGGACAAGTTCTTTTCTCTGCTGCAACAAAATACCTTACCAGAGCCACTCAAGGAAAGAAGGATTTAGTTTGTCCTACACAAATGTAAGGGATCAAATCAAGGGACACATTCTGTTATGCTGGGAAGACACATCAGCAGGAACAACAGGCCAGATGGTTAAATTGCCTCAGCAATCAAAGTAGAGAATGAACAGGATATGGGACCAGGATTCACTTCCTTCAGCCAGTCTCAATCTCTTAAGTGTTCTCCAATCTTCCTAAAAGTCTACTGCTTTTATAAGTAGCTTTTAATTTCGCTCTTTCATCTACTTTTATATTATCTGTATCATTATGTGTGGATACATATGCATATCCAATGTACATATGTATTATTATTATTATTATTATTATTATTATTATTATTATTATTATATAACCTACATTGCCTACCTTGAACTCATCATCCTTCTAGCTTAACCTCTGAGTACTGGTATTGTGTGATGTACCATTCTATCTGGTTGGTTTCATTTTTTAGATGAATTTCTTGGTACTATATAGTTGAAAGTTGATTTGCAGCTGTCCCTCCATCTACTGGGTCTTGCACATGCTAAGGCAATTGCTCTATCACTGAGATAAACTTCTACTTTCTATTTTGCTCATTGGAGTATTTCAGTATTTACATGTATTGGCATTGGCAGTATGGTTAACTTTTAAGGGTACCATTTTTTGTACTATTTATTCATGTGTACTGTTTATTCCTTTTCTACTTTCCCACTTTCTTTTGGATTAGTTGTGGGTTATTCATTTGTTTGTATAGTTTGGTTTGGTTTTACTTCTAGCTCCATGTTATGTGTATACTTCTTAAAAATTAAAAAGTTCCCTTCTGTAAAGAAAGAACAGTGACCATAAAATTCAGAAAACCAATGAAAACTTATAAGGCTCGGGAACTAAACAAAGCTTACAAGGATCATGGAGCTCTAAAACTTCCATGATTCATAATGTCTCTTGCATTGTATATAAACAGTAATTGCTACTGGATAGTGGGGACTTCCCAGCCAGCCACATTACATGGTTTTTGTTTTTAATCTTATTTTTTATTGGATATTTTTTATTTACATTTCAAATGTTATCCCCTTTCCTGGTTTCCTGTCCATAAGCCCTCTATCCCACCCCACCTCCCTGGCTTCTATGAGGGTGTTTCCCTACCCCCACCCACCCCTTCCTTCCTCCACACCCTGACATTTCCCTACACTGGGGGATCAAGCCTTGGCAGGACCAAGGGCTTCTCCTCCCCTTGATGCCCAACAAGGCCATCCTCTGCTACATATACAGCTGGAGTTATGGGTCAGTCCATGTGTACTCTTTGGATGGTGGTTTAGTCTCTGGGAGCTCTGGTTGGTTGGTATTGTTGTTCCTATGGGGTTATAAGCCCCTTCAGCTCCTTCAATCCTTTCTCTAACTCCTCCAACGGGGACTGCATTCTCAGTTCAATGGTTTCCTGCTAGCATCCTCCTCTGTATTTGTCATGTTATAGCAGAGCCTCTCAGGAGACAGCTATATCAGGCTCCTGTCAGCATGCATTTCTTGGCCTCAGCAATATTGCCTGGGTTTTGTGGCTGTATGACTATGGGCTGGATCCCCAGGTGGGGCAGTCTCTGAATGGCATTTCCTTCAGTCTCTGCTCCAAACTTTGTCTCTGTATTTCCTCCTGTGAATGTTTTTGTTCCCCCTTCTAAGAAGGACTGAAGCATCCGCACTTTGGTTGTCCTTCTTGAGCTTCATGTTGTCCGTGGATTGTATCTTGGATTTCAGAACTTTTGGGCTGAGTGCATGCCATGTGTGATTTTTGTGACTGGGTTACCTCGCTCAGGATGATACTTTCTAGTTCCATCCATTTGCCTATGAATTTCATGAAGTCATTGTTTTTAATAGCAGAGTATTACTCCATTGTGTAGATGTGCCACAGTTTATACAGGGAGCCTTAGGGATACTCTACCTACAGTTTCCTTCTTTACTGCTGCAAGCCCTTGTTGGTCCTTTACCCTCTATTTCTGTGAATTCATATAAGTCTTGCCAGACATTGTTTAAATGACATGGAATATCTTCCATGCATGTCTATGTTGAAGCCTGTGAAAAGCTTCCCTTTCTTTCCATGTTGTATCATTATGTTTGTGAATCATGAATCATTTATCCCCCTTAACCAGAATACATTTAGTGAATTCATGCATCCACTGGTAGACATGTGAGTTGCTTCAGCCTCATGATGATTGTCACTCATGTTACAAAGAATCCTCTATAGATGCTGATGCCAGGTATTTTGTATATATGTCTGAAAGTTAGATCACTGGACTGTATGTTAGTTCTGTTCTTTGGTGGAGAGATGGCTCACCACACAAAGGGCTTGCTGTGGAAACAGGAAGGTTAGAGTTCAGATTGCCAGTGTGAAAACTGAGTGGAAGTTCAGCCAATCACTAAGCCCAGAGTATGGATATGAGACTATGAATACAGAGACTATGAATCTAGAAGAGAAGTTAAAATTGTGAGTTTTGAATTCACCGAAAGACTCTACCTCAGTAAATAGAGAAGAGATAACGGAGACAGAGGAACACCTTATCCTTCATCCTCTGCATGTATGAATGCTTGTGTACCTGAACACACCCATACCTACATATCCCACACCCCCACAAACCTACACACACATCCACACACAACAAGCACATGCATGCATATGCACACACATGCACACCCCCTCCACTACACACAGACCTACACACACATGATACATACTGTGCACACACAGACTATATACACATGCATACACATATACACAAATATTTAACTTTTAAAAAAAGATCTGGTATCTTATTTTCCAGTTTATATGGTTTTAAAAGAAAAATATGTGATATTCTTATCCATATTTCTGTATTTTATGTGACAGTTTCTACTGTTTGTATCTTTTAAAGGTTTTTCTCTTTATTGCTGGCTTTGAATGACTCTTATTATATTGTTTTTTAGCCAAACTATGGTTCTGTCTCTGTCTATCCCTCTCCTGCCTCCCTGTCTTCTGCTTAAAGTTTTCTAGCCTCTCTGTGGATTTAACATTTGCTTCAACATTGGAATATTTTAAACTATGGTTTATTTAAATAATTTCTCTTCCTTTCTTTGAACCACAACTATAATTAAAGTTAAAGATCTGATTTTTTTCCAGGAAAATTTCCGTGTTTGATTTTGGATAATTTCTATTTCTATATTCAAATTCACTGATGTTTTCTTGTGCATTTCCTATTTTCCCATAAGTTTTAGCTAGTGATATTTTAATTTCATATGTATTATTTTCATGTTTTTTTCTAATGATTAATTTGCTTCCATTGATTTTGGCTTACCTTTCCTTTTCGGTTCTTCACATACCTGATGGGTTTTTTGTTTGGATTAGATTGCAAACCAGGTTACTTGTTTGAATCTTTTAAAGAGAGCTGCCAGGATTATTTAGAATGACCTTTAAGGCCAACAAGCTCAATTTATACTGGACTGTGGGATCTGTTCTGATTGCCTCATGTACCTACAGAGTTGTTGCTTCTCACTGTAGGGACTTGAACTTGAACTCTTCCTTACTTTGAGTGAGTTTTAGAAACTCCACTGTAACCCTCTACTCTGGTCCATTTTCTTCCCTCAGAAAATAATTTCTGGCTTTTGTCATATGTTTATACTTTGCAGTGCAGATGATGTTTGCCACACATGCTAGCAATGCTCTATGTGGACTTCCCATTTCTTGGATATTATGAACATGTAAAAAAGAGCACTTCAGGCCCTCTCCACTCCCCAGGAAGGAAGTAGTTTCAAGAGAAATTGCCCAGTAAGCCAGAGAGTACTTCTATGTAAAAGCTTGGGCAATATTTCATTTCTCTCTAGGGTCCCAGTTCTCTGTTGTCTCTGGTTTAATGTCAACAATTGTGATTTCTTATATTTGTTCCTCTTCTCAGTTGCTTATAGAGGAAGAATAATTTTAGATTTGTTATGACTCACAGTAAGATTTTGTTTGTTTTGAAAATCTTCCTAGTGTCGATGTCATGCATTTCTAGGGCAGAGCCCTGGCGATGGAAGACTCTTACTGCAGGATTTTTGGAAGAGTTAAAGTAATGCATGAAACAGTGAATTTGAATGAACCACATAAAACTGAAAAGTTTAATCATCTATAACATATATGGTTTGCACGATTCAACTTTTAACTTCTAATTATGGTCAGTCAAGGAAGGTAGACCCTGGCAGGGCAGCTCTGTACTTTCAGTGTGTGATTGGCCAATGGTGAATGCTTTCTGTATTAAATGATGCTTTATACTGAACATCTGGAAATCTTGATATTTCTGCTAATTTCAAGCTTTAACTAGCACTCCCTACCTATCATTAGTACTCTGGTTATTTGGAACCACTCTTATTCTTTGGATAGGTGGACTGTTTCTCTAACTGGGTTTGCAATATAGCTTGAGAATTGTAGCATTGTTCATTCTTGGATCAGTGAAGTTGTCTTCCAAGATAAGAACTTTATAAGAGAAAACACTAACCATGTTATCAATAGATAACGGAACAAAGCCACCAGTCTCTGTGCCCTGTCTGTGGGACTTTTCAGCAGGTTGTGGTCAAATTCTTTAGAGAGAAAACCTCATCACCATGTTGATGGTTGTTGAAGTTATGGCTGTGTTACCAGGAGAGGTTAAGGATTTTGAGAGTCATGCTTAAGCATGATACAATTAGGTCACTCTTTAGTGTTTAATGTACAAATGGAGAATTGTCTTATTTGACTAAGAAAAAGATGCTACAGGAAAGACCAAATTTATTATAAGCATAATTATTTCCTGCTGTGGTTTTAGGTTCATTGTGTCATAGTATAATAAAGAATCTGTCATATGTAGAAGAAAAGTGTTCTATAGATAATCATATTGACTGTATTTTACGTATTTTCTTCACAGGAGCTTTTTGGACATAATTCTGTCATTAGCCTATAAAAGATATAAACAAGGTGATTGTTGGTCCAGTTGGTCTGACATTCCTGCTTCTCAGGTTGCCAGTGACCCTTATGTACTGTCCACACATTGTGTGAATGGATACAAATGCCACCTGCATTGTGCCAAATAGGTCAAGGAGGCAGAGACAGCCACCCAAGGCTTACTAAGTGGTATTGCTTTATGCTCTTCAGACCGGGAGACATGGAGAAGAGTGGAATGAAGCTGGGCTTTTCCGTGTGAGTTGTGGGAAGATTCTGTGATGTCAAGAGGGATTGCTTAGGATGTGAAGATGGTTTAGAGAAAAAATATAAATATGGTCAACTTTCTGTCTGCTCTTAAGCAACAAGTTACTTGAACCCCACAGCTCTGAAGCATTAGGAGAGGCATAGAGCACACACAAATCTTATGTTTTGGTCCAATGTTGGAACTTCTTGTAACCACCCCTATGTCATTTCTCCATCTGCCTGGATGTCTGTCTTTAACTCTATGAGTGATGCTGATGACGGTGTGGAAGGTTTTCACCCGTGACGAACCCGTTTGACAGCTGCTTTCATTGTTTTGTTGATCTCGTTGTTATTCAATATTTCATTGCATTTAAAATGGCAACTGTCCTGGTGCACCAAATAAATAAGGATGTCCAAATGTTTCTGCAAAACAATGAGACTTTATTAAAAATGTCAGGAAAAAGTCCCAAGATACATACTGAGTGAGTTTCTGTGGCTGGTGGCAGGCCCAAGCCTGTCAACAATCTATTCCCATTAATGCTATTCCCATCTCTCAGACACTTGGACTCTAAAACTCATTTTCAGTCTGTATTTCTAGACTCTAGATTGCGACAGTTCTCAGGCCATGAGGAGTTAAGCCAAAATGGTTTACATTAATTTCCCATCTCCCTAAAGACTCCAAGCTTGGTGTTTCAAAGAAAGTTAGATACCACAAGGAGCCAACTATTTGGTGAGAAGTGTCTCCTGCGGGAGAGAGCTGCGAGCTGAGATTCCGGTCTCCAAATGTCAAGTGTTACTCACTGCAGCATTGCCTCTGCTTCATCTGTGCAGTCCGTTTTATTTTCATTTGAGAAAGTTTGTTTCCACTGGTGGGCCAGGGAACTTTTACTTGCTGTTTGTAATCTTACTTTGGAACATAAAAGTCTGATTAATCCCACTTACTGGAATTTCAATGTTTTCCTCAAAACCACTGTTTCCACCTCCAATTTTACACAAGAGCAAAATCCCAACTGACAAACATCCTCTTTTCTTCTTGGTTGATGTGTATCAAAGTATCTACTGTGGTAAAATAAAAAGGGAAGACACATTATGAGGTTGTTTTTTTTTATTTCAATTGAAAGAAAAATTGTCTCCAGGGGCTAGCTCCTGAAATGAATGTCCAGCTGAGATTGTACCCAACACTTTGCCAAGAGTAAGCCTTTAGCTGCTTTCTGTCTTTCGTTCACAAAGGATATTCTAGGCAGACAAAACCAGTGCTATACACACTGGAGACATGTCCCAAGGAAGTCATACAACACAAATCCTTATGCATAAAATGACTTGGTTGAGCAATCATTGTGATGACCTTTGAGAAGATTAAAGACCATCACCTCACCCCAAAAAGCTTTGCCTCCTTCCACTTCAGTCCCCTTATTACTTCCTTATGTCACTTGAGTTCCACATACTGACCTCTGGAATGCTGTGAAAGGACTTGGGCAAGGAGGAACTATTGGGATTGGGTAGAGACTTAACTCACCAAGTGTTTCGTCCCAGGCAAGTTCTGACTAGCAAAGATGTTGATACAGATATTAATCGGAGTGCCCGATTCAGCAACACAAAAGACTAAATGATGTTTACAGGAAAATGGGTGCGACTCATAACAAGAAAGTAAGACACAGACTCAGAGGACAAATAATGCTTGTTTTTAGTCATTGGTGGAAACTAGATATTAAACAGACATACCACCCACCTATGTATCCATGCATCCATCCATCCATCCATCCATCCATCCATCCATCCATCCATCCATCCATCCCATCCATCCATCCATCCATCCCATCCATCCCATCCATTCATGACAGGAAGGTAGAAAAAGGACTGTCCAAGAGAATGAATGGGACTAGGGAGAAAGAGTGTAAGGGGGAGTAAATTTGTTCAAAGTATGTGTTACACTGGCATTAAAAATAGTGTAATGACACTATCCACTACTTATAACAAATATATACCACAAATTTACATTGAAAAGGTATTTCCAGACCCTTCTGCTTGAAACATTTACCTAGAGATTTTAAAAGTATAGATACTCAGATTCCATTCTCAGAGTTTCTGATTCAGCATGAAAATTTATTGGCTCCTCTTTTTCTCCTCTAGATTGTTCTGGATTCTGTCATACTTGGGGAATTCTGGCTCCAGTTGTCAGTTTATAACTGTGGCAACCAAGAAAACATTATGAACTGTTTGATCAAATATGTAGATGCTGCTGGATTCGACATGTGAAGGCAAAACTTCTGCCTTGTTTAATCTACAGATCATCACTAAATCTCCTGTGGTTTGCACAGGCTGTTTGGCTTCTCATGGTCAGCTGATAAATAGTCAGATGGAATCTTCTTAGGAAAAAATAATGTCCTGGCACTGGGTAGATACTGAAACCCAAGGAGCTCCTTGAAAGTACATGTGCTGAAAGCCTATTCAGTCATAGTCTTAAGGAGAGTACAGGATCTGTTCCTACGCAAGCCTCAGTTGATTGAAAAAGAAAACAGCTAATTTTGAGACTTTCTGATTTGTACTAATGGTAAAGAGAATTGATTCACTGGCATTGGGTACCAATGGATCCATAACACTGACACAGAGATCACATTTACTTAGCAAAGATACTTACTTTGTTTGATCCACGGGTGTTCAGTAGCATTCAAAAAGCCTGCTGAGACGTGCAGGGGAGAGCTTTAACATTGGAAACACATGAGAGCTCTTAGATACAGTTTAAAGTCAACCAAGAAGAATGAGAATGACTGTAGGGAACAGAGCACTCTAGATGAGAAAACAAAATGAATGCAGAGATTAAAATGGTAACTGGAGTTGCATGGTCTATAAACAGAGCAAGATTGCAGAATATCCATGGTGTCTGAAAGACAGTTTGAGTCAAGAAGACGGGAACCATTCATTATAGCATGGGTGTAGGAGTGAGGTGGGATAATAACATGGTAGGATATACATATGTATGGATTATTTAGGAAGTCTGTGGACTAGCACCGAGAACACAGTACCTCAGGATGCTGACTATAGTGTTGGCTCTTGTAGAGGCTTGTCTTTAAATAATTTCAATGTATGAAGTGAAAGAGATTACAGAGCATAAGCCAACCCATCATGTTCACTAATCTTATGTCACTTTTGTGGGCATGACTAGAGCTTCACTAGAAACAAAGCCTTTGGGTGATTAGATTCATTAATGAGTTTTTTATACACTTTAAATCAAAACTGCATCTGAATATCACAGACGTGTGCTGCAGTCTCAAGGATAAAATGTTTTGTTTTGTCTTTTATGTTTAAAAGGTACAAAGAGCTTTTTTTCAGATGTTCTGTCATATATTCATATATATGTGTGTGTGTGTGTGTGTGTAGTGTGTGTATATGTATATGTTCTCTTTGAAAATTCTCAGAGATTATAACTTTAATAACTTTAGGAATTTTGTAGTTGTGATCCCTCTCCAATCCTATGTTAAAAATTGGCTTCACTAATTACTGTGAATAATAAGAGGAGAAAGAATTCGTCTATCATACTGTCAAATGTAACCATGACAATAAAAATGAATGAAATGTTCTATTTCATTGCAAAAGTCTTTTGTTTAAACAGCAACTGCAGAATGAGCTTTATGCTAACAATGCTTAAGTTAATTGTAGCACATGTTAATACAATTCAGTGGAATTATGACTATTTATGTCATAATTTCTTTTGTATCATCAGTTCTGTTGGCTCCTGCAATTCTTATTTTATTCATGTGTCTACTTGTCACGGTAGAGGGTACTAGAAGACATTTTACAGCTCAGATTACTTTTGTTTTCTTCCTGAGTGATGTACCATTGGAAATAATAGTAGCTCACCAAAAGATCACCTCCTCTGGAGTCCTTCTACCTCAGATGTTGTTTGCATCATCGACTGGAATTCAAACACAGGAGTAGGCCTATATACTGATAAGCCAGGAAAAGCCTGCCCAAAATGTATAGTAACATTCCAAAGAAAATGAAAATGCTTTATGTTCAACTAGTCCTTTGATGTTTGCTAAGGAAAACGAGAAACTATAGTGTAAATGTGTCTCAGGTGGATGGCATTTATTTTATCAATCTGGATGATGTTTAAAAGTGGAATAGTACTGCATTAGGGTGCTAACTTATATTTGGGGTTCCATTTCATAGTTCTGCATCTGGTATTTGTTATGGTTTTGGTTTACGGTTTTAACAATATGATTTCTAGCTTTGAAGATAATTTAAAAGGCAGATCTTGGCACAATTATCCCAGCTCCCTAGGGAATTATTGACATTAGATATTTGGATTGGTTTCCACTCAATGCCAGAGTCTCCCAGCAGATGTCATTGTAAGGCAGACTTGTTCAACAAGGCATTTTTAGAAGTACAAATAGACATTTCCTGCAGTGGTGATGTGTGTGGTGGATGATGGATTTAATTTCTTGTGGTCTCACCATGCTGGGGGCTCTCTTGTGGAGATAAACAGCCTGAAAGGATCCCTGTCTGCTATTTCATGTCAGAATATTACATATATTCCTCAATCTAAACAAGAGAAGAACTTCTGCTTTCCATACCGGTATTTCCTGGCCTCTGAAAGGGCCACTCAGCTTAGCAGCAGCCATGGGGCAGTGCAATGTATAGGACAAAAATGAGGTATGGGGGAGACAGGGGCATAGATAAATCCACATGTATGTGAGAGACTTGACATGTTAAATGGGCAGCATCATCAATTCTTGACGACATGTTCTCAATGATGAGCAGAAATTACAGATAGGCATGATCATGGATGGGCATAATCATGCGTTCCCACAATGCTCAGCAAAGTGTATGGCTGGGCCTTATCTGAAAAGGAGCAAAGTTACGTTGGAAATGCCTCAGTTATTTTTTATTTTTTTTTTTAGTGTGAATGTACTGACTGGGTGTGTTTTAATTAACTTGAGTATTTCTTATATACATTTCGAGTGTTATTCCCTTTCCTGGTTTCCGGGCAAACATCCCCCTCCCCCCTCCCCTTCCTTATGGGTGTTCCCCTCCCCATCCTCCCCCATTGCCGCCCTCCCCCCAACAGTCTAGTTCACTGGGGGTTCAGTCTTAGCAGGACCCAGGGCTTCCCCTTCCACTGGTGCTCTTACTAGGATATTCATTGCTACCTATGAGGTCAGAGTCCAGGGTCAATCCATGTATAGTCTTTAGGTAGTGGCTTAGTCCCTGGAAGCTCTGGTTGCTTGGCATTGTTGTACATATGGGGTCTCGAGCCCCTTCAAGCTCTTCCAGTTCTTTCTCTGATTTTTTCAACAGGGGTCCTATTCTCAGTTCAGTGGTTTGCTGCTGGCATTCACCTCTGTGTTTGCTGTATTCTGGCTGTGTCTCTCAGGAGCGATCTACATCCAACTCCTGTCGGCCTGTACTTCTTTGCTTCATCCATCTTGTCTAATTGGGTGGCTGTATATGTATGGGCCACATGTGGGGCAGGCTCTGAATGGGTGTTCCTTCAGTCTCTGTTTTAATCTTGCCTCAGTTATTTTTACAGACATTAAGTTCAGGTGAGAAAAATAGTTCTCCCCATCACCTCAGGGATAGGAAAGCATAGGAAGGGAAGGGAATAGGAGGAGAGGAGAGGGGAAGGCAAGGCATATTGGCTTATTCTCTCTAAATTCAAATGGAAGTCAGTCTAAATTGTCATTGGACAATTTCATGTGGACATATAGTGATTCGTTTTTATTTTCTGTGATGATTTCATTGTGGCATTTTTCTTTTAATATTTAAGAATTTCTTAAGCCACAAGTTGGAGAGACTTATTTTGTAAGGGTTGTGGGTGGGACTCTGGAGATGCAAGGCATAAATAAGTAGGATATCAGAGTTCAATAGGATAATCATCACTGGTCATTTAAAGTCTAGGTCAGCCTAGACCACACTTGACCTTGTCTAAAAAGTCTACACTGGCTTTTTCCATCATTGTGAGCAAAGCCCCAACCCCAGTGTCTGGTAAAGCAAAATGGCACGGACAGCTCAAAAGGAAGAAGCAGCTATCAGAGAGAGCACAGCCTCTTAGATATAGCAAATGGAAAAACGGCTTCCAATGGACATCTACTTCTTACCAGAGAAATTTAGTTATAGTGTGCACACATACTTCATATTTCAAAGAGCAGCAAGTTCCAAAAGAGTAAGAAAAACTGTTCCCATGGACCTTGAAGAGTTTTCCATTGCTGGATTCCAGCATCTGGGGAGAATTCCCTGTGCAACTCCAGGCACATTTGAAAATGGGATTGATCTTTGACTTTGCAGCCTCATGCCAAGATTCTGACTCTCCTCTTTGTCTGTCCGTGGGGTATTACTTTGGGGTAAGATTTCATGTAACCTTGGCAGACAGTCCCTCATCTTCGACTCCTGGTGAATTTTTTTTGCAAGTGATTTTAATCTGGTAGAAAAGATAGCACAGGCTATACACACACTGCTGGCCAGTGTGTTGTGCTTCCCCCTGAAGCCTTACATAGATTTAATCATTTGAATTGAAATAATATTGTTATAAGAAAAGAGCAAACAGCAGGTTCTAAGGGAAAAATATAATGAAGTCCTTCCTTCACAAACCCTACAAGATTTGCTTTTAACCTGCAAGGTGACAGATTCCTAGTGACAGCTACAGATGCCCTTCTGCTGCATCTCATTAAAGGTGACAAATGTTGGACAGCTCTGAGACACTGTGGTGCTAAGCAGTCTAGGCTCCAGGCCCTGCTTCTCTGCTACAGTCCTGCTCAATTCTCACATAGTCCCATGCAGGAGATCTGATTATCATACACATTCTACACATGAGCAAATGAAGCTTGAGGAGCAACACTTCTTTAAAGCTTCCTCAAACCACAAATCCTTGGATACTCTTGATTTCTTAGTAAATCTTTACTGAACACTCTTAAGAGTGTCTCTTGCACTTTTGTTGGGCATTCCCACTTGGATGTTTCTAGTCCTGATGCAAGGCTATGTCCTCATCTCAGTAAAGTCCCTTAAATATCAGAGTACATGGCCTTGTATCAGGGCTAGAGCCATTCAAGGGTGTGTGTGTGTGTGTGTGTGTGTGTGTGTGTGTGTGTGTGTGTGTTTGGGGGGGGGTCAGAAGTATACATGTGAGGACTGGGGAGATGTGAGAACCAGCACCCCCTCCTCTCTCTCTCTCTCTCTCTCTCTCTCTCTCTCTCACACACACACACACACACCCCTAAAACTGCCTAAAAGACCACAAAGCTTAATCTTGTTTTTAAAAAAGGAGTTGGTTAGAATTTCAAATCTGTGACTCATATTAAATGATCCTTGAAAAAAATCATTTCTCTCTTTGAGTCAGAGATTTTTAATCTCTGAAGTGAAGACATCAATAGACTGTCTCTATTTTCTTCCTGGCCCCTTATGCATATTCAAGATAAAGCTATATCCTTTCCCTGTAAATCCCCTGTGCCATGCTGGGGCGATGTGGTGAGCTTGTGGTTCACAGTACTGAACACAGGAGTCCTTCCTCCTTGTCAGATGAATCTGGAATACCACAAGCTCAGAGACGGTCTCGGCAGCCAAGCTGTTAATTTGCAAGATCCTGCTCACTCGATCATGTGACACAACTATTTGGTGTGTTTTATTTATGAAGATCTTCCTGGTAAATAACTGCAGGTTCATCTTTAAAAGTTCTATTCAGTTCCCTTTTCCCGTTTCCCTTCACCGGAAGCTATGAGGAGACAGTCTCGGAAGTTCATCAGGTAGCCTTCCTGAGCTTGAGTCTACTGTTTTTGACAGGTTGAAAGCTGCTCTTTAGTCACAGCTAAGATACTCCCAGAAGAGGAAAATTATTTCTCTCTCCTGGAGGTGCCATTGCTGGACTTCTAAATGATTTCTTTGATTACCTTCTAACTGTATTATTTTGATTCTCCAAACCACAATCTCTGTTGTGAAACAGATTTAAAACATCTTGGCGTCAGGAACTGCTCTGAGAATCTGATGAAAGCCACAGTCCTGCTCCTTGGAAAAAGTGCACACACATATAAGTAGCAACCATGACAGCATCCAAACCCTCTTCAGAGACTTGACCGCTGCAGTAAAAAATAAAATGCTCACAGCGATACCTAAAAGACAGGACTTAAATATTCTCACTGTACACAAGTGACAAGCATTTGAGCTTATAAAGGGCAAATATAAACACATATACTTAGGGAGAATAAAGTGGTATTTTGATATACAAATACATTGTGAAATAAGGTGTGACAAATTGATTAATATAGCCATGACCTCATGTAACTACCATTTCTATTATTGATTGAACATTTCATAATTTGATAAAATTCACTCTTCTTCCTTCCAGTTCCTTTTCTATCTCCCTCACCAGTTTTCCTTCCCAACCTCATATGTTCAATTTTTAAACCTGCCATGTGTGCAAGGGTGATCAGGTGTGGGCAGCCTCTCATGAAACGTATCCTTGAAGAAAACTGACTGTCCCGCCCCCCCAGCAGCCATCAGTTGCTCGTATCATTTCAGTGAATGGTGGCGCTTCAAGAATCCTTCCCCATCTATGGGGACTTTGGCTGCCTTCATCTGGTGCAGTGTTTGCATATGCAGTCACAACCACTGTGAGTTTATGTGTGCAACGACCCTGTCATGTCTAGAAAAAACTGTTTCTCTGAAGTTATCTACTACCTCTGGTTCTTATAATTTTTCTTGTCCTCCTCTGGGTTGATCCCTGAACCTCAGTGTGTGTGTGTGTGTGTGTGTGTGTGTGTGTGTGTGTGTGTGTGTGTGTGTTTACATTTGTAATATAGACATCCCATTTAAACCTTAGTATTCCATAGTCTTTTATTCTCTGTATTTTTGACAGGTTGTGGGTCTCTGTATTAATTTCCATTCTTGGAAAAATGATCCTTCTCTGATAAGGGTTGAGAGATGTACTAATCTATGGGCATAGTGATAAGAACGTAGATGACAGTTTATTAATACATGACTTAGCAGAATAATAATGAGTAGGTTCTTCCCAAGGGCCAATGACCTAGCCATGCAAGGTGTTTTGATCCTAGTTTGTAGTTAATTAACATATCCATAGTCTCACACAGGGTTTTCTCTTATAAGGAAACCAAACCCAGAGACTGGGAGACAGCTTAATCAGTAAAGTACATATTTTAGGAGCACAAAGACCCAAGTTTAGTTCCTAGAACTCAAGTTAAAGCCAAAGCCAGCTATGGTAGAGCTCACAGTTGCAGTCTTCGTTCTGGAAATGTGGGGATAAGCAGATTCCTGGGGCTCACTGTCAACCAGTCTACTCTACTTAGCAAGCTCCACTGGGAAACCCTCTTTCAAAAAAGGTAGACAGGAAGTTGCCCGAGGTTGTCCTTTGGCCTTCATAATCACATGCTCATATGTGCATTTAGGTACATGTATACCTGCACAAGGAAGAATACATTCACTCTCTCTCTCTTCCTCCCTCCCTCCCTTCTTCCTCCCTCCCTCCCTTCTTCCTCCCTCCCTTTTTCCTCCCTCCCTCCCTCCCTCCCTCCCTCCCTCCCTCCCTCCCTCTTTTTTTCTCTCTTTCCACAACACAACGTAATACATACACACAAAAAAAGAGATATTTATTGATTGATTGATTGATTCGTGCCTCACAGCTCAGGAAGCTGGGAATCCATATCAACATGGCAGCACCTAGTGAGAGCTTCTTGCTCTATTCCACATGGTAGAAGGACAAAAGGAAACATTGTTCTCACTGGACAGAGAGTGCCAACTAGCCAAATGCTGCTATGTGACCCCTCTCTCATCAACACAGTAGGAGTCTTCATGGCCCCATCATGACCCTGTAAGGAACAACCTTTAGTAAACCTTGAACAACATCTGAATTTTGGAGGAGACACACAAGTTACTCTGTCTCCTTTGCACTACACGGCTTACAAATATTGTTTCCATCCCACAGGTTCCTTTCAATTCATTCGCTGAGCAAATTCCTCTACATGGAATCTTATTGTTGATTTTTGCTTTTGTTGTCTATAATTTTTTAAGCCCACTCTAAAGTTTTCCCATATCAATGCCAAGATGTCTACTGTTTTATGTTTTCTTCTAGGAGCTCCCTAGTTTCAGATTTTATGGTTATGTGTCTAGTCCAATTAGAGCTGATTGTTGCATATGGTGTGAGATTAGAAGTTCATTTTCCCATGCATGAGTTCTCCAGCTCCACCCCCTTTTTGAAACTTTTAATGTTACTTATTAAGGATACATTTTTCAAACCCATTTATTTTATTCCAATTTTTATGTCTTTATTAATTTCAAGTCTACTTTATTCAATGTTTGACTTAAATCATGTGTTAAAATACACTGTGTTTATAACCTTCTAAGAGTCTCCTTGTCCCCAAAGCTGCCCAGACGTGTCTGCAACAGAGCTCAGCAAAGATCAATGGCTAGCCTGGAAAAATGGTGTGGATCACTTATCTCATTCTTTCTTTGTAAATTTCTGTACTGTCTCAACTTGTTTAAAATAAAAAAGAATTCCTAATGTTACTGAGGGTCATAATCTAGCTGTTAAAACCCAAGAAGCCAGTTAGAACAGCCAATTCAATAGAAAGCAGAAAAGGAATTATATTTAGTGTAGGGGTATTGGGAAGACAGACAAAAGTGATACAGTGTGCCCTTCAAGCCCATCTTCCTGGTCCAAGGCAGACTAAAGTTTGCATAGAAGTGCAAGGTCATGAACATCCCAGCAGGTTAGGTCGAGGTGGGGTCCCGCCCAACATTGTCTCATCATTGCTAGGGCTTTAGTTCATCTAAGGTGGTAAGACAAGATATTAGAACTGTGTCCAATGTCCTTCATGGTCTAAAAGACAATTTCTCCATGTGGCTGGCACCTTTGTTTCTATTGGAATTCTCATTCTTCTGCTATCCTTTATTTCTGTACTCTGATAGATTAAGAGGCTCACGTCTCTTTAGAGTGCCTCACTCTGCCATTTACCCTAACTTAAAAACCATCTCATCTACTCACCCAGTCAGCTTTCACTGCATCTATAACTCTTATAAGTTTTAATTTTTCCCTAATCCTCTCTCTGTAAAACTGACCACCAGGATGCTAAGCTGCTATACTTTTAATCAGTTATATTTGCAAGTAAGATATCTGCAGGATGTTACTTCATTTTGTGTGTGTTCAAGTCTCAATCCTCTGTACCCAGAGCAGGATCAGGCACAGTAGGTTTTCAAAAAACAATTTTTGGGTAAGGAACTTTGAGTTCCTCTGTTAAGACATAGTATGATATCAAAAAGTATTTGTGAGAGATACATGAATGTCATTGATAGTCTAGAAAGAGTTCAAAGCAGAGCTGGTAATTCACACCAACACCCAAAAGGCTCTAAAAGACACACGCTAGATCCATCTCACTTCAGAGTCTTGTTATGTAACTCTATTCTAGTTGTTGCTCAGTCCTAGTGCTACTGACCAGAGTGAAGTGGGTGTGGAACACTTTATTCCTGGTTCAAAAGAGCAGTATGGGAAAACAGTGAGTCATGCTGTGGTGATACAGAAGGACAACCTACATCTAGATCTGAGACACGGAGGAGCCCAGGCTACAAAGGGAGACTCAAAAGTCTTCCTGTGGCACATGTCAGTGTGGAGCTGCCCAGAGATAAAGGTAGACCAGGTCCAACAGCCTAGCCATTCCTGCCTTTGCTTTTACTCACATCTCAAGCTTTACAGCCAGTACAGTCAGTTTTTCTTCTGTCTGTAGTCCCCCAGCTTCCTGTGGGGTAGGTTCAAGCCCCCATGTTCCCATCCTATGGAATCATTTTTGCTTCTCTGTTCCTGTAATATTTTAAACAGAAAAAAAAATGTGTTTGCCATCGAGGCTAGACAGATTGGTTTGAAGTGTCTTTCAACATACAGACTTATGTAAGGCACCTGGGATCTCTAAAGCCTTCACATCTGTAATGCTACCCATCACAGTACTGTCTTAAGAAATTGAATAATTGACCTATGGGAGCACTGAAAATAGCAGCTAGCAAGCAGAAAGCACACAGGGTTAGTTAGTTCAGCTGCTATAGTTACTTAGTCATCATTGCTTATTTATTTAAGAGAGAACTTTTCTCCTCTCTCAATACACTTTCTCAAGACATAGGCTATATCTTAGTCATTTCTGTAATTGAGTTTGTCTAGTACATACATATGTGTGCACATGTGCACGTGTGTGTGTGTGTGTGTGTGTGTGTGTGTGTGTTCCTCCTTTCTCCTCAAGGACACTTGAACTCTCATCCTTGAGGACAAAGGGAGCAGAAGTAGCAAGCGGGGTTTGGACTGCTGAGTATGATAGAAGAACTCCAGGGGAGACAACTTCAGTGAGAGTGCTACTTTATTATTCTAGGGGTAGGGTATATAAGGGCTCTTAGGAATGCAGGTAGAAAGAGCTGATAGGTTATATCATGAATATCATATGGGCAAGAGGGACTGATTGGCCATGACATAAGTGACCTTTTATTACGTGGCAGTAATGGCTAAGGGGGACTTTGTGTTGAGTCATGTAGCCCTTGCAGGAAGCTCTGTGCAGTCATCCTCCAAATAAGGCCAGAGGTCCATGCTCAGAGATACTCTTCAGATAAGGTCAGGCAAAGAAAAGGTAAGTCCCTCTGAGAAAGGGAGTCCTCCATTTTGAGCTGAGCTCAGAGAGCTATCTGGACATGGTGACTGCAACCTTAGCAGAAGGGTTCTCTAACACATGTGTATGTGTATAATATACAAATAAGGTAGAATGAGGGGTTAGGAAGTGGCTCAGTTGGTAAACTGCCTGTAGAACAAGCATGATGTCCCAAGCTGGATCACCTAAACCCCACATAGAAAGAAGAGTGTGGTAGCATATGATATCTGTGCTGGGGAAATAGAGCCAGGCAAATCCCTAGAGCTTGTGCTGGCCAACCAGCTTTGCTTCATGTTCAATAAGAAGTCTTCTCTCAAAATATAAGATGGCAAGTGATAGAGGAAGACACTTGGTATCAACCTCTAACCTGCTCTCCACAGGAACACACCCACATGTGTGTGTGCATTCTAACATAAAATTAATGTAGAGTGAGATGTACAGATGTTTGAAGTTATAATCTGCTCTCAAATATGAATAGCATTATTGAAATAGTTATATGTATTATTATTAAGACATTGAAGTAATTATATTTGAGATTTGTGTCCCATCATAATAAGAAAATTTCTAAATTTACTTATTCTTGGCAAATAATCTTGCCATTTTGAAGGTAAGATCAGTTCCTAAGGTAGAACACTTCTCAGTATCACCTAGGAAATGTATATTTTCTAGATCAGTTTTGGATGAAACCGGTGGGAGAAGTTCAAGTACATTGGAATAGCTGCTATACTGGGAACTGGTAGGTTGCTGTAGGTCAAACTCTGTAAGGATATTTATGTACAACTCTTCCATAACATCAGGTTTCTAATCATAGGAAGTTTAGGTGGTAAGACTGATGCCAACTGGAAACTCAAAAAGGCAAGAACTAGTTTTGAGGAAGCAAATACAGCTCTGGGCAGTTTTTAATCCTAGTTAAATGGATCATATTTAATCATATTTAAATGGATGTGTCTAGGAGTTTGAGTAACAGGTCATGAGGATAAATGGGCAATGGACAATACCCAGTAAGAAGCCACACAGGCTGTGATTCTCAAGCTCTTTGAAGTCACTCTTTCTTGATCTCTGTTCATGTGGGACATTTTATGCCATGTACCTGGAAAGGAGGATCATAGTGTAGATATGATGGTGCTTGTCTTGATTCCACAGATAAAGCAGAGGAGTTGGAATGGCTTAGTCAGGAAAACAGCCTTGTCACTGGGTATAAGAGAATTCCCATCAAGACTTCACTAGAGTTGTTTGCCACTCTCCTTTGTGCCCATGAATTTTTTAGTAGAAGTCATCTCCTGGAGGCACGACTGCTAACATTTAGGAACTGATTAAATGCATGTGTAGAGCTGTGCATGGTACTTGAGAGCTGAAAACTGGAAACAATGATTAAATCCATGACTTATGTGCTAACTGTCCTAGTTTAGTTTCTATTGCTGTGATAAAAACATCACGACTAAAAGCAACTTTAGGAGGAAAGGCTTTATTTCAACTTGCAGTTCTATATCACAGTCTGCCATGGAGGGAAATCAGGCCAGGAACCTGTAGAAGTTAGGTCTGGTTCATCCTCCCAGTCCTATGCTCCTGGAAATAAACTCAGAATACATTTACAAATACTTTGGCCATATAGCTAGGCTCTTCTCTGACTATCATACCTCAATATAACACATTTATTCTGAGCTACATTCTGCCATGTGGCTGGTTACCTGTCCTCAGGTACTATACATCCAACTTGCCATATCTTCCTGGGTGAATCTCCTGTGCCTGGATCTATCCGAGAATTCTTTCTGCCTACCGGATGTCCCACCTCCTATTTCCTGCCTAAGCCATAGGTCATAAGATTTATCATTGGCAGGTGCCGCATCCATACACACATAATATGTTCTCTCTCTAGGAACCTGGAAGCAGGAAATGGACCAGAAGCCATGGAGGACCACTGCTTACTGGTTTGCTCCTCGTGGCTTACTCAGCTTGCTTTCTTATACATTTGAGGACCACTTGACCAGTGGTGACACTGCTCACAGTGTGCTAAGCCCACACACATTCATTTTTCACACAAAGCAATCTTATGTAGGTATTTTTCCCCCCAAAAGAGATCCCTTCTTCCCAGATAGGTTGAGATTTGGGTCAAGTTCAAACAAACAAACAAGCAAACCAGCTCTCTAACTAAAAAAGTAATGAGACCAAGACCAACCAACCAACCTGGGAACTGGTGTTGACCACACACTTGAAAAAATGGTGTAAGATCAAATAGGTGGAAATTACTGGTGGAAATGTAGCAAAACTGTGGACGTTTTAGGAAAGTGGAGAGTTATGGAAAGAAGGAAATCGGAGTACGAGAAGCAGAAGGTGCTAGAGAGAGTTCTAGGGGACATCTAAGAAGGAAAATGGCATTACTGGGAGTGATGTGGCAGATAAGACCATCTCCCTGTGTCCTAAGTGGCAGGACTGAAATGACACAGGGAGAGTCAGGCTATTTGTCAATGAACAGGATATTTGAGAGATTAAGCCTTATTATCCTTTTTAATTATGCATTGATAAAGCCACCACTTATTAAGTCAAGACTTTGAGAGGCTGGAGCTGTGGCTCAGCAGTTAAGAGCACTGACTGCTCTCCCAAAGGTCCTGAGCTCAATTCCCAGCAACCACATGGTGGCTCACAATCATCTGTAATGAGATCCAATACCCTCTTCTGGTGTGTCTGAAGACAGCTACAGTATACTCATTATACATATACATATACATATACATATACATATACATATACATATACATATACATATACATATACATATACATATACATATACATATACATATAATCTTTAAAAAAGACCTTGAAATGCTGGATATTGCATTTACTTGAATTTATAATGTTTGAGGTGGTTAAGGTTATCACTAATTTAATGGAAAGGAGAGATAGACATTTAGGATTTGAATAAGTGGCTTAGCTACCCCACAAGTGTATAGCAGGGTTAGCCATAAGTATTTGCACTACTTCCAAGTTTTTTTTTAAATAGGTGAGGAACGTTCCTCAAACCATAATGTAAGCAGAAAGTTCTTTCCTCTGATAAGAAAGATCTAAGATGCATACAACCACAGTTTATAGCAATGGAAGGTTAGATTACCCTGAGACCCGGCCATGGATGCCTGTGGATATGTTGACACAAAATTAAGAGCAGTGAGCCAGTTTCTGAGAAGAAACAGCATTCGGTGTGTGCTGCTTTCCAACTTGTCACACTGAGATGCTGCTGAGAAGATACCTTGGTCTCAGCGTTGGGACAGCATCAGCACCTGCTTACTGGCCTCTGAAGACAGCAGTTATTTACTTCTTATTGCCCTGCCTCGCTCCTTAGACTTGCTTTCAAAATGACATTTCAAACGTCTGTTTTAAAACTACTGTCAAATGACTTGTATAGTGAATAGATCCAAAGACTATATCAGGGAGAAATCCCGAATGGCATTGTGGAAGGAAATAGAGCTGAGGTTACATTGGGATGAGTAACTGTGGAGGAGCAGAACAGCATGCTGCCTGTGGCTGTCACTTCAGTGATGGCGACTGGCGTTCCTCGTGGAAAGCAAAGCTTCGTACATGTTATCTAGAAAATGTACTTATATCATAAGTTGCCTCCAGGAAGTCATTGCTTTAATTTTTGTTTCTCTTGAGATGTCGCTATGTAGAACTATATAGTTCAGGTCAGTCTTAAATTCTTGATTCTCCTGCCTCAGCATCCCGAGGGCTGTGGTTACCATACTTAGAAAGCTTGTGATGGTTGTAAATAGAACTTTGTGTCTCAGATGAGGATAATAGTGCATATTTTGGTGATGGTCACTTGGCTTGCCCTATATGTTTCCTTAACTTAAAGATTTTCCGTTCTAAGCTATTAAGTGCCTACGCATTAAATGACTCTTAATAACTGTGTTTTATGGCAGTTTCATAGCATTACCATTTTAAAAATTCTAGTTGAAACATTATAAGGGGACAACAGATGTCAGTTCTGGGCCTTCAGACACATGCATAAACAGGGACATCTGTACTCCACACAAGTCTGTTCCCATGCAAATGAATATGCACTCATACTTATCATACATGCATATGCACACACACATACATACACATACATACACACACACACATACACACACTAGCGCACACCCCATCTAATTCATTTTTTGCTTTTGGAATATCATGTTACTTTAATAATACCATATTATTAATAATAGCACCAGGATTGCTTGAGTTTGCTTTGGATGTTTAGTAATATTGACTAGAAAGTTATGGTTTCTGACTCATATCCTTATAAGGCTTTAAAAGCCAGGCGCCCCCCTCCCCTTTATCACACAGGAAAATCAATAGACAGACACAGAAGCTTCAAATCTCCACACTCTCTTCTATTCTTCTAGCCAACTTATATGCTGACAGCTTTTGTTGATATGTGTCTATATCAACCTGATGGTATGTCTTCCGGAATAGATGGTAGGGTCAAGAGATGAGGGTACACATTCTTCTTTAGAACAGGCAAACATTTACAGTACTGATTTATACCTTTGAATTAGAATTTTTTCTCTTCCCTGCCACACACACACTGGGTTTGAATCATCCCAGTACCGTATGAGACAGGCATTATCTTTTTGTGCAGGAGAGAAACAAAGCTGAAAAAAACTTTCATTCTACACTTTAGAGACCTGTAGAGATGAATTAGAATCCAGCTTCTCTGTGGATCTCAGTTGCTAGGGAAACAGATGAACAGACGGGTGCCAACCTCCATCCTTGTAGATTTATATAGAGATCTTGGGATAATTTTTGCAATATGCCCAGAATGGTCATTTACAGTATATATTTTTTTGTGTGGAAAAAATTCAAGTCCTTAATTTACTAATGTAGGATTCGCAGAAGATCTGATTTTAATTATTTTTGAATTATAGAAAAGAGAGAATTTTATGTTGCAGATAGTTCTGATCATCTCTATATGCCTGTACTGTGTAGTCGTGGACTAGACAGTGAAAGAATGGAAAACACAGGTCGCTTTGTCAATAGCTAAATTCTAAGTGTTTTCTCCTAATTTTGCTAGACTTCCTGCCAAGTTTTGCTAATTAGTCAACACAAGCAATTAAAAGTATGTCTTGTATGTGGTCTAATTCATTTGCAGCATGCGAGCATGTTCAGGAACATCCTGAACAGCTCAATCCATCATTTCCAAAAGTGGGGCCCCACAACATGTTAGGTCTTTATGGTAAAGCTGTGAGTTAGCATTATCTTCACTATTTTGTAAATGGAATGAAATAATATGGTTGCTTTGAAGATCCCGCTCTGCTATTTAAGTGTTCTTTCATTACAGTAGGTCTTCAATTTTACGGGCTGCTTTGATTAGTGGTGGTAATAGCAGAGAATTATTGCAGCCTTCAGGGGATGAAAGGAGAAATGGAAATGATTAAAAATAAATTAACTTTTTCATGTACAGAAAGGACAAGAGAAAAAGCATCAATGCATTCTTAAAACGATCAAGTCATTTACTAGGACATTTTAAAGCCTCATTAACAATTAACAAATTGATCTTAATGAATCTCATTTCATTTCATTGGCAGGTTGCCCAGAGCCTTGAGGATAGGGTTAATGGGACCAGATGATTATCTCCAGCAAATGGCTATAATCTCACATTATAAAAAGCTGTTCTTTCCCAATGATTATTATACAACGAGACAAAGCCAAAAAAGGAGGATGCTTGTGTCAAGTCCTTGCAGGGATTTGAAAACATTTTCTTTTGAATGTGTTGTATTAGCAAGATGAAAATTGCCAAACTTTGCTACTGAATCCGGGATTTGGCTTACCTTGAGACTATAAATGTGTATTCCACAGTAGCTCATTAATGTAGACTTTTTAAAATTAAATTAGACCAGAATCAAAACTGTAGATCTCCATGGATTAGATGGATTCTCTACAATGATATGGAAATGAAAGGCAAGGAAGCAGGACACTGCACAAGCAAAGAAGTCTGAGCTCTGCCTTAACCCTGCCCCAAAAGAGCAGTGAATATTCTTGGAATGGTTGTCACATTTACACCAGCAAACAAGTCCCTCTGAGTGCTTAGGCTCTGTTGGTGCCACATCTGCAGGAGGTATTAAGTTTCCTTTTGTTTTTGCATGTTTTCCTACTTCTTAGGAAAACCAGTTTGAGCTAAGTTAGAAAAGGCCCTAAAATATTAAGATCTAAATCTAGGACTTCAGGGTTTGACATACATCTCCATTTTAGGGCAGTGGTCGTTTAATGAAATAGAACCAAGTCCTCTCCTTTGATCAACATATCCTTCTTTACCTACCAAGATGGATTCAATTATCAATGCAATCGTATTTAATGCATGCACACGCACACACGTGCGCGTGCGCGCGCACACACACACACACACACACACACATGCACAAATGCACTACATCTTATCTTATTTACAGTAACTCATCATTACCTTTTGATTAGTATTGAAAATTTCTACTGGCTTCTCATAAATATTTGCCAAGATTTATTTATACTCATCCATTTTAGTTTTTATATAAATGGTATTTTCCTTATCTTTTGGTCTCTGAGTATGATCAAATGAAAAATGGTATTTTCCCACCCAGGGTCCATAGGGCTACATTGAATTTAATTAATTTTATAGAGAAAACAAGCAAATATTAAACAAGTAGCAATTTTTCATAGTTCCCAGAGATTTAGAAATTTGACTCTGGTCTAGTTTACTTAAATGTAGATAGGTATAATGGCAGTTCATCAAAGGTATTTATGATCTTGGTACGAGCCAAGCCCCAGATTCAGGAGCAAAGCCTCATATAATGTGTCTTCTCTATGTAGTAAGCAGAAGTAGAAATATGCCCTGTACCAGAGATCAATAATAGTCCAATGATTTGTATCTCAGGAGGTAAGACATTCATTCTCAATCTGATGACTCAGTTATAGAAGACTCATAGGGAGAGCCATGATGGCTAACACTTTAGGGAAGGTTTATTCTGGGTTAGCACCTCCAATAGTCACTAACTGAACTGTGAATGTAAGCACCTGTCCTGTAATAGGGCCAGGCATTATTAAGTAAATGAAAAACTGTTTGAGTATCTTATCCAGAGCCACGATACTAGAAAGTGACATATTAAACAAAGAATAAAACCAAAATAAAGAAGAGCTCTGTCCATCTCCAAATACTTTTTCAACCAGCATCTTATATCACAATAGGGAATTTTTACCAAAAACAAGACAAGACAAAATCTATAGAACGAATGTGAGCATTGCAAATTCAATCTCTATTTTGGTCAATAGTTCTGCTTTCCCCTACTTGGTATGACTATTTCTATTACAGGAATTCATGTGAAAATTTTCTTATAGGGACCTGGAAAACTGAGGCAATGACTTTTGGGTTCTGCATCCATGAGAGTAAATAAACCAAATGCCTGTCTCTTGCCCTAAGCTATTTACCAGAAAGTTTACAGTTTCAGTACTGAATGATGTCAAATTTAATATATCTTTAGGATGTAACATGAATTCGGTCAGCCTGAAGAGTTCTACACTAGGACCATGGAAAGTTTATGACAGTCATTTACTTTCTTGTGGTTCTTTGTGCCACTCCACCCTAGTTTAAGTTCCTCAGTTTTGAAGAAAGCTTTGATCTTTGATTAGAGAGAATAATTACAGAGGTTAGCAGAGTTTGATAGGAGTGTTTGAAGGTTTTTTCTTTGGGTGATTCCAACAGTGATATGTACAGGGCTAAAACACGAGATGAATTTGATTTCACATATATGCATTCTTTTACTTCTACTCTTTAGGGCTAAAGGGTAACTTTAAGCTAAGTTTATCATGGAAATCTTCCCTTGAATCTATGAAGTAAGTATTGGAGGAAGTCACTAATGCTACAGTCTTGTGGAACTAGTCTAGGTCTAGGATGAGAACATTCCCCACCCCCAATGAAAGATTATCTCTTCAGAGTGTATAAGTGAACAAAATTTTGTGGGGTTTCTCTTAATAGAAACCAATCTACAAAAATAATTCTAATTATTAGAATTCAATGCAAATTTCTTTAGATGTGTAGACACCTGTGCTTAGTCACAAGGATCCTGAACAATCAGGGAAACTTGGTACTACCAATTGGGGAAAAATACCAATAATTTACCCCAGGGAAATGAAAACATATGAAGTACATGACAGATAGTTTATATATAATGTATGTTAACAAACAGATTTTTTTGAAGACTATTACAGAAAACCACAACTAACAAAAATGTAGACTTGTGGATTCATGTTCACAATTCTATAAAATACTCCTATACTTAAGGCTTTTTAAAATATTTGTCTAAAAATACATTGATCTAATAGCAAAAAATACCATATGGCAACACTGGCCTTCCTCAGTGTGGAGGGGGAGGGCCTTGTTCGAAGTGGTGACAGGTAAGGAGTGGGCTGAAAGGCAAATAAACAATCATTCCAAGAATAGGAAAGGTCAAACCCAACAGACTCAATCCAGGAAACTCAAGGTATAGAAGGAGGCCTCGCATCTCTGTGACACGGTGAATGGGGAGGTGTGATAAGCATTATTTTCTAGAGTATAGAATGGCTGCTGTTTGACAGAGAGGGCACACATAATGAGACAGATGGGCAGTGGGAAAGTCTGTCCTAAGTTCCTCACCATAAAGGGAGGGGAGGAAGCTGAGGAAACAGTGTGTATTCATTCAGAGCCCGTGAGAGCAGGTCATCTTTGCTGCTCTGACCACAGTTCTGTATTGTTCTTAGTGTTGTATGTTTATTTTAGCTATGGTGATAACATTTTTCACAGGCAGTGGTGAAGGTGTGGAGTCTGTCAGGCACAACTGTATCAGAACAATCGGTCAGTACTTGAATGGAAAATTTCTGGGAAAAATACATCATTGTTGTGTATTATACCTATAAAAAGTCCTTAGAAAACAGGAGTCAAATTTCACTCATTTACATTTCCTAGATGTTGAATATTGGATAAAAACGCTCATTTTGTTTCTGAAGCCTGAACTGACAACAAGCTCTCTAGACTGGCTTTGAACTCCTGCTGTCACCTCCAAAGTGTGGGATTCCAGGAATGCATCGCTACATTTATAATCTGTGTCTCACAATGCTCTTTAACGACAGGGTAGCTGCTCTTCTAGATGATGGTAGATGATTGGGGGGTGAGACTCTACGTTCTTCTACACACTGAATACTCAGCAAAAGATGGAACTCCTTTTTGAATAGTTTTCCTTTTGTACTGTTTGGGCTTTTTAAAAGTTTTATTATTTCCTTGTTTAAAAATATGAATGAATACCCACTTGCTTTTCTGACATTAAATTAACCCTTTTATCTGAACATTTAAAACCCTTCATCCTTTGGTTTTAGCCTAACAGGCAACCCAAGCTTTTAGCAGGTACCATAAAGATCTACAGGTGGACAAGTTCACAAGGGAAGACAGAGGAGGTCAAAGGACAGGTGTCCTCACCCTGGATTGTCCTGGTGCCATACATCACATACCATCATCTTCCTCTACTTGGTCTCATCAGCCATATATGCCATTGATGAAACTTCCCTACTACCTCACTATAAATGTACATCTATGAAATAAGGAGATAAAGAAAATCGAGCAACTGTGACCCTTTTCTTTTGAAGTCAGAGTCACAGATGCCACATGAACACCCAACAGACTGTCAATCCTATTAACTTCTCTGCAGTGCTTGCTTTCCCAATCACTAAGATGACTGCTTTTCTCTAATGTCCTCAGCTAATGTCTGCCTTTCCTTGTTACCTTATTAGAGTATGGTATTGGAACACTCATCTTCCTTTCATACTTTTGCGATGGGGAGCGTCTGTAAGAGCTAAGGACAGACCCATACCCTCTGTCTTGTTACTCGTACCCTCTCTGGGAAATGAAAGATAGGCTCTCCACATTCTAGAAAACACTGCTTATTCTTCAGCCTTGCCCATCACACCACAGATGCTGGGGTCCTTTTGGTCTTTTGAAATGTCTGTCTTATTTCTCTTGCGTGCAACCTTTTCTGTTCTTGGAACAGTGTTTGTTTATATTTCACCCTAGATTTTACTTGTTACCACTTCAAAGAATCTGTCTGTGACCACACTGAGGAAGGCATTTGTACTGCTTTGTCTATTGCTCCCATGACTGTCAGAATAAAGCGCTGTGGACCCTGCAGCTAAAGAGCAGAACTACATTATCTCTCACTTCTGGAGACCAGAAGTTTGAGAGAAAGGTATTGTTGTTTAGTTCCTTCAGAGGTCTCTTTTCTTGGTTTACTCTGTCTGCCCCTCTGTCTATGCCCAAATCTTTTCCTCTTACAGAGGCACTGGTCTTGTTGGTCTGGAGTTCATTGTAATAAATTAGATTTTTAACTCCTTAATATAGCCTATCTTGTTCTTACTGCATTACTTACTTCTTTAAAGATCTCATATCTAAATACAGCTACACTCTGAAGTCCTGCGAGTAGGAATTCAATATATGAGTTATATGAGGAAAAATAATTTGGCTCCAAACAGCTTTCTCTAGTAACTGTGTCCTTAAGTCCTTCCTCCTCAATGCTTATCACATTCTCTTCTCTTCTCTTCTCTTCTCTTCTCTTCTCTTCTCTTCTCTTCTCTTCTCTTCTCTTCTCTTCTCTTCTCTTCTCTTCTCTTCTCTTCTCTTCTTTCCTGTCCTGTCCAGTCCTGTCCTATCCTAACCTATCCTATCCTCTTCTATTATCAATTTTGATTATTTCTCTGTTTATATATCTGTTAGCCCCAATGGCATGCTTACCTTATGAGAGCAAGGCTTCCATCTACCAGTTTTCCATGTTTAGAGAAGTGTCTATCATCACCAGCTGTTCAGTGTATGCCCATACAATAACTGATAAAGTGACCAGGATGAAGTAGGTTAAGGTTAAGAGTTCCTCCTGAGGGCCTCTCACTTCTTCCCTTTGTTTCCTCAGTTCTTAATTTACCTCCCAGATTCTACACTTGACCTTGATAGGTCCTCTTCTGAAAGTCTTTTGAACCTCTGAACTCTAGTCTGCATTTTTTAACGTCTCCTAGTTTCCCACACAGGACATCAATTGCATCTGGTTTGCATGAGACATCACTGCCTTGTCCTTCTATTGCCTCAAGACTGCTTCATGTTGTCACAGAGTGATCTCTCCAGTGTCCCAGTGAAGAGGCTGCAGGTTTCAACTATCATTTGTTCAGTTTGTTTCTCAGTAAACTGTAGAGTCCTTTGTCAATAACGAAGTTGAGTTCAATAGGCTTGTCTACAATTCCCATCTCTCCTGCAGTAGCAAAGCTGGTGCTGCCAGACAAAGGACTACATGTAGACCTACTGAGTAAGAAAACCTCTTACGTTCTGCCTGCATGTGACAGCTCATCCTTTCTTCTACATTTGTTCATAGATGTTTAAAATTCTTTTCCTGACAACTTTGTGAAAAATCGATGTTGAAAATAAAGAATTTTAAATGCAAATATCACAGCAGAGACTTAGAGTTATTTTTCCTCACCAATAACTTGTTTAAGAAGTCAGGCTTCATGGAATAGGAGAGGGTTGAACACCAGAGATGGAAACTTAATTGAGAATGGAAGCAGAGGCTGTGATCTACACCTTAGTTGTCAGTGCTGACCTGGAGCAGCATGGTGCAAACTAAGGAGTTTCCTTGGTCCACTGTCGGATGTGGCTTCACTCTGCTTTGGGTACTGTGGTTCAATCATTCTGTGAATCCGAGCAATGCAATTTCCTATGAAAATTACTTCTTTGTATCCGAGATCCCTAACTTGTCAAGTGATTTTCACCCAGGCATATTGTTAATATTAAGCAGACAAATATTGACTGCTGCAGTAGGTCTCTTTCTTAGTTAAAAGCATCTTCACACTAAAGAATATATCTGTTCCCTTAGGAGTGGTGTAGGCATGGGTGAGTTAGGCTGATTCATACTTAAGATGTTACTGCTTCCTTTTCTCTGATTTCTTTTTTTTTAAAATTTTTTTCTTATTCACTTTACATCATGCTCACTGCTCCCCTCCTCATTACCACCTCCCACAATCCTCCCATCCCCCAAAGTCAAGCCAAAAAAACAGGCAAAGCATATGTCTTTGAAAGGCACTTTGTGATTATCATTTCCCTTTGTAAACAGTTTTGCTTCACTGAGAGATTTAGATGAAACTGACTTACCACCTTTGGTCTGTTAGCTAGCAATAATTGAAAGGACATGAACACTGGATCCAAATGACAGTGTTTTGGGGAGTGAAGCAAACTATTGGTTATATTTTTCAATTAATTATTTTATTTTTTTATATTCCAAATGTTGTACCCCCTGCTTGGCTTTCCATCCTAGAGTTCTTAACCCCATTCCCTCCCCTTTTACCTCTAAGAAGGTGCTTCCTCCCTTCCCTGGGTATCCACCTTTCCTGGGGCATCAAGTCTCTACAGGATTAGGTGCATTCTTACCCAATGAGACCAGACAAGGCAGTCCTTTGCTATATATGTGTGAGGGGCCTTGGACCAGCCCATGTATGCTCTTTGGTTGGTGGTTTAATCTCTGGGACCTCTCAGGGGTCAGAATTAGTTGACACTATTGGTCTTCTTATGGGGTTTCCAACTCCTTCAGTTCCTTCAGTCTTTACCCTAGCTCTTCCATGGGGGTCCCCAACGTCAATTCAATGATTGGCTGTATATCTGCATCTGAAATAGCCTTGAATACATTGGCACAGGGGAAAATTTTCTGGACTGAATACCAATTGCTCAGGCTCTAAAATCAACAATTTACCAATGGGATCTCGTGAAACTGAAAAGCATTTGCAAGGCAAAGTACACTGTCAATAGGACAAAACGGCAACCTACAGATTAGAGAAAGGCCTTCACTAACCCCATGTCCGATAGAGGACTACTATCCAAAAAATATAAAGAACTCAAGAAACCAAATAACCCAATTAAAAAAAATGGGCTACAGAGCTGAACAGAGAATTCTCAACACAGAAATTTCGAATGGCAGAGAGGCACTTAAAGAAATGTTCAATATCCTTAGTCATCAGGGAAATGCAAACCAAGACTACCCTGAGATTCTACCTTATACCAATCAGAATGGCTAAGATAAAAAACTCGAGACAGCAGATACTGGTGAGGATGTGGAGAAAGAGGAAGACTCCTTCATTGCTGGTGGAATTGCAAACTGGTACAGCTACTCTGGAAATCAATCAGAAAATTGGAAATAGTTCTACCTAAAGACCCAGCAATACTGCTCCTGGTAATATACCCCAAAGAAGTTCCACCACACCACTTGGACAGGTGCTCTCTGCTTTCTTCCTAAGGGTAGTTCTCAAAAATTTGAAGAAGTTTTTCATTTTACCTTTTATTTCTGTAGAATATTTCCTGTTACTAAAGTCTAAATGAGAAGATTTGTAGGAGTTAATTCTGTCTATGCACTAGGTTAATAGTCCTTGTTCTGTCTGAGGCAGTAATACCAGCCCTGAGAGATACTGATGGAACCTGCTTTAGTCAACTCTAGGACCTTCATCAAGCCATGGACAGGATAGCACTGAAATAGTGTGTCTAACTTTATCCAGAGTTTTGAATAGATGAGAGAACTGACTGGATGAAGCTCTGCAGATGAGTGCCAAGCCAATTCAACTTTGACGACTCTGTACTGCCTTTCCCACACACTGCAGAACACATTGAATTGCAAAAGTGCCAAAACCAAAGAATGTTGTAGGTTCCATGTGGAACCTCTCAGAGGCAGATCTGACATCTGATGTAGGGTAGGAATGACCTTATAAATAGTTGGGAAATACAATGTTTATATTACATCAGTATTTTCATGGGCCACACCTTCTCTGAGGCTAGTTTTATGCTCTCGAGACCCACACCACTTCCTGCCACCTTTGAAGTGATGACTGTGCTGCCTCATGGTCTTGTAACATTCTTTTCAGACCCATATCAACCTATCTGTTCATGTATCACTGCCCAAACACCCACAGCATCCTGGGAGGTAAAATAGAACTAATGTTCAAGAATGTAGTCCTACCCGCTTTTCTTTTCTTCAGACCAACCCTATGAAATAATCACTGTTGGGGGTTCATTTTTGTTTTTAATAAGGGATACAGTAAAAATGTGTGATTTAACTGGTCTCAGTTTTTGGAGGGAAGCCATACTCTGCAAGTATTTTATTTGGAAGCCACGCCAAAGTCATAGCAAGGAAAGTATCCAACTTGACTCACATGGCCTACTTAGAGGTGTGGAAATGGAAGAAGTCGTCATTCTACAGCACAGCATTCAGTGGAGAGCCAGATGGTTATCTATACAATGTCCGGTAGTTAGTTACTTCAGGGTAGAAAATTGACTGGCTTGGAGCTGGGGGGGGTGTTGCATTTTGATTTAATCAAATGACACAGATTCACAGATGTCACCATAAAGCCATAAAGCTCATAAATAAATCATAATCAGTTACCAGTTTCCCTGTGGTGCTTCCTTAGCTTAAAGGTAGTAGCAGAAAGAAGAAACCACATCTATAATATGTATGGAGTAGGAGCAGATATTTTATGTCAACCACAGGACCAAAAATGCTAACATATGACCAGAACCTATTACATGTGAATTATTTAATTTCATTGAGTTTGCAGCCTGATTTATAATAGCCAGAAGCTGGAAAGAACCCAGATGTCCTTCAATAGAGGAATGGATACAGAAAATGTGGTACATTTACACTATGGAGTACTACTTATCTATTAAAAACAATGACTTCATGAAATTCGAAGGCAAATGGGTGGAAGTAGAAAATATCATCCTAAGTGAATAACCCAGTCACAAAAGAACACACATGGTATGCACTCACTGATAAGTGGATATTAGGCAAAAAGTTCGGAATGCCCAAGATATAATTCACAGACCACATGAAGCTCAAGAAGGAAGACCAAAGTGTGGGGAACAAAATACTCAGGGGAGGTAGAGGGTGGGAGGGACTTGGGAGGAAGAGAGGTGGAGAAGGGGGAAACGCAGGCGGGATCAGGTATGAAAGGAGATGAAGATGATATACAGAGGGTCAGGAATTTGAACAGATTTGTGTAGCAATGGGAGATGGGGGACTGAGGGTAGCCACCAGCAAGTCCCAGATGCCAGGAAAGTAAAACTTTCCCAGGACCAAACGGGAATGAGATTAGCTGAAATGCCCAACAAAGGCGAGGGAGAACCTCTAGAGACCATAACCAGAGGTTAGGCAAGATCCCTGGTTGGGGTATGGAGCCATCCACTCATCTTCAAATTTTTAACCCAAAATTGCTCCTGTCTAAAGGAAATATGGAGACAAAGTGTGGAGCAGAGACTGAAGGAAAGGCCATCCAGAGACTGCCTCACTTGGGGATCCATCCAATATACAGACCCCAAAACCAGTCACTACTGCTGTTGGCAAGAAGTAAGTACTGAGAGGAGATAGATATATCTGTCTCCTGAGAGGATCTGCCAGATCCTGAAAAATACAGAGGCGGATACTCTCATCCATTGGACTGAGAACAGGGACCACAATGGAGGAGTTAGAGAAAGGACTGAAGGAGCTGGAGGGGTTTGCAACCCCATAGGAAGAACAATAACAACCAACCAGACTCCCAAGAGCTCCCAGAGACTAAACCACCAACTAAAGAGTACACATGGAGGGACCCATGTAGCAGAGGATGGCACTGTCTGGCATCAGTGAGAGGAGATGCCCTTGGTCCTGTGTAAGGCTCAATGCCCCAGTGTAGGGGAATGCCAGGGGACATGGGAGTGTGTGGGTAAGTGGGTAACACCTTCATATAAACAGGAGGGGGGTGGATGTGATAGGAGGTTTCTGGAGGGGAAACAGGGAAAGGGATAACATTTGAAATGTAAATAAATAAAATATCCAATTAAAATAAATACAAAATTAAGCTAGAACTCTCCAGATAAAAAAGCTTGCATAAACATCAATTTTAGTAATCAATATTATCATTAATTCCATAATTCAAATTTATATATTTTTTAGTTTTGCAAATTTACTATATTTCTATGACAGTCCTGTATAATAAACGAATTATAAAAATCAAAAAGTAAAAGGAGAAAAATGTCATTTGGAATTGTGAAAATCCATTCAAATGATATCACAAAATATATTTTTATTCCATACAATGTATGTGAATGACCTAGAATGTACTTAATGAAACCTGTACATATGTTCATATTCTGTACAAGGTAGAGTGAATGACTGAGAATCTGTACTAAATGAATAATGCTGTCCTCATTTCACATTTTGCAAATTTTCTCTAGAGTGTCTCCACACTTGTTTAAAATATTTCTGTCCATCCAAATTGTTCACTACGAATTAGAAGCAATTCAGATCCACAGCAATCAACTTAGACTAAGCAGTCACTGCTTAGGGGAGTGGCACCCTTTTAATTCAAGCACTTAGGAGGCAGAGGCAGAGGCATCTCTGTGAATGCCTGGTCAGTCACGAATACAAAGTAAGACCCTGCCTAATAACAATAATGATCAGGATAACCTAAACTTTACAGAGTTTATTTCTGAGGCTCAAGCAATCAGGACAGGATTTGTTTGGACCAGACTGAGTAATCAGAATAAAACAGATTTTCTCCCCACAAAATAAGACTTTTCTAAAGTGCTAAAATGTTTTAATCATTCCCAGAACATTTTCTTGCTTTTTACAGCAACATGGATGTTCATTCCTTTAACAAATATTTATAATATCTGAGAAAGCCTAAACTCTAACCTATAATGCTTGGGTCACCTTTGGTAGTTACTGAAACCTTGTGCCTTGGTTTCCTCTTTTGTAGAATGAGGAAAATGAGAGTAGGCACTTCATAAGGCTGTGGTGTTTAATGTTTGCATGTGCTTGAAGTACTGAGCGCAGGAGGCACACTGACGATATTGCTGTACTCTAAATTATAGTAGAAGTTAGTGGCTTAGCACAACGCCCATTTGTTATTTTCGCCTTTCTGTCAGCTAGAAATCTGAGAATGGCCTAGATGCGTCTATTTCTTCATGGCAGTATTCAAGGCATCTGTGGACTGTAATTGACTCAGATTTCATTAATGTGAAGTTTGTTCTTACACACAGAGTTGTCGGCAGGCTTCACAGCTCTCGGCCAGTGTCATCCTCGTTTCTTCATCTTGTCTCTCTTTTTATGACAATTTGATTTTTTTTTAAAGTGGGCAACTGAAGATGTCAGTTATGGTGATTCTTACCTGTGACCTCAGAAGGCTGGAATGGGATAGTTAATTTGAGAATAGCCTGTTATATATCATTAGACCTTGTTGAAGAAGAAAAAGGAGCAGGTGGAAAAATAGAATAACAGACAGAGTTGACCATCAGTATAAGCCATAGTGTTTTAGATTTCATGTTGCCGTGTTTATTCTTTAGAAGACACTTGCTAGGTCCAGCCCATATTCAAAAAGAAGTCATAGTAGAAGCTTCCTATAAGGAGAAAGAAATATAAATATCTAGACCACATGTTTACTGCTGAAGGCATACATTTATTAAAAATAGATATAGACTAAGATAGTTATTAGTAACACTGATAAGCACTTTAGTGAGCTGAAAATTCTGTGCTTGGTGACAATTACAGTACTGATACATCATTGAGCATTTGATGTTTCAGATGAAAACGTCCCTGGATGCTGTAAGAGCAGAGACAGTGAAAGCAAGGTCCATGACATCTTCCACACTGTAGATGTTAAACCGAAGCAGCCAGAAGACAGAGCAGGGGAGCGATGATCAACTCTAGCCTTTGTTTGAAGTCATAGGCTGCTTTTATACAAGAACAATTGGAGTCATACGGGGTCAGCTTTGGAGACCAGTAAGTATGGTTAGCGATCTCAGCAAGGGGGTTTAGATTCGAGTTACAAACTGGAGAGGAGTATGAGTATGAAGAAGGTATACGTGGACAACAGTATTGGAAACTTGATAGAGATGGGCAATGAGACTTGAGTGGGAAGAAGAAAATAAGTATAGAACTGCTGGGAAAACATTGTTAGACTGTTAACAGTGCACGGACTTATGGAGAGAAGCTTGCAGATCATAACAGAAGGCTAGTAAATGAAACAGGTATCTGAATGGAATGCAGAAAATCAATTGATATAAGTTGGAGATTAAGCTGTGATACAAGGACCTTTTACAAGGTAACTGGAAGATAAGCATATAAACCAAAGGTCTCGACCTCTGAGCTGAGACCCCTCTAGTAGTCGACTCTCCCTTTCACAAAGGTCACCTGTGGGACCGTGAAAGGCACCCTGGTTCCTCGTTATGCTAAGGTTTGAAACCCTAGTGACCCTGGAGGGATGGTAGGCATTTCACCTGACTTCTGGGTATCAGGCCCCTGTCACTAACCCGCAGCCCTCCATAGATATGTGGCCATCAATCACATAAGGGCAAGGCCCCAAGCCCCTCCACAGGTAGAGGACTTGACCATAGGCCATGTAGGCTCAAGACAGATCTCCATTTTAATGAGGTACCTAAAGGCCTGGAGGCTTAGCCAATAAACTCTCCTTCCCAGACACTCCTCCCTACAAAAGGTATTTAATCTCAGGCCCACCCTGAGAAGTGGTCTTAAAGCCATGGACTGCCTCTTTTCACTGGGATCCACCATTGGGAGCCATGGAGAAAACCTTCGCTTACAGAGCCACCATCTAATAATCTCCCTTAGAAGGCCTCTCTGCACTCCCAGCCACAGCCACCCCTAAGCCAAGCCCACTACCACTGTCAAGCCAAGGACTCCCGCTGTGGGACCAGCTGGAGCTCCCTCTTTTCCCCCTCGGCCCTGGGCCAGATCCAGCCTGCAGGCCCCCACTCCATTCTCAGCTTTTCCAGGGCTCCCAGCTGCACCTGGATGCCCAATAACCTGAGAACCAGATGGCCCCAGCTTGCTTGCAGGCTGGGGATCACCAAGCCAGCTCCAGCTGTGTCCTGTGCCTCAGACTGTGCTTCCCCAGCCTGGAGCAGTGTCCTGCAGCTTTCCTACAGCCCAACAATGGCAAGGAGTAAGCACAGTCAACTTCCTGGGTCCTGCCTCCTCGAGCATGGGTGCCCTGTGGTCGAGTGGACATGAGATCCCCCTAACTCTACAGTCACCTAGGACCGTCAGAAAGTACAGATGTTTATATTATGTTTTATAACAGTAGCAAAATTGCAATTAGGAAGCATCAATAAAATTAATTTTATGGTTGGGGGACATCACAACACGAATGACACGAGGAACCACGTTAAAGGGCCACGGCATTAGGAGGGTTGAGAACACTGGATAGGGACAAGCTATAGGGGCTGACTTCTCCACGCGTGTTTGGATCTATGTGAAGGGAACTCTGCAAGTAGTGAATGGAAGACCCTTTGCATTATACCAATGCAAGGGGGAAATAGAAGTGTGAGGGCTTGGTGTGGCAGTTTTGTGTCCAACAATGAGAAGGGAAGAATAAAAGATGAGAATTGTCTTTCATGGAGCTGAACCCAATTCTAAGGAAAGTTTTTGGTTGAATTAGCATGCTGCTATGTCAATACACGGAGTATTTATTCTCCTCTTAGTTTTTGAGCAGGAAACTTTAGACAGAAAGTTTATTCAGTTGCACAACCTCTGACTATACCTCTGGTCTTTCCTCCTAAGCTAAATGTAGCCAGACAAGATAGGGCAAGTTCCCTCTGGGATAAAAGAAGGTCCCTGTGCTGGAGGCCCATGTTCTCCAAGTCACGTCTTTCTTACTGTGGCCTGGCCCCCTTTGCTCCAGATGGGTGTGCTCTGCTCTGTCCTCAGCTCTGACTAAGACCTTAGTACAGAATCTTATTTGAACAAATGCTCAAAACAGTTTCTGTCTGTTGTTTCTTGCGGTCAGCTTGAATGCACTAGTAATGAGCTCTGTTACCCATACTGTGCTAGAGTCACATCAAGGAAAGAAACCAGAGCACTTTTCTTTGGTGTCACTTAACCAACATTGAGTATTGGTTTGAATTCTTTGTTCTTTTTGGGTTCTGTCCCGGGAGTCGGACTCTGTGCCTTCCCGAAGACCATCTTGTGATTCCATCCCCTTCCTTGTCTGTTTGTCTGAGTGCCTTTCTCTGTATGTCTCTCTCCAATCAAGGGCTTTGCCCTCTCTTTTCTTGAGCAGCACAGAAGGCATCACACAGGGAAAGACATGGGAGCTACTTTATAGAAATCTTTAATAGAGTTTTACAGGGGATAAAGCCACTGAGTGCAACTGACCCCAGCCAACCCAGATGACAAACTCCTGCAGACATCATTGCTTAACCAATATTGGTGTGGTGGTTTATAGTGGACATTCATTTTATAAAATTGCTTTCAATGCCCATTTTGGTTTTATTTTTGGCAAGTGGTTATTAGAGAACACATAAATCGGGGATTTGGCTCAGTGGTAGAGCGCTTGCCTAGGAAGCGCAAGGTCCTGGGTTCGGTACCCAGCCAGCCCCAAAGGAAAAAAAAAAAAGAGAGAACACATAAATCATTCTTAAGTCAGGGCATAGAAGGGCACGCAATTTGAGATTGTAGCTATGCTCTAGCTTAGGTGGTAAATAATGATTATATGATAAATCCAAGGCAAGTTTATTATTATAATTTTTTTTCTTTTTTTTCATCTTTATTAACTTGAGTATTTCGTATTTACATTTCGATTGTTATTCCCCTTCCCAGTTTCTGGGTCAACGTCCCCCCTAACCCTTCCTCCTACCTTTCTATATATGTGTTTCCCTCCCCATCCTCCCCCCCCCCCCCCGTTACTGCCCTTCCCCCAACAATCACATTCACTGGGGGTTCAGTCTTGGTAGGACCAAGGGCTTCCTCTTCCACTGGTGCCCCAACAAGGCTAATCTCTGCTACATATGCAGTTGGAGTCCAGGGTCAGTCCATGTATAGTCTTTGGGTAGTGGCTTAGTCCCTTGAAGCTCTGGTTGGTTGGCATTGTTGTTCATATGGGGTCTTAAGCGCCTTCAAGCTCTTTCAGTCCTTTCTAAGATTCCTTCAACGGTGATCCCGTTCTCAGTTCAGTGGTTTACTGCTGGCATTCGCCTATGTATTTGCTGTATTCTGGCTGTGTCTCTCAGGAGAGATCTACATCCGGTTCCTGTCGGCCTGCACTTCTTTGCTTCATCCATCTTATCTAGTTTGGTGGCTGTATATGTATGGGCCACTTGTGGGGCAGGCTCTGAATGGGTGTTCCTTCTGCCTCTGTCTAAACTTTGTCTCCCTATTCCCTCCCAAGGGTATTCTTGTTCCCCTTTTAAAGTAGGAGTGAAGCATTCGCATTTTGGTCATCCTTCTTGAGTTTCATGTGTTCTGTGCATCTAGGGTGATTCAAGCATTTAGGCTAATATCCACTTATCAATGAGTGCATACCATGTGTGTTTTTCTGTGATTGGGTTACCTCACTCAGGATGATATTTTCCAGGTCCATCCATTTGCCTATGAATTTCATAAAGTCATTGTTTTTGAAAGCTTTTGAAAGTCATTGTGTAGATGTACCACATTTTCTGTATCCATTCCTCTGTTGAAGGGCATCTGGGTTCTTTCCAGCTTCTGGCTATTATAAATAAGGCTGCTATGAACATAGTGGAACATGTGTCTTTGTTATATGTTGGGACATCTTTTGGGTATATGCCCAAGAGAGGCTGGGTCCTCAGGTAGTTCAATGTCCAATTTTCTGAGGAACCTCCAGACTGATTTGCAAAATGGTTGTACCAGTCTGCAATCTCACCAACAATGGAGGAGTGTTCCTCTTTCTCCACATCCTCGCCAGCATCTGCTGTCACCTGAGTTTTCCATTTTAGCCATTCTCACTGGTGTGAGGTGAAATCTCAGGATTGTTTTGATGTGCATTTTCCTTATGACTAAAGATGTTGAACATTTCTTTAGGTGCTTCTCAGCCATATGGCATTCCTCAGTTGTGAATTCTTTGTTTAGCTCTGAACCCCATTTTTTAATAGGGTTATTTGTCTCCCTGCAGTCTATCTTCTTGAGTTCTTTGTATATTTTGGATATAAGGCCTCTATCTGTTGTAGGATTGGTAAAGATCTTTTCCCAATCTGTTGGTTGCTGTTTTGTCCTAACCACAGTGTCCTTTGCCTTACAGAAGCTTTGTAGTTTTATGAGATCCCATTTGTCGATTCTTGATCTTAGAGCATAAGCCATTGGTGTTTTGTTCAGGAAATTTTTTCCAGTGCCCATGTGTTCCAGATGCTTCCCTACTTTTTCTTCTATTAGTTTGAGTGTATCTAGTTTGATGTGGAGGTCCTTGATCCACTTGGACTTAAGCTTTGTACAGGGTGATAAGCATGGATCGATTTGCATTCTTCTACATGCTGACCTCCAGTTGAACCAGCACCATTTGCTGAAAATGCTATCTTTTTTCCATTGGATGGTTTTGGCTCCTTTGTCAAAAATCAAGTGACCATAGGTGTGTGGGTTCATTTCTGGGTTTTCAATTCTATTCCACTGGTCTATCTATCTGTCTCTGTACAAATACCATGCACTTTTTATCACTATTTCTCTGTAATACTGCTTGAGTTCAGGGATAGTGATTCCCCCTGAAGTCCTTTTATTGTTGAGGATAGTTTTAGCTATCCTGGGTTTTTTGTTATTCCAGATGAATTTGCAAATTGTTCTGTCTAACTCGCTGAAGAATTGGATTTGTATTTTGATGGGGATTGCATTGAATCTGTAGATCACTTTTGGTAAAATGGCCATTTTCACTCTATTAATCCTGCCAATCCATGAGCATGGGAGATCTTTCCATCTTCTGAGGTCTTCTTCAATTTCTTTCTTCAGAGGCTTGAAGTTCTTATCATACAGATCTTTCATTCACTTGGTTAAGGTCACACCGAGGTATTTTATATTATTTGGGATTATTATGAAGGGTGTCGTTTCCCTAATTTCTCTCTCGGCTTGTTTCTCTTATGTGTAGAGGAAGGCTACTGATTTATTTGAGTTAATTTTATACCCAGCCACTTTGCTGAAGGTGTTTATCAGGTTTAGTAGTTCTCTGGTGGAACTTAAGTTTACTATTATTATTAAGGTTATTGTCACATTGTTCTCTCAAAGGCATGTTGAACAAACAGGTTGAGTACACAGTAGACTAGCAGTCTTAAGCCTTAAGGTGTATTATTATTAACTCTGACTGTGAGGTACCACAAATGTTCCAGTCTCCTAAAGGAGAGAGAGATTTTCATCGTAATGCTTCACTATAATTTCTCATATAAAACCCTGTGTGGTTTATTTATTTTCTCCTTAAAATTTCGCTCTCAAAATATAAATTTGGTTTGAAGAAATAACCTTATGTAAATTGTGGGACAATTAAAATGCTAAGCATCTTTTATATTCACTGTAGTTTCCCAACGGAAATTTAGTTTAGAATGACAGCTCATTTCTCCATGTCTTAGGTTCGCTTCCTTTTTTTAATCATTGAAGTGAGATCATTTTGGAAAACCCTCCTGGAAGTAGTCTGAGGATTAAATGATTAAATTCTCATTAAGTACATTGAATACTGCTGGGCATTTGCTTTCTAACTTGTGGTCTTGTGTCCTTCTGCCCATGATGGCTGATTAGCTAGAATAGCATTTCTCAGGTTTCTGAGTTACATTTCGATATTAGCTTCACAATCTTCTGAAATAATCACTTTTCCTTTACATTTCTTCCTTCTAAAACATTGTTTTCCAGGATTTGCTTTTTGATATACTTGTTCTTTTCTATAGAGGCTGGAAGTGAAGAATCTTGCAGTTCTCTTCCATGGACCTTATGACCTTCCTTTGTGCAGGGAAGAATGAGGAAGAACACTGCATAGTCAAGGTAGCATGCAATTAGTAAGAATGGTCCTAACTAAATCCCATGGATCCTTTTTACTTTTGAGTATGAAACTGAATATTAACACGTGTAATAGTCATTTTATCTTAGTCAGTGTCTCTTCTTCTTCAGATGACTAGAGTAGTTGAATGAGTTTATTGACTAATATAATTTGACAAGAGACAGGTTAAGAAAGCACTAAGTTTCTCTGCGTAGAAATACCTATGGAGGTATAAAAATTTAATGTTTAAACTTAAGCATGAGAAAAATAGAGATACACATATTTTAGTTACATAGTGACTTTACTATGGTACAAGGTTGTTTGAAGGTAATCATTTCTTCTTCTAAAATAGATGGGCATTTTTCTAGGATGTTGTAGAGAAAACTTAAACTTTAAAGAAGTATAGTAGATAAACTATAATACCTTTCCATTTCTTGGTATCTATGCTGTATAATCTTATTGTCAAGGCAATGACCCTGGCATTTCTCCATTCACAGTGTTATGATCTTGTCTGAGAACTAGAAGAGCCATTTTGCTTTCAAAGTCACATTAGGGGTCAGGATTTCTCAACATAAGCAGCCAGACATTTCTATAGGAACCAATCTCTCTGAAGTCAAATATTCCCCTTTATTCTCTAGTACATCCTATGCATTGATCTGACAAAGTCCCACATGAATCAATTTCACATCCATATGAAAGTGGAGTCTTGATAAATTTGATATAGCTTTGCCCCCTTTTCTGACTCAGTGAGTAGAAATCTTTTATTTTTCTCATTAAAATATATCCTATTAGTGTAATAAAAATGCACACTGAGGGCCTATATGCAAACTCTGAGTCATTCTATAGTGGTTTTCTTCTCCATTTTTAAACATTTTATTTACCTATGTATTTATTTTATATCCTGACCACATTTTCTTCACTCCCTCTCCCCTCAATCCTTGCACCCTATCTTACCCCACTCCCCACATCCACCCTTCAGTTTATCTTTAGAAAAGGGGAGGCCTCCCATGGATATCAACCAGCCCTGGTATATCAAGCTATAGTCAGACTCTTAGCCTAGTCTCCTACTGAAGCTAGATGAAGCGTGCAGTAGCAGTAGGAGGAGAGTCCTAAAGGCAGGCAACAAAGTCAGATACAACCTCTGCTCTCACTGTTAGGAATACCATATGAAGACCAAGCTACACAACTATAACAAATGTGCAGAGGGCCCAGGTCAGTCCCATGCAGGCTCCCTGGTTGGTGGTTTAGTCTCTGTGAGCCCCTGTGGATCCAGGGTAGTTGATTCTGTAGGTTTTCTTGTGGTGTCCTAGACTCCTCTGGCTCCTACAACCCTTTCTCTTGGTTTTCTGCAGGGTTTCCCAAGATTTGCCTAATGTTTGCTTGTAGGTCTCTGCATCTGTTCCCACTGGTTGCTAAGTGAAGCATTTCTGATGAAGATTATGCTAGGCTCCTGTCTGTAAGTATAGCAGTTCCCCTTCATGGCTTAGGTATCAAGCTGGACTAGTCATTAGTTGGCCATTACCTAATTTTCTAATTTTCGGTTCCACCTTTACTGAGCACATCTTGTAAGGGGGACAAATTGTAGGTCGAAGGTTTTGTGGCTGGATTGGTGGCCCAATCTCTCCACCGGAAGTTTTGCCTGGTTACAAAAGATGGCTGGTTCAGGCTCCATATCACCCATTGCTAGGATCTTAGCCCTAGGTTTTTGCTTGCTCAGAAATGCCCCCCCATTCCAGTTCTGTCTCCCAGTACTTCTTCCCTCTGCCCTTCCTTATCGGGTCCCCCCATTCCCATTTCCATCCCCACCAGATAACTCAGCCATTAAAGGCTAGGCTCACACCCAAAAATAAGATCTTTGCCCCTTTAAAAGAAAGATGTTATCATGATTTGCTGCTTTAAAAATTGTCTCTGAGGTTAGTTAGGTGTGGTTGTATATGCCTATACCTCTGCATACAGAAGGCAGGAACAGAAGAGTAACTACAAATTCGAGTACATGCATAGTAACTTCTGCGTTAGCCAGGGAAATAAGGAGACTTTGTCTTAAAAATGAAAAAAGAATGGTTTATGATATATGTTTATTTATAGGTCTTTTGTCATGCAATTTGGCAAGTCCTTGTTGAAAATTGGTTAATTGAGGTGTATTATTGATTGAAGTAATGTACACCAAGGACTTCTTCCTTTCATTATTCCACCTAATGTGATATGGAAAACAAATATATCAGAGAGCTATTTCTTCTGCCTGTAGCAGCAGGATTTGCTGATTGCAACCCAAAGATTTAAATAAGCCTGAGGCCTCTGCAACAGATCTGGTGCTTCATTTATTCTTTGGGTGTCTGCTTAAGGTCATAGTATAGAAGCAGTTATGTAAGATCTCATGTGTGGACATAAATGCTATTCCACTTTTACTCTAAATCATGAAGCCAACTTCATTTTAATAGTGCCGAGATACTATAAATTTATCAAAGTTCCACTTTCATACTGCTGTATATTTGAAATTGTTTGATGTGTGACTATTTCAGACCAATACAGAGGAAGACTATATCTACCAATGTTCTGGCAGGTGGCACAAATACCCTAGAGGATGGAAAAGAATAGTTGTCAACAGCTGACTTTCATGAGCCACACCCTAAATATTTCCGTCTGTCTTTCCTGTTCTCTCCTTCCTTCCTTCCTTCCTTCCTTCCTTCCTTCCTTCCTTCCTTCCTTCCTTCTCCTTCCTTCCTTCCTTCCTTCCTTCCTTCCTTCCTTCCTTCCTCCCTCCCTCTTTCTTTCTTTCTTTCTTTCTTTCTTTCTTTCTTTCTTTCTTTCTTTTGTTCTTTCTTTCTTTCTTTCTTTCTCTCTCTTCCTTCCTTCCTTCCTTCCTTCCTTCCTTCCTTCCTTCCTTCCTCCCTCCCTCCCTCCCTCCCTCTTTCTTTCCTTCCTTCCTTCCTTCCTTCCTTCCTTCCTTCCTTCCTTCCTTCCTTCCTCTTCTTTGACAATCATGAAATAGCTAAAAGAGATCATGAAGCGTGTATTTTTTTTTTTAATTAGGAACCTTTCTTCAGTATGAATGATCGTTTATTGTTCTCACATTTCCTGAATTTTAACCACTAGCATTTCCATGACAGGCCCCGAGCTTTCTCAACTCCTATTATGATTTAAATAGAAAATGTCCCTTAAAGGATCTTGTTATAAACAGTGTTACTTTTGGAGTTTCTAGAAGCTTTGCAGTAGGGCCCAGCTGGTAAATATCAAGAGAGGGAAAGGCCTCATTAAAAAGTAGACTTCCAGGTACTATTTCCTCAAACTATCCCCTAGCAATGAGGAGTATGGAAGGAAGTTGCACACTTTCTTCCCACAGAAGGGCTTGCCTGTCAAAAAGGAAACAGAGGAAAAAACAAGGGGTAGAGAAGAGCCCACGAGAAGAGTGGCCACATGCCTCCCTAGGGGTTTGCACATTGTTTTCTTGGTGTGTGGTGGCCACTCTGTGGAGATTTGTTGATGAATGAATGAATATATCAAAGATAAATGAATCTGGACAGTCAAGTTGAGCTAGTTCCAAATCTTTCTTCTTTGGTCTTGGGAAAGCCAAATTAAATCCAGCTGTTTTTCAAACTAACAAGCCATTTGAGCAAAAAGCAGCCATTTCTTCTATTTCTACTTATTTCCCCCCAAGGGTGCTGAAGAAATAAACGCATCACCAACTATTTATTCTTCAAAAGGCTGGGCCATTTGCTCTTGACATTTTCTTAATTGTTCACATTTTGTGTCTCTGTTTAGTTTTCCTAATGTTCCACTCATCACAAACAACTTGTTATATGATCCTGGTGATTGAAGTGTGATGGGATTTCCTAGCTGTGCTCTCTTACTTTGTCCTTTCCATATATCTCAGTTGCATATTTTTTCCAAATACTAATTTTATTATTTAAGCTGTCTACACCATCAAGGGTATCAATGTAACTTTAAAATGTTTCAAAACTAGGGATAGGCCATTCAATGCTTCTAAAGAACAATTTATAGGTCAGTGAGGTTCACTGACCTAATACATCGACCTGATATAACACCTGAGAAGCCTGTGAGGACAAGTTTTTAGTATTATAGATTTACACAGCACGAATCAGCAAGTGTGAGATGCAGCTCTCTGGGGTCCAGCAGAATGATCAGAGAACTAATGAGGGAGAGCAGAAAATCTGAACCACAGTGCCCTTCCCATTAACTCATTCAACTGCCCTAAAACCTTGACCAACACAATTTCGCAGGAAAACACAGCAGCGCCACAGCCACTTTAAAAATAAAATGTCATGTATGCTGTTAACCCCAACACTGGATACATAGAGAAGGGGGATGAATAATTCAAAGGCTGTCTCTCATTTACAAGGAAGGTTTGAGGCTAGCCTGAGCTACAGAAGACCCCTCCACCCCAATTCCCCTACTCACTAGTATGTATATTCTGCAGTGCTGTTCATTATGTGTTCCAATTCCTATTCAAATAACCATACATAAAAATACTGGTATTTTTAAGTTTTTGTGTGTTTATTGGGTAGAATGCTTATTAACCGCACATTTAATTCACATTTCTGGGCCAAGTCTTGGTCACTAGTAGGTGCTGGCTAGAGAATAGGGTTTTGCATTTTTGAGTGATGTGGGTTGTGACGGTATTTTTTTCTTGACTTTTGTTTGTATTGTATTTACCTGTTTTTTTTCATTTGTTTATTTGAGGGGATGGAGTCCATGCTGGACTCGAATTCAATGGGTGGCTAAGTGTTGTTATCTACAGCTCCCTTTGCTTTACCTTGGTCCTTGAGATAGTGTAGAATACAGGCGGAGTTCACGGTATAATAACGTGGCTATGCTCTCTATTGTGATAGTATACAATGACTAAAAGGACTACCGCAGGGAACTCATGGGGTACGAGTAGACAGTGGCCAGAGATTCCATTGTGGAGAAGCACACTCTCATAAGATGAGAGAGGATAATGGGCAGGGAGACCATTGTAAAAGAAAACACTGTACTTGAGGAAGTGGACAATGGCCAGGGAGACCACATGTTTTGCAGACTTCTTACGATTTTCTAAATTCTTTGGAACAGATGACTTTTCTAAAGGGTGTTTTCCTATGTAAGCATTAGACAGGGCCATCTTGAAAAGGGAAGACACAGTGGCATATTTTCTTCTTTCACCAAAAAATCTTCTTATATTAACTTTTCTCATTGTTAGACAAAATATCTGACACCTCATCCCCCAGGCCCCCATAAGAACAAACCAAGAGAATTAAGGATTTCTTTTGACTCATGGCTGTGGGCACAGCATGTCACTGTGGGGAAGGTGTGATGGCAGGGACCTGAGGTATCTGGTTACATTACTTCTCTAGTCAGGAAGCTGATGCTCTGATCACTTTCTCCTTTTTATTTAGTCTGTGACATTAGCCCTATGGGATGATGCTACCCATATTCATGGTGGGTCTTCCTATGTCACTTAGTCTGTGTGGAAATGTCCTCACAAACATGCCCAGGTGTGTCTCCTAGGTGATTCTGAATTCCGTCAAATGGATATTCTGCACCAACATAGCACCACACTTCTGCCGGAAAGTGGGATTTTCCTGGATGTTCAGAAAATCATGTCTTCACTCAGGGCCAATGACCCTATTCTTTAGAGCAGTGACTATATAGCAGAATAGATGTAAAAAAAATTAAAGAGAAAATAATTAATAATCTATAGGGTGTTGGAGAGAAAGACAACTTAGCTGTCAGGAGTGTTTGATGCTCTTCGGAAGAACCCAAGTTGAGTTCCTTGTCTCACACATTAGGGCACTCACAACTGCCTATAACTCCAGCTGCAGGACCAACGTATGCCTCTGGCCTCCTGGAGTGTGCATAAAGACACACACACACACACACACACACACACACACACACACACACACACACTCAAGCACACGCACTTCATCTATGAAACAACCATGTTTTACCTGAAGGAAATAGCTATTCTTTAATGTGCCTCAGTGAAGTTCTGCAGTCTCCATCTTCTTCCCTTTTGTATGCTAATTCAAATTCTAAGGCGCGGCAATTGGAATACTTTCATATGACTTAAAATTAATGAGTTGCCAGGGACACAAGATGTGGGGCCTGAAGCTGATAATGAAGATCCTTATTAACATTTATGCCTCCAAATCTCTATTAGCTCCCTAACAGGATGACTTTGAACTTCTGATCCTTCTGCTCCCACCTCCTGTGTTCCGTGGTTACATTGTATACACGATGATGCCTGGCTGTTGTATTTTCTTCGGCACTTGATCTCACTCTCCATTTACTTGACATTTTTCTTCATAAATAGTATATAATGCTATTACTATTGCTAGCTTTTAAAAAAGGGTTTGTGTAGTCACTGTTGCCCTAAAACTCAAAGTCCTTCAGCCTGAGCCTTCTGATTATGTTGCTCCCTAATTTTCGACCTATGATGATGCAGATGATGATGCCATACATATTACACAGCCATATTCAAACTTCCCATCCATCTCCCGTTTCTTCTCTCTTCTCCATCCGCCCCCACTCTTGTGATCCACAGAATTCAATGAATGAATTCAATGTGATGAATCATGACTCGGTGGAAGGTTTAATGGGTTGGGAAGACGTGACCTTTATTTTATGATCTGTTTTTGCTTCATCCTCAGATGAGGGTTTCATTCATAAAACATACAATCTTAGGCAATCAGTTCGTGAATTATCTGATTTATCAGACACTCCATGTCCTCAGGGTAAGACTTTCCCTCTTTCTTTGAAAGTTGGAATTCGCTCATATTTTCCATGTTTATTTGATGGTGGTGGCGTCAGAGATAAATACAGAGCAGTTGTTTTCAATTTTCCTGAGCAGATACTGTGGAATGCTTGTTTAAACAGATTTCTGACCCCATTTTAGGTCTCAAGTAGGCATTGGGTAGGGTTCAGCAACTTGTATTTGCAGCTGACTGTTGATCCTGATGAGGAGCCACTCTGAGAACCACATCAACAAAACCTTCTGGCCTCTCCTTTAACTCCAAGTGCAGGGAGGAATAATTTGAGACCATTGAGAAGAGATGTTCTTGAAATGTAGGTAGCAACATAATCAGAAGGCTCAGGCTGAAGGACTTTGAGTTTTAGGACAACAGTGACTACACAAACCCTTTTTTAAAAGCTAGCAGTAGTAATAGCATTATATACTATTTATGAAGAAAAATGCTTGAGTCAGAAACTCAAGCATGTACTTACCTTGTATTTCATTCCAAGTCTAGAAGCGCCTTCGCTCTCAGAAAGCGTGCATGCTCTTTTTATTTAGAAAAAAGACCAGGCCTGTCATTTTTATTTATAAACTATAAGTTAATTTTCACCAAAGCCTTTGAAGCCAGTGCAAGACAGACATTAATTGCCTAAAATGTAATAGCCCATGACTTCCAAGTTGATGAAAGGGCCTCAGTGAGCCACCCTGGGAGTTGGGTGAGTGAGAACCAGAGGCTTCAGACCCAAATGTGTGATAATCACAGTCTCCTTATAAACAGGGATTCCCTGTAGCATGTTATTTTTAAATCCCAGGCTCTTGAAACTGGGATGATCATGATGATGACAAACTAAAGTTTTTAGACACCAGTGTAAACGAAAGAAAAAAATCAAAACAGCTGATGTGGGCTAGCAGTGCAGGATTTACAGGAAGGGGTGGTGAGGAAACTTCATCAGAATGGGGTAGAATTTCAGAAAAGTGAAGAGCTTTCTCCCTATTGTCCTTCCATATTTAATTTATGGTTTCATTTCTTTCTGTAAATTTTTTCAGCAATCATGAAAAGGCAAGCACAGGATTAACCCAGAACCACATACATAAAATAAAAACGCTAACTCCAAGTAGTCTCATCCTAATCTTTTATCCTTTGTAGCCTTCCCTGTAGAAGTTGTTCAATATTTCAAGGATGACACAGTTTGCTTAAGATCACAATCACCTTTTGAATAATGTTATCATGGAATTACTTACTTAATAATATGATTAATTATACCAACTATATTAATTATATTAATTATAAATGGAGAGTATAATGACCCAGTCAGCTGCTTAAAGAAGCAGCATGAAACTGTCAAATAATTTACTATAATTTTAAAGGTAAGATGGACAAATCTCTTAATTATAGGAATAAAATAGATTTAATTCATATTTACTTAAAATAATATAAATGTAGTAGAATTTTTTTCTGTTTATTTGAAAGTGACTAGGACTTTGGAGGAGTTTTGGGTGAGTGGGTTTTGGTAGGAAATAAGACAGGAATTTGACTTTAGAGGAAGACTGCTGAGTAGGAAAATGGTTCATTGTTTTCCCAGGGTAGACACATGCCTATAAAAATCTCCAGCGGGGGCTGGGGATTTAGCTCAGTGGTAGAGCGCTTACCTAGGAAGCGCAAGGCCCTGGGTTCGGTCCCCAGCTCCGAAAAAAAGAACCAAAAAAAAAAAAAAATCTCCAGCGTATTTTGTTTTAGAGGATTGTGAGAGGAGACACCACTTTAATGACAATAGTCTGCTTAGCAAGCATTCACTCTGGACACAGGTCCACTCTCCAGTCATACATGTGTGGAAGGCAAGGCTGTTCTCCTTATCCTAACCCTAGGGTCTGGCAGTAAATTAACTTAAGCATGGGATATAGACTAAGGCAATAAGTACTTTCCCTGCACCTGTGGGACTGCTGGCAGCCATGTCACCTGCTAGCAGAGGAGGACAACATCTGTGGGAAGCCCACAGATCAAGGAAATGGGTGAGCAGACAGAAGAAGCCAATGGAGACCAGAAGAGGAGGCCAGCATTGACTTGGTACATTGACTCTTCTAGATCTTTGTCCATTGTAGCTTTGATCCTAGTAAACCAATTAACTTCTTTCCCTTAGGCTGCATCTCTTCTGTGATTCTCAGTCTGCTTTCCCCTCCAGCATGTCCAGATGCCCCTGCACACCAGGCGGGAAGGATGAAGTGGAGCTGGGAATGGGTGGGGTCTGCAAGACTGAGCTGTCTGGGAGAGAGTACCACTAGGGGAAGGTCTTCAAGAATTTTAGTGTTCAGCTTTCTTAGATAATACTCAGTGAAACAGTTCTTTTAGATGATCTTCAGTGAAATAGTTTCTGGGCATACGCTTTATTTGGGGTGAACAAAAGTTACGTATAAACCTTGAAGAGTGGGAATTTTCATGGTGAAAGTAAATCACTGGCTGGGGTTTAAAATACTGAGAATGCCCCCTTTGCATGGAGAGGCATTCCAGGAACCCCAGGTACTTGCTGGATGGCTTCTTATCAGGAAAGAGGAAGTTGAACTTGTAGGTAGAGGATGTGGCAGTCAGTCTCCCCAGATAAGGTCAGAGAAAGCTAAGTCCTGCTGGAACAGGGTGTTCCCTTTTGTGCCCAGCTCAAAGGAGCTATTGGACATGGTAGACTGAGACTTTTTTTTTCAGAGCTGGGGATCGAACCCAGGGCCTTGAGCTCCCTAGGCAAGGGCTTTACCACTGAGCTAAATCCCAAACCCCGAGACTGAGACTTTAAATGGCAGGGTTTCCCTACATTCTTCCACTTGCATGGAAAAAGATGTTTATACAATTGGCCTTGCTACATCCAAATTCCCTCTACCCTTCATTATAGTTAGCAGAATATTTCTTAAACAGTCTTTCTCAAAACTCTGTTTTCTCGAATATTATTTTTTTGTCGATGGAGGAATATTGATAGTACAACTTTGTCCTGTGCAGAATCTGTGATCAGAAGAATAAATGAATGCTTGTGAGTTTCCAGATCAAAGCACTGACCTAAGGCATAACACCCTCAGGATAAATCTCTGAGTCCCTGGATGGTTTTGGAGGTCATTTTGAGATTGTGCTGGACAGCCAAATTCTTAGTGCTGTGGGTGGAGCTGACTTGAGTTGAATCTCACTTCCACTTTGGACTGAGCTCAAGCTGTAGAAGCTTTGTGGAGGATCAGCTTTCAGAAAAACAGGGGCAGCAGAGAGTGAACGGATGGGATAGTAACAAAATTCAAGGTCGTTCTGAGAGCTCTTCCCAGGAGAGTCTTGTTTTCCATTGCCCGGACTCCAGAGGCAGGGTCCTCAACTGCAGTCAGTAACTTCTTTACGCTAATACGCACAGACTCTCGGGACGCGTTTCTTAAATATCTGGGAGTTGGCAGAATGTCTTCTGCTAAGTGGGCTTGCTCTATGCTTCAGAACCAGTGAATTTTAATTAAAGATGTTAGGACTCACATGCTGTTCATTAAATCAAAGTTAACTTATATTGAGTTGTTTTGTATGAATATTTTAACACCCACCAAACCTTCAGAGTATCTTTTGTTCATATGTGGGTTCCTTTTTGACTGTAGTAGATGTTTGGCCTGGCATTTTAGCTGACTGGAAAGTGAAGCCATGTGAAGCTGGCTGGCGGAGGAGAGGGAGGCTGACTGGAAGCATTGAATGCAGAGCCAAGGTTTGTGGAATAGATAGCTAGGAATTGCAGCTTGGATTCCAGCTTAGCTGCTGAGAGATGCTGGATTTTCCTTGCTTTCTTCTTACCTAATGTTGGGGACAGCAAGACCATTTTAGGAGGAAGCAGCCTTATTAAAATACCTTTAAAGATGGGACCCAATTCGGTAAGCATGAAAGCTGTGATTCACGCAGCCCATTTTCTTCCTTGACAGTAACAGACTTGATACTGAAACAAAATGAGTCCTGTCTTTGCCAAGCACATCCCAAGTTACAAAAAACAAGAGTTCTGTTCCACCAACACTTCCTTTACTTTATAATTCTGCAATTGCTCAACTGGGCAAGCATGGGATCTTGAATGGGGACTGAATATACTTGGGGCATAAAACTGACATTAAGTTGATGATCTGAACTTTTCACGTTCTATTCTCTAAAATAGATACGGAGGAATTGAGGAGAGCGTGTGAGAGAGGTGCCTGAGCCCTGCTCCCAAACGACCTGTATCTAGGAAAGCTGGAATATGCAAATTATAAGTTAGAACTCATTAATGATTTAGCGTTTACTGGATATTGTTTGCAGGCTCCATAAGCAGTCTTTAGCTGTAGCCTCTTGCTGCCACTCACTAGAGTTTGGTCAGCACCTGGTAAACAGTCTTCTTGCATAAATGACCATGGAAAGCAGCAGAATACAGTGAATTTCTGCACAGCCCATTTAGGTTTTAGGAACATAGCTTCCTTTTCCATTTAGTCTCATTCCTTTTAAACCCATGGCTGTTGATGAAGCTTAAACATAACCACAGATAGCATCCTTCCCGTAGGAAATCCCTCCTGGAACTGGACCCTTCCTAGTTACCACACTATCCAGGGAAAAATGCTACCACAGCCTCCCATGTTTCCCAGCCTCTTCTCCTTACTAAACAATCCTTTCAACCATGACTGTTATTGAACTGGGAAGCTCAAAAGTATCACGTTTCCAACGATGGCATCAGAGATGAGCGAAAGATCTCTCTGGGAGGCCCTGGGCATCAGTGGTGTGGCAAGCCCCGGGCTGATGTCAGAGTCCAGTCAAGGATGAGACAGTTGTTCCTTCTTGCTGAGACTGACTGTAGGAATCCTGCATTTGCTACTTCTTAATTCCTGACAGAGGGTGATATTTTCTCTAAATAGTAATACTTCTCTTTTCATTTGTAGAGCCTAGATACTCATTCCAGGAAGCATTCTCTTCAATATCCTGTTGGGCAAGGATGAAACAGCCGGCTCCGACCAGGAATGTGAGGAAGGTCTCCTGCCTTCCTCAGGGTTGGCCCCGTAACAGGGAGATGGTCATAAAGTTAACCAGTACCCAGCATTTGATCTGAAAATGAGTTGCACAGATGTCTGCCATCAGCTTGCTTTCTAGCTTCTCATTGTCAGGACAAACAAAAGCAGAGGTTCCATGTGGCTGGTGTTTGGCCTTCTCCCTCCCTCCTTGTGGAAGAAATGCATGTTGCTGATGTTTGTTTGTTGTGGTTTAACTCCTAGCAGTTTGGTTGTAGTGGTTTGTAAAATGAGTGTAGCTGAGAGAAAAGTCTCCATCTGTGAAACCGAGGAACACCACTCTCAAGTCTGAGGAGTAAAGGAAGAATTCTGTTACAAAGATAGCAAGCTGCCTCTGAGATGAGGTGATGAAATCCTGCGTAGGCTGTGAATAAGCAGATACTTTGTGGTGGAAAGGACTTAGAATTTGGAATGTGGACCCTCCACTCTGGCTTTGACTCAGCTGGTATCTGCTTTGGGAGGGCTAGAAAGCTGTCGTTAATAAGCAGATACAGAAGTCTACATCCACCAAAGAGCCAATCCTGGCTTTGCTGTTCACAGGACAAGTCTTTGCTCACTGCCTCAGTTTCCTCACGTCTAAAGAGGAGAGCATGATGCTACCTGCATCTAGATTTTCATCAAGGTTAAATTTGTATATGTTCTAAATGATCTGTAAGATTTCAAATAATCATAAACTGGACATTTCATCTCTCTCCCCTCTTTGAATTCTTTATTACTATGTGTTAATCTGTAACTTTCTAAGTTCCTCGCTTCAATACAATGATTCTACATAGTTAGGCATTTTTCTTTTCTTTCCTTCTTATTTTTAATGCAATTAACATTCAAATAGATTTAAAAAATCACAGAGCAATGTGTTGCCATCCATTGATGATGTGTCAGAATGTTATGCTGAACTATCTCAACCATGATTTAAAGAAACCCAGCTCACTGTTCAGGAAGAGTTGTTCTTGGCAGTGACAAACAGTCCAATATCTCTGATAAGTTATGACTTCAGAGAACTGGACCCTGAGAAGTCACCAATAACCCCTACAGTTTAGTGCCAACTCATAGTAACTGGACTTCACATCTTGTCTCCCACTTTTCCTCCACCTGGGATTATTTTTGGCTCCATCAAACTGCAGAATGCAGAGCTGTCCTCAAATGACTCACTCAGTTAAGGGCACCCACCTTACCTAGAATCCCTCTGCTGCAGAGTGTAATGTGTTGTACTGAGAATCCTTGTCTTCTGTGTACTTATCTGGCTTTCACTGTAATCTGCGGAGCTCATAGACACACAGTCCAGTTCATTGGACTACAGACTTAAGGAGAAAAGTTTTATTCTTTCATAAATTTAAAATGATTTTTTATAAATAGTAGTTTTAAATTCACACCCAACCCAAAGAAAATATAGAGATATGTAGGTTGAAGTCATTATGCAATTGAAGGTAGGTACAGGATAGAACAAGGCCTGTCATTGGACAAGAAGGAAGAATGGGCAGGAGAAAAGTTTTATAGAGGAGAGAGGAGGAGCTGGAGTGGAGAGGAAGGAGTGGGGAGAACATGGCGGCAGATGTGAAGATTCTTCTCTGCGCATAGATACAGGTTGTCATCACTATTTTTAAGGGATGGGTGTGTACAGGATTTTGTGCTGTCTTGATGAGCAATTTGTATCTTATCAATTGGATCAGAGGCTATTGTGTGTTCTTTCATTGAGCGACTTAATTGAGTCCACAGTAAGAGAGCCATGAGATGAAACTGGCTGTAAGTAAGGACATGGTGGCTTGGCAGGGTGCTGCACTGGGCTATCAGAACCTGGGTCAGAAAGTTGGGCAGCATGGAGCTGCTGAGATAAATTAGCACTAGTTCCAATGACCAATGACCGGCTGGAGACTGGACTAGAGAGAGAGCGACTGCCAGGACATGCAGAACTGTTCTGCCCTTTTTTCTTTTTTGCCACAACAGAGATAGTCATATGACACCCCATCATGCAGAATCCCCATCACTATCAGAACGAATCTTCCAAATCAGGAGGTTTGACTTGTTACGGTTGGTGATACTGTACTGCCGTTATTTCCCATCTACCCTTTAGTCAGAGTTCCCTCTGCTATGATATATTCTAAGAGTTTGGATTTGAGTTTGTTACACAGTTGAGGCTTGAACTCTTGATTTTGCTTCTGCCCCCAAAGAGCTGGGATTTCAGGCATGTGCTGCTATGCTCCAGTCTAACCTTTTTACTTTAAAAACAAGCAAATCAGTGGCTTTATCCTAGATAGACCCCTCCTCTCCAGTCTGTTGTTTCTGGTTTATCACAGTGTATTCCAAGCTGTCTGAGTTTCTTCCTAGACATTCTTCAGTAAATGCCTTCTCGAACAGTTTTTTTTTTTTTAATAGACTGAAGTTAGTGTTGGAGCTCCCCTGACATGGCAGGGTACCAAGCAAAATGCACAGCATACATGTATGTCAATATATGCAAATTCCAATAACTTACAAATGCATATGATTCTAGAAAGACTAAACACTTCTCATTAGCTAAATCATGTATAAAACAACATGGAAACAGGAAGAAAACTCCTTGTGAAGATGGCTTCCTAACATCGGTTCTCCGCTTCTCCAAGCAGTTTCCTTCTAGGCTCTGAAGACCATTTACCTGCCTAGGAGCAATGGCCATTTCCCACCCCAGCAACACATCATTGTCAAGATGACTCAGAGGGCCGATGGCCACTGTGTTTGTGTTTTCAAGGTCATTTTCTCCTAACTACAGTGAACTATTTTATTCTTCCCGTACTATTTATGGCTCCTTGATGTTTTCTAACTTACACTGAGTATTCGTTTGTGACCTACTATCTCCCACTTCCCATCTAGATTGACTGACTTTCTCAAAAGCAAAGGCTATGCTTGCTCATAACTTTTTCTCAAATATTCCTGAAACAGGTGTCCAGGAAGTGTTTTCCGAAAGGTGACTGATTCAATAAGCTTTATTGGGATATAAAGGCGTACAATCATAAGCTCTAACTCTAGGGCTAGAGTTTTGAGAGCTGCATATATAGCATCTTAACTGCTACCAGGATGTGCTGTACAACACACATCTATGACTCTTGCAACTTCCTTTATCCCTTTGCAGTCAACTTCCTTCTCACACCCATTTCTCAGTAAACACTCACTTGCTTTTGAGTACCTTAATCTTTAAATCTAAGCCATGGGGAATTACATAGTATGAGATCCTTTCAGCCTAGTTTCTTTCAATTAATTTGTATACTTATTTTATTATTGTCATTTTGATTTGTTTGGGTTTTTGAGACAGGGTATCATCGTGTAGATCAGGCTGGCCTCAAACTCTCAGAAATCGGTAGGAGCACAAAAAACTGATTCAAGTTTGTTGGGGGACTTTTGTCATAACAATGGGAAGCTAATCGAGCTACCAGAATGAAATAGTGCACACTAGATAAAATATTTCCATGTGGTTGATTAAAAAAAACCCAAAAAACAAAAATCACTCTTTATTCTAACTGGGGTGACATGAATCTCAGAGTAGTTTTAATTTGAATTTCCTTGATGGTGCATTTTTTTCAAGCTTTTCTTGGCTATTTGTATTTCTTCTTTTGAAAACTGTTGATTCTGTTGATTCACCCATTAGCTTCTTGGGGAATTAAGATCTGCAGATCTTCATAGAGCCTCATGTATGCTAAATACCAATCTCCACTCCCTTCTCCTTTTGGAGGCTGCTTCTTTACCCATGATTCTTTCCTTTGCTCTGCAGCTTTATTACTGATGAAATCCCTTTTGGGAATTGATGGTTTTATTTGCTGTATCAGAGTCCTTCTCAGAAAATCCTTATATAAGTCTACACCTTAAAGCACACATTCTGTGTTATCTTAGAGCAGTTTTAGAGTTCCTGACTTAACATTAAGGTCTTCAGTTCATTTTTAATTGACATTTTGCTGGGTGAGGAACATGGATTTAGTTTTACTCTCTGTCTAGGAATATCCAGTTTTTCTTGCCCTATTTGAATTTTTTCCTACAGTGTGCTTTTTTTTAAAATTTTTTTTTTTGTCAAAAACTCAGTGGCTATAGGTATGTGAGTTTATCTATGAATATTTTTTCTATTCCATTGTGTGTCAGTTTGTGCAAGGTTGCTTGTGCTTTTGTTACTGTGATTCACTGCAATTGGACAGTGATTACCTCAGCACTGTCCCTTGGCTAAGGGTTGGTTTATTGCCTATTGAAGATCCTTCGTCCATCCATATACCATGTTCCTAGTGCCTTGAAGACTGTCACTATGATTTTGATGGGTATGACATAGAATCTGTAGATAACCTTTGCTATTTTGACATGTTCAGTTTTCTAATTCATGTCCATACAATCTTTTTCTACTTTTTAGTGCCTTCTTCAAATTATTCAGTGTCTTAACCTTCTCACTGTTGAAGACGTTCATCTCCATTAGGTTTATTCTTAGGAATATATTTTTCAATTAAATTACTATTTTTAAAAGTTAAAATATAATTATACCATTTTCTCACTTCCCTTCCTTCCTACCAATATCTCCCATGTTGCCTCTGTTTGCTCTCTCTCTCAAAATTATTTCCTTAATAGATTTACATTTCCATAAATTATAAATACAACCAGGCAGCCCAGTGTTCCTTGTATATACACTATTCAGGGCTGACCATTTGATACTGAGTATCTAATTTGGGGGGCTCAATCCTTAGGGAAGATTATTTCTTCTATTCTCAGCATTTGCTAATTGCTTGTATTTCTTTGTCTATGGGTGGGGCCTGATGAGATTTCCTCTGTCCATGTTGGCTTGTCTTTTACCCTTATTGTTGAATATTAGGTGAAGCTTTACTCATCCTTTTTGGGAGATGCTATCTTACAGCAGATTTCCTCATCTTCTGGCTCTCAAAGTTTCTCTACCCCTTCTTTTGAGATGTTTTCTGAGTCTTAGGTGAAGGAATTGGGTTGAGAATATGTCCATTGGAGCTGGACAGCCCATGGTCAAATAGTTCTATGCATTTTGGTTGGTTGTGATTTTCTGTAATGGTCTTTGAGGCTATTGGTTACAAAGAGAAGTTTCTTCGATGAGGGATGAGAGCTACATTCATGTGTGAGTATAAGGGAAATTATTTAGAATGTCATTAGGAATTATACTAGACAGATAAAGTGATATGGTATTGATCTATGACCTCACTAGCCCCTGATAGCTGACTAGGTTAGATCTGTTGGTTATTGTCAATATGTAAGTGCCAATATTGCACCCCTGGGGTTGCCAGGCCATTTGGTCATTCTTGTGCTCCTTGTCTGGGTAGGACTATGGGTTGCTACTTCCCCATTCTATGTTCTGGTACTAAAAAGTTAATCCTCAGAGGAGAAGCTTTCATGCCAAGTCATATCCAGCTCAGATCCTCTGAGTCTGCTCTCTGAACTCAATTTTATTCAGCAGTAGGGATTCATTTTTAACCACTGGGAGGCAACCAAGGGCAGCAGCCCATATTGTTTTGGGAGTCTTTTGGGCTCCCCTGATCAACAACATGAAAAAGGGTTTCTTATGCTTGGTATTGTGTTTTTGTTAGTCTCTGGATCTTGGGGGATGGGAATGACATTGTGAGCCCAAGTGGGGTAACTTCAGTTAAAATATATTTGTGTGTATATATCTATATCTATATATACATGAATCAAATACTTTCACTGTTAGAAGTGTTCATTATGTCTGAGTGAGTTTGTGTTGTGTTTTCATTTTCTTTAGTTTTAGAAAATTTAAAAATGTCTTTTTAAAAAATATTCTTCATTAGTGAGTTGTTGGGCTTCCATGAGTTTCTATATTTACTACTAATTTGTTTGCTGTCTATTGCATCATGGGCAGATAGGATTCAGAAAATTGTTTCAACTTTTCTGTATTTTTAAGGGTTTGTTTTATGTCATAGGTGTGGTCTGTTTTAGAGAAGCATCTGTGGGCTTTTGGGTAGACTGTATACTCTTTGGAATTTAGGTAGAATATTCTGTAGCTATCTGCTAATTCTTCTTGATGTACAGTGTCCTTTAATTCTGATCTCTTTCTATCTCCAGATAACACTGGAGACAATGGGCTCGAATTCTATTATTAATAGTTTGCAACATTAATTTGCATATTTAATTTTAGTAGTACACTTATGAAAATGATTGATCACAATCAGGTGCATATGTATTTAGGATAGTAATGTCTTCTTGGTTAACTGTTTCCTTGATTAGAATCAAATTTCCTTCTTTATTTCTTTGATTAGTTTTAGATTGAACACTATTTTTGTCAGATATTGGGTTAATATTGCCTGTTTGCTTCCTGGTTCTGGTCTTAAAGTAAAGTCGCTTTACTTTAAGATGTTGAACATCTTTAACGCTCAGGTGAGTTTCTAGTAGAAAGAAGAAAAATAGATTTTTTTTCCTGAATACATTCAGCCAGCCTGAGTCTTCTCACTGGAGAATTAAGGCCATTAATATTTAAAGTTATTATTGATGTGTTTGTGCTGATTGCGGTCACTTTGTTTTTATTCCTGTTTGTGTTTTGCTTTGTATAATTTTAGCTTCATTTGTTTTCTTCCTTGACTTCTTGGCTGTGTTCATTCCTCTCTTCAGTTTGATGTTTTGCTTACAATATTAATTTTAGAGTTGGCTTAATGGACATGACATTTTTAGGCTGTTTGGATTCTTAGAAGTTTTCATTTCTTTTTTAACTATGGTAATAGTTTTGTTGGACAGAGTAATCTCAACTGGCAGTCATAATCTTTTAGACTTGAAATGCACTGCTATAGGATGTCTGGCCTTCCAAGTTTCCATAGAGAAATCAATTGTGGTGTGTGTGTGTGTGTGTATGTGTGTGTGTGTGTGTGTGTGTGTGTGTGTTTCTTTTTCTACAGAGATATTATTTTAACTATGATATATTGTGGGGCATTTCTTTTCCTGTCTATTTCATGTTCTCTGCATTTGTATGTATGCTTGAGTATGTCTATATTTAGTTTGCAGAAGTTTATTCTCTGATCTTGTTGAAATTATGGTCTAGGACATTGACCATGGATTCTGCTTTCTCATGTGTGCTAGTAATCTAGAAGTTTGCTTTATATTTAGATCTTTTCCTGATGTCTCATATGTCCTACATATCCTTGCCTGTGTATTTAAATATTTATTTTTTATATTTTTTGCTTGTTTGGTCCAGATCCTTTACTTTATCTTCAAATCCTGATATTCTATCTTCTTCTTGATTCATTCTACTTGTATGACTTTCTCTCCTTTTCTGTTTGGGTTATTGTTTTTTATTTTTTAAATTCTGTCTTCATTTTAGCTTCATTTCCACACTATACCAGTTAAACTGTTAAAAGACCCAAATATCAGTATATATTTAAAACAGAATAAAGTTAATAATAATAATGGAAGTGCTTTTGCTATTCAGCCTCAAGATATGTGTGTGTATGATTTTACACACACACACACACACACACACACACACACATATATATATATATATATATATATATATATATATATATCATGCATACCTAAGGATATGATAACCTGAGTTACTGAATCAAGCTGATCCACAATCCATTGCTTCTTGAACATTCAGCTTTTGTGCTATTTCTTAATTTGGAAGCAAACACAGACATGTTCCTTGTGTGTTATTTGAAGTCTTACCAGAAGGCATCATCTTTATACTTATTCCTTTTTATTTTCAGATGAGTCATGCTGAGGAATACTTTTATTTCATGTTGCAACCTGGTCCTTTGCATAATTGGCCCGAGGCTTCCTTTATCTGTGTGGTCATGAGCTCCGTCTGGATATGTAGAACAATGCAAGTCATTTAGAAAGGTAAAGTGTGGTTTTTGCTGATGCTTTGAAAGTATTTTAAAGTCAGTTGTTATCTGTAAGCTTCCATAGACCAGCTCCTTAAATAGATTAAAAACTGGTAAGGAGCAGGGGTGGGAGTCGGGGAGGGAAGTGAGGGGTCGGGTAAGAAGACTTGATATTCAACTTTTTGCCTCATACAGATTTAAATTCTGAAATGGTAACTGAGTCATTTACAGCTTTTCAGATTCTCATTCTAATTTTCTGGACTATTTAATTCAATGGCAATTGGGAAAAGATTTCTAGAAAAGCTCAATTTAACCTTTTGGAACTGAGAATGTGTTTTTAATTACAGGTGCATCTATGCCCATGTATACACACATACTGTACTAAATCTTACAGTAGGCTAATAGAGGAAAAGACAAAGACAAATTTTGTTATATATATTCTGACTTGGGACCAAGAGTATAAATATTTCCACCATCTCAGGGTCTTTTGTCACCTAGTCCTTAGTTAGATAAATTATTTTCTCATTCATCAATCTGTTCCTTACAATGTTTAAGAAGAGAATTGGGTAGATGCACTTTAAAATATAGTGTGTAACAATCCTCTTTGCTGCTTTAAGCAATATTGCTTTGCTAAAATGTTTGATTTAAATCCCAGACTTAACCATTTAGTAGCTACAGCCTTTGGGAACACTACTGAACTACTCTGAATCTGAGTAGGTTTGTCTCAAAATGAAGAAAGCATTACCCACAGCTCAAACACCTACTGCAAATTCATAGTTTGCTGGCAAATGTCCTCTTTCCTTTGTTTTCTTTAGTCAAGATAATGTTAAAAAGAAACCAGAACTCATTTATATATAAGAATTTAGGCCCCTGTTCATGTGTCCTGGGGGAATTAATTCTACAGAAGTATTAACAATGGGTGGTAGGAATGCATGTGTATCTGTCCAGGGCAGTCAGGAGGATGGCTTCCCTTTACAGCAATGGAGGCATCTCAGTGAAGGGGGAGGAGGGTTTTGTGTGTGTTTTTCTGGTCAAAGGCCGGAAAACCCCTGGCCTTCCTCCTCACACATTCAGTGCTACATTTGTGAGGGTGTTGCCAAGTTTGGCCCCGCCATCACAGGAAGATTCGTCAGGAAAGTCAGGAATGGAAAACTGAATAAGGAGATGTGTAGAATGCAGGCTGAACATTTTTGAGAATTATTAGGAAAAAGGAGCAATCGAGGGAACCAAAACCATATCCTCTGTCTACTTAGTGCCCTAGAGAAGATTCCCTCTTGGTCTGGCACATCTGAGACAATCTAGGCCAGTGTTCCTTGAGCTAGCATAAATATTTTTAAAGGCATTCCTGTTAGATATAGGTCAGAAATTCCCTAAACCTGTTTTTCTGGATACATTGACCCTAGGTCAAGGGTATGTAGAAAGGTTAACAAGACCAAATTCTGCTATCTTTTTCCTCTTTGAGGCACACCTTATTTACAAAAGGAAATTTAGACAACATGGTCCCATAGAATTTGGCATAGAGAAACTCAAAGCAAATATTTATTTTGCAGGGATTAGTAGGCAAAGTTAAGGTAGAGAGATTGACCTTGTTTAACCTTAAGGAAGTTTATTGAGCTGTTAATGAAGTACAATATCTCTGATTAATAAATATTAAGAAATTACCATTAGATTTCTGCTAAACATTAACAACCATTATGAATCAGACAACAGAAATGGAATAAAATTAAAAAAGAAGCTACACACTTTTTTATTTGGCTTGAAGTCAATTCTAAGGCATTATTCAAAGAAAGATTCCCATTCCAGGACATTGTCCACCTTGTCACCATTTGTGTTTGAGGCTTTTGGGTCTGTCACTGTTGGACAGTGGAGCAGCCTCAGTGGACCCTCAGGCCAGCTGGCTGCCTGCTGCTGACTCACCTCCAGAAGCATCGGGCCCTACTCCTGAGGGTTTCTTGAGCATACTGCTGTGTCATTTTTGAAACATCCTTTGGCACCAACTCTGTATGATTAAGTGTAGCTCTTTAGTAGCCCAGAGTTTGAGATAGTTGTTGTCACAGGGGGCCAGAATACTGGCATCTGACTTCAAACAAGAGATCAAAGTGAATTCCCAGACCCGTTCCAAGAGTGTTTTGTAACTGCTGGAAGGGAACATCAAACATTCATGATTCATTAATAGTGTCTACACCACCAAAAGGAAAAAAAAAAGAAAGGAAAATGCAATGGGGGTTTGATACTTATCTACTCATTAATCTACCTACTCTGATAGACCTGCGCATCAGGGATAAGTTATTTTGTTTGCTTTCTGTCCCAGTGTGTGGATGTCAGATGCAGTGTTCTATTATCAAGTGTGATTATAGGATGGCTTTGGCCAGTCTAAACATTGCCTAGGAATTGTTTATCATGCTTGATTTAATACCCCTTCTGGTGCATGTTTGCTACTAATTTCTGCTTGAGAATTTCCAACAAAGCAAACATTTACACAAAGAGGGTGATTCCCTATTCGCTGTAGACTTGAAGCATGTCAATGTTACCAAAATAGATGTAACCGTCTCTGGGTTCCCAAGACCTCAGTCTCATCTAGTCACTTACAAGTTGTGCCAGAAGGCAAGAGAGTGCATTTCTCTCTGAATGTACAGTGCGTCTTGTTCACTCTGCAAGACTTCTATTCACATGTCCACAATAGCAAAGTTCTGTGACTCCTTTTCCCATCTGAATTTCCGAATTAGCAGCTGAAAGGCCCACGTTGACCAACTTCAAGCAGAGCAGGGCAAGAGAAGAGTATGACTTTCTGGGATTACCAAGAATTCATTTTCCAAAAGGGGGCTTTCAGTCACAGCTTGTTCATGGAACTATTTCACCTGTTTGCCACAGCCTTAATCCTAAGAACTGGGGATATTAAGGCATCTAGAAAATATCTTTGACTCCTCATAAGTAATGAAAAATAGCAATCCAAGTAACTCCTCCTTTCCACAAAAGTCAGGATTTAGAATGCCAAATATTTTACCCCTTGCTTAGAGCAAACATGTCAGCCAAAGTCGATATGCTGACTCATCAGCCACACGTACGGCTATTCATGCTCTGAGGAACTAGGAGTCTCCAGGGCTGTACAACTTGTTGTGAGTTTGATGCAGGTGTATGCTATGATTCATTTGAAAATTAAACTGAAATAAGTAGAAATACATGAGCACTTCTTACAGCCACCCCTAGACTGAGAATGCAGAATACTATGTCATTTGCACATGTCTGATAGAAATGCTCATCTTTGGGCTTGAGACTTGGTTACAGTAGGGTTTAGTGGTGGTGGCTGTGTATTGTAGAGGAACAATAGAAGGAAGAGGTACTTGCCTCATGGAGCAGCTCTTGCTGTCTTTCAAGGAGCATCCTATTGCCTTGAGTTAAGCGTGAGCTCCGGCAGGCTAAAACAGTGCATCTCAATCAGTCAAATGAAGGCTTTTGAGCTAGAGCAGGCATTCCATGCAGCATCTGTAGTCATGTGAGCTTAGAATCCATTTGAATCAGTAGTCCTATAAATAGTTACTTTTATTTTTAACGGGGGCATTAGAGAGCTGGAGAAAATATGTGAAGTGAAAACTTCAAAGAAGCTCAATATATTACACAGCTTTCAGAAACAAAATAGCTGACATTCTAAATTAAATAATCAAGGAAATAGAAATATCAGTAAGATACTCATCCCTGAACCAAAGAGGATCCTTTAAATGACAAGAGCATTATTTTAATCTACCTTACGTTTTGGGGGATTTTAGAATTTATCTATCTTCTCCTATTTTTTTAAGACAAGTTCTCATGTATCCCAGGCTGGCCCTTAATATTTGAAGTGGCAGAGACTGGCCTTGAACCTCTTCCTGGTTTTGCCTCTCGTGTTCTGGGCCTACAGGCATACACCTCCATACCTGGCTTGAATATATTCATCTTGTGTCTACCCCTCCTCTGAAGTTGTTGCTTATTCCTTAGAAGATCCTCTTCCTTCCTCTCTACCCCATTTTCTCCTGTAGGGTCAGTCAAACCATGAGTGTTGGAGCCAGTAGTAATCAAACAGGTGTTAGGAGCAGCCAGACTATTGGTCAGAGTTTTCACATGTGCCAGGTCAGCCTTCTAGGGACAGCAGAACAAGAATTTAGGGACTGTAGCAACGTGTGTGATGATGGTCATAAAATCAGGGTATCAATACTGTGTCTGTTGAGTTATTTGATGTTTTTAGCACAAATGTCTACTTTGTCTCAGACACTAGTCAATATGACTGCTCAACACTCTTTTCGCAAGTATGCCTGAGATGAAATCAGTAATATCTCCTTCTCTTTTGCTGAATATGCTCCCTTCCCTAACCTTTCTCTGTCTTCACGTGCCAGAAAGGTCCTTGATTTATTTTGAAGGCCATCTGCTTCATTCTGGTATTTCAGAGGTATTGATGGCTGTCCAAGAGTTTAGTCAGGAGCGAACGGCAGCAACATGTCAGGACAGGACAGCTTGCTAAGAGCGAAACAAGCCAGAAAGAGTGAGACCCATGAAGCAGGTGAGGTGCATTCTCAGGAATGGGGGAATGAGAAGGTACTATTATAGAGAACCGCCACCTAGGAACAAGTACAGGACTTTCCATACTCCGCTGCTTCCTGTGGCCTTTGTGGTGGATACCTAAGTGTAGGCAAACAATTAGATATGTATTGGTTCCCAGTATCCCTGACCAAGAATGCTCAAGTTTGCTTTACCTAGACTGACCGAAGTGGAGACAATAGACAGATTGCCTGGGCAAAGGGAAGACGTGCATGAGTGTGTGATATTCTCTGTGTTAATTAGGGCTATGATTGCTGTGATAAAAAACCATGAACAAAACTGTTGGTGAATAAAGTATTTGCTTCCCTTATTTATGTTTCCACATCACTGTTCATCACCACAGGAAATTAAGGCAGGAACTCAAACAAGGCAAGAATCTGGAAACAGAAGCTAATGCAGAAGCCATGGAGTGTTGCTTACTGGCTGATTCTCCATGACTCATTCATTCTGCTTTCTTAAAAACCCAGGACTGCCAGCCCAGGGCTGGACCCACCTACAATGGGCTGGGTCCTTCCACATCCATCACAAACTAAGAAAATATCCTACAGGTTTGCCAACCCAATCTTATGAAGACATTTTTAAATGGGTGCTTGGTCCTCTCCGATCACCCTAGCTTGTGTCAGTTGACATAAACTAGCTAGGACACAGGGAAACTGCAATTTGATTAAGTGCAGATGGTTCATGATTTATTCTAACACTCAACAGTGGGAGTGGTATCCTTCACTGCGGGTTAAGGCAGAGATCTAGCTGACAAACTGGGGACTGGATTAGGAGAGGAGTATGTATCTGTTGTTCATTTAGGGAGCTAGTGGAGGGGATGATAGTGTAGGGTGCAGACAGAAGAATATCTGTAGGTGAAGGCGAATGAGACACTCAAGTGTTATGTGTGGCTTTCATGTTTCTGGAAGTTTTTGTTGAGCTGAGAAGAACAATTTACCTGGGAGCACCAGTAAGAAGCAAGGACAATTACTGTACCTGCTAGTCTAGTGCCATTGGAGCTTGAGAGAGAAGACAAAAAGACTGTAGAGGAAGCCATGTCCGAATGGAGTTCAGGGCTCAGGAAAAGCAACGGGAAAAGGTTTCCATGGTGTTTGAGGGTACCTATGGAGGATGCTAATAACAGATGGGGACAACCATAGATTGGAGAATAGAAAACTGGATTCGAACTGATGGATGTCTTAGTTTCTCTTTTCCTGTTCCTGCACTAAAATATTCTTTGACACCAGTGTTCTAAAGGAAATACGGTTTGTTCTGCTTCACAGCTCATGCGGTAGGCACTGTACATCATGGCCAAAAAAGCCAAATAGGCAAGAACTTGGAGCAGGTACCCTCATCCCATACCTAGTCAGGAAGCAGAGAATGAGGAATGCGCACTGTGGCTCGGTGCCCTTTCCCCACATGCAGTCCAGGAGCCCAGCCAAGGCTCCAGTGCAGCCCAGGAGCCCAGCCAAGGCTCCAGTGCAGCCCAGGAGCCCAGCCAAGGCTCCAGTGCAGCCCAGAGTTAAGGAATTTACGGACTGGAAGACACTCAAGTTGCTACCCATCCTTAGGGTGTATGAGTAAAACCACCACAGACAGTTCCATGAACACATCAATTCCATTTTTCTGTAATTAAGGAAGAGGGTTTTGTGCTGCGTGGTCAGTACATGTTTACTCATAAGAAACCACAATGTGCTTTCCCAAGTGACCGCATCAGTTTGCATTTCTAAAGTCTGCTCCAACTTTATTTTTGTTGGGTATTTTATGTATTTACATTTCAAATGTCATCCCCTTTCCCCTTGCATACCTTAGCTTGCTAATAATGTTGAAGTAATTCTGTATTTCCATTTTACCCCCCCCCCCCTTTCCTGGTGTTTGTAGTTTGTTGGATCCAATTTGTCAAGTATCTTGAGGAATCTTGTCTATGTGTTAAGCGTGAAGGGTCTGGGACGGTTATTTAGTCCCTCGTGCAGTTTATGGTCACAATGGGTCTGGCCTTAGAAACAAAGTCAGGGTGTGCTCCTTTCTGAAGTTTTTGTCTAGAGTTTACATCGTTACACAATTTAGATAGACTCTGCCACTACATCCTTCTGCTCCTGGTGTTTTTCTTGTTAAGTTTCAGCTACGAATCCATTTTGTTCACAGGTTTATAGCTACTTAACAGTGTTTCTTCCTTAGCGCACTTTGGTAGCACGCCTTTAAGACATTGTCTGTTGTATTTGAGTGGTTGTGTTACTGACCCATATAGTTATATCTTCCTTTTCGTGGCCCCTCCTTCTCTGCCTCACCCCTTTCTTTTTCCTATGGCTTAGGAGCTTTTTCCTCTAGCTGGTCCCTTAAAGCACAGTGTTTGTCTACTGATATCTGCTTGCCTTTTCAGTTTTACATACTCTTCCCTTCCTTAAGACCTCCCTCCTTTGGTTTGCTTGCTTTGAGTTTTATTCAGTTACATTTTAAGGTTTCTCGAAGGAGGAGTTTAGGTAGCTATTATGAGCAATTTTTCGCCGGATATAGATACTAATGGAGAGATTTCCCCTGTTGACTTTTTTTTAAAAAAAATCTTAATGTGATGTTTTTACTTTAAACAAAAATAGCTTCTAACTTTCTCATCACTGTCCTCTACTAATAACGTGTATCAGCTTGCAGCTTAATTTCCAAGGACATAAAAGCTTGCAATGTTTTTGCTACAGATTCCTGGATTAATTTTCTTAGTATTATAAGATATCTGAGCTCAGATATCTGAGTGCTAACCAAGTACTTGATAAAATCAGGTTGAGAAAGGAGCTCTTTATATGTGTCACTCTTTAAAGGGAAACCATCCACCATAGTGGAGAAAGGATGACAGTCATACCATCTCAGTATGTGGTGGTGTGAACATTAGGGGCTGGTCACACTGCAGTGGTATACATAAAGGAGAAAACCCGAGGCACATGGAGAGTGAAGTTAGATCTCTAGAGGTCCACAGGGTTACAAATTCAGGACTATATTAGGATACAAGAATCTGGAGGAGTCCTTGAATATCCAAACCATCACATTCTTCCCCTAGCCCCCAAAGACTCATGACTATCTCTTACTGAAACAGACATTCAGGCAAGCTACAGAAGTTCTATATTTCCAGTAATGACAACACCGTTACAAATCTGAAGTTTCCTCTGAGTCTAAAGGCGGTCTCTTAACCATAAATGCTACTACAAAGAAATTTTGCAGTGCAAAGGAAACATTACCATTCTAACTCATTCTAAAGGAGAGGAAGAATAGTATAACCCTATGCTCCTCTCCAAAAAAGTATTGAGCTGAAAGCAAGACTGACGTCAACAGTTCTATGTCACATAGCCCTCATCTTCAGCTACCCGTTCATATTACTATTTCTATAGCACAATACCACAGACTAGCTAGTTTGTAATCAGCACAAATTAATCTCTTGCTGCCATTGAGGCTATAAGTCCAAGATGAAGACCCCTCCCCCCCCTTTTTTTTTGGTGAGGCTGCAAAAGGTCTAAAGGCAGCCATAGCTTTGTCCTCCCATGATGGAAAGTAGAATGAGGACTTGCTTTCAACTAGGCTCTTTGAAAGTCATCTATTCCAAATAAGGAAAAAGGAGGATTTATTGCCCAGTCACTGTTAACACATCCCTCTACCCCCAATGCCACATCCATTTCTCATTATTGGATGTTCTCTTCTTGTTTATTCTCTCCATTGTGTTTCTCTTCAGGTAACCTTAGGATGTGTTTTCAAGCATATTGATCTCATTTTCAACAGGATTTTATCTACTGGAGGGATGACTCTTCTCTGTTTTTTTTCTTTTTGTTTCTTGCACTTTTATCTGACTCTTACTGTTTTCAATTTCTTTTCTGAAATTCATATGTTTATGAATTTTACATATTTCCTGTCTGGGACCTTTAAAACCTATGTTACAGTGTTTTTAAACTAAATTTTGGTTCAAATTTGTGATCATCTTTGGTTTTGTTCATGACTTTACTCTTTTTTTTTTTTTTTTTTTTTTTTTTTTTTGTTCTTTTTTTCGGAGCTGGGGACCGAACCCAGGGCCTCGTGCTTCCTAGGTAAGCGCTCTACCACTGAGCTAAATCCCCAGCTCCATGACTTTACTCTTGTAACCTAGCTTTTGTTCTTGTGTCATCCTCATTATTCAGTCTTCTCTGATCAGTTCACCAAAGAGGAGAAAGAAGATTTCCCTGTTCTTGCCACTACCACAGTGGTAGACTCATGGTACTTGCTATTCAGTTCTTGCTCTCTTAATCAGAAGAGGTCTTCCTCTAGTTCATTAGAGTCATGAAAACAGATGACTGAGATGGTACAAATCTCATTTTCATCTGCAGTTCCCAGGATTGGACCAGCTTTGTGTTACTGTAACAAAATGCCTGAGAAAATCTACTTAAAAAGAGAAGAAGGTTACATTGGTTGCTGTTTTTAGTTTGCTGGCAGTTGATTCTATTACTTTTCTCTGTGGTTAGTCAACTCATGCTGGCAGACATACACAGTTGAGGAAGACTGTTCACCCCATGGCTAGGTGGGCCTATTCCAAGAACATAAAACTCTACTCTATGCTTCACCTCTTAAAACTTTTACTATTTCCCAGTAAAACTTTTGGGAGATACTCTCCAAACAATAAAATTGGGGTGCTTGTATTCCTATAGTGGTTCACTCTTTGACTTTGATAAAACTTATAATTGAATTTTTCTTATCAACATACATGGCAATCCTGGCCTCTCTGTACTTAATAAGAAAATCATACACACACTGATTTATTCCTTTAAAACATCTGTCTTCCTGGGCATTAAGTTAGTGATATAACTTCCTCTAATCCCCTATATTCAGTAAAAATCAAGACTCATAGAATATGTAGCTTGTTTTGATTGCCAAGGTAGAAGCAACATTCCTCCATATTTTCATATCCCAGATGCCTTGTAGAAGTCAGCATAAACTTTTGACTAAATACTTTTAAAAATATTTTAGATTTATTTACACAGATGAGTATTTTGCCTGCATGGATGCATATGTAGTACATGTGGGCCTGGTGCCTTTGGAGGTCAGAAGAAAGCAACAGAGTCATAGGAATGGTTGGCTCTATTACTTATGGATGGTTGTAAGCTATCATATGGGTGTTGGCAGCCAAACCTGTGTCCTCTGAAAGAGCAGCCTGTGCTCTTAACTGCTGAATCATCTCACTAATTCCAGAATAAACCTCTTTTGTCCTTTAAAGCTTTTTAACTTGTATTAATATCAAAATGGATATTTTGATCTTAACCATGTTGATATTTATTTTGATGAATAGATCTTGGCTTATGAAGTTCTGACCTCGGCCATAAAATGACTAACCGAGACAACTGTGCATCCTAGAGAAGGTGCTGCACATGAAAAGCCACACCCTTGGGCAGCCTTCATAGCCACTGCCCCTTATTCATTGCCAGATTATGTGCATAGTGAATCACAGGCACATTTCTAAATATATCAGCAGCCTGGCAAAGGGCTTGGGGGTTGAATCCATCAATTACGGTCATGGGAAAGGTCAGGATAGCACAGGCTTTCATCGTCATTCCGTCACCCTCCCCACTTGACCACGGGTGTGTTGAAATACTGTGATTGTTCACTTTGAAACATTGTCCATTGCTGAGGACTTCTTACTGGAAATTCGAGAAATCTCTGCAAGAGGCTGTGTCACTTAAAGGCCCACTTCCTCTTTCAAAAGCTTTTTGTCTAATGAAAGTATCTTAGAACTTCTTCTGCGAGATACACCAACCTCATTCCTTCCAAACCATCGATTACAGTCCACAGTTTCAACTGAAGAAAAGATTCACTGTAAAGCAGGATGCTGGACCCATTCTCTGAATTCCCCTCCCAGTCTCCCCTGACCCTAGCAAAGGCAGCTTAGTTCTCAAGCTGCCTCTAACCGTTCTCTCCAACTTGGTGGGTACTTCTGAAAGCGGAACTCCAGCAGCACTGAACAATATGGGGAGTCTTCTAAGACTTTAATGTGGTCATAAAATTGGGTGGAATCTTACAGAAATCTCCAAAAGTTAGTCCTGAACAAAAGAAAATTGTTCTGAACATCATTACTTTAAACAGTGGTCCATTATTATTTTTTATTTTTACCCAAAGCAATAACCCTGATCAGTATCCCTCAGCCTATATACATAAAATCAGATAACAAAATTCTTCAAACTGAAAATCATTTCAAATTAAATTAACAAAATTCTTCAAACTAAAAGCATTTCAAATTAAATTAAACACCCGAAGACCTTCTAAAATCAGCATTCAACTTAACATCTCCTAGTTTGATTATCCTGTTGATAAGCTGTAATTTAAAGCAATTCACGCTGTCATACCCAGAGCATCAATAACAAGTTAGTTTCAGAGACCTGTTGCTGTGCTCTGCTCCCAACATCAGTGTTTCCCTGGAGATTAAAGGCATGTACGTTCCCATATTAGTTAGATATATAAGGAATTCTACAGAGAGAGCTTTTTCTTTGTTTTTATGTGAATTATCTCTCCCCTTCTCCTAATCATTGTTATGTTTTAAAACTATTTCATTACTTAATTATCTATGTTTCATGTGTTCATGGCAATGAACAGTAAAATTTATAAATTACTAATTCTGGGATCATCTGCAACTCTGTGCAGGTCTGGAAAGACACAGCATATATCTCTTGACACAAAAGTAGTCCATACTTATTTTGAAAGAATAGTGCTACTAATTGAGACTAAACCACTTAGATATAGTTTTATTTGTACCACAACTAAACTAAAAATAGTTGCCTAGCAACATCTGACATTTAAAAGATTCTAGTACAAAAGTAAACCACTTGAAAGGCCAGTAGCCCAAACCTCATCCTGATAAGGATCACAATGCACAGAGCTGTGTGTACCATGAAGTAGGGAGAAAAGAGATTAAACACACAAAGAAGGCCTGTAGAAATATAATCTGACATATCCTCAGCACCTGGATTTATTGTGGATGATAAGCAGCTCAGCTAGTTTGAATTAGACTGGTAGTTTAATTCAGAGAAGTAGATAGTGCTTCAATTAAAGGTAGGCAGACAGCCTAAATTTCCACTTTCCCACACTTTCTACTTTATAAATTTTTTGTCAATGAAAGATGTGTGGTTGGGATGTAGATTTAGTATGTAGTACATTTCCATGCAATGAGCACTGCTGGACAGAGCTGGTCATGCTGCTTTCACGTGACAGGGTGGATGGCTGTAAGGAGGCAAACAGAGAGTGGATACCTGCAGCTGGGTTTGGAGACCGCCCAACAAACAGCCTTTATGATCTGGTTCCTTCCTTGGTTCATTCTGAACAAGCCATATAAGAAAATGGAAGAACAAAGAATTGTGTATGTATGCATGTATGTGTGTGTGTGCGTGTGTGTGTGTACAAATGTCTATGCTATGTATGTGCCTACATGTACACGTGTGGAGGACAGAGGTTGGCATGAAAGTGTCTTACTCAATTGTTCTCTACCTTATTGTATCAGGTGGGGTCTCTTCGAATAGCCTGGAGTTCTTCACAGACTGGCTAGACTGGCTGGCTAGCAAGTCACACCACCCTCTGACTTCCTCTCCCTAGGCTGGGATGCTAAGTGTCTCAGCACATCCAGGTGTTTCACCCGGGTGCTGGAGACCTGATCTCAGTTCCTCATGACTGTACAAGTTCTTTACCACCAAGCTGTCTCCAGGCCCAAGACAAATTTTAAGATAAAATGTCCAGTAGGGTTGTTACTGATAGATTAACTGGAAAGGATGTTTTTAAGTATGTGGGAAGCATGGCCCATTTCTGAGGGTATGCAGAAATATTTATCTGGTGGAACATGTGGTTTTTTGAAAATTTCACACTGAGTGACTTGAAAACACAATAATTTTTATTATATATTTTCCAGTAATTTTCTTTGTTCCCTTTCTCCTTTCCTCCCTCCTGTTTCCTCTTCCTTCATTTTTCCTCACTCTCACTCCTTCCTTCTCCCATCTTATTTATTTATTTATTTATTTATTTATTTATTTATTTATTTATATTCATTCATTCATTCATTTTATATCCAGATAGCAGACCACTGCCCTCCTCCTGGTCCCCCCTCACAGCTCCTCCCCCCAACCCCACCCCTATCACCTTCCCTGTCTTTTTTCTTTTCCTCCCTCCCTCCTCCCTGTCTCTCTTTTCCTCCCCCCTCTCTCCTTTTCTCCTGCTTTAGAAATGATTTAATGAGGTGATGCATCTTTCCCTCATGGCTAACAGCTCGGAGCATGGGGACAGTGGAAGGGAAGACACTAATGACATATTTGGGGCTTGCTGAACTTGCGAGCATGTTTGGCTTTCAGTGTGTACCCAACCATTTTGAAATAGTCCAATGGTATTTTTGGCTTGGTTACTTTTTCAGAGTCTGACTGCTTGTGGGTTTTTGTTTTTTGTTTTTTTTGTTTTGTTTTTTTTTTGCCCTAAGCTTTTTGTTGTTTTGTTTGTTCCTATAGCTATGACCAGAGTTACTCACCGCCCAGTAGGTATCTTCCCCCATATTTGAAAAGAACCACACGACTCCAAACCAATTAAGGAACCGAAAACCCAGTGAAGCACAGTTGCTCCCAGGCCTGGCTCTGGTTACCTCTCATGACCTCGCTCTGACTTGCTCAAAGTGGACAAAGGATACCCAAGTTCGCCTGCCTTTTTCTCTTCCTACAACATGGAACTTCCAAGTAAGTGTCGTGTAGCAGAGTGTCCCATAGTTAGGAAAAAAGCCTCATTGTCCAGTGCTAGAAAGAAAAAATTAAAAAGACATTGACTATAGTACAGAAATGCTTAATGCTTAATTTTGTCTCTCCTGGTACATGGTCGGGGGCAACCTTTGTGTTCATCTCTATATTTAATGCTTGATCACATGGCCAGCTAGCATCATTATGAAATAAACCATTGCCCTTACTGATCCTTCTTAGCTTTAGTCTTTATTCCTTTATGTCTGTAACTATCTAAACAGTCCCATCATCCATAATTCCTAAGGAAACAGAAGCAGTGATTGAAAGTCTCCCCCGCCCCCCCCCAAAAAAAAAAGCTCAGAGCCTGATGGTTTTAGTGTAGAATTCTATCAGAACTTCGTAGACAACCTAATACCAATACTCTCAAACTATTTCACAAAATAGAAACAGAAGGAATACTACCTACTTATTTTTGTGAAGTAAAGTTACTCTGATACCTAAAACACTCAAACACACAACAAAGAAAGAGAACATCAAGCCAATTTCACTTATGAATTCAATGCAAAAGTACTTGATAAAATTCTTGGAAACTGTATCTAAGAATACATCAGAATGATCATTCACCACAGTCAAGTAGGCTTCATCCTAGGGATGTAGGGATGGTTCAATATACAGAAATCCATCAATGTAATCCACTATAGAGACAAACTCAGTTAAAAACTCGCATGATCATCACATTAGATACTGAAAAAGCATTTGAAAAACTACAACAACCCTTTATGTTAAAAGTATTGGAGAGATCAAGAATTCAAGGCCCATACCTAAAAATAATAAAAACAATAAATGGCAAACCAACAGCCAATATAAAATTAAATGAGGAGATAATTGAAGCAATCCCACTAAAATCATGGACAAGACAAGGCTGCCCAATCTCCCCATATCTATTCAATATAGTACTGAAAGTTCTAGTTAGAAAAATAAGACAACAAAAAGTGATCAAGGGGATACAAATTGGAAAGGAAGGAGTAAAGCTATCACTATTTGTGGATGATATGATAGTACACATAAGTGACCGCAAAAATTTTGCCAGAGAACTCCTACAGCTAACAAAGCATTTCAGCAAAGTGGCTGAATATAAAACTAACTTAAAAAAATCAGTGTCTTTCCTCTATACAAAGGATAAATGGGTTGAGAAAAATTATGGAAACAACACCCTTGACAATAGTCACAAATAATATAAAAATATCTTGATGTAACTCTAACCAAGCAAGTAAAAGGTCTGTATGAAAAGAACTTCAAGTCCCTGAAAAAAAATTAAAGAGAACCTTAGAAGATGGAAAGATCTCCCATGCTCATGGATTGGCAGGATTAACAAAGTAAAAATGGCCATCTTACCAAAAGGAATCTATAGATTCAATGCAATCCTCATCAAAATTTTAACTCAATTATTCACAAAGATAGAAAGAACAATTCTCAACTTCATACAGAATAAAAAATACTCCAGAATAGCAAAAACAATTCTCAACAATAAAAGAACTCCTGGGGGAATTGTCATCCCTGACCTCAAGCTGTAAGCAATAGTGATAAAAATTACATAATATTGGTACAGAGACAGACAGGTCAATCAATGGAATAGAATTGTAGATCCATACATCTATAGACACTTGATCTTTGACAAAGAAGCCAAAACCATACAGTGGAAAAAAGAAAGTATCTTCAACAAGTAGTGCTGGTCTAACTGGTGGTCTGCATGCAGAAGAATGCAAATTCATCCATATTTATCTCCTTTTACAAAGCTCAAGTCCAAGTGGATCAAGAACCTCCACATAAAACCAGATACACTGAATCTAATAGAAGAGAAAGAGGGAAATAGCCTGGAACACATTGGCACAGGAGAACTTTTCTTTGTGAGAACACCAGTGGCTCGGCTCTATGATCAACAACTGACCAATAGGACCTTATCAAACAGAAAAGCTTCCAAGGCAAAGGACATTGTCAATTGGACAGAATGGCAGCCTACAGATTAGGAAAAGATCTTTACTAACCCTATACCTGAGAGTTACTATTCAAAATATTTAACGAATTCAAGAAGTTAGACTCCAAGAAACCGAATAACCCAATTAAATAATGGGTACAGAGCTGAACAGAGAATTTTCAATAGAGTAAAAGAGAGAATTCTCAACAGAGGAATCTCGAATGGCCAAGAAGCACCTCAAGAAATGTTCAACATCCTTAGTCATCAGGAAAATGCAAACCAAAGTGATCCTGGGATTCTACCTTATACCAATCAGATTGGTTAAGACAAAAAAAAAAACCTCAGGATACAGCAGATGCTGGTGAGGATGTGGAGAAAGAGGAACACTCCTCCATTGTTGGTGGGATTGCAAGCTGGTATAACCACTCTGGAAATCAATCTGGTTGTTCCTTAGAAAATTGGAAATAGTTTTATTTGAAGACTTAGCTGTACCAGTATTGGGCATACACCCTAAAGATGCTCTACCATATCACAAGTACACTCATGTCACTATGTTCATAGCATTCTTATTTATAATAGTCAGAAACTGGAAACAAGCCAGACGTCCTTCAACAGAGGAATAAATACAGAAAGTGTGGTACATCTACACAGTGCAGTATACTACTCATCTGTTAGAAGAAGACATCATGAATCTTGTAGGCAAATGTATGGAACTAGAAAATATCATCCTGAGTGAAGTAACCCAGACCCAAAAGTATATACATATATGTACTCACTGATAAGTGGATATTAACCAAAAAATTTGGAATATCTATGATACAACTTACAAGAAGGAAGGCCAAAGTGGATGCTTCAATACCACTTAGAATGAGGAACAAAATCATGGGAGGCAGGGGGAGGAAGGAACCTTGGTGGGAGAGGGGAGGAGTAGGGATAAAAGGGGGCAGGACCAGGTACGGGGAAAGACAGGAAAGAAGTTCAGAAGGCCAGGAGAATTTATAGAAATATGCAGCATTGTGGAGAGGGGTACAGGCAGGGACCACTAGAAAGTCCCAAACACTAGGGGTGTGAGAATCACAGGACCCAATGTGGATGACATTAACGGAAATGCCCAATCCAGTAGTTAGACATGGCCCTCAGTTGAAGGATGGGGTCACCCACCCATTTCAAAATTTTTGACCCAGAATTGTTCCTGTCTAAAGGAAACACAGGGACAAAAAAATAGGCAGAAATGGAAGGAAAGGCCATCCAGAGAATGCCCCAAGATGGCATCCATCCCCTGCACAGACACTGAACCCTTACACTATTGTTGATACCAAGATGTGTTTGCAGACAGAAGCTTGGCATGGGTGTCCACTGAAAGGCTGTACCAGCACCTGACTGAGACAGATGCAGATACTTATAGCCAACCATTGGAATGAACCTGGAGACACCTATGGAAAAGTTAAGAGGACTAAAGGAGCTAAAGGGGATGGCAGCCCCATTGGAAGTACAATAGTGTCAACCAACCCATACCCCTCAGACCTCCCGGGAACTAAGGTACCAACCAAAGAGCATGCACTGGCTGGTCTGTGGTCCACTCCTGCATATGTAGCAGAAGACTGCATTATTTGGTCTCAGTGGGAAGGGGTGTGCTTGAAACATTGTTGGAGATTCTTATTTAGAATCCCTGGATACAATGGTTTATTCTAGTGATCAAGTTGAAGGACTATTTACAGTGATGTGAGTTCCAAGTCAGCATGTGAGTCAGGCTGGATAACCGGAGGCCTGGCTGGCAGTGCCGTCTTGTCCATTGTTTCAAGTGTCATCCCTCCATCTGGTCTATAACCTATGACATGAGCTTGGAAATGGCCCAGAAAAGGTGATCTCTCTGCGTGATCCAAGCTTCTCCTGCCAGTCAGGATTAGCACCTTATATCTATGGTTTGTTTCTTCAGATGTATTTATTAATGAAAGACTTTTCTGGAAATAATGTGAATGTGAGCTTGTGCACCCTACCCCCACCCTCGCTCCCAGACATGCACATGTACATGCATGTACAGTGACATAGCAGCAGAACCAGAAGATGGAACGGTATCCTCACACCCAAGTCCTTCACTTCTCATTATTCTGAACTTCCTTTCCCCATGCTTTGCAAATCAACACCCTGCTGAGTAGATTGGCCAAGTTGGTTTTCTGTTTATTTGGTTTGAATTGACTAGGGCGGGGGCATTTCTACTTGGAAACTTCCATTTTCTAACAGTAACGAGCCTCTAGGCTGATGGTGTGACTTCGGGAAGAGGATCTGTCTCACGAGGAGAACATTCTCTGTGTCTGCACCGGTCCTGATTCCTGCATCGCAGGACTGTTGGTTAAACTGCAGTCCCTGGCAGATGAGTCTGAGTTGGCTCAGGCCCACTTGATCTGTGAAACTGAAGTCCTTGGTGGGTGCTGTGCAGGGCACTACTCACTGCGATTCTAATAATAAAAGTGAGAAGACAAAAAAGTCCAAAAAGAATTTTATTAGGATTTTCATTAGCATTTTTTAATTAGTATATTTCCAGTCCTCTTTAATAAAAAGTGTAAAGAATGTGGTGGAGGGAAGGGGAGAGGAGGGAAGAGAAGGAGAGAGAAGGGGAGGAAAGGGAGGGGGAAGCAACTATGCTTTTCTTATTGCATTGCAACTTCTGGTTTCACCTTCACACTCACTGTGGAGAGTTTTCTGTGACAATATTTGGTAAGAGTGATTCTCAACCATGTCGACATTTAGGAATATGAAAATGCTTTTTGCCTCTAGCATCTACTTTGTAGAAACTAGAGGGACTACTGAACATTCTGTGGTGGCCAGGGTGTCTCCTTAACAGAGAGCCCTACTGTTGACTTGCAGACTCTTTTGTACTGTTAGGCTAAATAACCACTGGTCTCTCATTGGGAGTTTACATTGTTCCCTGCTGTAAACAACCCATTGAATATATTTGGTACAAATTTTCATACAGTCTTTTACTTAGGCTGACCTAGAGGAGGCAAAAACAAAACAAAACAAAACAAAACAAAACAGCGTTTACTCTTTAAAAATGCTTTGTGAAAGGAAATGTGCTCGTGTAAACTTTAATTAACGTTCTCAAGCTGTTTTTCTAGAAGGTGTTTTAATATAAGTATGGGGATAAAAGCCCTGTCTTTGTGATTTCTAAAGGCCTCTTGCTCACAATGCCCAGTTTATTTGAAATTATATTTTAGCTTTAGCTAAGTTCACGTGAGAAGAGAGGAATAGAAGACATAAGCAGTACCCACAGGATCCTAACTCCGTTCCTACCACTCAGAGAGCTTGAGAGACAGAAGTTATTAACTGAGGACTGTGATACCTGATGCCTTTAATTCTAGCTTAAAGGATGGAGCCTCAAGACTTGGCCGTGTCCAATAAGCAGAATTTACATATGTTTACCAATCCCAAATTTACACTGTCAGATAGAAAGAAAGTGGCATCATAAAGAGCCCAGGGTAGAACCCGCTACAGAGCAAGTCTCACAGTGTCACTAACTTTCTTTAGATCTATTATAACCAAGTTGTTGAAATTCTAGTGTCAAGTTCCTGGCCTTAGATAAGATTGATGAAGCTAAGAAGTGAATGCTGACAGGAACTGGATATAGATGTCTCCTGAGAGACACAGCCAGAGCATGTCAAATACAGAGGCGAATGCTAGCAGCAAACCACTGAACTGAGAACGGGACCCCCATTAGAGGAATTAGAGGAAGGATTGAAGGAACTGAAGGGACTTGTAACCCCATAAGAACAACAATGCCAAACAACCAGAGCTTGCAGGGACTAAACCACTACCCAAAGAATATACATGGACTGACCCTGGACTCCAACTGCATATGTAGCAGAGGATGGTCTTGTTGGGCACCAATGGAAGGAGAAGCTCTAGGTCCTGCCAAGGTTGGACCCCCAGTGTAGGGGAATGTCAGGGAGGGCAGGAAAGGGAGGTAGATGGGGAGGGTAACACCCTTATAGATGGGGAGGGGGATGGAGTAGGGGGCTTATGTCTGGGAAACCAGGAAAGGGAATAACATTTGAAATGTAAATAAAAAGGTCCAATAAAAAATGAAAAATAAATTCTAGTGTCAAGTCCCTGGCCCACATCTGTTGTTTTATCTAGAGAGCATCTCGGCTCTTGGTCACAAGCTTGGACTGTGAACTTCTAGCCAGGTTACTAAAGTCAGGATGTGTTGCTGGACTTAAAATTTGTTGATCAAAAAGTATTTTGCTGTTTGAGAAAGTCATGTGTGATTGTTTTTCTTTAAAAATGAACATAGCTATATATTTTTTACACTTAATGTTATGCTTTTGTTGCTCAAAAAAATCATTTATTTGTTTCACCTCTCTATATGACTTTGCCTCATGTGAGGGCTCGGTGCTCCCAGAGGGCAGACATGGGTGGCGGATTCCCTGAAACTACAGCTATAAATAGTGAACTACCACGTGAATTCCAGTCTTCTGCAAAAGCAGGAAGTGCTTTTAACCCCGAGCTGTCTCTTCAGCCTATTTATTATTATTATTATTATTATTATTATTATTATTATTATTATTATTATTCTGACAGATTTGGAAGAACAAATCTTAAATTCCAGTTTCTCATGAGGCCAAGGCAGGAAGACTGATGTTCAGGGCTAAGGAGGGTAAAGGCATAAGCTGCCAGGCTTGAAGACTCAGTTCCTCAAACACACACAGTGTGAGGGAAGAGCTAACTCCAGACAGCTGTCCTCTGACCTCTACATGTGGTAGCATGCATGAGATCAAGAAATGTTGAACTGTTTTTAAAGTCCAAGGTCAGCCTGAGGAGCTTATAGAGCCCTTACAGAGTACAAAGCATCATGAGAGCTGAGGATGTAGCTTAGTGGAAGAGTGCTTGCCCTGTCAGCGGGAAGCCCAGGGTTCACTGTGCAACGCTGCAGCTGATTAATTCACTATTGGAAGTGTAGTTCAATCCTCTTCTTACTGTGGTTCATTTTTTTCTATCAGGAATCAAGGGTAGATTTATAATATTAGAGGGAAATTCATTTTTGTGTCGTTCTATACATGTAACACTCATAGTCTCCCTTCTTTACTGCATATATGGTATGCATGTGTATAAATATTCATCTTAACATATGCACGGGTACTCGTGTGTGGGGTACATATGTGCATGTGTGCATATCAGTGAGGAAGCTGAAAGTTGCCATCAGGAATCTTCAATTGTTCCCCACTTTAACTGAGACACAGTCTCTCAGTTGCTTTCAGACATCATGAGTGAAAGTCAGTCTGGTTCACCAGCTTTCTCCACAGTTTCCTTTGCTGCTCACTGAGTGCTGTAATTACACACAGGCAGCCATTACTGCCTGGCATGTCTGTGGGTTCTGGGGGTCTTCTGGTCCTCGTGCTTACCTGGCAAAGGCTCTAACCACTGATCCACCTCTTTAGCTCCCCACTTTCACGTACATGAAATACCTCCCCAGTTGACTGGTGGAGGAACACACCAGGCTTTCATCTCCCTATCTAGCTCCCACCACTGTGCCTTGTGTGTCATGGGTGTTCAGCATGTTGTATTGTGCCAAACAAGACGTGATCCATTCCCTTCAATCTGTGATTTCTTTTTCTTTTTAATTTGGATTTTTTTTTAATTTTTACACATGACAAGATTTTACACCAGTAGTCAGTTACATAGTACAAATTTACATTTAGGAGCCATGTTTAAAAAAATCTCAACTAAAAAAATCCCACTTCTTCCTGTGACCCATAATCCCAATATTTTATAGTGCAGGGGAGAATGAGGTTTGGGGGAGCATCCAAAACAAGTCTCTCTAAAGAAATAACTTTTTTTTTTGGTTCTTTTTTTCCGGAGCTGGGGACCGAACCCAGGGCCTTGCGCTTCCTAGGTAAGCACTCTACCACTGAGCTAAATCCCCAGCCCCAAGAAATAACTTTAAAATTTCACATTCCCTCTCCCTCAGGATTCATAGTGAGAGTACAATTCACAATTCATCCTTCTCTGTAGATTCCTCCTCCTTTTCCTCCTCCTCCTCTTCCTCCTCCTCCTCTTCCACTCCCCTTTCTCCCCTCTCCCCTCTTTTCCACCGTCTTCCCTCTCCCTCTCCTTCTCCTCCTTCTCCTTCTTCTTCTTCTTTTTCTTCTTCTGTGACTGCGTCTGTCTCTTCTTCTTCATCATGCTGTCAGTCTTCTGTGGTGTCTTCTGCATTGTCTTCAGGTGCTTCTTCTGGTTCTTCCTCTACCTGAGCTTCAGGGTCGATGTTTATTTTTGGTTGTGAGCCTAGCCTTTAACGGCTGAGCCATCTCTCCAGCCCCAGGGTCGATGTTTAAACGAGGTGAGACATTCTTTCTATTCTATCTCCATATGCCTTGGTGTCTGGTAGAAGATATCCTGACCAAAGTGTTAATGTTTCAAACAAAACTACAGTATTCTTATCAAACTTCACTCCTTCTTTGGCAACATTCTGGAATCGCTTCCCAGCAGACTTGGGAAGAGCCTGAATGCAGTTTTCATCCAGACTCTGTGAGGTAAATAACTTCATAGCCCTTCTTCAGAAGCCTCTCAACAAACAGAAGATTCAGTCTCTTTTCTGCTTGACCCATCCATAAAGTAGATTTTGTCCTGTTTTACCTTCATTCTTTCCACATACTGGTCTAAACTAGTAATGTCAGTTGAATGGTGATCTGTGATTTCTTTTTCTACAAGTGATCTTCAGTCACACCAAGTTTGATATTGGTGCCAAATTCTTTCCTGGTAGTGTTGTTTTACTTCTCATCAACGATCTTCTTGATCATGTTCAGAGTTTTGCAGACCAGTTTCTTTCTAGTCACCTTGAGCAATTTATGTTGCCGAAGAGTCTCATGAGAAACCTTGAGGGCAGAGCATCTGAATCCACAACACCTTTGACAAAATTCAGGTACTTGGGCATCATCTCATGAAAGTCATCTGTGATTAACACTTGGCGCATGTACAGATCAATATAATCACTCTTCATAGATCCATATTCATCAAACAGACCTCGAGGCACAGATGTGGGTACAAATAAAATTGACTTGAAGGTGACTTCCCCTTCTGCAGTAAAGTGGATATAAGAAATGGGTCATCACTTTCCTTTGAAGGTGATTTGTAGAAAGCTTTGTATTTGTCTTCTTCTACTTCTTTGGATGGTCTCCGCCATATTGTTTTGATATTCATAAATTCCCAATCCCACATAGTTTTTTCAACTTTCTTAGTTTTTGGTTTCTTTTCTTCCTCCTCCTCTACTGCAGCTTCATCATCAGGTTTTTCTTTCTCTTCTTTTGCTTCTTCATCTTCTTCCAAGATCTCCTCAACAGCCTTAGTTGCTACTCCACACACAGATGGGAACGGTGATGAACTGTGAATACTTTCTGACGAGATTTTTAATTGTATCCAATCAAGGTAATCAGATGCTTCTTCTTCTAAGACAAGAGTAATTGTTGTTCTGTGACCTAGTGTGTTTCCTCTTGGATCAGCAATTACAGAGAATTCATTGGAGTCTGATTCCCAGATGTATCATTATTGTGTTTTGATGTGACAATGATCTTATCTGCTACAAGGAAGACAGAATAAAAACTGACACCAAACTGGCTGGTCAGTTCAGAAGTTGGATGACCTCTTCTTGTGTTTCTGTCATTTTGTTTAAAAACTTGCTCATTCCAGATTTGGCTATGGTGCCAAGGTTTTCAACCAACTCGTCTCTAGTCATTCCTACACCCGTGTCTGTGACATGTAGCAAGTTTTTCTGTTTATCACACACACTTAATCTTGACTGTCAACTCCTCCATTCCAGCAAGTGCATTTTCATCAACTAGTGAGCTGTGCCTTATCTTGTCTAAAGCATCAGAAGCATTTGAAATCAGTGATGTCTAATTCCCTAGAGAGTTAAGTAAAAATGAAGAATGAATAGAATACTCTATTGGATTATTTTTCTTCAGTACATTAAATCTATCTTCCTCATTCTTGTTCCCTTTCTTCTCTTTTATTCAGGAATTTTATATTTCTGGGGCTAGAGAGACTAGGGTATGTAGGCAAAGAGAAGAAAAGATCAGAATAACCAAATCATTTAACTATTCTAAAATTTACCAGGCGTGCTTATATGTGATTTCTTTAATAGACTCCTAAGTACTAGATATAGAACTTCATTGTTTAATGAAGCCTTTTCATAAGGAACCAGTACTGAACACACACACACACACACACACACACACACACACACACACACACACACACACACATACACAGAGAGAGAGAGAGAGAGAGAGAGAGAGAGGAGAGAGAGAGAGAGGGAGAGAGGGGGAGAGAGAGAGAGAGAGAGAGAGAGAGAGAGAGAGAGAGAGAGATTCCCCTCTCTGTTCTCTTGAGGAGGAAGTTGTTTCAGAGAACGAAGCCAGTCAGTTTTCACAGGGTACAAGCCGCCATGCCATCAGACCTGCAGCACTGCTAATCCTGCAATCAGTGAGGTTTACTTTGCACAGACAAAAGTCCAAGAGGTTAATGCAGTTAACAGCTTTTCCAGAACATGGCTGCTGGCTGCATCCCTGTGAAAGCGCAAGGATGAACACTGCGTGGTCCACATGCATTGGGTACATTCAAGTGACCTAGAGCCTGTATGGCACCTCACGGGCGCCAAGCCTTTGCTAGCTCCATGTGCATGTCAGACGTCTGCTTTGTTCTTACTCTTTTTTTAAAGACTACTAGTATTTCCATATTTTGCTACTAAGTACCACTTTTAACCATAATGTTAGTGTTTGTATTGCTCCTTGAATTAATTTTACTTTTTTTATTGTATCCATTTCAAGTGTTCATGAATTTTACCTTGTTCTCTTCACCAATCTTATAATATATTTTGAAAATACCAGTGCTTGGACATTGACTTGTGTTGCATCTCTGGCTAAGTCATTTCTGTTCTTATATTTATTGATTTATTCTTTAAAATTTCTTTGAATTAAAGTTTTAAATATTTTCGGCCTCCAGTATGATTTTTATCTCTATTTTAAATTTCCAAATCCATGGAAATTTCCTAATGATTTCTGCATATTTACTGATGTCAATGTGAACTGTATAATGCTCATTCTTTGAAGCATTTTGAAGTTTGATTTGCAGCAACTTTTATTTTTCACTTATGTATTAAAATCAATTAGTTACAATGGATTTCATCTATTAGATTAAAACACATAGTTATGTCATTTAAATCTTTTAATGCTTTACTTATATATTGAGGATTTTTTTTCTTGTTTTGGTTTTTTCAGGATAGGGTTTTTCTGTGTAGCTCTGGCTGCCTGTAACTCATTCTGTAGACCAGACCTGGCCTCAAACCCAGAGACTTCCCCTGCCTCTGTCCCCCAAGCACTGGGATTAAAGGCATATGCCACCACCATCTGGCTTGTTTGATGAGTTTATTATGCCAAATACTCTGAAGATCTACCATTATGGCAATGCATTTATTGATTGTTATTTTATAGTTATTAATTTATTGTTGATACATGTGAATTTTCTATACTAACTCAAACATCTTGAATTTACTTGATGATTCAAACCTTTGACTCATAGTGATTTTGATTTAGCTAACCTTTTTCTGTATATATGCATCTCCTGGTCTCTCTTTTGAAAATTAACCTACTGTTTCAAAGCTCCTAATTCAGTGATCTCAGCAAAGTCAGAGATATATATCCACTACCACATTTGAGTTTTTGAACATTTCTGTCACTTTGAAAAGTTGACTCATGCCCATTCATAGCTCTTTGCTCCAGGGTCCAACCCTAGGCAAGCACTGGACCACTGAGCAGTGCTGTTGTTTTATAAATTTGCCTTTAATGTTTACCATGTGATATCATATATATACATATTTATGTGTGTGTATATGTATATGTCGTATGACAGAAAATATGAAAACATGAAAAGTTGCCATTTGTGTCTGGTTTATTTCACTAAATAGTGATTTCCAGTTCAGTCTGTTTTCCTACACACATGACTTCATTTGTTCTATGTCTCAATGTATTTCCAAGAGCACATGTACCACATATTTTTTACGTGATCATTTGTCAGTGGGCCTTGAGCCAGCATTCATTACCTAGATATTGTGCATGGTGTAGGAACAAATAGGATGTACAAGTCAGCTGAATTACACACAGTTTTATGCCTCTGGCTTTCTTCACTTGACCTAATTATTTTGTCATTATTATTGTTTAGTTTTACCTTGTTTGTTTTGTGCTGAAACCTGGAGATACACTTAGCTTAATTTTTTGGTGCTAATTATCCATTCTGTGACTTGCTTGCTTTTCATTGCTAAATATTATTCCATTTTGGGCCTTACTTAAGTTATTTTTTTAACCTTTCTTGGTTTTCTATCCATTACGTATGCAGTTCAGAATTCATTGCTTAATTTAGAACTCTCAGGCAATTCTCCCCAAATTTCATCTGTCTTGGCAAATGCCATCTTCTATAGGCTTCTCAGAATTTTGGTAGCACAGAAACAATATGTATTAGGCATTTTTATTTTAATCCCTTATTTTCTTTGATTTTTATATTATCTTTATTAAGCTATATTCTGGGCAATTCTCTTATTCCTTTTATTCTAATTAACTGCTTAAACTATAATGTGAGTTTTTACACACACACACACACACACACACACACACACATACACTCATATCCATTTTTTTTCTTTTAGAAGCTCCTTATTTCATTGTCATAACCACATGAACCACATGGTTGTTTTTCCCCATTGAGATGCTATTTCTATAAACTTGTAAGCCACGCTTCCTGTATTTTTGGTGTCAGATGACTGCAATATCTGCAGGCTTTGTAGATGAAATGTGCTGCTTTTTGATAATACCTGCTGGTGTCTTCATTTCCTTGTATGATATGGTTCCTGGCTTTGAAGTTATGGTTCTCGATTTCATAGATTCTGATTCCAAGTGTGTTTCTTCAGAGCACATTTCACTTATAATTCGCTGAGAGAGCGAGCCCAGCACCGTGCAGTGTGATGGTGCCACTACCACGCACACCTTCATGTCTCGTTACTTCTTCATGCATCTTTAGGTTGTGAGAGCAATTTCTTCTGTCCACTAGGAAGCTTAGTTCACCTTTCCACTTCTTAATATGTTTAGGCACCAGGGAGACTTTTAAATTAATCTTCAAGATTTTTAAAGGAATATAAGAGGGCCTGAGGCTTGAAGTATAATATGAAGCGCCTTAAGCTGACCACTTGGAATCTTAGAAGTTCTATGTGATAAGAAATAAACCAGGAAGGTTCTTGTCTATCTGTGTACAGGACGTGGTTAGTGACTCTCTGTCTTTCCTCTTCCTTCTCCATGTGTTATGTAAGGATGCCATTAGGAAGTCATCTTTTTGCAAGAGGTTTTAGTTGCTAGATATTATGCAACCCACAGACTAATTAAATCCTTATTGTCTTTGTCCTTTCTTTCCTTTCCAAAAGCATAAATTATCCATATATAGTATATGCACATTTTAAAGTCCTCATGAGTGGAAACATTTTAAGACTGAGTAGTTTCTTCTACCCATTTACTTTTGTGGCAACAGCCACATTTTATGCGTAGGTTGTAAATCATCTTTCACTGGGAAATGAAGCAAACGGACTTCACCAGGCCGAGCCAGAGCCACACTTCCCATTCTTTGCTTGTAAAAGCATCCCAGTGATTTTCTAATATATTCTGGGGTTTCTTTTGATGGAACTAGGAGGAAATTTCATTATCCTGTGGTTATCGACTACAGTTGACTACATTGCAAGTCAAGGCATTTGGTGTGCATTATTAAATCTGTGGCCTTAAAACAATCTCACAGAAACTGAACTACACACCAGAGAACATGCATGGGATGGAACTAGGCCCTCTGTACCTATGTAACAGATATGCAGCTCCATTAGTCTTCATGTGGAACCCCTAACAGCAGGAGCAGGGGGTTGTCTCTGACTCCATTAAGTGCCTCTGGATCCCTTTCACCTAACTGGGCTGCCTTTCTAGCCTCAGTAGGAGATCTTCCCAGACCTACTGCAACTTGATAGGCCAAGGGGGTTGATATCCATGGGAGGAGACAGGAAATGGGAGATAGGGGGAGGGAATGGGAGGAGAGAAGGGAGAAAAAGCTGGAGTTGGGATGTAGAGTGAATCAATTAATTATAAAAAAAAAAAAACCATGATGCGATTTTCCTCCTCTAAAATCTCTCTTCTAAATAAATTATTTTCATGAATATGGAGATCTTTAGTTTCCTGTGTGAAAAAAATAAAAGTGCCTAGTCCATTATAGGTGTTTATCACTTAGGTGGGAATACAATTCACAAACCAGTTTTCATTTGTGACTTCATGATATTTTTGCTATCTGATGCTATAATTAAGGAATCTTAAAATTCTGGTTTCAGGAAATTCATTTCATAGGTCAAACCTTAATATTTATAGTTGGATATAGTATGGTCATGAACTGCCTTATGTGGTGCAGCAAATAGTATTGATATTATATGTACTCTCGGCTTATATTGTTTTTTTTCTTTCATATAAACATGAGCTTGTGCCTGATATCTTAAGAGGGATAATTTAAAAATGATTTTAGATTTTGTTTAATTTTGCCTTTAACTCCAACATAAATGTTTCTTAGAACATGCCACATCTCTCTGTTTAATATGCTTCCTGATTTAAAAAAAAGATGAGACGCTCTCTCCTCCACCGTGGAGTTCTGGGAAGTGGACCTAGGTCACCAGGCCTGGCAGTGAGCATCTTTACCCACTGAGCCACCTTACCAGTCCCCTAAGGATTTACATTTTTTACCTATTTAGCCACGCAGCTGTCACTTTCTGGAAGTTGTGGTAAGGATAAGGTATTAATCACTAGTGATTTTGATTCCTCAGAGGTGAAAATGTCTTTATTACTGGCAGCCAACCCATCTTATATGGAGATACTCATCAGGACTGATGCCAGGCACGAGCTGTCAACACAGGTTCTCACAACCCCTAGTCTTCTGTCTGAATGCAGATGCTGGTTCTGGGATGCTTGGCGAATGCCAGTGGTTTGAATATGATGAGGGGATGAAGAAGAAATGTGTTTTTTTAGAAAGAGATGGGACTGAGTTTTAGTGTACTGAGTTTTAGCTCTTTACGATGGACTGAGCAGTATTTAGGGAGTGTGTTGTTTCCACCTTAGCAACTCCAGCTGTACCTTTCATAACAGCAAATTAATTTGTCATTTCTTTAAAATCTGCATTTTCATGGTAGAGTTTTAACTTTTTAAAAACATTATTGTCTCCTACTCCTTTTCCCATTTGCAGGAGTCTCTGTCTCCCATTTAAAAAATATTTTTTTCGATTTATTCATTCCTCTTTTTCTTTCAATGATTCATTTCCTAAGATGCCATGTTTTTCTTCCCCATGAGTTTCATGTTGTGCAGAATACATTAGCTGCTTAGAAAGTGGCACATGTGAAGGTCGTTGCTTTGATGGTTTTAGCTGTTTTTATTTTTCCCAAGGAAAGCTCTTTTTGAAGGCCCTTGGGATGAGCCTGCAGAAAAATGATGTGGGAGATTGAGAAGAGGAAATGGGGTGGGGACAGACAGATGTGCTTATTCATGGCATTAACCCTTGATTTTCCAGTCATGCTGGAGCCAAACTTTAATTAGTCTTGGCCACCCTACCCTATGGAAGAGAATGGTGGGCTGATTATCTGCTTAGAGAAATGGAAGAGAGGAAGAACCAGAAACACATTCAGAATTTCTGGCTACCTCATGCATCCTGCCCCTAAATACGAATGGCTGCCTGAATCCCAGTAGAAGGAAATGGACATGGTAAAGTTAGAAATGAACCTGCTGGCTGCTTCAGTGGTGTGGACAAACATTCTGTGTGGCAAGGAACAGGAAGTGGGTATTTGTGACACATCCTGGTACTTGATATCAGTAAGTGAATTCTTGAAATCACCTTCCAATAGCCATGTCCTCTTACCCCACAGCATATTTCACTCTATTTGAGATGGGAAACAAGTCAAGGAACCTGTCCTTAGACCCTCAATGTGATCTGGAGAGACTGCTGGGTTTATTGTTACCAGGCTCTTATGATTCGTTGTTCACTTAGTGATGGGTAGAACTCTTATTTTGTAGGCAGTTGATGTGACCGGCCATTATAAAACTAAGCATCTATAACCCATTCTGGTCAGAGTAAGTCAGCCTGCAAGGCAATCTCTGAGGAACGCCCAGATAAGAGGGCTGCCCATGGGAACTTACGGCTACCGGCATTGATGCCATTCTTTATTGAGATCAAATCTTAGAAACCTTCTTAGTGGGACAGGGACAGTTGGAACTTCAAAAGAATGTTTGAAGGAGACAAGTAAAAATCCTGCAGCAGAAGCCCCTAAAGTTTGCTCTCCTACTCTGCTGCATAAGGAAAAATTTGAATATATAAATTAAAGGTGCCATTTCCATGTACATTTTCCATGTACATATACCATTGGGATATTTTTCTGAAAATGTTAACATGGGCAAGTATCCTTTTTTTCCCCATTGAGTATTTCCCTTATACTAGCTGAGATGCTCCCCTAAAAAGTGTGTAGATATAGCCGGCTTGCATGGCTGGGTTCCACAGGGTAAAGGTGGGAAATAGCTTATTTTCCTCATTTTAGGGTTAACACACCCTATATGTTCCTTCCTCACACCTGGTGATGATTTCTGGTCACTTTCATTCTTCAGGTATTAAATGTGTAGCATGAACTGACAGTGATCTCCCTTTTCTTTTAGGGCTGTGCCCCCAGGTCTGCCTTCTTGCTTTACTGTTTTCCTACTGTCCTTCGTGACTGCGTCTTCCATGGGTGAGTAAATCCACAGAAGTGGTAAGACATAGAAGGCAGGGAGATTTGTCTTGCTTAGTGGTGCTGTCTGTGGGTTCTACCTTTCTCTGTGGGGCTTTTGGTCCTGGTAGGTTCCTCGAGCTGATCTAGTCTCTAAGCGAGCACCCTTGTGGGTTTTCTGAGCATGACTACTCTGTCGGTTCCCATCTCAAACACAGCTCTCTAGTGCTGGAGTTGTACTCTGACTGAATCGCTCCATCCTGTGTCCCTTCCTGCTATCACAGTACCATCCCTTATTCACAGGTTTTTCTTTTTGATATTTTCTTTATTTACATTTCAAGTGTTATCCTCTTTCCTGGCTTCCCCTTCAGAACCCCCTATCCCATCCTCCCTCCCTCTGCTTCTATGAGGGTGCTCCCCCTTTCACCCACCCACTCCTACCACATTTCCCTGGCATTGAGCCTTCACAGGACCAAGGGCCTCTCCTTCCACTGATGCCCGATCCTCTGCTACAGATGCAGCTGGAGTCATGTGTACTCTTGGTTGTCATGTGTACTCCCTGGGAACTCTGGAAAGGCCATCCAGAGACTGCCCCACCTAGGGATCATCCATCCCATATACAGACACAAAACCCACATACTATGGTGGATACCAAGGAGTGCTTGCTGGCACTGATGTGGCTCTCTCCTGAGAGGCTCTGCCAGAGGCTGACAAATACAGAGGCGGTTGCTCCCAGACAACCATTGGACTGAGCATGGAGTCCCCAATGGAGGAGTTAGAAAAAAAGACTGAAAGGGTTTGCAACTCATAGGAAGAAAACAATATCAACCTCCCCCACAGTTTTACTTGTGCTGATGTCCCTCAGATGAGATACCTGACAGCTTGTGTTTGGTGAAGTTGTTTTAAGGCCAGTCATTCCATTGGTCATTAGCATGTGGTTCTGCTAATGGAGGCTGTTTTGAGAAATTTATCACACTGCTGATTGGTAGTATGTTGGAGTAGGTCCAGAGTTTTCTATGTCTTGGGAGGTATGAGAGGACCGTGTGTGTGTGTGTGTGTGTGTGTGTGTGTGTGTGTGTGAGAGAGAGAGAGAGAGAGAGAGAGAGAGAGAGAGAGAGAGAGAGGAGAGATGGGGGAGAGGGAGAGGGAGAAGAAGAAGGAGAGGGAGAGAGAGAGAGAGGGGGGAGAGATGGGGGAGAGGGAGAGGGAGAGGGAGAAGAAGAGGGAGAGGGAGAGAGAGAGAGAGAGAGAGAGAGAGAGAGAGAGAGAGAGAGAGAGAGAGGAGAGATGGGGGAGAGGGAGAGGGAGAAGAAGAGGGAGAGGGAGAGAGAGAGAGAGAGAGAGAGTCTTCAACAGTCATATTTTATCCATTCAAGTCTCATAAAAGGCAGAATTTGTATGAGCAAAATAAGGCAAGCCAATTAGTGACATATATGCAGTTTTAGTTCAGAATCAAACCTAAATGGCAACATACTGTTTTTATTAGATAAATATGACCAGGATGTGGTGTTTGATAAAGCTAAACACTTGGAAGAGGATTCATTTTGGAAACCAACTATGCATCCCAAGACTCAAATTGTTTCACAGCAATCCACTAAGCATGGTTCTTGCATACAAGGAGCTTCTGTTACCCAGTAGAGTGGAGGCTGTTTTTCTACTGAAGTGCCTGTAGATGTCACTAAAGTAAACGATACTTTTGCTTTGATCTGATAATGGAGCACAAGTGCCCAGCGGGTAAAAATGGATATTGTAAAGTCTTCTTGTGTACTACATTACATCATAACTCAGCAGCAGCAGCAGCAGCAGCAGCAGCAGCAGCAGCAGCAGCAGCAGCAGCAGCAGCTTCACCTCCTTAGCCTTTATTTACTTAGAACGTGAAACTCCGTTCCCCTTTCCTGCAAACACATCACCTGCCAGGCAGGAGACATATTTTTTTCTCTATTTCACAGCAATGTTCATGCTTTGTCTCCAAGTGAAGGACATGGATGTCTCATGAAAGGAGAAAAGTCACATGTAACTCGGTGATAAAGAGAATGGAGTTACAAAAGCCATCTTGAAATGTCTGTGAGCAGCAATCAATTCTAAACACTTGCATAGTTCTTTCTCTTTACTGATTTTAATGGCTGGTATGTTTTGATTATCTTTATCTCTTGGGGAAGAGAAAAGATAGGGCAAAGACTTGTGCTAAGGTTGTCAACTGTGAGCTTCCACAAGCAGGAGGGAATTTCAAGCAACCCAGAAAGCAGTTGGTTCTTGCCTTTGACGTTTCATCTGGGATCATATGTGAATTAAAGTTTATAACATTTCATTACAGGGTGACCAAGGTCAAGGTCTACCTAAGGACATTAGCAAAGAAGAGTGGACAGTGTCTTAAGCAACATTAACTCTATAAACAGCCTTTCTTAAGTTAACAAGTATTTTGCATTTCCTAATAAGATGAGCCTTATTAAAATGATTTAATGGATGAAATCAAAGTAAACAGACTGGGACAAGGTGGTACTTATCTGTAATTTTAAAACTTGAGAGACAGAGGCAGGAGAGACAGGAGTTTAAAGCCATCCTGGGCTATACCAGAGACCCTTTTGCTAAAAGTAAAACCAAAGAAAAGAATAGGGAAATCTAAGGAAGTGAAAAGGCAAGTGTGAGGAGGGTAAGGTATTTGGAAAAGGCAGAGTTCTATGATAGTGATTATAGCTCAGGAACAGACATATAAAATGCTGAAAACTATTCAAAGTATCTGAAAGAAAGGCAATCCAGATAGACTAGACCACAAGTGACTCTTGAATGAGTGAAACTGCTAATTGCATGTTCCATGGAAGGAGAACCTGACATTGACAATAAGACTTTGTGTACTTTTTTAAAAAAAACTTTTTGCAGAGTAAGCATGTATAAATGGTAAATGTAATCTTATACTTCAAAACAGCATAGCCAGATTGTAAGCATTTAAATATTTCCTGATAATTTTAACCTTCCTATATAGCTCACCCAAAAGAACTCCTTCTCGTGTGTCACCTACAGTTACTTGGAGAGAGTGTGCCCACTTGTACAGCATAGATGGATTCTAGTGTTTACACTGAAAGGGATCTTTCCAGAAGTTTGTCTTATTGAGATATATTTATGAATGGAATATATTTTTTCTCTTTGACAATGTTACTAACAGGATAAAATTGTTGAATTAAATAGACTCAATAAATTTTTTAAAGTTATTTTTAATATTTATTTAATGTACACGAATAACACTGTAGCTGTCTTCAGACACACCAGGAGAGGGCATTGGATCCCATTACAGATGGTTGTGAACTTCTATGTGGTTGCTGGGAATTGAGCTCAGAACCTCTGGAAGAGCAGGCAGTGCTCTAAACCTCTGAGACATCTCTCCAGCCCTAGACTCAATAAATTAAAAAGTATATTCTAAAGCAACAAGGTTTTGTTTTGTTAAGTTAAACATAGCGTTGCCTGATAGCCCAGAAAGTTCTAGTTTTACATCCAGAAGAAATTTAAATATATCTATACATGAGAGAGAGAGAGAGGGGGGGGGGGTTTATGATGTATTATTGTATTCTTGTTGTCAGTTGTGATTATAGTAACCAAAACGTGGGAGTAAAACAAGTAGTCATTAACTTGTGGTATGTAGTCAACAAGGAATTAATGTGATGCTAATAGTTGATACAACATGGATAAACTGTAAAAGCACGTCCCAACTTATCATGGTCACATGATGTCACCTACAAAGCTCACGGTCAAGAATGGTGAAATCAAGTTTAAAACAAATCACACAAAAGAGTCTCATAATTCTTAAAGTAAGTTGACGATTTCGTGTTGTTTGAATGCACAGCTATCCTTGGCTGTATCCAGCCTGTCTTAGTTTACAGGTTCAGAGGTTTATCCCACTGTCGCAATGGCAGGAAGTATATCAGCATACAGGCAGGCATGCTGGAGAAGGACAGAGAGCTGTATAACTGTAATGACGGCAGGAAGAGAGACTATCACTGGCCCAGGCTTGAGCTTCTGGAACCTCAAAGCCTACCTCCTGTGACACATTTCTTCCCACAGGGTCACACCTATTCCAACAAGGCGATGCCTCCTAATAGTGCCCCTCCCTATGAACCTATGGGGAACCTTTTCATTCAAACCCCTACACAGCCTAAGAACCACAGGCTGAACACAGCGTACTAAGTGGAACAGCCAGTTTAAAAGACTGGACTATCCCAGCAAACTCCATTTAGTTGAAATGAACAATCACTAGATGAGTGTTTGCTAGTAAGAAGGTGAAAGATTTATTTATGTAGTGTGTGTGTGCGTGTGTGTGCGTGTGTGCGCGTGCATGTGCATATGTGCCTGTGCGAGCATGTGCCTGTGTGCTTGCATGTGTGTTGTATGCACCCAAGTGTACAAGTGTGTGCACATAGGTGGTACATACAGACCAGAGCATGACTATGGATAGTTTCCTCTTTTTCTCTCCACTTCACTGCCTTGAAGTGGGGTCTATCTCTGAGTCAGTAGGTTTCCATTTTCACTGGGCTGGCTAGCCATTGAGCTTCCGAGATCTACTTGCCCACAATGGAATTCCAGCCATATTTGGCTTCTATATGAGGTCTTGGGATTTGAACTCTCATCTTCTTGCTCACCGCAAACACTTTTACCTACTGATCGATTTCTTCATCCCTAAGGTTGGTATATTAGGATGAGACTAAAGCTTTAGTTTTATGGTTAATGGAAAGATTTGATGCTTATGAGTTTGTGAATACATTAAAAACCACCAAACGTATATTTCAGAAGGATCAACCTTTTGGCATGTGAATTGTGCCTTGGTTCTAAGAGAGATGGAATATTTGTTGGATATCATGACTTGAGTTTGAATTTCATCCCAGAAGGGATGCTTGATTCAAGCATTAAATGGTAATCAATAGGATTCTACCTGTCTCTTTTCTATTTATAGCACTAGAGAAAAGGTCTAGAAAACATACAATAAGCCAGGATGTGGGGAGGGATGCAGTCATTTTTATTTGTCCGTCTGCAGAAGACAATTATCTATGTGACATCCTATTAATAAGTAAAAAAAAAGTCATCTTATTTTTACTTATGGGAGGAGGATTCTAAAATAGACATATTTTCAAATAACTCATTTGCAGCGATTCGTGTATTTCTGCATGGAAAATTTTGGTTCTTTTTTTTTTTTCGGAGCTGGGGACCGAACCCAGGGCCTTGTGCTTCCTAGGTAAGCGCTCTACCACTGAGCTAAATCCCCAGCCTGCATGGAAATTTTTATAGGAACTGGATTTAGAAATTCTTTGATTTTGCTTGAGCTCATTTTGTTTAAAATCTGATTATACTCATACGTCTAAAGCTTTGAAATATAAGCACAGTCCTTGTAAATACACATGACTTCAGCCATAACCTCCCTCCCCAAATGATCGGGAGATCACTTGCAGGTCCAAACCACTCCGTCATTATACAGTTCACTCTAGTGACCCACAGTGTACTGTGGTATGGAAAGCTGGTGATGGGACGTGATTTATGTGGGGTCTTAAATCAAGGAAGCCATGATAAGCCCTGACTACCCAGAATGCTCCCTCTGCAGACTGGTGCTCAGACTATCCAGTGTGCTCTCTCTGCAGGCTGGAGCTCTGACTATTCAAACTGCTCCCTTTGCACACTGATGCTTCAAGCTCCTCGATCGATGTGGGCCATCCCTTGGTGCTTTACGATGTACCACTGCTTGGGAAGCTCAGGATAAACTGAATTCGGCTAGAGTGGCTCTGCGATGATACTTTCAGCTCATTGGAAGCTTTTTTCCACTGTTCCCTCATTAATGTTTTTACAGTCCAATGGAAAGATGTTTAAATCACATTTTCCTTGCAGAAGGGTGGGGGACAGGATTGAGCAAGCCAGAGGGGGCAAGCTCACCACAAGAAAACCTAGAGTCAACTGACCTGGGCCAGTGAGGGCTCAAAAAGACTGAACCACCAACCAGAACACATGCAGGGGCTGAACCTGCCCATAGCGGATGTTCAGCTTGGTCTTCGGGTGGGTCTCCCAACAATTGGAGTGGGGCTGTCTGTGACTCTGTTGGCTGCCACTAGATCTCCTTTCCTGGACTTCTTTGTTGGGCCTCAGTGGGGGAGGAGTTGCTTGGCCTTGCTGGGATTGGATGTCCCAGGTGGTACCTAACAGATGCTCCCCCTTCTCTGAGGAGAGGGGACACAGTAGTAGGGGGAGGGATCTGTGTGGGCTGGACTGGGAGGAGAGGAGAGAGGGGACTCTAGTTGGGATGTAATATGAATAAAAAAATAAATCATGAAAAGAAAATGGAATATTAGAAGAAAAAATCATATAGAAAACTCATTTAAAAGCACCAACAGAAACAGAAAAGTAACATTGAAATCATCTTAAAACCTCATCTCCTACATGAATGCTTGCCACCCGAACTCAGATTCTCACCCTTGTTCAACAGGCCCTTCACCCCTGAGGCCCCCAAACCACCTCCTGTGTTCCATCCCTTGTTCAGATGAATATTACTTCTGCTTCATAGAACACAGTTTCATTAACAGAAGTCATTCTTGCTTATTGTTTGCATATTTAATTGGAGATTAGTTGCTCGAGTAAAAATATGACAGGGCTTTTGGGGATTTTAGTTTCAGATAGTGTTTACAAAAAGGTAATGACAGAAAAGGCAATTGCATATTAAAAAGATGGAGGACTGTCCCTACAAGTGTTAATGTGCACGCTCTTCACTTTTGGCTTTGTCTAAAAACTCGACTTTTTCTTTTCTGCTAGCCTCTTTCACTCCCTTCTAAGATTTACTCAAATTACAGTCCTCCTATCAGTTCCTTGCAAGTAACCCAGTATTGTTTTGGGAAAACACACATGTATACACACACGATATATGTATATATACATATATATACACACATATATATATTATATACATACATACATACATACATACACACACACACACACACACACACACACACACACACACACACACGTATTATATATATGATCTGACAGCACCTTTGTCCCTACAGCCATCAAGCAGACTTTGAGTGATGACTTTGGTGTTTATGAGGTGCAAAAGGTTTGCACCTGCAAGGGGTCCTCACACAGCATTGCTAGTAGACTTGGGGGTGTCCCCTTTATCTTTGACTCTAGGTTCAGTTTTGTTTTCTCTTTCAAATGAGTGGGAACTTGGGATCAGTTTGTGACAGGCTTCTACTGGGAGTTCCCTGAAAATTCTGGCATCCTTTTAAACTCTTGAGCTTCCCTTCCCCGGGCTCCCACAGTGGCTTCAGCTACTCAGCACCCGAAAGGCTGTCTCTTTTTCACATCTCATAGCATCTCTCTCATCCCATCATGTTCTTGAATCCAGTTTGCCACGATGCCTCATCCTTTTCTGTCTCCATAATGAACCAAACTCACTAAGGGTTTTCCATTGGGGATTTTTCGGTTTTTCTTTTCCATTTATTTTTAGTCTACTGTAGTGCTATTAAATCCAGACTTCCTCCCAGTTAATCCAGAGTTCTGTGGATTATCTCATCCTATCCAAACACACTTGCCAAGTATACAGTCTTCCTCTTGGCATGGGTCAATCCCCCTGATCTTTTATGAGCCGCACTGAGACCTTTGAAGTACAAGTCCCTCTCCCCACTGCTGGCAGCTGGCAGATGAACAGCAGCCTGAGGCAGATGAGGGGGGATGGGCAGGCATCATTGCCAGAAAACCATGGCATGATAAACAATGCAGAATACCTTGCCAAAGCCTTTGCTCATTACTGTTCAGCTTTGTTTTGGGGTAAGCTATTGAAAGAAGCTTCACTGGTAAAACACAAATATGTGAGCCCAGAATCATTTTGCTATCAGAGTATGAAAGCCATTTTTATAAGGAAATCACTGTCACTGTAGATATCCTTTCAGCTGGGAGAATTTACTTACTCTGACTCTTTTTTTTCTTTTTTCTTTTTTTTCGGAGCTGGGGAACGAACCCAGGGCCTTGCGCTTGCTAGGCAAGCGCTCTACCACTGAGCTAAATCCCCAACCGCTCTGACTCTTGAAAATTAACGTGGACACGTCTGCACTGAGCACAACCAACACAGTGGATCTTGCCAGAAGTATACAGAACTAAACGGCCATTTCCAAGCAGTATGGACTGCATAGAAGATAGACTATATAGAAAGGAGACACCATATCTGAGGTCAAAATGTCTGAAATTACCTTTGTGTAGAGTATTGAGTTAGTTTAGATTGATCAATAGCCAAGTGCTAAGCAACAATGTAAAGGCCCAAAGGAAGCCAGTAAGATCTGATTGGGACCCTCTGTACAGATGACTAATGCCCTCGCTCATGTTTATGGTGCCTGGATGAGCAATTGATATGGGAATTAGCATAGGATGATCAGAAGTTTCTTTGTTAACTTTGCAGCTCACAGATAGGCTTAATTTTGCTGCATAGGGGAATCAAAAGGTTGCTGGGAAAAATATTTGCATAAAAACACTACTTAAACTGTTTTCTATCCCTAAACTAGTGTTCAAGAATTGATCACTAAAGAATACCGTGACCTGGTCAGTCATTGGTTAATACATGAAAGAACACATTTCAAATTGCCCAACGTTTGCTATTCAAATATTAGACTCTCCTGCTGGAAGGCTGTTTTAGTAGCACAGTTTGTCTTTTATGTGGCAAGCAAGGGATGTTTGCCACTTCAAAGGACAGAGCAGGCATTTCTGGGAGCCTACATTTTGCCTGTTGTTGATGAAGACTTTGTTTAGTTTTAAGCACTTGAACTGTGGGAAGGTTTTGTGTGAGATTTGCTTTCATTGGAAGACTACGTTGTTTTACTGAATTGCTAACTTTTAAATCAATTTTCAGTAGACATAAAGACATAGGATGGAGTGTTGTCATTTTTATTGTGAATGCTCAATTCAAATTATTTAATTTGTCTTGCAAAAAAAATTTTACATGGTTAAATTTTTATGTCTTTAAATTTAGTGTCTTGATGTCTGATGTGATGGTAAATGGTTGTAGCACTTTTGGAAACTGAAGAGTTCAAGGCCATCCTGGGTGACAGAAGACCTTGTTTTAAAACCAAAAACAAACACTCTAACAAGAAAGAAAAATGTAATTAATAGTTGGGGTACAGAATTAAACAGAGAATTCTTAACAGAGGAATCTTGAATGGCCAAGAGGCACTTAAAGAAATGTTCAAAGTCCTTAGTCATCAGGGAAATGCAAACCAAAAGCAACTCTGAGAATCCATCTTATAACCATCAGAATGGCTAAGATAAAAAACTCAAAAAAACTGGGAATATTTCTACCTCAAGACCCAGCTATACCACTCTTTGGCATATACTCAAAAGATGCTCAAACCTCTTACAAAGACACTTGCTCAACTATGGTCATAGCAGCTTTATTAGTAATAGGCAGAAGCTGGGTTCAAACTATATGATCCTCAACTGAAGAACGGACACAGAAAATGTGGTACCTCTACACAATGGAATACTATGCAGCTATAAAAACTAAGAACCAGGAAGTTTTCAGGCAAATGGATGGTACTTGAGAATATCAAGTGAGTCTCAAACACTTGAAAATGTGGTTCCAATTGTTGGTGCTCTTTCAGTAGAGCACCAACTAAGAGGTGTGGCCTTGTTGAAGGAGGTGGGTCACTGAGGCTGGGCTTAGGGGTTATGACATTCTCAATTTGCTCGCTGTATAATGCTTGAAATTTGAAGTGTGAGCTTTCAGATCCAAGCTTCCAGATCCCATCTGCCATTTTATCTTCTATTAAGGTGGAATATTTACCTAAGCTACTGTTTATGTGACTAACTCTGTAAAGACTTTTAAGATTCCTGTACATTTCCTTTTTTATTGGATAGTTTACGTATTTACACCCCTTTCCCAGTTCCCTTCTCTCCCATCTCTCCTCCCCTTGCTTCTGCGAGGGTGCTCCCCCTCCCCACCCACCCACTCCCACCTCAACACCCTGGCATTCCCCTACACTGGGAAAAAGAGCCTTCACAGGACCTGGGACTTTGCCTTCTATCGATGCCAGACAATGCCATCCTCTGCTACATAGGCAGCTGGAGTCAGGGGTCCCCCCATGTGTACTCTTTGGTTGTTGGTTTAGTCCCTGGGAACTCTGAGGGGTCCGGTTAGTTGACATTGTCATTCTTCCTATGGGATTGCAAACCCCTTCAGCTACTTCAGGCCTTTAACTCTTCCATTGGGGTCCCTGTGCTCAGTTTAATGGTTAGCTTCGAGCATCTGCATCCATCTCCTTATTTAGCAGGCTCTGGCAGAGACTCTCAGGAGACATCCATGTCAGATTCCTGTCAGAAGCCCTTTTTGGCATCAGCAATAGTGGCTAGGTTTGGTGGCTGCATATGGGATGGATCCCTGGTGGGGCAGTCTCTGGATGGCATTTCCTTCAGTCCCTGCATTTATTTACTCTGAGTATTTTGTTTCCCCTTCTAAGAAGGACTGATATTTCTTCTTCTTGATATGGTCTGTGAATTGTACCTTGGGTACTCCAAGCTTTTAGGCTAATATCCACTGATCGGTGAGTGTGTATCATATGTGTTCTTTTGCAAGTGGATTACATCACTCAGGATGTTTTCTAGTTCCATTCATTTGCCTAGGAATGTCATGAAGTCATTGTTTTTGATAGCTGAGTAATACTCCACTGTGTAAATGTATCACATTTTCTGTAACCATTCCTCTGTTGAAGGACATCTGGGTTCTTTCCAGCTTCTGGCTATTATAAATAAGGCTTCTATGTACAGAATAGAGCATGTGTCCTTGTTATATGTTGGAGCATCTTTTGGGTATATGCCCAGGAGTGGTGTAGCTGGGTCCTCAGGTAGCACTATGTTCAATTTTCTGAGAAGCTGCCAGATTGATTTCCAGAGTAGTTGTACCAGCTTACAATCCCACCAACAATGGAGGAGTGTTCCTCTTTCTCCTCCACATCCTCACCAACATTTCTTTCAAAGTCATTTCCTTATAGATTTTTTTCTGTCTTATCTTGTGTGTGTGTGTGTGTGTGTGTGTGTGTGTGTGTGAAATAGCTACTGCTAACATCATGAAGAAGAGTTGATCTCTCATCTATTTTATCTTATGTCCATTGATTAACCAACCTTATGAAATCTCGTATGTTTTCAGTTAATAATCTTAGTGTTTTTGGGGGGGAGAATATTACATACCTCATTTTCAATTTTGAAAACTTCAGCATCTACCTTTGATTTTATTAAGTTAATGGAAACTCCAGGATGTATTCTAAACATTAGTGAGGATTGTGGATACCAGAAGCAGTTACTGAGTTTACTCAATGGGAGAATGTTCTTCATTTTGCCTTTAAAAAAGGCTTTTATTTTATACCCTAACTAATCCTTCTCCTTAGGGCTCATGGAACCCTGCAGGAGAGAAGACAGAAATATTGTAAGAGCAGGTGGGGATGAAGACAGCAAAGAAACCAGGCCTTCTAGACATAGCAGGACTGGTGCACAGGAACTCACAGAGGCTGTGATACTAAGTCAGATGGGTCCCAGCACTGAGAGGGCAAGAAAACACAACCAGAAACTCCCTCCAGTGATAACTCCCCACAAAGGAAAAGACATTTTTCTCCAAGGAAGTTTGACTGGATACACAAACCACACTTAAAAGCAGGCCCCACGCTCAGCAGTAGGTGGCCAACACAAAAGGAATTTAATGATATTTTTGAACGTTTTTAATCTCACAATGCTTTGTCTGGGCTTTTCCCCCACTCCTTACAAATTTTGTTTATGTGTTTTTTCTCTGTGCTATGTGTGTCTCTGTGTCTGTGTTTCTTGTGCTTTTTTTCTTTGCCCCATTTTTTCCCTGTTTCTTTTGTCCTATTCCGGTTTGTTTGGTTTTTAATCTTACTTTATTTTATCATCATATTATCATTGGTTTTAGATGCCTGCTTGTATTCTAATGGAAGAAAGAGAGGTGTGGATGTAGGTGGCAGGGGATATGAGGAGGCCCTAAGAGGAGTTTGGGAGAAGAACCGTAATCAGAATAATCTCATATGAAAAGAATCTATTTTCAATAAAAATAATTTTTGAACCCAGGAGTTTAAGGTTTACTTTCATCCAAAGGATTATTAGCAGCTGGCGATATAATCAAACGCTCGTGTGTTTGCTGTGGGCCTTCGTGGAATCTTTCACATAAAAACATTAACTAGAAGCTCCATTTTCCAAGGAGATGTTTTTGGAGTGCAAGCCCAGGAGATCAGGGTATATAGTTTTACTAAAGCTTTTATGCAGAGGTTGTAACACTACAAATCCTAAAGCAGGAACAGGCCCATTCATTTATTTTGTTTCTCAATTACACCACAAATGGAGAAAGCAAATTCAAAAAGAAAGAAAATTACACCTACTTTTTCTTATCTTTCATTTGCTTGTTGCCTCAGGCTCAGAGATGGATATTTAGTTTGGAAATTTTATTGTTTCACAAAAGGACCTGCTCATGTTATTCTTTCACATAACTCATTCCTTCTCCGACTGCTTTCAGGAAATTATCCACGGCCAGCTTGCTGCTTTGCTATTTTTCTTAGCATATGACTCATGACCCTTTGTCTTCCTTCCTTCATTTGGTTTTAAATTCTCTTAAAGGGAACCGCCAGGAGTTGAGTCTGTGTAGCATTGACAGCAAACAAAGTGCATCAACATTGGTTTATGTCTTCGGAGTTACTATTGCTGTAATTAAACATCATGCTCTACAGCAGCTAGAGCAAAAAAAATGGGTTTATTTCACTTACAGATCCGTGTAATGGATCATCAAAAGTAGTGAGGGTTAAAACTCAAACAGGGCAGAAACCTGGAGGCAGGCTCTGATGCAGAGGCCACAGAGGGGAGCTGCCTGCTGGTTTACTCCTCTGGGTTGTTCAGTCTGCTTTCTTATAGAAACCAGGACCACCAGTCCAGGGGTGACACCACTCGCACTGAGCTGGGCCTTCTCACATCAATACCTAAGAAAATGCCTTATGGCTGCATCTTATGAAGGCATCTTTTCAATTTAGGTTCCTTCCTTCCCAATAACTCAAGCTTGCGTTGCATTGACATAGAACTAGGCAACATAATATTGAGTCATTGAACTAGTACTCTTGTATGTAATGAATTCTAGATGATTAAGGTAATTTCTGAGTTATCAGGGACTTAGAAATTGAGTGAGTATGAGTGTATGTGTTCTTTAGTGTCTTCATCCTTAGAAGTCCCAGATCAGCAGCGTGGACATCTGCGACTTCGCATAGATTATGAATTGCAGTCTGCATTTTAATATGCACACCACTCCAGGACAGTCGTCTGTATTATATTATTATTAGAAGCATGCCCCAGTCTAGCATACCGAGTCACATCACGTTCAGTTAAGGCCATGTTTTCCTTTCAAAGTGTTCTAGCTCATGAAACTGCTTCCCTTGGCCACATATGCTTTTTAAAATTCATTCACTTTACATCCAGTTCACTATTCCTCTTCTAGGTCACACCTCCCACAATCCTTCCCTACTCCTTTTCTTCTCTGAGTGGGTGAGGCCCCCTGTTATATCCCCCCTTCACACCTCGGCACACCAAGTCTCTGCAAGGCTAGGGGCATCCTCTACCACTAAAACCAGACAAGGCAGCCCAGCAAAAGAACATGTCCCACAGACAGGCAGTTGCTTTTGGCATAGTTCGTGCTCCATTTGTTCGGGACCTACATGAAGACTGAGCTGCACATTTGCTACAGACCACATACGATTTTAAAAGAGTACACTCACAGGTGATTGCATGGTAAAACATCCCATCTTCTCAGAACTCACAGCACGGCGTATGGACTCCAAGGTTACAAGCCAGGAACACTTTTATTGGTATTTTATCTTAAGACTCTTAGAGAACAAATGTCTTTGCACACTGAAGATTATTGAAAACAGCCATCACCAGCTCTAATGTCAGAGTGTGGGATGGACATAGCATCCTGTGACTATTTCTAGGAGTGTTTCCAAACAGAATGTATGTTGGGCTTGCTTTTTCCTTCTCCCTTATGCTCACTTCATGAAACAGGATGTGAAAACCAAGCTTTGAGCAAGACACTAGGACACAAGATGCTTACAAATCCCGGTCTCCGCTATAGAATTCACCAGTCTGGCTCCAGAACTCTGGTTCCCTCCCAGTTGGAAGATACACTGAGGCAGGGGATGGGGTGAAAGGCCAGATTGTAGGCAGAAGAAACATTTGCAGAAAGACATGCTGTGAGATACACCTCTGTGGAGAGTGGGCATCTGTGCTTCCTGATCAATCCTGACCATGAGGAGGCTTCTGGGGCACATGGGAAGCTTCACTGGTCTCTGATGATCTACACACAGAAGGCTGAGAATGCTAGCTACTGTGTGGGGGACAGAACAAATAAGACAATGTTGAGATTTTCCTGTACTTTTATAATTTAATTTTCTGGGGGAAAAGATGTGTCTGGTTTTGTCATAGACACTGTGTTATGATGACAATTGAATTCTGAAACACACACACACACACACACACACACACACACACACGAGAGAGAGAGAGAGAGAGAGAGAGAGAGAGAGAGAGAGAGAGAAACAGAGACAGAGACAGAGAGAGGAGAGGTGGGGGGAGGGAGGGGAGAGGAGAGAGGAGCAATCCTCTTACTCTTGCCTCGCATCATTTGATTTTTGTAGCATAAATATGTTTATTATGATCTGCTGAAATTTCCAAGTTGAACCCATTAGATCTACTAAAGTTTAAGGTGGTAGAGGAAAAGGAGAAGGGGGAGCTAGGAAAGGGAGGGGAGAATAGAAGCCTAAAGACAGATCTTAGCATTGGAAAGATGGAGAATGTATACAACCACTACTTGGAACAATAGTATTTCTACTGAGAGGGGAGGTAACCGCCTGCAGTTTGAGTAGATAATCAAAGAGTTTTTTGAAGCCCCCAGTAGAGTGTTGAGAGTTTTCTATAAGAACCTATTCAAGGCAGAGGGTGTGAAGCTTTATCATAACTGTGCCCAGTAGTCGGGTAGGAGGGCAAGCCAGCAGATTCAGAGAACCATACTCAGGCTGTGGAGAAAGGATAATTTTATGTTAAATCTAGTTTTAAACACTTTGACAGTGCAGCCTCCCATGCCCCTTTCCTACCTGCAATGGAGTGTGCACAGGCTTAACCTTCTCCAGGTTTTGTGCAAGTAACCATAGATGCAAATGAGCGCATGAATGCAACAACCACCCCTCCCCCAGTCTCCACCTCTTTACAGTCTTTCCGCCCCATCTTCTGTGATGTTCCTGGAGACAGGGGGAGAATGGTGCTACAGTTAGAGATGAGCACTCAACAGTCATTTGCTCTGGGCACTCTCAGCACTGCTTTCTCTGCCTTAATCACTGTCTACTGCGGAAAAAAAAAGCCTCCCTGGATAAGATTGAGAGCAGCTTAATTGATTAGTTGATTGATATAATCATAAATATTTTAGATGGTGATTTGATAACATGTCCAGTTAGGAACACAACAGTAATAAGCTAAGAGCTAGAGACTGTGACATCCTTAGCCATGGCTTTGTGACAACATTTATACTACTAGGCATGGATTCCTCCCATGAGGTAGACCTCAATTCCTATCAGAAACGTGCATTATGAAAGCAAGTCTTCAGAGAAGAAGCTTCCAGTCAAAGTTTTGATTATTGGAAAAGACATTCTTTTTTGTTCCTTTTCTATTCTTTTTTACTTATTCACTTTACACCCCATTCACTGCCCCCTCCCAGTCACCCTTTTCCACAAAACTTCCCCCATACCTCAACCCCGTTTCCTCTGAGTGGGTGGGAGCCCCCTGGGTATCCTCCCCACCCTGGCACTTCAAGTCTCTTTGAGGCTAGGCACTTCCTCGCCCACTGAGGCCAGAAAGGTACCCAGCTAGAAGAACATATCACACATATAGGCAACAGCTTTGGGGATAGCCCCTTGGCTTAGAAAGTCTAATGACTAAGTTGAGGTTGTATTTCTACAAACCTGTAGCTGTACCTGTGGCTGTATAGCTTTGTTTCTAAGAGAGACCCTGAATGTTTTCATCTGATCCTAGATGAAACAGTTACTATTAAATGAAATTTAGGAGACAATTGTGGAATAGAAGTGTTATATTTCATTGAAGGTATAAAATATGTTAGATTGACATAGAAATCACACACACACACACACACACACACACACACACACAACTATGAGTTCATGAAGATATGTCAAGATTCACTGGTAAGTCAAACTTCATGCCACATGGGATTTACTTTGACACAGCCCTCACAAGTTACATATAGCATATGTGTATGTTTCTCGCATGTGTGTGCTTTCATGTGTATGTCCTTGTGTGTGCATGTATGTGGATCCTAGGAAATGATATTAGATATTCTCAACAATCATTTTTCTCTTTATTTATATGTGAGGTAGGGGCTCTCATGAACCTGGAGCTCACTGACTGACTAGGCTGACTGACAGGGCTCTTCTTGTCTTCATTTCCCTTGTTCTGAGGTTATACATGGTTTCACACATCCAACTTTTTATGTGTGTTCTGAAGCCCCCACTTGACTGAGACAGTCATCTCCCTAGTCCAAAGTTAGACATGTTTTGTAGTAAGTCTGTAATTGTAATAAGTCATCTCCTTGTGACATATTGATTTGTTTTTCTAATAACTTTGTAAATATTGCACCCCTACCCCCTGTAAAGATTATTTCTTCTACTTCTTTATGAAGTTCCCTTCTCAACAAAAACCTTTTAATTCTCATTCCCCAGAAGAGAGTATACTTAACAGATGCTTGTTAAAAGAATGGAATTAGATTTTGTTTACAGTGGGTGTTGGTAGTTAAGGTAGAAATAAATAAAAATGCACATAAGGGGAAGGGAGAATAAAATTTGTTTCTACTTCAGCTTGGATGTACTTAGCCCTTCCTCTGGAGACTACCACATGGAAAGAATAACACATAACTTCCTTATTATATTTTCTTGAAAGTGGCATGTTTTCAGTGGGTATAGCCACTACATTTAACTCAAAAAATAGATTTTAAAAGTTAAGGCTAGTAGATGTGGGCCAGTGGTAGAGTACCTAACTGCCATGTGCAAACCCTGGGTTTAAACCACAACACTCCAAATAGCTAGCACATTTAAAGGTCGGTGAGATGGCTCTGCAGGTAAAGGCACTAGCCATACACACCTTCTAATCTGAGTTTTATTTTAGAACCTACGTAAATGGTAGAAAAATAAGAAAACTCAGTAAAGTTGTCCTCTGACTTCCATATGTGTCCTAAGCCGTGTGTGCACCTCCCACATCATACACAAATATGTATCATACCTAATCACAGTAGAATAAAATAAAAATGTAAATTGATATATTTCCTCTATATACATGACAATATTTTTCTTGTTGGTTTCCAGGTGAACAGAGAAGGCTCAAGTCATTCACAAGGTAAAGAAAAGTGAGTGGTAAAAAGTCAAGGCTATAAAAATGCTACACCGTGAAGATATTTAACACAATTTGATTTTTAGGGATTTAATGTTACGACGTTTTGGTTTTCAATTGTATTGTTTTTTATCATGCTAAAGACCTAGGAAGATATTGGTAATTTTTACTAGTATGATCAATGAATTTTCCATTGCAGTAGTACCACAATGTTCTATGCATAGGGTTCCATCCGTGGGAGATGCTCAAAGATACAGAGTAATATTTTTATGCCCTGTCACAGAATATTAGGAATGAAATAATTTGTTTATGTAATAGTTGATATCAGAATCCTTATTAAAAATAATGGTGTTGCTTTAAAAGATTTTGGGGTAGGAAGTTAGATGCACAAACCTTGGTATTGGCTGGTACACAGGTATAAGGAAAAGGCAGACAATAACCATCTTTAACAGAGAATAGGAAAAACATAATTCTTCAGAGAAGGAGAAGAGAGATGGTAAAATGAAAAAGAAAGTGGGAGGACGGACCAACAGGAAGAAGAGAGGTGGGTTACACTAGTGGATGGATGGGGACGTCCCTTATGGTGATGTAGCTGCATATATTTTTAAGTTGAGTGACACATACTTATTTTAAGTTAAATTTGTAGCTGCTACATTCAAAATACAGTTTCTTTTATTCTAGAAATCTTTTAACAAAATATATTTCTTTGACTTCTATTAGGAAGAAACAAAAGAAGGCATTTAAAGTTCAGAATGGCATTCAAGGAGAGGAAGTGTGGAGGCAGAGAGTCGAGTGAGCCAGGACCATGAGCCGCTTACTCTCCTTGACCAAGGTTTAGAAATGGTGAAGATTCTTTTCATTGGGTGTTTTATTTATTTACATTTCAAATGTTATCCCCCTTCCTGGGTTCCCCTCTACTAACCTCCTATCTCATACCCTTTCCCCCTGGTTCTATGAGGGAGCTCCCCCACCCACCCACCCACTCACCGCACTAACAGTCTCCTATGTTGGGGCATCAAACCCAGACACTATTGCTGATGTCAGTGGTGAAGATTTTATAGTACAAAAGAATCTGTAAACTTGTTTGGAGGAAACTAGTAGGTCAAGCTAATAAAATATTACATGATTGTCTCCTGAGTTATAGAAAGGTATACTTCTATTTTAGTTTTAACTGTGTTGACAATTTCTTTTCTCTCTCCACCTCTCTGTTTCTATCCTTGTCTCTTCTTTTCTTTTTTTCCTTCTTTCCATCCGTTTTTTTAAAAGAGGGTGTTGTCTTAGTTGTAGTTTCTCTGCTTCCACGAAACACCATGACCAACAAGCAAGTTGGGGAGGAAAGGGTTTATTTGGCTTACCTTTCCACATTGCTATTCATCACCAAAAACAGTCAGGACAGGAGCTCAAATAGCAGGAATCTGCAGGCAGGAACTGATGCAGAGGCCAAGGAGGGGTGCTCTGTATTGGCTTGCCTCCCTTGGCTTGCTTGGCCTGCTTTCTTGTAGAATCCAGGATTCCTTCCCAGGGTAGTGGACTTCCATTGTGGTCTGGGTCCTCCCCCATTGATCACTAACTGAGTAATTGCCTTACAGTTGGATTTTATGGGGGCCTTTTCTCAATGGTGGCTTTTTTCCTCTGACGACTCCAGCTTGTGTCAAGTTGATGCTCAAAACCAGCCAGGACAGACATCTAACAAAATTTTAGTTAAATACCACACATGGATCAGAGCAGTCTCTTTCTTCAATATTCTTGATACAAGAGCCTTAGAAATTAGGAAACAATTTTCCTAGGAAGAGGGTAGTCTGCCAGAACGTCTTGATCCAACTTGAATGGGAAACTCCTTAGGAGCGACTAATGGTAGTGAATAATTGTGCTCTGCTGCCCAATCAGCAGTGTGGCCAAGTGCCTGACATCTGCATCTCCTCTACTCAATGGCAGTGTCACCAGAACAAGAATTAGAAGTCAATGAGCCAGAAAAGCTCAGTCTTAGTGCACATTTCCTTCTCACAACTTAGTCTTTTCTTTCTCAAGATAGGGTTCCTCCGTGTTGCCCCTGCTGTCCAGGAATTCACTCTGTAGATCAGCACAGATCATGGACATCAGCATGGTGTCTGGTGGAGTGCAGATCACGGAAGTCTTTTGAAGAGACTTAATTCTTGTAGAAAATGAACCGTTCTTCATCTTGGGTATCTTGTTCAGAGGCATGGTGTCCAGGGGCAGGAACTGGGTGATCTCCAGGCTGTTGTTCACCACCCTGCCCTTGGTGCTAACCACCCTGCTGGTACCCCAGGTGTGACAATCATACTTGCTGGCTTCAGGCAAACCCTAGGATGGTTGTTTTTAAATGGGATTTATGTTTAAGAGCTGAAAGGAAATTCTCCTGATTAAGACTGCCTCTTTTTTATTCCTATCTTCATTGTGTGTGTGTGTGTGGGGGGAGCAGACACAGCCTTTTCAGTTTCTTAACCTTGAAATTGTTAGCTGAGTTGTATAAGACTGAAGAAATAGATGGATGGTGGTGATAATTGGTCTTCACGGGTGAGGAGGAATGCGTTTATGGAATGATAAACTGAATACTTAGATGAAGAAAACTCAACTGATAAAATTAGAGCCATAACATGTGCTCTGTTGCAGAAAATAAGGTACAGCACAGAAGAGAAATAGGACAGCAAGTTACCTAGAGAGTGGGCTGGATTACATATACGCCGTTTTCACTTGTTTTTCAGGAAATCAGATCTGAAGCAAGGAAGTTATAATATCAAGTGAGAAGACTTTGAGTAGGTAAGATTTAAACAGTTCATTTATTCCTTGTTGCTACTCACATCAGACTTAACAGTTTTCTTTTGAATTAAAGAGTTAGATTTTAGTCTGAAGCTTTATGGTTTATAGGGATGCATTTTTATCAATTAAACATGGCCTTTGATAGCTTCATATATGTACATAACACATTCTGACTACTCTCACCCACTCACCATCTCAGATCTCCCTCTTACCCCTAGATGATCTTTCTCCTTATGCATGACTTTTTCACACGTGGCCCAAAGTATTTTTAAAATAAAAATTTCAGTTAAGTTCTTTATGGGGTGGGGAGTGAATATGATTAGAATATGTTGCATTAAATACTTAATCTTTCCTCAGTCATTAATAATAAGTGAAGTGGAAGGCAGTAAAATGTAGAAAGGGTGATTGACATTAGAGCACTCCATCATGATCCAATAGAGTACAGCATATTAAAAGCTCCTTTTTTCTAGGAACATTCTTAAAAGCACTGTTAGGGTTACAGTCAAATCGAAAGGTGTGTGTCACCTGCTTATGGCTTCCTGGATTGCCCCTAAGCCCTGGCACCTAGGTCTTTTATCATCTTCATGGCTTTACATTTTCCAGAATGCCACAGGCTGAAATCACAGTGTGTACCCTTCATACAGTCAGAGTGGCTTTCTTCACTTGGTGTTATGCATTGGGAATCATCTCACGGTTCGATAGCTCGTTTTCCAATGCCAAATAAAATATCCCTTTCTGTATGCCTCAGTTGACTTATCCATTCACCTAGTGAAAGATATTTTGTTTGCTCCTACATTTGGGCAATGGTGAAAAACCTTCCATAAGTATCTTAGCACATTTAAGTTGTGAACTCCTTTAGACAAATACCAAAGCCTGTGACTGCTGGATTGTGCAGTAAGATATGGTTTGGTTCCTAAGAAATCACAGATTTCTCCCTCAAAGTGTTTGTATCATTTACCATTTGGTCTTAGTTTGGGTTTCCATTTCTGTGAAGAGACATCATGAACAAGGCAACTCTTATAAAGGGCAACAATTAATTGGGGCTGCTTACTGGTTCTGGGGTTCAGTTGATTATCGTCAAGGTGGGAAGCATAGCAGCATCCAGGCAGGCCTGGTGCAGGAGAAGGAGCTGAGAGTTCTCCATCCTGATAGGACGGCAGCCAGGAGAAGACTATCTCATGGGTCTCAAAGCCCCATAGTGACACACTTCCTTCAACAAGGTCACATCTATTCCAACAAGACAACACCTCCTAATAGAGCTACTCCCCAGGCTGAGCACATTCAAACCAGCACACATTCCCGTTAGCAATGAATGAAAGCCCCTTTCAGTCTATATTCTCACTCGTATTTGCCACCATTCAACTAACTCGCCAACGAGGCACAGAGGTGAATCTCGTTGATTTCACTGATGCATGTGAGCAACTTCATATGTATTTGCCTATGGCATTTCTTTTCTAACGAAATATCTGTTACAGTGTTTGGTCCATATTTTAATGATTGTTTGTCTTACTGATGTTAAGTGTTGCTATAGCTGGAGTCTCAAGTTGATTAGTGCCTACCCTACTGGGAGCTGGTAGAACATTTTAGAAAGAGTGACTTAGTAGAAGAAAGTCAGGTTGTTCGGGGCTTAAGTTGTTACAGGGACCCTGGCTCCTTATGTTTCTTCTTGCTTCCTGGCTATCATGAGGTGAGAAGCTTTTCCCTTCTACACAGATTTCAGCATTACACACTGTGTTCTCATAGGCTAAGTACAATTGAGCCAGTTACACTGTCTTCTCGGAGGCAAAATGCAATGGACCTGGATACACTGAATTTTGATCAACTAAATGGAATGGTGTCTCATACCAGCCTTCCCACAGACTAAATGCAATGAAGCCAGATACATTGACTTCCAATAGACTAAGTACAATGGAGCTAAGTGCTGAAACCTCAAAACTGTGAGCCATAGAAACTTTTCTCCCACCTAAGTCAATTGCTTCAGATATGTGTTGCAGCAATGGAAAGTCAGTGTGAGCTCGTCGTAAGCATTTTAGATACCAGTCCTGTATCAGATGGGAGTCTTGCAAATATTTTCTGCCAGTCTGTGTCTTACCTTTCCATTTTCTTAAAGTTGCCTTTGCAGAACAGAAAATTTTAATTTTAGAGTACTCAAGCTTTTAGAGAACTTTGCCTTCTATCAGTGGTGACTTTGGTTTTGTATTGATTTAATTTGCTTTTCATGCTGATGCATATCTCATGCCTATGGCATATCTTTTCTAATGAAATGTTACAGTGCTTGGTCATCTCCAAAACTCGAGATTGTTTCCATATTATCTTGTAGTACATTGTTATTTTTGTCTCACATTTTTGTCTATGTTTACTTTAAGTAATGTTTTGAAGGGTGTAAAGCCTAAATCTAGATTCATCATTTACATTGGGAGTTCAGTAATTTAATAGCAATTTTTGTTTGTTTTAAATATTTTATTAGTTGATAGCTTTGTATAATACACTTTGATCACATTCACTATGTTAGAGTTAAAGTGTGTCATTGTTGACTTTTGCCAATGATTAGGCAGCTTGTGGTTTTGTAACTTGTGTCTGTGGGCATGCTAATGTGTTTCATTGGCTTACCACAGTAAATTTGTGAAGTCAGGTAGGCTCCATTCTCCCTCCTTAAATGTCTTGACCATCCGGACTCCTTTGCCACTTCACATCTGAAGTTAGCTTGCTGTTATCCACAAAATAACTTTCTGTATTTTGACTGTGACTGTGTTGGATCTGTAGGTCAGCTTGGAAAGAACGGACATCTAGAAAACCCTGAGTCTTCCTATCAACTGATGGTTCCTCTTTAAGTTTTCTTTTATCAGAGTTTGGTTGTTTGCCTCATAGAGAGCTTACACATACTTTGTTAGTTATGTTTGGGAGTTTACACTTGGGATGCAAATGTGAATAGTGTTGTCATGTTTTAAATGTGTGTAGGTACTTAATTGGCATGTATGTGTGTGCACCATGTGCATGTAGTACCTCTAAGGCCTGAAGAGGACATCGAGCCCTCTGGGACTGGAGTTTGACTGTTGTGAGCCATCATGTGGGTGCTGGGAATCAAAACTGAGTCCTCTGGAAGAACAGTTATCCATCCTTGACAGGTGATCTAACTCTTCAGAGCATGTGTGCTTTTTATTTTAGATTCGCTTTACTTATAATGTTATATTGATAAGCAGTAAACTTATTTGTAATGCCTATATTCTGGAACTTTCTATGAATACATTTTAGTGCCAGAAGGAATTTTGTCTGTTCTTTCTGGTCCTCTGCATAGAAAATTATGGCACCTAAAATCAAAGACAGTTTCATTATTTCCTTTTCAGTATGTATAAGATTTCTTTTTCCTTTTATTTCATTAGATGGGACTTAAAAGCCACACTGGAACATATGGTGGGAGGAGACATGTTTGCTTAACCACTGATGTGATGGAGAAACAGCTGGCCCCTTAGCAGTAAGCATATTGCCTGCAAGGTTTACATGTGTATTATTTTCATCAAAGAAGGACATCCTTACAGTGATACTTTGTTTTTTAAAATCACAGTGAGCTATTGGGGCTTTCCAAAGGCGCTTTCTCTATTTATTGTTAAAATATGCTTTTAAAAGAACCATGGAAACACTGACAAGGAAGACCATATCTTGAGCTGTAAAAAAAACCCTAGTACATGTAAAAGGATAGAAATTATGTAAACATAACAAGTGGAAAAAATGACCAAAATACAACTTAAATATCTGCAAATACTTAATACATTAAGTAATTACAAAGTTAATGAAAAATTGCTAATAAAAGCAACAACATTTGGAATGAAATGATGCCTAAAACTGCCTAAAAGTGTATCACACTTTAGCAGTCAGTGCTGCTAAAGCTCTGAATTTTTTCAAAATATGATTTTTTGCTTTAATTAAAAATTCTTAAATTCCTTTCTTTTCTTCCCTCTGGGTCCTCCCTTCCATGTCCCCTCAAATATCCTTTTTCCTCGTAAATGAATGTCATCTTTTTCTTTGATGAATTTTTTGCATATATATTGTGTGTGTGTGTGTGTGTGTGTGTGTGTGTGTGTGTGTGTGTGTGTGTCTGTTTAACCTTGCTTTATAGGATTTCAGGACAGACTGTAGCAGTAAAAAAAAATATAAAGACATCTCGACTGGTTCCCTAATGTACTGCTCTGCACTTTCCTCTGGGCTCCCTCTGACCCAGGTGGTCTGAGAGCAGTTCCAGTGTGGCACCTTGCCACGGTGTTTTGCTTTCACTCACAGTTCCTTTGGAGGGTTGGTACCATGCCAAGCAAACACATCCCAATTCTGTGTCGGGTTTGGTGCGTCCAGCTACCGCACCGTCTCTTGAATTCAATTAAGTCACCACATGAAAGAACACACCACACAATAACCTCTGATCCAACTGAGAAGATATAATTTGCCCATCTAGACAGCACAAAGTCCTGTACATACCCATTCCCTAAAAATATTCATAAGTTGTATCTATGAGCAGAGTAGAATCATAACATCTGCTGTCATATTCTCCCAGCTCCTCCTCCCTGCTACTCCCTCTCCTTCTAAAACGTCTGTTCCTGCCTCCCTTTCTTCTCTTCCAATGACAGGCCTTATCTTGTCTGCCTTCACCTGCGTAATGACATCAACTGACACCTTGGTAATGGATAGGCAATTAGGTGGCCAATCCCTGGGAAAGACAAAGTCTTCCTCTCTCAGAAATCTTTCATGTCCTATAGCTCTTTGTCCATGATGGGCTCCTGTGAGAGTTCCCCTTTCCAGGTGTCTTAGTCAGGGTTTCTATTTCTGCACAAAACATAACAACCAAGAAGCAAGTTGTGGAGGAAAGGGTTTATTCAGCTTACACTTCCACATTGCTGTTCATCACCAAAGGAAGTCAGGACTTGAACTCACACAGGGTAGGAACCTGGAGATAGGATCTGAACTGGAAGCCATGGAAGGATGCTGCTTACTGGATTGCTTCCTCTGGCTTGCTCAGCTTGCTTTCTTATAGAACCCAAGACTATCAGCCCAGGGATGGTAGCACCCACAATGAGCCCTCCCCACTTGATAACTAATTGAGAAAATGCCTTACAGCTAGATTTCATGGAGGCATTTCCTCAACTGAGGCTCCCTTCTCTGTGATTACTAGTTTGTGTTAAGTTGACACACAAAACCAGCCAGTACATCATGTTATCATATCTTTTGCTATTGTCATTGTTTAATCTTACTTCAGCAGCCATGTTGTTGAAGCACCACAGGTAAAGTTTGGGTCACTTCTAGGAGTATGGCATAATTTCCTGATCCTCTGGGTAAGCTTATAATCTTTCTACCCCCTCTTCCAAGATGTTCCTGAGTTATATAGGTTCAGCAACTACATTGTATAGGTGTCTGTTGGGGCTGAGAGTCTCACAATCCATTGCTCTCTGTATTTTGAGAAGTCATGGTTTTCTGTAATAATCTTTATCTGCTGCAAAGAGATGAAGGGGTGAGAGCTACACTTACCTGTGGTTATAAGGTCAAGTTTAGGAAATACATTAGTGTACTAGAGTGGTGGTTGTAGGTTCTTCTCTAAGCTCCCCTCCTGTCTTAATTCTGGGTTGTTCTTCTCTCTTTCTGAGCAGGCTTAAAGTCCAATCAGATCATCAGATCATTGTTGGTTACAGCTGAGAGACAAGTGCTTCTATTGCACCATTAGGGGCACTTGCCATGCTGGTCATTGTTGCCACTTGTAGGTGTCTCAGCTGGGAACACTATTGTTTGCTTCCCTCTCATGGTAGCTTCAGAGCTTCTTCTAACAGGCAGGAGGTTTGCAGGTCAGTTGGAACCTTCAGAGTTCCATGTGCTAAGTGGTTTTGTATTGAGCAGGAAGAAATTACATTTAACCTCTCGGAGGCAGACAAAAGCAACAGCAATAATCTATATCCTTTTTGGACTTTCCTGACCAACAACTTGAAAGGATGTTTTCAAACCTGTATTAACCTCCCTTCCTGACCTCATTCTCCATTTTCTCCACGTTCCCTTTATATCACCTGTATTCTGCTGTTCCTCTCATAAATATAAAACTCTTACCATAATAGATTGAAAGAAACTAACTGCCAGGCCCCACCCCACCCCCAATAAATGAAAGCAAGAAAATAAAGAATGCACTACTCTGATACTTTGAAATGTATGAAGTCTCTGGGTAAATGGATAGAGAAAACATGAGAATACAAATCTATTACTATCTGAATACAGAAAGTGTGCCTTGATAGTTCTTACAGAGAAGTCAGCACTGCCTATACCAGTAACCAGAGGCTAAGAAGGGAGGGAATTAGAGGACAGTATTCTTTATAAACATAGGTGCAAACCCTGTTTCCAGGGAATCCTGCAGTGTCCTGATAGGATCACATATCACTGCAAGATGGATTTATTTCCGAGATGCAAGATGGCTTCACATCTGAACATCTATATATAAGATTTACAGAATAGATTCAGCAAGCAAACGGCTTTATGTCTTAAATATAGAAAAAGGTTTGATATAAGTTAACCCTTGTTTATTATAAAGCCAAAACCTCCAAGTAAACTAGAGACTGAAGGGCTTTTGCCCTATATGATACAGGCATCTGTAGAAAACCTATGTACAGCCTCATTTCTAAATTGGAACACTCAGGTGCTTCTTCTACAAGAACAGGAACAAGGCTCCAGAGCTCACTGACCACTTCCTGCTGAACTGTTCCCATCAGTTGATGAATGGAGTCTCTCTGGTCTCTCTGATGGCGATTATGCTAGGCTCCAGTCCCAACACTTACAGCAGGCAGGACAAACTGTAGGTGGAAGGTTTTGTGGATGAGTTGGACTGCCAATCCCTCCACTTGAGGCCTTGCCTGGCTACCGAGGATGACTGGTTCTAGATTGTTGTCCTCTGTTATTAGTAGTCTTTGGTAATATCATTCTCATAGATTCCATGGAGTTTCCAAGCACTTGGTTTCTACCTCACTCCTGAAATGCCTCCAAATTCCAGTCCTCTCTCCCTCCACCCCCCCAATAACTGATCTCTTCCATTCTCCTCCGCCCCAGTCCATTCTCCAAATCTATTCTATTTCCCCCATTCTCAGGAAGATCCTTGTGTCCCCCAACCTCATTCCTCCATGTTTCTTAGGCTCTCTGGGCCAGTGGCTTGTAGCATGAATATCATTTACTTAACAGTTAATATCTGTTTATAAGTGCGTACACACCATGTTTGTCTTTATGGGTCTGGGTTACTTTACATAGGATGATTTCTTTCTAGTTCCATACATTTGCCAGAAAATTTCATGATGCTATTTTTTTAACAGCCGAGTAATACTTCATTGTGTAAATGTACCACTTTTTAAAAATCCATTCCTCAGGTGAGGGACATCTCAGTTGTTTCCAGTTTCTGGGTATTACAAATAAAGCTGTTATGAACATAGTTGAGCAAATGTCCATGTGGTAGGGTGGAGCATCCTTTGGGTATATGTCCAGGAGTGTTATTGCTGGGCCTTGAGGTACATCAATACAAAATTTTTTGAGAAACTTCCATATTGATTTCCAAAGTGGATGTACAAGTTTGCCCTCCCACTAGCAATGGAGGAGTGTTCCCCTTGCTCTACATGCTCGCCAGCATGAGCTGTCACTTGAGTTAAAACAAGTAGTCTTAAACTCTTGGTAACATGTTCATTTATTTCCATCATTGCCTAAATAGAACATTTTAACAGATCAAACTCTAAACATCTGTGACTATTCCTTTCATCCATTTCTGAGAAAACCTACTGTGCATTCAAAGTTCCTGTCTACTGACCTGGAGTTTTACTCTCCCAGGATTTTTATATTGAAAAACTGCCCAACCGCCCCAGGGCTTGTGATCCTCAGTATTTTCATAGATAAAGAACTAACAGTGAGGTTTTATGGTTAAAAATATGTAGAGAATTCATGAGATGTCTGTTTCAAGGCCTATCAAACATTCAGCGAAAAGCAATTGCATTGATTCCTTGTTGTTTACTTGTATGTGTTATTGTCGATTACCCAGTGTCCACCCATGGCGATATGAATGAGGCATAAGGACAAAGAGCGGAGAGCAGAGAATCAGTTTATAAATATTTGAAGGGTCGTGAATGCCGTGAAGGAAATGTCATGAACCAGCTTAGGCGTGCATCACAGGGGAGAAAAGCTGGAAATTGGTGCAGAACCACAATTTTAAGGCAGGCAGAATGCAGCTCTAGTGGGAAGAAGAAACACTACCTTGTGAGTAATCATGTTTTCTTAGATTTCAAATTCACTATGTGAGAAAATACATAAGGTAGTGTTCTTTGTGCACAACCGATGCCTCTGCTTACTTGTTAAATTTTAAAGAGCCCTGGCCCATTTAGAGACAACAGTTAAGTGAAAGAGACACATGGGCTTCTCAAATCTCAGCCACTGCACATTAATTGGGCACCTGACCATGAAAATACCCCACACAAACAGAAAAGCTTTGTGAGGTGAAGGAGGCGCCATTGTACACAAGCCCCTGAAATGCTTTAGAGAGCGCAGCACTTAAATGCCGGGTGACTACTCAGCTCATGACTTACGATTTAGAACACAAACCAGACATCTTTTTTCCACATCGATGGGTATACCTCTTTGCTTTCATGAAAGGCTCGTCGTTTCATTACTTTTTTTAGTTAATTTCCTTGTGTTTCCCTTTTTGTAGTATACTTAGTGTCTGGCGACACTTGGTTTGTACATGATCTTAAAAGAGACAAGGAGTATTGCTCATGACAGTAACGAATTATGCTGCTAATAACTGCAGCTGTTGGTTATAGCCTCTGTAAGAATCTAATCCGCACAGTTAAAGACAACGTCAATTTATGTCAATTTAGATTATCTTGATTCTGTCGCTATTTTTACCTGCTTGATTTCGCCATGAAACTAAAGAAAAAAATCAATTTAATAATTTGATATATTTTTGGTGAAATCATTTGCTCTTTTTCTTTACTGTTTAAAAGATTATGAAATGGTAATTTCATTAGTACCTAAGAGTTGTTACAAGGACTAGTGAGATGGCCCAGTGAATAGCAGCTTGCCACCAACACTGTCAACTTGAGTTCTATCCCTGGACATGTAGTAGAAGGAGAAAACTAACTTCCACAAGTCCTCCTCTGACTTCTCCTCCTGAGCCCTGACACCCCAGTCCCACATCTCCAAACACACACTGTATCAAGAGAAAGAAACATTGTTACATTTTGGACAGGACTATAAGCTATTTGAAGTCCAAAAGACAATATCATCTTTAAAATGTATACAAAGACTCATCTCTCTTATCCTTTACAAGAGCCGGTTCAAAATAGATTAAGAACCTAAATGTGATTCCCAAACTCTTAATTTACTAAAGCAACAGTTCCCAAACTTCTTAATGCTGCAATCCTCATGTTGTAGTAACACATGAGGATTTACACAATTATTTTCGTTGCTACTTCAAACATGCGTTTGTTACTGTTATAATTCGTAATGTAAGTATCTGGTATCCAAGATATCTGATAAGCAACCCCTGTGAAAGAGTCATTCAACCCCCAAATGGGTCACAACCCACAGATTGAGAACTACTGTACTAGACGAAAACATAGGTAATACCTGGCAAGATATAGGCATAGGCAAGGACTTTCTGAAATGACTGCAGAGTACAGGAATTAACTTTGAGAACTGACAAATAGGATAGCCAAGGAAACAACCAGCAGAATGGGTATAGACAACCTTTAGAATGTCACAATAATCTTTGCCAACTCTACATTCAACGGGATATTAATGTCTAGAAACTATCTCAAAAATAACTCCCTACATTGATAAGTGATCTAGTCAATAAGCAAACTAGTGAATTGAGTATTTAATTCTGAAAGGAAGAAATACAAGTTACTAGTTGATATTTGAGAAATTGGGCAAATTTCTTAACCATCAGGGACACTCACACTGAAACTACAGTGGGCTACTGTCTCATCAGTCAGAATAGCTAGCAAGAAAACAGATAACCAAAACACTGTCAAGGATCTAGATAAAGAGGAATCTGTACATACTGATGGTACAAACTTAAACTTGGGCAGCCACTGTGGAAGTCAGTGCAGACAGAGTTTTTGAAAAAAATCTAAGGAGAGGCTGGGCTATAGCTTAGTAAAATAATTGCCAGACCTGCATAAAGTCCTATCTCTCCAAGTAGATTTAAAATAATCTTTGACAATTTTTTGTTTATTTTTCATTTTTAAGACGTGTTCTTGTGTTCATTCAAATTAATTAATAATCACTAGTTACTTAATTAGATTCATTGACAATAAAGTCCTCTCTCATATATCATGACTTCAGTTTTCCATCCCTCCACTCTTTCTAGCTTCCCCCTCCATCTCCTCTCTCCTCCAGATCCACTCACACTCCTCCTTTCAGAAAAGAGCAGTCCTCCAACAGACAAGAACCAAATATGATAAAATAATGCAACAAGCCAAGGAAAAGGGCCCTTAAGGCTGGGCAAGACAACGCAACAGGAGGAAGAGAAGCCAAAGAGTCAGAGACACACCTGCTCCCACGGTATGCTATTCCACAAACATCAAGCGAACATTTACAACACATATGTAGAAGAGCTTGTGCAGACTCCTGCAGACCACACACTTGCCACTTCAGTCTCCGTGAGCCTAGATATGCTCTGCATGTTTGATTCAATAGTCTGTGTTCTGGTATCCTCCATTCCTTCTGACTCCTACAGTCTTGTGCATTGAGCCTTAAGTTACATTAGGCATTGTTTGCCCACTCCCACAAACTGCCCCAGCATTGCTTCAGCACATCTTACAGGCAGGAGAGATTGTAGGTCAAAGGTTTTGGTCTCAGTGCCTGCACTATTGGTGTTCTGTTCAGAAAGTTGTCTCCTGTGCTAATGATTTCAAAACTGCTCCCAACTTTTTCTTCTGTCAGGTTCAATGAGTCTGGTTTATGTTATGGTCTTTGATCCACTTGGACTTGAGTTTTGTGCGGGTGATAAATATGAATCTATTTGCATTTTCTATATGCAAACATTTAGTTTCATCAACACCAGTTGTCGGGGATGCCTTCTTTTTTCCATTGTGTATTTCTGGCTTTATATATATATATAATATCAGGTATCCATATATGTGTGGATATATGTCCAGGTTTTCAATTTGATTACATTGATTTATGCATGTTTTTATGCCCATACCATGTGGATACTATTACGATAGCTCTGTAACATAACTTGAAATCAAGGATGATGGTGATCTCTACAGCAGTTCTTTCATTGTCCAGGATTGTTATAGACCTTGGTTTTTGTTCATCCATATGAATTTGAGACGTGTACTTTCAAAGTCTGTAAAGAAATCCTCTGTAAGTGGATGTCAACTGCATGTGTACCGTGTGTGTGTGTGTGTGTGTGTGTGTGTGTGTGTGTAGGTGTCCCCAGAGGGTGTCCTGTGGAGAGAGCACCTGATGAGCACCTGATGTAGGTAATGGAACTTGGACCTGCTAGAGAGGCAGCAAGTCATCTTACTAGCTGCTGCGTCATCTCGCCATCTCTTCTGCTGTGCTTTTGGTGTGATACTGGGTATTCTCATTCTACCATTTCTATTGGATTTCCTTTACTTTTCAAGTCTTAATATCCGTGTTGAATAGCCTAATTGATGTCAATTTCTTCATGTTTTGCTGACTCTTCCCTCTGTGTGGCTAAATTCCCACTCACGATCCTGGATTGGATCCATCTCCTGTTTAAATCCTCATTTATATCATTGATTATTTCTATGGAACTTTAGGAATTTTCATATGGATCACTACCTATTTCATTATTTCTCACTTCAGTCCTTTGGGAGAGCCATGATGCTGCATTCTTCATCTTCCTCTCCTGGCTCTTGGGATTTATGGTTTGGTTATTTCTCCTTTTGTCAGCAAGGGGACAGTTATTGAGTGCTTAGTTGTGACGTTTACATCTCCCATGACCACTAAGCAAGGAAGTGATAAGCTGTGTAGAAAGCATCAACTTATACATGATAAAGAACCACATGATATACATGACATAGAATGAACTATAGTGCTCCAGGGTGTCACCAACCACTGTGGAAATGGAATGAGGAAAACCACTGTAGAGGAGGCTCAGAAGCTAAACACTCTGTAAGGTAACTGTGGAAGTAGTAAGTGAAAGAGATGAAGGAGCCAGGAAGAGAAGAAAAGGGCTAAATAAATGAAACCGGAAACAGGGAGGGGAAAGTAAAGCTGGAGGGCAGGGAAAGTGACAGATTGGCAAAAAGGAAGAAAGGAAAGGACAGCTAAGCTGAACAAATATGTGGTGGGGAGATGGGAGAGGAAGAGAAGTTGAGTGCTTTGTGCACTGTGAAGAGAGGCAGAACTGGAGATGCTACAGCAGCACATTACAGAGGAACGGTCTGATGTGACAGCCTGTGCCATGGTGATGACTCTGCCCATGCTATTGCCAAGGGCCATGTCCAAGTCTGTGGCCCTACCGCAGCAGAGGTCTTTGTTGATGTCCATGGCTCATGTGACCACCACAGGCCATGGGGACATCCCTGGACTGGGTTGGCCATATTGATATCTGAGCTGGCCCTTTCCTCTTCTCCAGATGTGACGACACTCAGGAGAGCTGGCCTTATCACATGGGCAGCAATGGAGAGCTGACCCCACTTCATGGGTGAGGAGAGCTGTCAGGCTGATGAACTCAGCTACCACCCAGGTCCAGATGCAGGGCTTTGAGCTGCCCCACTCCAACATCTACACCACCCATGGGCTACTGGAGCATCTAAAGCAACTGGTCCAGTAGACCCAAAGCTACAAGAGCTCCATGACATATGGCAACAACAGGATATCCAGAGGTGTCCTCTGAGGATCTGGTATTGATCATGTTGCAGAAGGGTATAGTATGGGACACACCAGGACAAACTACAGCTTTAACAGCAAGATGATCTATCTATCTATCTATCTATCTATCTATCTATCTATCTATCTATCTATCTATCTATCTATCATCTGTCTATCTATCTATTATCTATCTATCTATCTATCTATCTATCTATCATCTGTCTATCTACCTATCTACCTATCTACCTATCTATCTATCTATCTATCTATCTATCTATCTATCTATCTATCATCTATCTATCATCTATCATCTATCTATCTATCATCTATTATCTATCTATCTATCAATCATCTATTATCTATCTATCTATCATCTATCTATTATCTATCTATCTATCTATCAATCATCTATCTATTATCTATCTATCTATCTATCTATCTATCTATCTATCTATAATTTTCTTTTGCTGGGGAGGTTGCAAGGGTGAATGGTGGGGAGATGAGTGAGACTGGGATGCATGATGTGAAATTCACAACGAATCAATAAAACATGAGCAAGAGCAAAAAGAAAAAGAATTAGGAACTAAAAGGCAAATCAAAACTGATGTCCCCATAGTAAAAAGCTCACAAACAAAATTAGGCGGCTATAAGAAGAAAAACAAAAAACTAAAAGCATCAGGCTTTTAAATTAATAGTGTAAAGTCAAAACACTAACCGAGGGTATGGAATGGAAGCAGGGGGCAATGAAGGGGACATGAGAATACTGCTCCAAGACAGGAAGAAAAGCAGAAACTGTGCTCCAAGACAGGAAGAAAAGCAGAAACTGTGCTTGACACACTACAAGAGGGGTGACAGAAACAACTTTGAAAAGTAAACGTTCTGCTAAACATACAGCTTCAAAAAAAGAGACAGGAATGATATTGGAAAATGTTTTAAAAAGCAGACCTATTGTGTGGAGGACAAGACTCACGTTTGGACTTCCGTCCTTTCCTGGCCTGTTCTGTGGGGAGGGCCAGATCCACCTGCGAGCTTCTGGCTGTCCTTTGCTTTATGCTGGTGTTGAGTCCACAGGCTGAAAAATGTCTGCTGTTCTTCGGGTAAGCTTCAAAGTGGCTATCATCCTACTGGTCTCTGTCTGTGAATTGGAAAGAGTCTCTCACCTTCCTGAGAGGCCCTAGATGCATGGGAACCCCACGGTGTCTCCCAAGTGCAGCATGAGTATGGGAAACAGCCACGCCACTGACTTTTGTGCAGGCAGAGCACTTACCTTTGTATTTTTAAGACTTCTGAGTACTGTTTTCCTGCTAGAGGGCTAAACTGTGGATACTAAGTATGTTCCTAGAACTTGGAAGTTCCCTGCTGGTTGGCTACTGACTTGAATTCATTCGCTTCCTTTGCTCTCAAGCTCCAGGGTGATTCTGGGTTGGTGAAACGTGCACCCGACTACAGAAGGTAGGGTCCTTTCTCTTTTGTTCACTTTCCATCCAGAGTCAGTCCTGACTCCTGAGTCCTTCAGCTTGTCAGTGGGCAGCCTTGTTGCTGTCCATAGAAACGTCTCTGGCCTTCCCTCACCCAGGGACTATGGCAGGCCTAACTGAAGTTCCAAGACCTATAGATGTTTTCTCATCTGAGGATCTTAGTTGGTCTTAATGCCACTCCATAGGGCAGAACTCACGCCTTGTACTAGAAACCTGACTAACTACCAGGACTAGGGAGGGCATGGTTCTTAGAAACGACTACCACCACATTGATAGAACAGCAATGGCTCCTAACTGGTCTCTAACTACTAACCTTGTATCCATAGATATGTGTACCTAACACCGCCATCAAAGATGCATCTGTTACAGCAAATGGAGACCATCACAGAAAACCAAAGCTAGACACAATGCATAGAGCAACAGCCTGGGGAGCCCACACCCAGCAGATATAACTATCACAGTCCTGCATCTATGGTTCAGTGACATCAGAAAGAGGAAACTAAAAGACTGGAAGATCCAGAATAACAAGAAGTCTGCTGTGAAACAGCCCCTCCCAGAAATGGCTGTGTAAACAAGAAAAGAACATTGACAATATCAGTGGACATATGATTGTGCAAGGGCAAAACAATTTAATGGGATCCAACCTTAAACAAAGAATTACAGGCTACTAATGGCTGGGAGAGGGAGGATTACCTTATCTAAGGGATGAGTACCTTTACTGGTTATCCAGTACAGAGTGGCTAGTCTTAAATCATATACGTCAAACATGAATGGACTCAGCAGGTTGTATTTACATATCTGTGTATACTATACACGCATGTACACAGATGTACACACATGTATCCTAGTGCACATACATGAGCATACACACGCATGTGCACATGCACACACATGTATGTGAAAATAATAAAAGAGGCTGTTAATTTGAGAGTAGGTGGCATGGGGGCGATTGAAGGGAGGACACATGGAGAGGCTTGAGGGAGAAAAGGTAAAGGGAAAGGTAATATAATTATAAATTAACATTTATATTTATAATACTTTTTATATAAATATTTATATTTTATGTATACTTTTATATAAATATATTTATATTTAAATATATTAAAATTAAATATTTTTATATAGAGTAGAGTAATTTCTGTTTTTTTAATTTTATTTTTTTATTAACTTGAGTATTTCTTATTTACATTTCGAATGTTATTCCCTTTCCCGGTTTCCGGGCAAACATCCCCCTAATCCCTCCCCCTCCCCTTCTTTATGGGTGTTCCCCTCCCCACCGTCCCCCCATTGCGGCCCTCCCCCCAACAATCACGTTCACTGGGGGTTCAGTCTTAGCAGGACCCAGGGCTTCCCCTTCCACTGGTGCTCTTACTAGGATATTCATTGCTACCTATGAGGTCAGAGTCCAGGGTCAGTCCACGTATAGTCTTTAGGTAGTGGCTTAGTCCCTGGAAGCTCTGGTTGCTTGGAATTGTTGTTCATAAGGGGTCTCGAGCCCCTTCGAGCTCTTCCAGTTCTTTCTCTGATTCCTTCAACTGGGGTCCTATTCTCAGTTCAGTGGTTTGCTGCTGGCATTCGCCTCTGTATTTGCTGTATTCTGGCTGTGTCTCTCAGGAGCGATCTACATCCGGCTCCTGTCAGTCTGCATTTCTTTGCTTCATCCATCTTGTCTAATTGGGTGGCTGTATATGTATGGGCCACATGTGGGGCAGGCCCTGAATGGGTGTTCCTTCAGTCTCTGTTTTAATCTTTGCCTCTCCCTTCCCTGCCAAGGGTATTCTTTTTCCGCATTTGAAGAAGGAGTGAAGCATTCACATTTTGATCATCTGTCTTGAGTTTCGTTTGTTCTAGGGATCTAGGGTAATTCAAGCATTTGGGCTAATAGCCACTTATCAATGAGTGCATACCATGTGTGTTTTTCTGTGATTGGGTTACCTCACTCAGGATGATATATTCCAGTTCCAACCATTTGCCTACGCATTTCATAAAGTCATTGTTTTTGATAGCTGAGTAATATTCCATTGTGTAGATGTACCACATTTTCTGTATCCATTCCTCTGTTGAAGGGCAACTGGGTTCTTTCTAGCTTCTGGCTATTATAAATAAGGCTGCTATGAACATAGTGGAGCACGTGTCTTTTTTATATGTTGGGGCATCTTTTGGGTATATGCCCAAGAGAGGTATAGCTGGATCCTCAGGCAGTTCAATGTCCAATTTTCTGAGGAACCTCCAGACTGATTTCCAGAATGGTTGTACCAGTCTGCAATCCCACCAACAATGGCGGAGTGTTCCTCTTTCTCCGCATCCTCACCAGCATCTGCTGTCACCTGAGTTTTTGATCTTAGCCATTCTCACTGGTGTGAGGTGAAATCTCAGGGTTGTTTTGATTTGCATTTCCCTTATGACTAAAGATGTTGAACATTTCTTTAGGTGTTTCTCAGCCATTCGGCATTCCTCAGCTGTGAATTCTTTGTTTAGCTCTGAACCCCATTTTTTAATAGGGTTATTTGTCTCCGTGCGGTCTAACTTCTTGAGTTCTTTGTATATTTTGGATATAAGGCCTCTATCTGTTGTAGAATTGGTAAAGATCTTTTCCCAATCTGTTGGTTGCCGTTTTGTCATAACCACAGTGTCCTTTGCCTTACAGAAGCTTTACAGTTTTATGAGATCCCATTTGTCGATTCTTGATCTTAGAGCATAAGCCATTGGTGTTTTGTTCAGGAAATTTTTCCAGTGCCCATATGTTCCAGATGCTTCCCTAGTTTTTCTTCTATTAGTTTGAGTGTATCTGGTTTGATGTGGAGGTCCTTTATCCACTTGGACTTAAGCCTTGTACAGGGTGATAAGAATAGATCGATCTGCATTCTTCTACATGCTGACCTCCAGTTGAACCAGTACCATTTGCTGAAAATGCTATCTTTTTTTCCATTGGATGGTTTTGGCTCCTTTGTCAAAAATCAAGTGACCATAGGTGTGTGGGTTCATTTCTGGGTCTTCAATTCTATTCCATTGGTCTATCTGTCTGTCTCTGTACAAATACCATGTAGTTTTTATCACTATTGCTCTGTAATACTGCTTGAGTTCAGGGATAGTGATTCCCCTTGAAGTCCTTTTATTGTTGAGGATAGTTTTAGCTATGCTGGGTTTTTTTGTTATTCCAGATGAATTTGCAAATTGTTCTGTCTAACTCTTTGAAGAATTGGATTGGTATTGCATTGAATCTGTAGATCGCGTTTGGTAAAATGGCCATTTTTACTATATTAATCCTGCCAATCCATGAGCATGGGAGATCTTTCCATCTTCTGAGGTCTTCTTCAATTTCTTTCTTCAGAGTCTTGAAGTTCTTATTGTACAGATCTTTTACTTGCTTGGTTAAAGTCACACCTAGGTACTTTATATTATTTGGGTCTATTATGAAGGGTGTCGTTTCCCTAATTTCTTTCTCGGCTCATTTCTCTTTTGTGTAGAGGAAGACTACTGATTTATTTGAGTTAATTTTATACCCAGCCACTTTGCTGAAGTTGTGTATCAGCTTTAGTAGTTCTCTGGTGGAACTTTTGGGATCACTTAAATATACTATCATATCGTCTACAAATAGTGATATTTTGACTTCTTCTTTTCCGATCTGTATCCCCTTGACCTCCTTTTGTTGTCTGATTGCTCTGGCTAGAACATCAAGAACTATGTTGAATAAGTAGGGAGAGAGTGGGCAGCCTTGTTTAGTCCCTGATTTTAGTGGGATTGCTTCAAGTTTCTCTCCATTTAGTTTAATGTTAGCAACTGGTTTGCTGTATATGGCTTTTACTATGTTTAGGTATGGGCCTTGAATTCCTATTCTCCCCAGGACTTTTATCATGAAGGGGTGTTGAATTTTGTCATATGCTTTCTCAGCATCTAATGAAATGATCATGTGGTTTTGTTCTTTCAGTTTGTTTATATAATGGACCACGTTGATGGTTTTCCATATATTAAACCATCCCTGCATGCCTGGGGTGAAGCCTACTTGATCATGGTGGATGATTGTTTTCATGTGCTCTTGGATTCGTTTTGTCAGAATTTTATTGATTATTTTTGCGTCATTTCTCATAAGTGAAATTGGTCTGAAGTTCTCTTTCTTTGTTGGGTCTTTGTGTGGTTTAGGTATAAGAGTAATTGTGGCTTCATAGAAGGAATTCAGTAGTGCTCCATCTGTTTCAATTTTGTGGAATAGTTTGGATAGTATTAGTATGAGGTCTTCTATGAAGGTCTGATAGAATTCTGCACTAAACCCGTCTGGACCTGGGCTCTTTTTGGTTGGGAGACCTTTAATGACTGCTTCTATTTCCTTAGGAGTTATGGGGTTGTTTAACTGGTTTCTGTTCCTGATTTAACTTTGGTACCTGGTATCTGTCTAGGAAATTGTCCATTTCCTGCAGATTTTCAAGTTTTGTTGAATATAGGCTTTTATAGTAAGATCTGATGATTTTTTGAATTTCCTCTGAATCTGTACTTATGTCTCCCTTTTCATTTCTGATTTTGTTAATTTGGACACACTCTGTGTGTCCTCTCGTTAGTCTGGCTAAGGGTTTATCTATCCTGTTGATTTTCTCAAAGAACCAACTTTTGGTTCTGTTGATTCTTCCTATGGTCCTTTTTGTATCTACTTGGTTGATTTCAGCTCTGAGTTTGATTATTTCCTGCCTTCTACTCCTCCTGGGTGTATTTGCTTCCTTTTGTTCTAGAGCTTTTAGGTGTGCTGTCAAGCTGCTGACATATGCTCTTTCCTTTTTCTTTCTGCAGGCACTCAGCGCTATGAGTTTTCCTCTTAGCACAGCTTTCATTGTGTCCCACAAGTTTGGGTATGTTGTACCTTCATTTTCATTAAATTCTAAAAAGTCTTTAATTTCTTTCTTTATTTCTTCCTTGACCAGGTTATCATTGAGTAGAGCATTGTTCAATTTCCACGTACATGTGGGCGATTTTCCCTTATTGTTATTGAAGATGAGCTTTAGGCCGTGGTGGTCTGATAGCACGCATGGGATTATTTCTATCTTTCTGTACCTGTTGAGGCCCGTTTTTTGACCAATTACATGGTCAATTTTGTAGAAAGTACCATGAGGAGCTGAGAAGAAGGTATATCCTTTTGCTTTAGGATAGAATGTTCTATAAATATCTGTTAAGTCCATTTGGCTCATAACTTCTCTTAGTCTGTCTACGTCTCTGTTTAATTTCTGTTTCCATGATCTGTCCATTGATGAGAGTGGGGTGTTGAAATCTCCTACTATTATTGTGTGAGGTGCAATGTGTGTTTTGAGCTTTAGTAAGGTTTCTTTTACGTATGTAGGTGCCCTTGTATTTGGGGCATAGATATTTAGGATTGAGAGTTCATCTTGGTGGATTTTTCCTTTGATGAATATGAAGTGTCCTTCCTTATCTTTTTTGATGACTTTTACTTGAAAATTGATTTTATTTGATATTAGAATGGCTACTCCAGCTTGCTTCTTCTGACCATTTGCTTGGAAAGTTGTTTTCCAGCCTCTCACTCTGAGGTAGTGTCTGTCTTTGTCTCTGAGGTGTGTTTCCTGTAGGCAGCAGAATGCAGGGTCCTCATTGCGTATCCAGTTTGTTAATCTATGTCTTTTTATTGGGGAGTTGAGGCCATTGATGTTGAGAGATATTAAGGAATAGTGATTATTGCTTCCTGTTATATTCATATTTGGATATGAGGTTATGTTTGTGTGCTTTTCTTCTCTTTGTTTTGTTGCCAAGACGATTAGTTTCTTGCTTCTTCTAGGGTAAGCTTGCCTCCTTATGTTGGGCTTTACCATTTATTATCCTTTGTAGTGCTGGATTTGGAGAAAGATATTATGTAAATTTGGTTTTGTCGTGGAATATCTTGGTTTCTCCATCTATGTTAATTGAGAGTTTTGCAGGATACAGTAACTTGGGCTGGCATTTGTGTTCTCTTAGGGTCTGTATGACATCTGTCCAGGATCTTCTGGCTTTCATAGTCTCTGGCGAAAAGTCTGGTGTGATTCTGATAGGTCTGCCTTTATATGTTATTTGACCTTTTTCCCTTACTGCTTTTAATATTCTTTCTTTATTTTGTGCATTTGGTGTTTTGACTACTATGTGACGGGAGGTGTTTCTTTTCTGATCCAATCTATTTGCAGTTCTGTAGGCCTCTTGTATGCCTATGGGTATCTCTTTTTTTAGGTTAGGGAAGTTTTCTTCTATGATTTTGTTGAAGATATTTACTGTTCCTTTGAGCTGGGAGTCTTCACTCTCTTCTATACCTATTATCCTTAGGTTTGATCTTCTCATTAAGTCCTGGATTTCCTGCATGTTTTGGAACAGTAGCTTTTTCCGCTTTACATTATCTTTGACTGTTGAGTCGATGATCTTTATGGAATCTTCTGCTCCTGAGATTCTCTCTTCTATCTCTTGTATTCTGTTGGTGATGCTTGTATCTACAGCTCCTTGTCTCTTCCTTTGGTTTTCTATATCCAGGGTTGTTTCCATGTGTTCTTTCTTGATTGCTTCTATTTCCATTTTTAATTCCTTCAACTGTTCGATTGTGTTTTCCTGGAATTCTTTCAGGGATTTTTGTGATTCCTCTCTATAGGCTTCTACTTGTTTATTTATGTTTTCCTGGAATTCTTTCAGGGATTTTTGTAATTCCTCTCTGTAGGGTTCTACTTGTTTGTTTATGTTTTCCTGTGTTTCTCTATGGGAGTTCTTCATGTCCTTCTTGAAGTCCTCCAGCATCATGATGAAATATGATTTTGAAACTAGATCTTGCTTTTCTGGTGTGTTTGGATAGTCCGTGTTTGCTTTGGTGGGAGAATTGGGCTCTGATGATGCCATGTAATCTTGGTTTCTGTTGCTTGGGTTCCTGCACTTGCCTCTCGCCATCAGATTATCTCTAGTGTTACTTTGTTCTGCTATTTCTGACAGTGGCTAGACTGTCCTATAAGCCTGTGTGTCAGGAGTGCTGTAGACTTGTTTTCCTGTTTTCTTTCTGCCAGTTATGGGGACAGAGTGTTCTGCTTCAGGTGTGTAGTTTTTCCTATCTACAGGTCTTCAGCTGTTCCTCTGGACCTGTGTCTTGTTCACCAGGCAGGTCGCTTGGAGCAGGAAGGTTTGTCTTACCTGTTGTCCCGAGGCTCAAGTTTGCTCGTGGGGTGTTGCTTATGAGCTCTCAGCGGCGGCAGCAACCAGGAAGATCTGCGCTGCCCTTTCTGGGAGCTTCCGTGCACCAGGGTTACAGATGACGTTTGGTGTTTTCCTCTGGAGTCAGACATGTGGGCAGAGTGTAGTCTCTTCTGGTTTCCCAGGCGTGTTTGCCTCTCTGAAGGTTTAGCTCTCTCTCCCATGGGATTTGGGTGCAGAGAACTGTTTATCCGTTCGGTCCCTTCAGGTTCCGGCGGTGTCCGTAATTTCTGTTTTTATCACTTATATAAAAATACTACTGGCTAATATGCTGGGTAAATACAGGCCAAATCATATTGTTATGACAGTAATACAAGTGTACAATTTGAAAACCATTTCATTCACTAGAGATAAAATCTAAAACACTTACCAGTATAATTTCTTTTGGAAAGGTTCAGAACTACTTGTATAGAATCTCATTAAGAGTCAGGGAATTTCTAGTCTTAATTGGTGAGGTGTATACTGTATTCTTTAATGGGAATATTTATTGACATATCAAGTTGTGTTTTTACAAATTTACAAATAAAATAAAATTCCTGCCAGAACACCAAAAAAAAAAGTAAGAAAGAAAGAAAAAGAAAAGAAAAAGAAAAAAGGATTGGTTTACTGATGCAAGCCGTGATTTTGTTTTGTTTTGTTTTTAAATTTTGAAAACTAAGTCTCAAGTCCAGCTAATAATATTTTGGAAAAAGCTGAGGGCAGATTTTATAAAATTAATATGGCTTCATTATGAATATAGAAAAAGACATCATAAAATAGAATGAAAAATCAAGTAATGAGTATTAAATATAAAAGTATGATTTAACTTAGTGGGAATTGTGTGACTTATTCAGTTGGGTAAGTGCTGACTGCCCATCTGAATAGCAATAAATTAGCCTTTCATTCCACGTGCCTTACGTCATAAATGGCTTGAATCCCATTTTTTTCCAACATAAAAGTCTCCCCTTTCAAATAGCCTACACAGTATCTATACGTAATTAGTGTCTGACAATCTTAAGTTTAAAGACTTCATCTGCCCTCAGATGCACAGGCTCGGAGAAGAGCCTTTCACAGATCTGCTTAGGGAGGAATCACAGGATTTTGGTACCCACAGCCAATCCTGTATTGTTTATAGTGCAGGCTGTCAAAGGACTGAAAGTATGTTTATCAGTTTCTTCTCACACTGGTGTGGTAAAATACTCTGACAAAAAGTGACTCGAACTGTGAATTGGAATTTACCCTTTCTCTAAGTTTGTTTTGTCGGTGTAGACACTATCCTAGTTACTAAATAGAAAAGCAAGTAACGGATACATAGGCAGCTTCTCTCTGTCAGCAGAGGCCAGTTATGATGACCTTTTACATCCGGGCAAACTGCAAACTATCCACAGAATGTTTCCCAAAAGGCCATTGGTTTTATAGATCAGATGATGTTATTTCCACTACTCTCACTGAATGAAGAGGATAGTTCATGAGAAGAAGACCACTGTGATTCATCTGTTTCTGTGCACCACCCACAGGGATGCATTGTGCTATGTCAGGAACGTGTTTCTGTCCTGCAGACTGACGTTGGGTACCTCGCATATACCCCTGTGAGATTTATGTCGCAATCAAATGATTTATCTAGGGTGGTTTACGAACTATCTGTTGCAGTCTAGAAGAGACACTATAAAACCCACAGGAAAAGATACCTTTAAGTTCCGTTAGGCCAGTATGACCTCTGAGGCATCCTTTAAGCCAATGTTTCTGCTCGCTGTTTATAGAATTAGGTAATGTTTAAAAGTTACATCTTAAAGCAGATGATAAAAAACAACCAAAATATCATAATAAAATGTAAAAAGATAACGAAGTGTAAGATAAGCACTATAAAACAGTCAAAGACAAGCCAAGAATTAAAAAGAAAGATTAGAGAGAGATGATAATGAAAACTGAAAGATTAAAGAAAATCTTGAAAGAGCAAATATTAGCTACAAGAGGAACCTTAAGTCCTAGAACAGGGTGTATCTATTAAGAGTGTGTGATAACGACGGTTGGAGTTGGAAGGAAGGCAGAGCCCAGCTGTTAAATGGACCATCTGGACTGAGGCTGTGGACAGTCCCAAGGCTTCAGCCTCCATTCTTGCTGGGAGTTTGACAGGCACTCCTGTTCCCCAGAGAGGTGGTTTCATCAGCACAGGGGGAGTTTTAAACCTTGAAGGTCCCTTCATGCATTTCCCCAACATGAGCTCACTCCTGACTTCCAGTCAGGCAGAGATTACCACACTCTGTCTCTCCCTCCAACCTTTTAGCATATTTAAATATGTCCATTTTTGTACTTGTTTATTTGGACAAAAAGAAATATTAAAATGAAAATCCCCTAAATTTTATGAGTGAGTCATTCCACAGATGATATAATTTAAATTATTCTTATGCCAGCCAGGACCAATTTCTATGACAAAATTAAAGGATCTATTTTCATACAGAAAATTCTTAAGGATAAGTCACCTCCTTCATTATCTACTGTGTAATATGAGTGGCCTAGACTGGCTTGATCAGTTTTATAGATAGTTTAAAATAGTTTTAGAAACACATGGTTTTGCCAAGGTCTTTCCTTCTAATTGAATACAAACAAATTTTCTTAAATTAATGTCACTGATAGGAATGATGAATATACTTTTCCTTACAGTGCATTCAGTTTGCTTTATTCCTTCTATTTGAAATAATTATGGTCAAAATGATTTGATTTAAGGAAATACTTTTAAATAAAATTTCATCTTGATTTGATTCCCCGTTGACTAATGTGCTAAAGTAAGTCCTACGGCCCGTTTGAATAGTACCAGATGCATGTTATGAGGTTATAGGTCGTAATTATCATATCAAAATGACACATTATAATCATTATGATTCAGAAAGATTTTCTGCAGAAGAGGAGCTGAAAAGATTGTGCCAGCTAGAGGGGCCGGGGGACTCCAAGGAATTAAGGCCTCCTAGACACAAGCAGACTGAAGCAATATGAATTCACAGAAACTAAAGCCGCATGGCCAGGACCTGCGTGGGTTTGTTTCAGATGGAGCTCTAGAGAGTAGAGAAGTGGATACAAAGCTCCATCCCTAACCCCAAAGCTATCTCCAGTTGATAACCATTTGCAAATAAAAAATTAGTTTTCTCCAAGGGAGTCTTACCAGAGGAAAAAAAATACTTTTAAAAGAATTAATTTGTATATTCACTTTACATCCTGATTTCCCAGTCCTTCCTCTCCTCCCAGCTCCACACTTATGAATCCCTCCCCACATTGACCCCTCTCTTCCTCAGAGAAGAGGAAGTCCCCCTTGGCTACCACCCCACCTTGGGACATCCAGTTGCAGTAAGACTAAGCATAACCTCTCAGATTGAGGTCCAACCAGGCAGTCCAGTTAGGGAAGAGGATCCAATGGCAGGCAAAGAAGTCAAAGAGATTCTACTCCAGTTGTTAGGGGACCTGCATGAAGGTCAGCATCACAGCTGCCTCAGATGTGTAGAGGGCCTAGATCCAGCCCCTGCATGCTCTTTGGTTGGTGGCTTAGTCTCTGTGAGACCCTATGGTCCCAGATTAGTTGACACTGTATGTTTCCTTGCGGTGTTCTTGACCCCTCCAGTTTGCTTTATTCTATCCCCTGCTCTTTCATAAGACTCCTAGGACACCACCTGATGTTTGGCTGTGGGTTTCTGCTTCTATTTCCATTTGCTGCTAGATGAAGCCTTTCAGTAGACTGTTAGGCTAGGCCCCATTCTGCAAGCATGGTTCTGTACCACAGTGTCAGCAATTGGCTCTCTTATATGGGATGTGGCCAGTCATTGGTGGGCCATACCCTCGACCTCAGCTTCATGCTTATGTCTGTGCATCTTGTAGGACAGATTTTGAGTTGAAGGGTTTTTTTTTGGGGGGGGAGTTGATGTTTTCCTTCCTCCACTGAAAGCCTCACTTAGCTACAGGAGGTGACTTTTTCAGTCTACATATTAATTGCTAGTAGGAGTCTCAGCTAGGGTCACCCTAATAGACTCCATGGAAACTCCTCTCCCTCCCCCTGACCCATGTCCCAGGTCTCTAGCTACTCCCAGAGGTGCCCCTCCCTTATCTATTTTCTTCTCACTCCTGGCCCTTTCCCACACTCCTCTCCGCACCCGACCTCCATCCACACTCCACTCCTCACCCCCTCTCCCACCCAGTTTCCTCTCTCAGAGTATCAACCTCTGACAATTATTTGGGGTAAACAAACCACTTTTAAGAGCAAGCCCTATGACCAGTAGTATGTGGACAGCACAAACAAAGTCAGTAGTATCTTTGGCGGTTGGAGGTTCTTTGTCTCATAATGTTAAGTGATGACTTCTTTTTCTGTTACAAGTTCATTATGTATATACTATGGCTTCTGGTTTTATGTTTTATGGGATTCCTGTGTGTACAAACATGCATGTCTATGTCAACATGAGTTTTTTGTGCTATTCCTTTGGCTGTTTATTTTGTCATATTACGATTTATTTGTTTTTATTTTTCCTATATTATTATTTTTCTAAGACACCCACTTTTTTTCCAAAGCAAAACAAGAGTATGTGGATCCAGACAGGAAGGGAATTGAGAGAAGCTGGGAGGTGTAGAGGAAGAGGAAACTGTATTCAGAATATAATGTATGGGAAAATCTATAGTAAATAAAAGAAATAATAAACTTGGGCAGATCTGAGAATTGATTAAAAGGAGGACTTATGAAGAGTGATTAGTGGGGTAGGGCCAGCAATAGGATGGTTATGTGTTTAAGATTCTTCCTGATTCATTTCAGAATGAATGATATCCTTTATTGTGTTAAAATTTCATCAATAAAGCCAGGTAAAGTGGCATACACCTTTAATCCCACCATTCTGGAGGCATGGGTAGGTAGATCTCTGTGAGTTTGAGGCCAGCCAGTACTTCTAGTACTCCAGAAGGGCCAGTGTACAGTCCGTGTCTTCAGATGCTTCTACTTACAACCTACTTACAAAACTGTACATGTTTATTCCATGATCACAGAGGCATGATCGGTGAGGGATGATATTATTAGTGTTTATTTTTTAAGTTTCTTCAACACAAGTTTAGTGATGCGCTGACCAAAGAGGGACAATTCATCTCTTTAATAGGACATTCCACCTTACAAAATCGTACAGCCTGTGCAAGAAGCACTTGGCTGTGTAACATGAACACAATTATTATTGAGTACTATGTCTATGTTTCAGGGGACCTTACTAAAATTCGTGGAGGTGTTTGCATACTTAGATTCTTCAAGACTTCAACCACAAAAGACTCCTGGGATTATAGGAGCTACAAATATTACCAAAAACTTCTTTGTTTTGTTTAATGAACTTAAATTTTACTTAGTGTATAGAAAAAAAGATTCCTTGCTGCTTTACATTATACTAATGTTATTGATGGTGCTGGGCATAAAATGCTGGCTCGGAGGGCCAGATATATGTACTTCTGTGTCTCATTTGCAATTTCAGCCTGGCTACATTCTTTTAGAGCAGGTCTCTGTGGGAGGTTGGCTAACATTAGTACAACCCTGCAAACTTTGGTAGGCGCATCAGGACTAGGGTGTGGCTCTACTAAAGAAGAAACAAAAACATGGAGGACTAGCTACTTGGCTTTAAAAGCTGTAGCGATACAGTATCTAATAGGTGAGCATTTGAAACATTTCCTTTTTTTCCCCATACAACTTTGTGATGACTTCCTGCCTTTTTTAGATAGGGCTTCTGTTGCTATGAATGACATTGTCATCATGGCAACAGTTCCATGACCATGACATTTCAAAGGGGCTGGCTTAGAGTTCAGAGGTTTAGTCCATTGTCATCATGGTGGAAAGCATGGTGGGCACACAGGCAGACATGGTGCTGGAGAAAAAGTCAAGAGTTCTACACGTGGATCAGCAGGTAGCAGGAAGAAAGAGAGGGAGACACTAGGGCTACCTTGAGAATTCTAAATTTCAAAGTACACCTTCAGTGACATATTTCTCTAACAAAGTCACATCTCCTAATAGTGCCACTCCCTATGGTCTTATGGGGGTTCATTCAAACAACCGTATACCTTAATATAGCAACCAGCATGAATTCAATGATAATGCTTTAACTTCTTCTGAAGCTCAGGCATACTACACACCTACCTCCAGATAACTGCTTCCAGAGCAACCATCCAAAGCATTTTTAGTTTACCAGCCAAGCTTGCATGTGTATTTTACTTTTCCCACTCTTTGACTTCTTCTTCTCCTGGCCCTGTCTCTATAATTACCTACTATGTGGTTTCTTAATTTTTCTTTTCACCTCATAATTGCAAGATCTCTGAGATTTTTGAAGACATTCTCCACAAAACAAGGATAATATCTTGCCCCTGTCATGTACTGTGCATGCCTTTTCATACCAGTGTGCTGTACTTTAAGACAATTAATTTTAGGCTTCATTGTTCTTTAGGTGTGGCTTGGGCAAGGCTGAGATGAAGGTTAAATTGATATAAATTGTTGAATGCAGTATGAATTAGTTCAAGCTAGTTACTGCTTTAACATCCTGGTTCAGAAGGATTCGCACTGTATTATGGTAGTTAAACCTTCTAACAGTGAGGCTGAAAAGAGGGCTCACCGTGTGAAAGCACTGGTTGCTTTTGTATAGCACCCAGGCTTGGTTGCCAGCGTCCATAGGATGGTTCACAGTCTCCTGTAACTCTACTTCCTGGGGAACTGTCACCTTCTTCTGGCCTCTGAGGAGACTGCATACATGTGGCACACATACATGCAGGCAAGACACCCATACTTATAAAAACAAACCTTAACATTTCTAGTAGTGAGCATGCCTGAAGACGGAATTCTTCTGGTACATAGAATGCTGGTCTTAGTCATGCACCATGTTTAGTATCTGGGAGCAAAATAGTAGAAGTCTTTTCTTCATCTGACATCCCAATATATTCTGGTTGTAAAAGAAAGAATTTCTCAGAAATATTTGTATCAACAGTCTACTTTGAGCATAAGAAAATAATTTCACATAGAGAATTTTATTTCATCAGTGGAGAGAGGTTGACTGAAATCTTAAAGGATCCAGCTATACCTCTCTTGGGCATATACCCAAAAGATGCCCCAACATATAAAAAAGACACGTGCTCCACTATGCTCATAGCAGCCTTATTTATAATAGCCAGAAGCTGGAAAGAACCCAGATGCCCTTCAACAGAGGAATGGATACAGAAAATGTGGTACATCTACACAATGGAATATTACTCAGCTATCAAAAACAATGACTTTATGAAATGCGTAGGCAAATGGTTGGAACTGGAAAATATCATCCTGAGTAAGGTAACCCAATCACAGAAAAACACACATGGTATGCACTCATTGATAAGTGGCTATTAGCCCAAATGCTTGAATTACCCTAGATGCCTAGAACAAATGAAACTCAAGACGGATGATCAAAATGTGAATGCTTCACTCCTTCTTTAATAGGGGAACAAGACTACCCTTGGCAGGGAAGAGAGAGGCAAAGATTAAAACAGAGACTGAAGGAACACCCATGCAGAGCCTGCCTCACATGTGGCCCATACATATACAGCCATCCAATTAGACAAGATGGATGAAGCAAAGAAGTGCAGGCCGACAGGAGCTGGATGTAGATCGCTCCTGAGAGACACAGCCAGAATACAGCAAATACAGAGGCGAATGCCAACAGCAAACCACTGAACTGAGAATAGGACCCCCGTTGAAGGAATCAGAGAAAGAACTGGAAGAGCTTGAAGGGGCTCGAGACCCCTTATGAACAACAATGCCAAGCAACCAGAGCTTCCAGGGACTAAGCCACTGCCCAAAGACTGTACATGGACTGACCCTGGACTCTGACCTCATAGGTAGCAAGGAATATCCTAGTAAGAGCACCAGTGGAAGGGGAAGTCCTTGGTCCTGCTAAGACTGAACCCCCAGTGAACTAGATTGTTGGGGGTAGAGCGGCAATGGGGGGAGGATGGGGAGGGGGAACACCCATAAAGAAGGGGAGGGATTAGGGGTATGTTTGCCTGGAAACCGGGAAAGGGAATAACACTCGAAATGTAAATAAGAAATACTCAAGTTAATAAAAAAAAAAAGAAAAGAAATATGTCCTCTTTCCAACATTAGTTCTCTGAGGTTCTAAACAGTAAAAATTATCCCTATAGGAGAATATGAAGACAGCAACATACATTTTAAATCAATTACGATTAAGAGAAATGAGGAAGTAAAGCAGAATGTTAAAACTATGCAAAAATATTTCCATTTGAAATGTAATTTATAAAATTTCAAACTTTGTCTTATACTTTTCAGATCGAGTAAACACAACACCAACAATTAGTTGTAAGTCAACTAAACAATTAGTTGTTTAGTCAAGAAAAAAAGAGCTTCTTTCTATTAAATAGATCAAATGTATGGTACAAAATCCGTTTCCCATTGAAGAAGAATTTATTTCCAGCTTTAAAAATGCTCACCTAAACAATTTATTCATGAACCATATTTTTTCAATCAGTTTTTGGCAAAACAACTTAAATTAGAATCAAAACTGTTCCATTTGAGGCTCCCAGAACAAGAAAATGAAAAATTAAGTGCTGATTTCAGGCTTATTGAAGTCTCCTTTTGAGTATTAATAGTGCCAAAGCTATTTCACTTGTGACTTATTTACCATTTGTCCAAAGTGGAAAATAGAACTCTTTATGTTTTCACATCTTTGCCCCCAGGGTCAGCAATTTCCTTCCAGTTAGTGCCTCTGAAGACAATATTTTTTTCTATATAAAAGTAGGGCTTATATTAAAAACAGGATATTCCGTTGTTCCCAGACAGAGACGTCTGTTTACACTCATTGGATGAATGATGCATAAGGTGTGTGTTCTCTTGTGAAAGGCTTAGATATTTGGTGCTTACTGTGTACCCTACACGGCCCCCAGTTACAGTACAAGGAAGAAAAAAAGAGTTATGGTATGAATCTCAGTCACTTTAGAACAAATGACAAAAAAGGAGGAGAAAGCTATCATTAAATCAGACCATTAAAAGATAGAAAACATCTTTAAAACTATCCAGTCCAAACTTAGATAACAAGATGCAGATAATTTGGGGTTGTTTTCTGAACTACAGATTGTTGAGGGCAAGAATAAAGGTTCACTTCCAGAATACTCTTCTGGAAATGGACAAAATAAAGTTCTGCCTTCTTCTTTTACACAGAAAAGGACTCTAAAGATACTCACCTGCTTATTCAGGCTGAACCTAGGGAATACCACGATTCAGTTTGAACAACAACAGCAACAACAACAACAAGAACAGCAGCAGCAGCAGCAAATCATTTGTTTTCACTGGAGTTTAATTACAAAATTGTTACATACAGTTAGCAAAAACCTAAGACTATTTCTTATTTAGCTGATTCTCCAATCTGACAATTGTCTAGGGCAGCCATTATTGAACCTAAGGACACTTTTGGTTGCTTATAGGTGTGAACCATAACTACTACACATGACTTTGAGGTAGGAACCAGAGTAAGCCTAGGTTATTAGGTAAAAATTCACTTCAGGGACAAGACTAGGACTTCAATTTTTCAAGATGGATGAACAATGGGGGAGGGAAAATTAAGAGCATCAATTCCTGGGTCCCAACTACTGATATTTTTAGAGGTATCACATGGGTATCAGAATCTGAAAATTCTGTCTAGGCAATTCTAACGGGGAAAATGGTAATGTTATAACATTTGATTAAAGGTTATATGGAAATTCAAGGCCCCTTTCTAGTCCTTGTCTTATATGTCAAAGATAACATGGCCTTATATTTCTCTCAAGTGGCAAAGCAGAAGGAAGAGAGCAAGCCAACTTCACTGGCTGTCATGCTGGCTCGGAACCTACATCATGCTTCCAGTCCTCTGAGAGTTATGCATACTGGTATTCTGTATAGAAATCAGTTAGCAATCATCAATTAGTATAGTTTGATCTTGTTTTTACATATTATTGATTACTTATTTAATACAAAAGTAATTCCCAGTTGCCAAAGTTGCAGAAAGGACTTGATACATTTTTCTCTATTTTAAATACCTCAGTATATGCATTTAACCCATAAAACATACTCTTTCTGGCTCCCATAACAGTAGTTACCATATTCATTGTTCTTAGTAGAATTTAACATTATCTAATGAGGTTATCTATGTGAGAATTTAAAAACGTTTTGTGTTTTGGTTTGGGTGTTGTTAGTATGATGAGTGCGTGGGTGTGGGGCATGTGCATATGCTCATGCTTGTCCGTGCTCAGGCAGAAGTATGTAAGGAGTCTTCCTCCATGGGTCTCTGTCTTATTGAGATAAAGGCTTTTAATGAATCAGAGCTTATCTCTGCTTGCCAGTGTACTCCTGGCATCCACTTTTGTTGCATACCAGGTGCTGGGATCACACCTATGGGTTGCCATGCCAAGTTTTATATTGATGTTGGGGATTGGAAATCCCATCCTCTGGCTTTCTCAGAAGACACTTTAACTTCTGAACCATTGTTGTAGTCCACATATATTTTTTGGTTTTAATTATTTTATTTATTTACATTCCACAAGTTGCCCACCTGCCTGGTCCCTCCTTCACGGAGAGTTTATCATCCCATATCCCCTGCACCTCCCCACCCCTGCCTCTGAGAGGTTGCTCCCCCACCCACACCTCACTTCTGCCAGCATCTCTCTTCTCCAGGGGATCTGATTTACATAGGATTAAGTTCTTCTCCTACTGAGGCCAAATAAGTCAGTCCTCTTCTACCCCTGTGCTCCAGGGCTTGGACCAGCCCATTTATGCTCCTAGGTTGGTAGCTTACTCTCTGGGAGCTCTGAGGAGTCTGCTTAGTTGATACTGTTGTTGTTCCTAGGGGGTTGCAATCCCCTTCAGTTCCTTCAATCCTTCCCCAAACTCTTCCATAGGGGTTCCAGACCTCTACCTAATGGTTGGCTGTAAGTATCTGCATCTGTCTCAGTCAGCCACTGGTGGAGCCTCTCAGAGAACAGCCATGCCAGGCTCCTGTCTGCAGGCACAATATGGGATCAGTAATGCAGTAACAGTATCAGGGTTTGGTGTGTGAGCATGGGATGGAGACAGAGGGAGGGAGGAACCTGGGTGGGAGAGAGGAAGGAGAGGAAAAGGGAAGGACGGAATCAAGTGTGGAGGGAGACAGGGGAAGTCCAGACGACCAGGAGAATGAATCAAAATATGCATCAGTGTGGGGTGGCGGTCAGGGGGGATCTCTAGAAAATCTCAGAGACCTGGGATGGGAGAAACCATGAGAACTCGATGATGACATTACCCCAAACATCCAACAATGAAGAGACGAAGAAACCGCCTCCAGTAGGTAGACAAGGCGCCACAGTTGAAGCAGGGGACCACCCACTCATTACTGGAGAAAACTGATTATCTCTCTCTCAGCAGCAATAGATGGCCTATAGCTCTCCATATAAGGATGGAGACCCTATAAGATTCCCACATTCATGTTAGCATGTCAACGGGTGCTGTGGTTATGAAGATTGTTCTTAGGGAAGTATGTTTTTATGAAGATTGTTCTTACGGAAGTATGTTTTTGAGATTTCATGGTTGCAGTTTCCTTGTCTTCTCGAGAAGACATCATTTCAAAACGTCCTGGTTCTCTGGCTCTTCTAATCTTTCTGCCCCCTCTTCAGTGACCTGCTCTGGGCCTTACTTGTAGGTTTTGTATTATAACCTTTGCTGCACAGCCCATTATAGCTTTTTCTCTGCATTTTTGAGTACTTGTGAGTCTTTTAATAGTCTCCATGCACTGTCAAAAGAAGCTTCCTTGAGGAGGGGCGAGCGTTAACTTCTCAGTTGAGCCAAGCAGGAGAAAAACAACCAGCACTAGGCCCAGGAGTGTGGAGATGTTGTGAGTGGGTAATTGTTCTCCCTCTCTTTTTTTTTTAACATATTAGCACATTAAGATACATGTTACCTTCACAGATCATATAGAAACCCTATATTCTGCAGGGGTTTTTAACATTAATGTCACTTCTTTCCTGACTGGCTGTCACTATATGTCTGCTTCTGGGTCCAATACTGAATACCATCCTTGTCACTTGGGCAGGTTTTCAATTAGATAATTGGAAAAATGTGTGTGTGTGTGTGTGTGTGTGTGTGTGTGTGTGTGGTGGTACTTAAGTAGCCATATGATGTAATTGCACTTATTTATCTAATTTGTATTTTTATTATTGTGTATATGTAAGTATGCACATAGATGCACAGCAGCATGTGGTGTGACTCAGAAGACAACACAGCAGTCAATTCTCTCTTTCTGCTCTGGGTTTTAGGGCCAAACTTGGGTTGTGAGGCTCATGTAGCAATACCAAGCTCTTTTGCCCTCTGAACCACCTCATGGACACTGTAATTTTACTTATGTTAATTTATGTTGTAATGATGGTAACTTCTTTTCACAGATTCTAACAGAAAAAAACACCTCTTTCCAACATTTTTTTAAGTAGTCACCATTTGCTTGGTCTCTTTGAGAGGTCTTCATTGACAGAATTTCTATACATACATACATACATACATACATACATACATACATACACACACACATACATACATACATACATACATACATACACACATATATACATATCCCCTATGCTTGTATTCCCTCAACAGATGCTCCATTTTTGAGTTCCCAAACGCCTTACCATGTGCCCTGCATGATTTCTTCTTTATGACTCCTTGCTATAGTTGCCTATCCCAAGGTCAACACTCTGACATTATATTATACATTTAGACTTAATTCAAAAGAGGTTCTTACAGGTAAGGAAATGCTCTTGATTGACTTCGATGGGCAATCACTGAATACTCAGTGGTTTTCTCAAGTAGCATTCATATTTCAGAGCATTAACTTCTTAGCTTTTACCAGTTCGGCTTCATTTAAAGTAGTCAGAAATCTTGGGCTTGCTCATGTGTCTATGCTAGGCTTCTCACCCTGACTGCAGAAAATGCAAAGAGGCAAGTTTGTAAAAATTTAATAGTTTGACCTCCTTGACAGTAAACAAACTGATGGGACACAGACAGAAAGAAAATGGATTTGGAGATTCATGTGAACTTCTCTTTTCCAAATGCTTGTTATATATTTAAAGGTCACCAGTGCACATGGGGGTTCCAACTTTCTGGGAATTCATCCACTGCTGGTAAAACATGAGGTTGCCCTGTTTTTCATTACAGACTGATATTCTTAAGTCTGTGCATTCTGACCTTCTAGATGGGAAGCAGAATGAGATGGCATAGTTTCTACATTCAGAATCAGGAAGAAGAGGCTTTCTAGTTCACAGGATAAACACAAGAAACATAGTGTGATGTTGTTGCCTTTGTCAGTAATCATTTAAACAAGAGAGGCCTTTTCTTCCCACTTGCAGTAGAGTCTGATTTGACTAAGCTTCAGTGGAAATATAGCCAGGAGTCTGTCTAAAAAGGACAGAATTTTCTCTTCTCACAGGTTTTATAACCTTGTCTTGACAGAATTGTAACCTTGACAGTTTTGTCTCTTCTGTAGCTTTCATATCATCATGAAATTGTTCTATAGATAGAAGTACAAATAGTTACCAGTGGTTTTGTTTTTCATATGGCCAGGATCAATTGTGATTTTTACATGTTTGATTGGACTTTTGGATATTTTGAAACTTACATGAGTGATTATTTTCCCAATAAAAAAAGAAGCCCTTTATGTATAATTAGAACTGTCAATATTGTCTGTTTCATAAGGAGTCTGTTTATCACTAGTCAAGGGTTTCTGTTGCTGTTGGGGCAGGGGCTGTGGAAGTTCATCCATGTGTGGGCGGGTGTGCCACGTGGAAGCCAGCAACGACTTTGTGTACCTTCTGCTATTGATCCATATCTTACTTTTGGAGATACAGTCGCACAATGATGGTGTACCTTTTGGTTTGATCTTGGCTAAGCCAGCTCACTAGCAAGCCTTTTGGATCTTCCCATGTCTATCTCAAAGGCTGAAATCACAGGCATACACCATTAGGTGGTGAATTTTATGCAAGGTTTGGGAATCCAAGCTTTAGGTCCTCATGAACCATCTGCTCAGTCGTAGGTAAGGGTTTTGAAGGAGGGAATTTGCTATGACTTTGGTGTTCATCATGCTTGAATAAGTGTACACATGCCATTGCATTCTGATCCCATTCATCTGTCTGAGACAGAGTTCTTGGTGTTTCTTCTGTGGGTTTGATAAACAAGCAGGCTCTACCTACCTATTTCAAACTCTCTGTTGCATATTAAGCACCAGAAGGGCATGCTAAAGTATAGACCACTGTTCTGACCTCAGATTTTGAATAAATTTGGGAGTTGGGTCTGGATAACTGTAAACAGGCACCCAGTGGTGCAGGTACTGTTCCAGGAGATTCAAATGGCATCCACTAAGTGGAAGACTTATAATTGAGGCCAGCTCCCAGACTTCCTGGCCATGAGCATTACACTAGAATGTGTGATAAGTGCAGAACCAGGCTGGGTATGGTGGGTCATACCTGACATTCCAGCACAGGCAGACTAAGTCAGAATTTTTGCTAATTTGAGGCAGGTTTGGGCTGCAAAGTTTCACAAAGTAACAAATAATCTAAGAGGTCCAAAATCTTCACACCCTGTGCTCCATATCTACTAATCACAAAATTGAGACACACTACATATTTCCTTAGTGTCTCACAGTCATCTACTCAAAGCTTTGACTCAAAGTATGGAGCTCTTAAAATTCTTCATGCTCAGGCCAAACCATGAAGCAATTCCATTATAATAGCAAGACTGAGCCAGGGCATCAGTTTCTAAAGATCCCCCAACAAAAATATTCATAGGAGGGGCAATGGAGACAAAGAAGGAGCTGAAGGAACTTACAACAACATAAGAACAACAATACCCACCAACTAGAGCTCCTAGGGACTAAACCACTACCCAAAGACTACACATGAACAGACCCATGGTTCCAGCTGCATATGTAGCAGAGGATGGCCTTGTTGGCACCAAATGGGAGGAGAAGCTCTTGGTCTTGCCAAGGCTGGACCCCCCCCCCAGTGTAGGGGATGTCAGGGTGGAGTGGCAGGAAGTGCTTATGGTTGAAGAGGGGAAAACCCTTATAGAAGAAGGGGAAGGGGATGAGATAGGTGGCTTATGGATGGGAAACCAGGAAAGGGAATAACATTTGAAATGTAAATAAAAATATCCAATAAAAACAAATGAAGAAGTCCAGTGCCAAGTTTGATAACCACACTGTAAATGGAACTGGGGAGCTGGATTGAAAGAATATGAACCATATTTTTTCGCAAGAGAATGAACATGGAGGTACGTGTTGCTTCTCTGTCCCCCTATTAGACAGTGGATGTGTCCTTGTCCAATGAAGCAAAGGGAAACACTAGGAACCTAAGTATAAGATTGTTAGTATACACTCAATTTTAACAACACCCGCAGTGTTTTGGGTCTGTTATTTGGTCTTTCTCAACTCTTGCTTTGCTACAGGAACTGAAACTCTGTGTTCCTGTATTCTACAATCTCTGAACTAAGGCCTTAGGATGCATATATCCCACAGGCACATGAGTTGTTTTCCTAGGATGCTTTTGTTCAAAACTTGTATATTCTCTTCCCTACTCAATTTAATCTTTCTCTGTAGATACACTGTGTTTCAGGATAAAGACTGAATTAGAAAGATAACAATGTATAATTTTACAGATAAGAAAGCTGGCTGATTTATGAGATAGATGAAAGAGAATATTATCTATGAGTATGTGCTGGCTATTTTCTCTAAAAGCCTAGAATAATCTCCTGTGAGTTGAACTACTTGCTAATAGATGGGCTACCATAATACCCTCTAGCTAGAGACAGCTGTAGGCTCCAAGTGCTGTGGCTTTCTGCTGCTCAGGGAAAAGATCATAATAAAGAGTTATATGTTATTATTTCTAAAGGGTTAAAAGGCTTCATTTAACTATGGGTAATGTTTTTTAATTTCATTTCCTGGGAAAGAGTGATGAGGGACAATGCACTTGGCAACCAGGAGAATTCTAATGTGTGTAAGACCATCTCATTTGCCTTCTTTGAAGCAAGAGAAACGGAGTTTCATAAGTGCTTAGAATTTATCCTGACCATCTTCTTCAGTGATGAAACTTGGAATGGTTCCTTTCTTTGTATCAGTCAGTCTTAATTTATTTACGTATTTTCTTATTCCTTTTCTACCACCCGCTAGATTAAAAGTTCCCCTAGGTTTACCAATCTTGTCCAATGAGATTTCCTCTCACTACTCCTCTGCTTCTTTACCCCAGGAAACTAGGGCTGGTTGATCTTGATTTCTTTTCACTTTCCTGATGCAAATTACAAGGAATGAGTTAGCCTTGCCTCATGAGTCTCATCTGAGATACATCGTTCCTGTCAGGAGGGCAGCATCCCATTCTGTCCTTCCTGGGTGATGTGAACTCATCTGCACAGAGATCTAGATGAATCTTAGTTCATAACTTCATTCAGGTTGAAAACAAATCTCTACCATATATGTCATTGGGAATTCTATTGGATGAAGTAAATAGTAAAACATGAATTTTTTATTAGACTTCTTAAATTTACATTTCAAATGTTGTCCCCTTTCCCAGTTTCCCGTCCATAAAAGTCCTATCCCATTCCCACTGCCCCTTCTTCTACGAGGTTGTTCCCCTGCTCAACCTCCCACCCCTTCCCACTACCCTGCCCTGACATTCCCCTACACTTGGGAGTTCAGCCTTGGCAGGACCAAGGGCTTCTCCTCCCATTGGTGCCCAACAAGGCCATCCTCTGCTACATATGCAGCTGGAGCCATGGGTCTGTCCATGTGTACTTTTTGGATGGTAGTTTAGTCCCTGGGAGTTCTGGTTGGTTGGTATTATTGTTCTTATGGGGTTGCAAGCCTCTTCAGCTCTTCAGTCCTTTCTCTAACTCCTCTGATGGAAACCCCATTCTCAGTTCAATGGTTTTCTTCTAGCATTTGCCTCTGTATTTTTCATGCTCTAACAGAGCCTCTCAAAAGACAGCTATACCATGCTCCTGTCAGCATGCACTTCTTGGTTTCACCAATATTGTCTAGGTTTGGTGGCTAGATGTATATAGGCTGGATCTCCAGGTGGGGCAGGCCCTGAATGGCCATTCTTGAAGTCTCTGCTCCAAACTTTGTCCCTGAATCTCCTCCTATGAACATTTTTGTTCCCATTTTTAAGAAGGACTGTAGAACCCATACTTTGGTCATTCTTCTACTTGAGCTTCATGTGGTCTGTGGATTGTATCTTCCATAATTGAAGATTTTGGGAAAATATCCACTTATCAGTGAGTGCATATCATGTGTGGTTTTTTCTTGTGATTGGATTACCTCACTCAAGATGATATTTTGTAATTCCATCCCTTTGCATATGAATTTCATGAAGTCAATTGTTTTTAATAGCTGAGTAGTACTCCATTGTGTAGAGGTACCACATTTCTGTATCCATTCTGTTGAAGGGCATCTGGGTTCTTTCCAGCTTTTGGCTATTATAACTAAGGCAACTGTGAACATAATTGAGCATGTCTTTGTTGTATGGTGGAGCATCATTTGGGTATATGCCCAGGAAAGGTATAGCTGGGTCCTCAGGTAGTACTATGCTAGATTTTCTGAGGAACCTACAGACTGATTTCCAGAGAGGTTGTACCAGCTTGCAATCCCACCAACAATGGAGAAGTGTTCCTCTTTCTCCACATCCTTGCCAGCATCTGTTGTCACCTGAGTTTTTGATTTCAGTCATTCTGACTAGAGTGAAATCTCAGGGTTGTTATGATTTGCATTCCCCTGATGACTAAGGATGCTGAACATTTCTTTAGGTGCATCTCAACCTTTTGATATTCCTCAGTTGAGAATTCTTTGTTTAGCTCTGCAACACATTTATTTTATTTTTATTTTATTAACTTGAGTATTTCGAATGTTATTCCCTTTCCCGGTTTCCGGGCAAACATACCCCTAATCCCTCCCCCTCCCCTTCTTTATGGGTGTTCCCCTCCTCACCCTCCCCTCATTGCCACCCTCCCCCCAACAATCACGTTCACTGTGGGTTCAGTCTTAGCAGGACCAAGGGCTTCCCCTTCCACTGGTGATCTATCTAGGATATTCATTGCTACCTATGAGGTCAGAGTCCAGGGTCAGTCCATGTATAGTCTTTAGGTAGTGGCTTAGTCCCTGGAAGCTCTGGTTGCTTGGCATTGTTGTTCATAAGGGGTCTCGAGCCCCTTCGAGCTCTTCCAGTTCTTTCTCTGATTCCTTCAACGGGGGTCCTATTCTCAGTTCAGTGGTTTGCTGCTGGCATTCGCCTCTGTATTTGCTGTATTCTGGCTGTGTCTCTCAGGAGAGATCTACATCCAGCTCCTGTCAGCCTGCACTTCTTTGATTCATCCATCTTGTCTAATTGGGTGGCTGTATATGTATGGGCCACATGTGGGGCAGGCTCTGAATGGGTGTTCCTTCTGTCTCTGTTTCAATCTTTGCCTCTCTATTCCCTGCCAAGGGTATTCTTGTTCCCCTTTTAAAGAAGGAGTGAAGCATTCACTCTTTGATCATCCATCTTGAGTTTCATGTGTTCTATGCATCTAGGGTAATTCAAGCCTTTGGGCTAATAGCCACTTATCAATGAGTGCATACCATGTGTGTTTTTCTGTGATTGGGTTACCTCACTCAGGATGATATTTTCCAGTTCCAACCATTTGTCTATGAATTTCATAAAGGCATTGTTTTTGATAGCTGAGTAATATTCCATTGTGTAGATGTACCACATTTTCTGTATCCATTCCTCTGTTGAAGGGCAACTGGGTTCTTTCTAGCTTCTGGCTATTATAAATAAGGCTGCTATGAACATAGTGGAGCACATGTCTTTTTTATATGTTGGGGCATCTTTTGGGTATATGCCCAAGAGAGGTATAGCTGGATCCTCAGGCAGTTCAATGTCCAATTTTCTGAGGAACCTCCAGACTGATTTCCAGAATGGTTTTACCAGTCTGCAATCCCACCAACAATGGAGGAGTGTTCCTCTTTCTCCACATCCTTGCCAGCATTTGTTGTCACCTGAGTTTTTGATCTTAGCCATTCTCACTGGTGTGAGGTGAAATCTCAGGGTTGTTTTGATTTCTGCAACACATTTTTAATAGGGTTATTTGACTCTCTGTAGTCTAACTTCTTGAGTTCTTTGTAACCTTCTATTGAATATAGGATTGGTAAAGATATTTTCCAAATCTGTTGGTTGCTGTTTTGTCCCAATGACAGTGTTCTTTGCCTTACTGAAGCTTGGCAATTTTATGAAGTCCCATTTATCAATTCTTGGGTCTTAGAGTATCAGCCATGCGTATTTTGTTCACAAAAATTCCCCTGTGCCCATGTGTTCGAGACTCTTCCCCAATTTGTCTTGAATTAGTTTGAGTGTATCTGTTTTTATGTGGAGGTCCTTGAGCCAATTGGACTTGAGCTTTGTACAGGGTGATAAGACTAGATCCATTTGCATTCTTCTACATGCTGACCTCCAGTTGAACCAGCACCATTTATTGAGAATGCTGTCTTTTTTCACTGTATGGTTTTAGCTTCTTTGTCAAAGATCAAGTGACCATAGGTGTGTGAGTTCATTTCTGGGTCTTCAAGTCTATTCCACTGATCTACCTATCTGTCTCTGTACCAATACCGTACAGTTTTTATCACGATTGCTTTGCAATACAGCTTGAGGTCAGGGATGGTGATTCCCCCAGAAGTTCTTTATTGTTGATATAGTTTCCGCTATCCTGGGCTTTTTGCTATTCCAAATGAATTTCCAAATTGCTCTTTCTAACTCTATGAAAAATTAAGTTGGAATTTTGATAAGTATTACCTTGAATCTGTAGATTGCTTTTGGCCAAACGGCCATTTTTACTATATTAATCTGGCAAATCCCGGAGCACTGATATCTTTCCATCTTCTGAGATCTTCAATTTCCTTCTTCAGAGATTTGAAGTTCTTGTCATACAGATCTTTCACTTGCTTGGGTAGAGGCACACTGAGGTATTTTATGTTATTTGCGACCATTGTGAAAGGTGTCATTTCCCTAATTTCTTTCTCAGCCTGTGTGTCCATTAGGTAGAGGAAGGCTACTGATTTGTTTGAGTTAATTTTATATCCAGACACTTTGCTGAAGTTGTTTATCAGGCTTAGTAGTTCTCTGGTGGAACTTTTGGGGTCCCTTAAATATACTATCATATCATCTGCAAATAGGACATTTTGACTTCTTCCTTTCCAATTTGTATCCCTTTGACCTCTTATTGTTGTCTTATTTATCTGGTTAGAGTACTATATTGAATAGGTAGGAGAGAGTGTGTAGCCTGGTCTAATCCCTGATTTTAGTGGGATTGCTTCAAGTTTCTCTTCATTTAGTTGGATGTTGGCTACTGGTTTCTTACATTGCTTTTACTATGTTTAGGTATGGGCCCTAAATTCCTGATCTTTCCAAGACTTGTAACATGAAGGGCTGTTAAATTTTGTCAAATGCTTTATCAGCATCTACTGACATGATCATGTGGTTTCTTTCTTTGAGTTTGTTTACATAGTGGATTACGTTGATAATTTCTTTATGTTGAACCATCCTTGTATTTCTGGGATGAAGCTTACTTGATCATGATGGATGATCATTTTGATGTGTTCTTGGATTTGGTTTGTGAGAATTTTTTTGAGTATTTTTCATTGATATTCATATGGGAAATTGCTCTGAAGTTCTCTTTCTTTTTTGGGTCTTTGTGTGGTTTATATATAAGCATAGTTGTGGCTTCATAGAAGGAACTCAGTAGTGTTCCACTCTATTTTGTGAAATAGTTTGGACAGTATTAGTATTAGTTCTTCTAAAAATGTCTGATAGAATTCTCCACTAAAACCATCTATCTGGTTATGGGCTTTTTTTTTGGTTCGGAGTCTTTTAATAACTGATTATATTTCTTTAGGAGTTATGGGCCTGTTTAGATGGTTTATCTGATCTTGATTTAACTTTGTTACCTGGTATCTGTCTATAAAATTGTGCATTTCATCCATATTTTCCAGTATTGATGAACATGGTCTTTTGTAGTAGGATCTGATGATTTTTTGAATTTTCTCAGATTCTGTTATTATGTTTCCCTTTTCATTTTTGATTTTATTAATTTGGATACTCTCTCTGTTCCCTCTGGTTTGTCTGGCTATATCTTGTTGATTTTCTCAAAGAACCAGCTCCTGGTTTGCTAATTCTTTGTATAGTTAGTTCTTTTTGTTTCTACTTGGTTGATTTCAGCATTGAGTTTAATTATTTCCTGCTGTCTACTACTCTTGGGTGTATTTGCTTCTTTTTGTTCTAGAGTTTTTAGGTGTGCTGTCAAGCTACTAATGTAATGTCTCTCTAGTTTCTTTTGGAGGCAATGAGAACTATGAGTTTTTCTTCTTAGCACTGCTTTCATTGTGTCACATAAGTTTGGGTATGTTTTGCCTTCATTTTCATTAACTTGTAAAGAGTCTTTAATTTCTTTCTTTATTTCTTCCTTGACCAAGTTATCATTGAGTAGAGCATTGTTCATCTTCCATGTGTATGTGGGATTTCTGTTGTTTTTGTTGTTATTGAAGACCAGCCCTAGTCTGTGGTGATCTGGACTGTTTCAATCTTCTTGTATCTGTTGAGGCCTGTTTTGTGACCAATTACATGGTCAGTTTTGGAGAAGGTACCATGAGGACCTGAAAAGAAGGTATATTCTTTTATTTTGGGATGAAATATTCTATAAATATCTGTTAAATCCATTTGGTTCATAACCTCTGTTAGTTTCTCTATGTCTCTTTTTAGTTTCTGTTTCCATGCTCTGTCTATTGATGAGAATGGAGTGTTAAAATCTCTGACTATAATTGTGTGAGGTGCAGTGTGTGCTTTGGGCTTTAGTAAGGTTTCTTTTATGAATGTAGGTGCCCTTGCATTTGGAGCATAGATATTATTGGTGGATTTTTCCTTTGGTGAATATGAAGTTTCCTTCCTTATCCTTTTTGATAACTTTTAGTTGAAAGTCAATTTTATTCGATATTAGAATGGCTACTCCAGCTTGTTTCTTGGGACCATTTGCTTGGGACATTGCTTTCCAGCCTTTTACTCTGAGGTAGTGTTTGTTTTTGTCATTGAGGTGTGTTTCCTGTATACAGCAAAATGCTAGGTCCCCTTTCTGTATCCAGTCTGTTAGTTTATGTCTTTTTATTGGGGAATTGAGGCCAGTGATGTTAAGAGATATTAAGGAATAGTTATTATTGTTTCCTGTTAATTTTGTTGATAGAGGTAGAATTATTTTTGTGTGGTTCTCTTCTTTTTGGCTTGTTGCAAGATTACTTTCTTGCTTGTTCTAAGGTGTAGTTTCCCTCCTTGTGTTGTGGTTTTTCATCTATTATCCTTTGTAGGGCTGGATTTATAGAAAGATTTTATGTGAATTTGCTTTTGTCATGGAATATCTTGGTTTCTCCATCTATGTTAATTGAGAGTTTTGCTGGATATAGTAGCATGAGCTGGCATTTGTGTTCTCTTAGGGTCTGTATGACATCTGCCCAGGATCTTCTGGCTTTCATAGTCTCTGGTCAGAAGTCTGGTGTAATTCTGATAGGTCTGCCTTTATATGTTACTTGACCTTTTTACCTTACTGCTTTTAATATTCTTTCTTTGTTTTGTGCATTTGGTGTTTTGACTATTATGTGAAGGGAGGAATTTCTTTTCTGGTCCAATCTATTTGGAATTCTGTAGATGTCTTATATGTTTATGGCCATTTCCTTCTTTAGGTAAGGGGAGTTTTCTATAATTTTGTTGAACATATTTACTGGCTCTTTCAGGTAAAGTTTAAGCAAAGGATCTTTGCTCTCTTCTATACCTATTACCTTAAGTTTGATCTTCTCGTTGTGTCCTGGATTTCCTGGATATTTTGTGTTAGGAGCTTTTCGTGTTTTACATTATCTTTGATTATTGTGTCAATGCTTTCTATGGTATCTTCTGCTCCTGAGATTTTCTCTTCTATCTCTTGTATCCTGTTGTTGATGCTTGCATCTATGTTTCCTGATCTCTCTCCTATGTTTTCTGTCTCCAGGGTTGTCTCTCTTTGTGATTTCTTTATTGTTTCTATTTCCATTTTTAAATCCTGGACATTTTTGTTCAATTCCTTCATCTGTTTGGTTGTGTTTTCCTCTAATTCTTTAAGGAATTATTGTGTTTCCTCTTCATGGGCTTTTCCTTGTTTACCTGTGTTGTCCTGCATTTCTTTAGGGGAGTTATTTATGTCCTTCTTAAAGTCACTATCATCATCATGAGATGTGATTTTAAATCCAATTCTTGCTTTCCCAGTGTGTTTGAATATCCCATATTTGCTTTGGTGGGAGAAGTGGGCTGCGATGATGCCAAGTAGTCTTGGTTTCTGTTGCTTAGGTTCCTTTGCTTGCCTCTTGCCTTCAGGTTGTCTCTGATGGTGGCTGGTCTTGCTGTTTCTGACAGTAGCTTGACCTTCCCATAAGCTTTTGTGTCAGCACTCCTGTAGACCTATTTTCTCCCAGTGGGATCTGGGTACAGAGAGCTGTGGTACTGGTTCAACTCAGGGTGCAGGCAGAAACTAGAAGAGTACTGTCCCAGACTGCTCCTGGTTTCTGTGTCCTGAGTGCCCCAGGCAGGTTGCTTGGAGCAGAAGAGTTTGTCTTACCTCTGCTCTCACCAGCCCTCCTGGTGACTGGCTTTCAGCTCTGGGCACAGGCAGAGCCTGGAATATCGTCTCCCTGACTGCTCCTACGTTTCTGTGTCCAGAGGGCTCTAGGCAGGTTCCTCTTGTGCCAGGAATGTGAGCAGAAGTAGTGGTCTTCTGTGAGCTCTCATGATCTGTCCACAGTTCTGAGAGTCCAGCTCTCTCCCCCATGAGATTTGGGTAGAGAGATTTGTGGGACTAGATCAGCTCCAGGCTCAGGCAGAAACCGAACCATGAAATTTTTATTACAAGAAAGACTAAAAACATTTTCTGTCACTGTTAGTGAATGTTCAGTGATTTCGTGTAGTTTTGGATGTGAGAGGCTTGATGTATAGCACTTGTTAATCTCTTATATAAATTTCTCATGGCTGATTTCATGCTTTGGGGTAAGACATATACTCTTACAAATCAGTATAGTCAGACCAGGCCCTCCCTACAGAATTGCTGAAACCCTTTTGCATATAGTTTTTGAGTCTCATTTCAATTTTAAGCAACACAAGTCTTATCAGTGAGGAATTTTTCTTATATTAACTATTTTTAAATTGTAATTATCTAACAAATTATAAAGGCATATTTCACTGGGAGATGTAGAGATGTTTCTTAGCAATCTGTTCCCTTAAGAACAAGTCTTAAAGTTATGTCAGAAATTTCCAGGAAAACAATTTTCTAAACTTCCAATATTTCCAAAACATCTTCAAAATCTCAATAACTCTGTAAGATTCTGGTGGTTTATTGGGGAAACAGTGTATACACTTTAAATTACAAGTCACAGTCACAAGAGTTTAGTGCTGGTCAAAGGTTACTTATAGCTATCCTCAAACCCCAGCATCTGGAAAGCTAAAGGGGGAGGGGTTCTATGAGTATGAGGTGAGCCTCAATTACAGATGGAGATCTTATTTCAAATAGTCCCCCCTCCAAAAAACCGAAACCAAACTTAACAGAAAGATACATTTCAGGCTGCAGAGACTACTCAACAGGTAAAAACACCTGTCACCAAGGCTGGTAACCTGAGTTTTAATTCCTGGATTTCACACAGTGGGAAAAGAGAGCATACACTGTGGTGTTCAGGGATGCAAATGTGTGCAGCTACAGAGTTAAATGCTTTCCATGTGGGTGTTTGGTCTGATCTATCCTTTAGTTCTTCCTTTTTTTTTCAATGGGAATGTTTACAATGTGTCATTTTTTATTTTATAGACATTTATAATTAATTTTTTTATTGACCCTAAAAAAATGCTTGGGTTTTTGAATGGGGCTAAAATGATTAAAACTATGGAGACGTTTGAAACTGAACCAAAGGCACTTTGCCCTATGAGATGGCATTTGATATCCAGAGGGAGAGTTCTATGGTTTGGATCTGAAATGTTCCACAAAAGCTAATGCGTAAGAGCTGGTTCCTTGCCTGGGGGTGCTGTTTTGAAAAGTTATAAAGCTCTTAGGAAGTGAGGCCTGACTGGAAGAACTACTTCTAGGCTCAGATTTTAAAAGATTGTATTTCAGTTCTGGCAACGTGTATGTTAACATAGATGCATTTTCAGACAGTGTAAGAATGGTGGGGTGTCTATGTGGCATTTTGAAGATGAATTGGTGCCTCCAGGACTGCTGTGTTTCTTACTAAAATAAACATCCCTGCAATCATTTCTTAAATGTCCACAATATCCTCGTGTTTATGCATGTACACATAAATAGTTGATGTCTTTCATTTGGAATTAAATAACTTGGATTAGGATGGTAGCCCCATTAATATCTTACTAGTAACTTTGGGGAAATTCTAACCATAAATATTTGATTCTTTTCTCTGGAAAATTGAACAAATAAATATTTGTCTTTAGGAACTTGTGTGAGGTTTACATGTGGAAGTAGATGTCCAGTATTTTACAGTCTTGAAACGAGATAAGCAATAAATTATGTGGAGATATATATATATATATATATATATATATATATATATACATACATCCTCATATTCAAAGGAAATTGGAGACTTTTTATAGTTCCTGCTGTCCCAGGGAGATTTCTCTGGGAATCTTTGGCTACCTCTTTCAAACTAAATATCATTAGAGCTGATAAAACAAAAATAACACATTCATTCTTTCATACCACAATTCTTTTTTTCTTTTTCTTTTGCATTACATACTAAACCCAGGGTCTCACATGTACACTACAACTGAGCTACAATCCTAACCTTTCAGAGAAAAGTAGTTTTATTATCTGGTTGTAAATGACTACATGTTATAGTGCATAACCTCTTTAAAACATTCTATCCAATTTGTACCATGGCTTCTTCTACTGAAGTGTTTTGTGACCAAGTGGACTATTTAAATAAGTCTACAGAGGAAGAAACGATTATGTGTGCTAGGGGGGAGGTGGGGCCAACTGTCACTTGACTTGCTTCCTTAGGAGAAAACTGGTAACAGGTGAAATGGGAAAATGGCATTTGAGATTTTACTGACAGAAATGGGGCAAAATTACTTGTGTTTTGCATGTTGACAAATCTGAAGAACATATTTTCTTGCAAGAGCATATACAATCTTAACTCAAGAGGACTTTGAAGACAATGCAAACCATCTAACCTATGGACAAGGAGAACACATCTTTCAAGATCAATTCTCTTGCCTAAGCAAGTTAGAAGCAGAGAAATATTGTGAAATCATTAATAACTTTATTTCTCAGGTTACATGTATAATAATCTCTCAATTATTATAAACTTTGTGCCAGGTCACATGTGCTCATATGAACTTAGTGAAAGTGTCTCTAATTCAGCTTTGAACCATAGCCTACAGGAGTAATTCAATTCATTTGTTACAAAGCACCAAGGAAACTATTACAGTCCATGTAACATACAAAGTAATTAGTACATGTTGGATAAATGTTGGTTGAATATACTCACGGAACCCCACAAAATATTATGATGGTAGTTTCTATATTATCCAACTTCACAAATTCTCTAGCATTAAGGAAAAGAAGAAAATCAATTGTTATATCAAGGGGGGAAAATTCTCCCCCTTCTGCCTTATTCTATACAACACAAGTTATATACATAAGAAAGAATACAGCCGAATGCAGCCTTTGGAGTGGTAAAGGAAAGTTTATTTGCAGTGTTTGTGTTCAGTGTTTTGTTGTTGATAAAGTAAACACTCTTTTTAGAAAGATAAAAGTCTTCCCTTACAAATAGCTTCAAATACAATAATTTTGTAATGAGCTGTCAGTTACTGTGGTGGTTTGAATATGCTTGGCCCAGGGAGTGGTGCTATTAGGAGGGATGACCTTCTTGGAGTAGGCCACAGCCTAGTTGGAGGAAATGTGTCACTATGGGCATGGGAAATGTTAACCTCCTCATAACCATGTGGGAGCCTGTCCTCTACTAACAGCCTTCAGATGAAGACATAGAATTCTCAGCTCCTGAAGGGGCTTGAGACCCCATACAAACAACAATGCCAAGCAACCAGAGCTTCCAGGGACTAAGCCACTACCCAAAGACTATACATGGACTGACCCTGGACTCTGACCTCATAGGTAGCAATGAATATCCTAGTAAGAGCACCAGTGGAAGGAGAAGCCCTGGGTCCTGCCAAGACTGAACCCCCAGTGAACTAGACTGGTGGGGGGAGGGCGGCAAGGGGGGAGGGCGGCAATGGGGGGAGGGTCGGGAGGGGAACACCCATAAGGAAGGGGAGAGGGGAGGGGGATGTTTGCCCGGAAACCGGGAAAGGGAATAACACTCGAAATGTAAATAAGAAATACTCAAGTTAATGAAGATTAAAAAAAAAAAAAAGAACTCTTAGCTCCTCCTACACCATGCCTGCTTGGATGCTCCTGTACTCCTGCCTTGATGAGAATGGACTGAACCTCTGAACCCACAAGCCAGCTCCAATTAGATGTTGCTCATGTAAGAGTTGCCTTGGTCATGATGTGTGAGTTCACAGCAGTAAAACCCTAACTAAAACAGTTCCTGATAACACGTTATAACTAATAAAAATCAAGACAGAACAAGAACTGGTAATATAGTTCAAATGTAGAGCACTGGCCAGGCAGATGTAATGCCCTTGGTTCAATTGCCCATGCTGGAAAAAAAAACCGAAGAATATAAAATATACAAAGCTGAATATTGTGCATTTCAGTGTGATTCAAAGTAAATGAAAATAACAATTTATAAATATTTTGGATCTTTTTATAGACCTAAGTATTTTTGATGCTTAATAAGTATCAAATGTATAATTGATATATAATTAAGGAGCCATTCATTTATGTAGCACTTATTCATAGTTCATTAACTGTGCACAAGGTTCCAGGACAGGCAAATATTTTTATTTGTGGACTAGACAATAATTCCCCCTTAAAGGCCTCTACAGACATTCTAAGGCATACTGAGAGTGAGAGAAATAGATTTTACCCAGTGAAGTGCAGTCCAATTATTCATCCAATACAAAATTGTCAGCCTTGAAACATCCGTAAAAAGCACATTATACAAAATGAGCGTGTCGTATTTAGAACCCCCCCCATACACACACACGAAAACAGAGGTCACAAATTTGAAAGATGTAAAGGTATATGGGAGAATTTGAGGGAGGAAATGGAAGCAAGAAACTATTATTATAACCTCAAAAAGAGAGAGTAAAATTAATAACTTTGAGAAATGTAAGAAATTATCAGTAGAATTGGGGAGAAATAGATCTAATTTAGGAAAAAGCTAACTCAATTCTTTTTATTTAAAGATTTACCTATTTTTGCTTTGTGCTGTTGAGTGAATGCTTGCACGTGTGTGTTGCATCACATACATATCTGGTGCTCATAAAGTCTAGAAGAAAGCATTGGGTCCTCTGGAACTGTACTTAATACACAGCTGTCAGCCTCCCCATGTGCGTGCTAGGAACTGAGTCCAGTTACTATGTCAGAGTACCAGGTGGGCTTACCTATCAGTCTTCATTTAACTATTTTATCAGTTTTCTCTTGGAAGTAGACAGATGTCCTCCAAAGCTCCTGCAAAGGATATAAATTTAGCTTAATGTACAGTTGCAAAACCTTAAAAAAATATCGTTTATCTATCTAACAATATGTAGTCTTACCATACTACTATGTAGGTGGGCAGTTTTTAATCCTGTAAAGCTGATGCTAAGCTTCTAAGTATACATGATATACATTGAAGAAATTAACAGCTTTAAAATGTGGCAAACACAATCTAAATTCCTTGTAGCAACTACATATTGAATCTTGTTTAAGATAGGCAGTTTGTGTGACAGGTATAGGGAAAGATACTTGAGTTAAGGAGAGAATTATATTGGAAGGGAGAGAAATTTTTCTTTTAAAACTCAATAGAAAAATCTGAAGTATTACATTTTTTTCTTTTTTTTATTAGCTTGAGTATTTCTTATTTACATTTCTAATGTTATTCCCTTTCCCAGTTTCTGGGCCAACATCCCGCTAACCCCTCCCCCTCCTCTTCTATATGGGTGTTCCCCTCCCCAACTGCCATTAATCCCCATTACCGCCCTTCCCCCAACAATCACGTTCACTGGGGGTTCAGTCTTAGCAGGACCCAGGGCTTCCCCTTTCACTGGCGATCTTACTAGGATATTCATTGCTACCTATGAGGTTAGAGTCCAGGGTCAGTCCATGTATAGTCTTTGGGTAGTGGCTTAGTCCCTGGAAGCTCTGGTAGCTTGGCATTGTTGTTCAAATGGGGTCTCGAGCCCTGAAGTATTACATCTTATATCAGGACCCAGAACTACACATGAATATTAACATACTTGTACACATAGTAGCGATAAAGCTAATGGAGATAAAATTACTGGTATTTACGTTTCATATCTGGGATTGTTTGAGTGCTTTCTATAGTATAACATTTTTTAAAATGCTATATCTATTCTAGAAATTCCAAAAAAAGTTAGAGGCAATAAATGGCCATTTGTACAGCATTGGACATAAAGGTCAGATTAGCCTAGGAAGCTAACAGTGGAAGTAAAGCTGGACAACCTATGGAATTCAAAATAGCCCAGGAGACTCAAGAGTGCTAGTGAAACAGGTGAAGATGGTACTTATTGTTAATACTAACTGTAACTTACATGACCTGCGTGTGCCTCTCTACATTGTGCCCCGTTGCACTCCACACCACTTTCTAAACCAGCAGATTCTTCTGAAGGGGAGTGCCCCATTTCATTTTGATTGTAGGAAAGCTTCAGAGGCATGGCAGTAAGTCAGTCCAGGACTAGCAAAATGGATCAAAGCTGTGGGATGTTGTCTTTTTATCTGACTACACTGCAATCTCTTTTGTTCCTTCACCTAATGCTGTGTATCAGTTGGCAAAGAAGCAAAGAAGGATTGGCAAATTGTGAGGTTTGCCATGATCATACAACAGGGGACAGTTCCAGAACTAACTGAACTGGTCATGTGGTCTGTGTCATTAAGAACACTTGCTAATGAAGAAGGGCCTTGTACTCTCAGTTTGTATCTCATGATACAGAGGCCCATAGAGCAAATTGAGCAAGGGTAAGATGTCTTGCCCTTTTTAACTTCAGATTTTTCTCAACTCCCTAATGTTTTCTCTTGTAGGAAGTCCACACATGCAGTACCTTCTCTCTTTAAATGTGTCATCAGTGCCATCAGGGCTAATTTTATGTCATTTGTGGAAGAGGAGAGAAAGGCAGTAATAACACTGTGGCTCACAGAAAGAGAAGACAGTAGGTATACTGTTGGAGAAAATGAGACTATTATTCTAGAAGATTCTAGAGAAGAGAGGTGCAAGAAAGCATGATACAGTTTTGACTTTTCCATGGAGACTTACTGGTCAAGGTCAGTGAATCTGGGGAAACCTTATGCTATCCCTCAGGCAGCAACTTTCTCAATGAATTGCTCATGACCCATGTTGGTCAGAATTACTTAGTGTTTTCTACAAAATACCTTTGCTAGATGATAAGACTCCCACAGAAGAAGACGCAGAACCGGGAGGCAGGATCTAGAAATGTGGACCGAATGAACTTTCTAGGTTATTTAAGATGCACAATAGAGTTTGTGATCAATTGATATGAAGTGGTAATGACTACATTTATTACTACACCTGAGTCAGTAAACACTACAGTACACATACATGCCTACTGTTTAACTTCATTTCCTCTCAGAAGACTCATCATCTGATGTATATTTCATCACTGAGGAGATCATGTCCAGAGAGTTTATGTGTAATGTTGAATTCGATTGGTTGCTAAATGAAACTAGAACTCCTTCTTGCAATTCCAACCTCCTTCCTTCTTGCACCAAAATCAGTGAGATGGGGGTGATATTCTATACCATTTTCCCACTAAACAACCCAGTTAAATGCAATTTTTGAATCCATTAAGAGAAGCTAGAGTATAGTCCCTCATTCTCCAACATATGTAATAACCAGAAATGACTTCAGGCATTGTCAACAGACTCCTCGGAAAAAATGACCCCTAGTAGAGAACAAATCTAGATTAAATAAAGAATCCCATCCTGTTGGCTTTTTATGAATAGAAAATTATCCTTGTGCCCCGATAAAGGTTCCTTAAGAACCACTGAGTACTCTAGTGAGTATAGGCATGTTTGACTCTAGTCCTGAAGGTGTCCCTTAAAGCCCTTTCCTAGAGTTGCAGGGATGACAGGAGACAGAGAGTGGGAAAAACCCAAAATCTGCCTGTGGATAGATATAAGAGAGCAGCAGAAAGTCCAGGGAAGGGCTTTTGCTTGGCCTCAATACTGCCTTCACTTTTAGGGAGTTACCCCCTTCTTATTTTATATAGAATCACTTTCATATGAGGTTGAAAAGCAGTAAATAATTAAGCTAATTTGTTTTTGAATGTGTTTCAAAGAAGCCTACAGGAATTGGAATCCAATAATTCTAAATAGTGAAGCCAAACACAAAGGCAGACTTCATCAGGATAATGTGCTGGGTGTGGGGTTTAGGAACGGCTGATTTCAATTATTCATCCTGGACATCTGGAAGGTCATTTTCCTTCTATAATCTGATTATATTTAGGATTAGGGTAACTTCATTGCTGAATATTTCTAAAGCTACAATCAACTGCTTAAGCACTATGCAAATCCCTTCAATCCATGTTAACAAGCACATCAATGTAGACTCTGAATGGATTCACATCACTTGTAAATTCTCTGTCCAGATCAGGTTTTGACATCTTTCCTTTTAAAGGTTTTACATTTAGTTCTCTTCTCAACTGCTACTCTCTTCCTTGTACGTGTGTGTGTGTGTGTGTGTGTGTGTGTGTGTGTGTGTGTGTGTGTACATTAATGAACTAGGACCCCTGTTCTATGTCATGCAGCAGATGGTGAGCTCTTTCAAGTCAGTGACTATCTCATTTACTTGACAAAGTTGAAGTACCTTTTATGCCTGGAACCATGCCAGATGCTGGATATACAATGTTGAATATGACAGTTTGACCCTCATCTCCCTCCAGTTGTACATGGTGAGACAGATGAACAAACTACTCCAAGACGCTAGGAGAGGACAGGGATATTGGGATTTGTATTTTCCTGCTAGATCCCTCCCACCATTCCAGGGGGCTTCAAGGAAAAACTAAACATTTTCCATAGTTGTAAAAGGGTTGGGAGGGCCAACTAGACCTCTGAATGAGAGATGCATAACCCTAGGGAAGTACCCGAGATTCTAGAGATGGTCTCTTGTGGTTGGGGTCTGGTTACAGTGCTTGGTGCTAATATTACATAAATTATTTGGGCTCCCGTCTCCATTTCTTCATAGAAAGAAAAGAAATTATTAATAGATCCTACTTTATAAATTCTGATAGATTATTCATTTCAGATATTCCACACTAGACTCTCTAAACTCTATGTTATGGTTACCACCTCTTCTGGTGTCACCATAATTAGAATGTGAACTCTTCCTTTACCTGACTAACATATCGCTGTTGAATTTATTATATCTTATTGCCAATTGCCTCCTTGTTAAAGGCAGAAATGCCGTAAAACATCTATTAAGCAATGTATATTCCTATATTCATATGCATTTTGAATATGTATTATCCACAAATAATGTAAAAATCAAACAGTAGGAACAAGAACACTAGAAACCATGAGATTGGAGTAAGGAACCTAAGCAGTTACTTCTCTAGTTATCAATGATAGGAGGGTGAAATGGGAGACAGGACCCTAAGCAGTCAGTCATCTAGTTATGTTTCTCTCCTGCTTTGGGTAAAGACACAAATCTTTCTCCATCTGCCAAAAGGATATCAGGAGAAACTTGTAGACACCCTTGACAACAGAAACCTTATAGGAAGTACAATTATTTTGATGAGGACATGTTCTTAAAAGAATTATTGAATATATTAAAATTGGTCACTTTGGGGCACGGCTGGCACAGTCCTTTACTGTCATTCTTGTTGGGACCAAGAATCTGTTATATATGCTAACATCAGTGTCCGTAAAAGACAAAGAGCAGATAAGTAAGTAGACGACACCTCTCACCTTTGTCCAAATTGTCACCATATCAAATGCAGGGAAATACTTAGATAACCTGTTGATGGAGAACATAATGACTTTCCCTGGTCTACAGTCTTTCAGTCTGGAAAAATTAAAAGAATTTTCTTTCATAATAAAAATAATATCCAAAACTGAATCAATACTAGGTTTGGGAATCATAATTTTAAAATAAAACTGTACTCTATTGCCTTCATCCTTTAAGAATACATTTCTATGCCATAAATAACATTGTTTTTAGTTCAATTGTTTAAAATGGTTTTGTAGGAACCTCAGAAATACTAGTCTCTTTCCCCTACTGTATGCTTTAAATCTGAAATGAGTGGACAAAGATACAGGAGACATTCTAAATGTCTCTGTCCTGTTCTGCAGGTGTATGCTAGAGCCTCTCAAGACAGCCTGGTGCCTGAATCTGTTTCCAATTCTGTGTTAACTGTTACACTGGAAATTCAACATGGGCTGTGGAAATATCTATACTATGGGAACCAACATATGGTACAAAAGGAGGGCTTCTTATTTGCTGTTTGAGAGTTAACTGTTAATTGTGGGGAGCAATGGATTTGGTGAACCTGCATATAAAATTTTTGATGGTTTGTTGATAAGGAAAATGATGGTGCTCTTGCGTTTTTCTTAGCATCCTGGATAAATTGATAAAGGATGGGGATGAGTTCCATGATCAAATTAACCAACGTTTAGCATCTCAGAGTATGGTGAAGGACAATGAACTTGGTGATAAATTGACCAGCTCCAGATGTGGATAAACATCTGGATACCCAAAGGTTTCAAAGTTTTTCCTGGAAGAGAATCTTATTTCTAACAGCCACAGAATTCCTGTAGTGAAAAATAAAACTGAAGCCTTCATTAAGAGGTTGGCTGAATTACAGGGAAATTCAAGTTAAAGTAAGGGCATTAATTGATAAAGAATGTGATCTGGTAACTTAGGATGGGGATGTGTGGGAGTACCCTTTTGAAGCTGAGAACTTTGAATCCTTAGATTCTCAAGGGATTATCTCACTTGAGGAAGTAGTCTCCCTGCCCTCAGCAGAAGATTTACTCACACCCTCACCCCTTGAAATATTGCTCTCTTCTCTGTTGACTGAGGAAATTGATCCTTCATGGTCTGCTAAACCAGTAGTGACATTTTCTGAAATGCCAGGCAAGACAACACTGACGTTTCTCAAGACCCACCAACACCTTCCTCTAGATCTATAATCAGACTTAAGGCAAATGTTTTATAGAGAAGGTGGAAAGTTTACTCCATGAGGCGGTGTGCTACTAAAAAGGTTAATGCGTTTTCAGATTCATCCAAGTAGAAATCTGGGGAATAATGGCGGGAATGGATTTCCAGTGTATGGAATAATAAAGGAAGATTCATGAAATTGAATCAGGATTCATTTATTGATATGGGCCTTCTGGGTGGAGATTTTATATTTAATATAGAAGCTTGCACAGTTTAAAAAGGTGTCAAAAGGTTTCTTTGAGTAGTTGGGTGAAGCCTTTCTCAGAAGATGTCCTTCTTAAAAATGAGTTAGACATGTCTGAAATCCTTTGACTTTGTGTTGATGAAGAAATTTTAAGGCTCGGGGAGATTGTAAAGCTAGAATAGGTACACTGTGTAAAATCTAATCCTCCACAATGGGAATGCCCAGAGGTATGCCCTTCACTAAGGGCCAATAAGACACTAAATGGTGAGGGACACACGAGCATTTGAATGGCGTTGTTGCCGCCCTCTTTTTTCTTATGCCAGACTTTAGGGTTGGAGATGCTGCTGGTCCGATGGATGAGTTAAATGCAATGGGGTTTAATTGGGCCATGAGGTAGCAGGGGCCAGTGGGAAGCAATGAACAAACAAAGGCAAAGTGACCATAGTTACTGTAAAGAGCAGCAGAGAAAAAACAATTCACAATGGCCTAATTCAATATCAGCACAGGCAAAGTGATTTTATGGTGGCATAGTTCACATGACCTTTGGTAGTAGGTAATCAATCAAGGTGTTTCCAAAAATGGAATACTAAAGAAGCTGACTGAATTTTTATTTGATATGTATAGTGGAAAAGTACTCAAACAAATAAATGAAAGAAAGGCTACATTGGATTGTAGCAAAAGGGAATCTTGGCTCATGAATCAGTTTCCAGACCGAACCAGTTTGTAGACCCAGGACCTTGGAATGAAGGAGTGGCAATGTTCTCCTGAGGAAGGATCTTGATAAAATAAAATAAAATAGCTTAAAGCTTTACTGTTAGCCTTTCTCCGGTGTTTCCCCAGAGGGACCTATGGCCTCTTACAATGGTAATTATATACTGGGGAAGTGGAGGTAGTCAGACTTCCTGGGGTCTTTTGGATACTGTTTCTGAATTGAGGCTAACTCTGGAAGATCTCAAGAAACTTTATGACCCATAAGCAGGTGTTTATGGAAGCCAGGCAATTAAAGGAGTTTTGGCTAAAGTGTGACTCACAGTAGGTCCACTGGGTCCCCGAACTCATCCTCTGGTTATTTCCCCAGATCCAGAATGTATACTAGGATAGATATATTTAGAAGTTGTCAGAATTCTCACATTGTTCCCTGAACTGTGGAGTGAGGGCTATTGCTGTTGGAAAGGTTAAATAGAAGCCTTTAGAATTGTCTCTGCCAGGGAATATAGTTACTCCAAAACTTTACCGCATCTCTGGAAGGATTTCAGTAATTAGTGCTACCATCAAGGACTTGAAAGAAGTAGGGTGGTGGTTCCTACCACATCTTCCTTTTACTCTCCTATCTGGCCAGTGCAGAAAGCAGATTGGACTGTGGAGAATGACAGTTTACTATCAAACTCTCAATCAGCTAATAACTGATTGCAGCTGCTGTACAGCTGGTGCCCTTGCTTGAGCAAATTAATACATCTCCTAGAACATGGTATGGAACTAATGATCTAGCAAATGCCTTTTCCTCGGTACTTGCCCAAAAGGACCACCAGAAGCAATTCATTTTCAGTTAGCTAGGCCAGCAATATATCTTTGCAATTTTACCCCAAGGCTATACTAATTTCCCAATCTTGTGACATAACTTATTTAGAAGGGATATTGATCATCTGTCTCCTCCACAAAATATCACATTGGTACACTACACAAATGACATGCTGATTGAACCAAGTGAGCAGAAGGGAGCAGCTATTTTAAACTCACTGGTAACATATATTCACACTGGAGGATGGGAAGTAAATCCAGTGAAATTCTGAGTTCAGTGGTGTGGGACATGCAGAGATATTCCTTCTAAGGTGAAGGACATGCTATTGCTCCTGACCCCTCCAGACCCCTCCAACCACCAAAACCAGAAGAACAGTTAGTAGGTCTATTTGGATTCTGGAGATAGCACGCTCCTCACTTGGGTGTATTATCTATATATCAAGTTATGTGAGGCCTATAACCAGAGAAGGCTCTTCAACAGGTTCAGGCAGCTGTGTAGGCTGCGCTACCACTTGAAACATATGATCCAGCAGACCTGATGCTTCTTCAGTTGTCAGTGGCAGATAGGAATGCTATTAGAGCCTTTGGCAGGTGACTCAGAATACACCTTTGGGACTTTGAAGCAAGGCTTTACCATTATCTGCAGACAACTATTCTCATTTGAAAGTCAGCTCTAGTCCTTAGTAGCCTTAGCGGCAACTGAACATTTGACAATGGTCTACCAATGGGGTAACCTGGGATGCCCATCATGAGCTAGATATTGACTGACCCACTAAATTATTAAGTAGGACATACGCAGCAGCAGTATATCACCAAAAGGAAGTGGAATATATGTGATCTGGCCAGGGTAGGTCCTGGAGGTACAAGCAAGTTACATGAAGAAGTTGCCTCTGCCCATGGTTTCTACTCAAATTAAAATACCATCTGCTGCTAAGTATTACCTATAGCCTTGTGGGGTGTTCCCTGATTGATTAAGATAAGACAAGGGACTGGTTTACTGATGGTATTGTATATCATGCAGGCACTACCCAGAAGTGGACAACTCTAGCATTACAACTCCTTTCTGGACAGCCCTGAAAGAAACCAGTGAAGGGAAATCTTCACAGTGGGCAGAACTTCAGGCAGCGTACACAGTCATATATTTCATTTGGAAGGAGAAATGGCCAGATGCGTGATTATTCACTGATTCATGGGCTGTAGCCAATGGATTGGCTGGATGGTCCGAGACTTAAAAAGAGCATGATTGGAATATTGGTGAGAAAGACATCTGGGAAGAAGTATATGGATAAATTTCCCTCAAATAGGCAAAGGATATGAAGATACGTGTGTCTCATTTAAATGCTCATCAAATGATGACTTCATCAGAGGAGGAATTCTGCAATGAAGTGGATAGGATAACCATTCTGTTGGCGTTCAGCCTCTTTCCTCAGCCATTCCTGTCATTGCCCAATGGGTCCGTGATTAAAATGGCCACAGTAGTAGTAATGGGAGTTATGTGTGGGCTCAACAACATGAACCAAGGCTGATTGGGCTACAGCTGCTTCTAAGTGCCAAATCTGCCAACAGCAGCGACCAACAGCTTTCAGATCGTTGAGCTCTAGATATGCCATCATTCCCCGGAGTGATCAGCCCAGTGACTTGGTGTCAGGATGACTTCAGTGAACCACTTCCTTCCTGCAAAGAACCATGCTTTCTCCTTACTGGAGTAGATACTTATTCTAGTTGTGGATTTGTCTTTCCTATATGTGATCCTTATGCAAAAACAAACAAACAAACAAACAAAACAACCATAGTGACTTAAAAGCACATGAAATTTACTGTAGTAAGCATTTTTCAGTTTGTGTGTGTGATACATTCATGTGTTTACATGGTCACATATTTGGCCACCTGTGTGTGTAGGTACATGTACACATTATGTTTGTCATGTTCAGTTATGACAGTCAACCTTATTCATTGCAGTAGGGTCTCTCAGTCAAGTTCAGAGCTCATCAACAGGATTACTCTAGGTAGGCAGCTTGTTCTAGAGATCTCTGTCTCTGCCTTTTGAGAACAGGAATTTCAAGAAGACTGCTACATTTCCACACTAGGTGGCTCTCACTTGAATTGTTTGGATCAGAATGCTGGATTTTGAGCATTCACTTTGCACGCATGCATTTTAAGCTCCTCGCCCCTGGTAACTATTTTTTTCTGTGTAGTTTAGCAGAGCACGTGACTGATTGCTTATCTTCTATAGACTCGTTCATATAATGGAAGATTTCTTTGATTATAAAAAAAGCTAAATGATCTTTCTTTATTTATCTTTAAGGACATAGTTAAAGTAAGTCTGCACAAGCACATGCTTTTACAATTTGCATTTGACATATGCATTTCTGACTAGTCTTGGAGAATCCCTTTCAACTAATTTCACATCAGGACAGCCCTGGGGACTGTAGCCAGGAATCCTGGACATCCTTTTTAGAACATTGACTTGGATGGTTCAGATTACTCTATACTCCACTCCATTCTCCAGCCCAAATTCCTATGAAAAGGCTGAAACTCAGTCAGTTTAGGTCAGAAAACACTGCCGCAGTGTCTCACGTTCACTTCAGGTCTCATTTTGCAGACCGTATTGGTGGCTGAAGAGATCATTTGAGTACCCAGCATTTAATGTGTGAACCTCATGTGAGGAGTGATAAATTGTAATAGTCAAGACACTGGTATTTTTAAGACTGTCTAGAATAATATAAATATAGCAAAATAGTGGTAAAATTAGTATACACATTTGGTAAGTTTTAAGAAAAGTGGAAAAAGGGGAATAATTAGTATAGTTCATTCTGGACTGCATCTGGTTAAAATTTTAGCTGTTTAATTAAAAACTAATTCCTCGGATTTAAGCAGAAATGGTTCTTCTTGACAGTTTCTGGCATCATTTAAACATAGACACATGTACTGTCATAGTTTTTGAATGAGAAAGGGGCTTTCAGATCGTTTTTTATCCAACTTGAAGTGGACAAACTGACAGAAGAAGACAAAGTGTATAATTCTTAGGCACCAACAGTTTACAATGAGGTTAGGAGTCTTCTCTGGGCTATGCATGTATGTCCCCAAGAGGCCGTTAGAGTCTAGGAGACATTTAGCACAGAGATTTGGGTTATGAATGGTTCCTATATGATGTTTTTACAACATTTGCAAACTAGGGGCCTCACCTAAAATTTCTTGCACCTCAATTTCCTTTCCATTGAGCATGGGAACAAATAATAATTTGACATAGTTGCATTGAATATTTAAATAACACATTTGAGTATCCTTATGAGTTGTAATGTTATGTTATGCTTAGTTTCTAGTTACAAGTTATATTTTAATTAGCTACACTCTCATGTCTGTTCATCATTTCTTCCCTGTTTTCATTGGCATCTACTTGGAGAAAGGTACCATGGTAGGCTATTGAAATACCCCAAATCATTTCTTCTCTAAAGTAGCTAAACAAAGAAACTATTATTTAATGTGAGGATGAAATATACCTACAAAACCTCTTCCTACCAACACAATGTACTGAGTGGACATTGGTACACCATGAGAATTCCCTACAGGTGCCCAGAGCGGCCATTGTAGTTTCTTTGCATCTCATAGACAATCACAAGCTGGGTAGCTTAATAGAATTTTTCAGCTCACAGTTCCAGGTGCTAGAAGTCCAGATGCTAGAAGACCAAAATCAACCCAAAGGCATAACATAGTCCCCCCTCCTACCCACCAAGGCTCTAGGGAGGACTCTTCCTTGCCATTTCCACCATCTGGTGACCTGACTCTTGCTGGACCATGAAAACACAATCCCAATCATTGTCCTCTCTCACTTGGTTTCTGTTTCCATATCTTCTTCCAAATGTCCCTCCTTGTACAAAGAAGCTAGTACAGTGAATCAGGACCACTCTCATTCAGCACATCCCTGTGTTGACTACAATCACAGATTCTGTTTTCTTGTCTTTTTCACAGGTGCCAGGGCCTCCACTTCATATTTGAGGAGAAAAAATCTTTAAGATCTATTTATCAATAAGTCATTCCTATGATATTGTACTAAGTGTTCAGTTTTGCACAGTCTTATCTTCCTTTTTAATATACCATTAAAGACTAGGTAGTGAGTGTACTGAGGTTATGAAACATCTCTGAAAGTGATAACCCTAACTGAACTCACCAGGCAGAGATTAAGCAGAATATGCCTTCTGTTGTACGGACCAAAAACATATCTCGATGCTCAACTGGGCATCTCATTCAGAAGCATGAATCCCCTGATTTTGTAAGGAACATTTGAGAGGAATGTAAATGCCCTTATTGTGACTAAATGTTACAATGCACATTCTGGAGCTATTTCGTCGTCTGGTTCTTTGAACTATGGCATAAAAAACAAGTGTCATTGCTAGTTGTCCCCTCACCCCAGTGACATGAACTATTGTGGAGGACAATTTAAACATACCATCAAACCAACCACAGCAGAAGAATCCCTCTCATCATTTTAGACAAGCCCCTCCTTGTCCTTATCTTAGGCAATGTGCCAACTGCGCTCCAAGAGCAGTGCCTGGTGGCAGCACAGCCTAGGGCATCTGGCTTCCAGTATTGGTATGCACTCTTTCTTCTTGACTTCTTATTCCACAACAAAAACTAGGGTTACAAAGACATCTGTTTAGGGGGAATATGACACAAACCAATGGGAATAAGTCAGTTAAGGAGCAAGACAAGTTGACCTTGAAAGCATAGGCAACAGCTTGTGTTAGAGAAATAACCAATACTCATAGAAACAAAGCATTGTGTGTTATATTCTTATATCCAATGACACTGAAAACATTTTAAAAAGAATTTTACAGGAGACATAATTTATAAGTTCAAAATCTCCCAAGGTAACCATAATGAAATATACCAGATCTTCATATGTAGAGCCAAATAGAAGTCATTGGCAATTATTTTTTGCCAAGATTTTATAGCAGTTACTAATAGTAATGGGTTAGTCGGGAAGTAGATTGTTAATTGTACCAGGCTATTTATAAACTTCAGAACATATTATGGTATGATAAGACCATGTGTATACAAACCAGGAATTGATGATCTAAGGTGGCATCCATAATTGTAAATTGTCGGGGTTTTTTTCCAATAAAATTAAGAAAAGGGATTTGCAACAAAAATAACTGACGCATGACACATGGGTTCTTAGTTTGATCTTTATTTTAATACCACAGATATAAAAAAATGAAAACATGTGAATTGCTTCGTTCTTTAAATATCCAAGTTAAACAGCCAAGGCTAAGCAGCTGACAAAGTGATTGAGTGCACTGGAAGTCACTGACACAGATTCTAGTTGACTTAGCTGCTCCAAATGGATTTCATGCTTCTATGTGGAGAGTTTATTTTCTGTCATTTACAGACCCCCAAATGTCTCTCTTTGTTAGAAGTTCTGCAACTATTAGCTTACAATGCTTACATTCAAAAACCCTCCTTTTATTTCTTCCTTCTCAGTTATGTACGTCAAAGCTAAAAGCTATGAACATAACCTATTCAGAATATAAGAGGCTTTGGTAGGGGGTATTTTAATTGATCTCATGTTCTTTTAAACAAATGCATCATTTCTTCATTTTTCTCAAAGTTCATGGAATAAATGCTTTGATGCTCCATGGTTGATAATTCTACCTCACCTCAGAGCCCTTTTCAGCAACATCTATGTTTAAAATTATTTCAGTTGTATGGACAATGTGCAAATGTGACTCAGTCATAATCAGCCTAGTAGAGTTGATGAACACTGGGTTCAGTGGGAGATAGTGTCTGAGAAAATGAGGTGGAGAGTCATTAATGAACACACAGATGTTGACTTCTTTTTGACACATACACATCCTCACACATCCCCACATATACATGACCCCAACACCCCGACACATCCCCACACATCCCACGCACCCACATGCACATTTGAAAGATAAATTCACTTTCCTTCATGTGCTTCATGGGCCTCCAGCTTGAATCCATTACGTATTCTATAAATCACCTTCCTAAATTATCATTTCCTTTAATAAACTTGTCTCAAGATCTTTAGTTGTCAAATATACAGGGGTTTGAGACATTTGGCAGAAACTTCTGGTTCAATCCTTAATTTAAAATTATGCATTCCTAGGCCAGGAAGCTGCAAAGCAATGCCAGAAAAAAAAGAGAACCAGCTTAGTTCAGACCTCATCTGAGGAAACGAGTGGCTCCAGATGGTGACAGGCCAGGGTAGGAGCACTGTGCCTAAAGCCAACAGAACTTAGATTCACAACCTTTGCTATTAGTAAGTTCTGGGGCCACATCAGAGAGATAAATCAGGAGTCTATATGCCAGCTGCCTGGTGGGGGAGAATGTAAAACCTCTAGACTGAACGTATTAGAGGAACTTTTAACCATGGGGGAAAGTGTTACTATGGCCAAAGGCACACCGAAACTTCTAGCACAGACTACTGAGGTTAATGGGCAACAGTCATGCCACATTGTCTTTCTGAAGCTCACAGAATAAAATTAAATAGGAAGGCAGACAGATGTACTTCATTTAATATAAATGTTAATGACTAAAGGGAGACAAATGGATTCCTGTGTCTTATGCAGTAGGATTTTCTGCAAAAGATTTACTTGGAGATTTCAACCATACATGCAATTATTTCCACAGGAATAGACCCTGTGCTTGACCTCTTAGGAAGGCTCTGGTTTTCGGACACACTCTCCTGAACTCCTTCTTACATGAAAATATACAGGAAGAAAAACTTACTGGTTGCTCTTTGTGGTGGTTTTACTTTATAAATATTCTCCAAGTTGAAAAGAAGTTCTCCTATCTCAAGTTCAATTGCTGATTCTACAAGTTTCCTGTGTGTTTAACACCCACACTCCCATGACAGCTTGCAATAAGCTTCTATAAGATCTTTATTTCCATAGAACATTGTCTCCTGAACTAAAACATGGGAAATAAAATTCAAAAATCTACTCTGCATTCCCTTTCCTGAACCTTCCAACTTTACATAGTCCTCCCCCTCCTCCTCCTCCTCCTCCTCCTCCTCCTCCTTCTTCTTCTTCTCTCTCTCTTTCTCTCTCTCTCTCTCTCTCTCTCTCTCTCTCTCTCTCTCTCTCTCTCTCTCTCACCTACTGAATCCATTTAGTGCTGGCTCTATACATGTGTAGTCATGAGACCATTTACTGGAACATGGACTAGTATGGGTCTACTTTGGGATCATATTCCTGAAGAAAACTGATCCTCCCGTGTCCAGTAGTTCCTTAGCTAAGTAGAGGCACTTTGTGAGTCCTTCCTCTGTCCACTCTGGGACTTGGATTGGCTGTGTGTTTTGAAAGTTTTGTGCATTCAGTCCCAGCTTCTCTGAGTTCATGTGTAAAATGTTGCTCTCATATCTGGGAAATAGTGTTTTTCTGTAGACTTCCACTCCCTCTGATTATTAAAATCTTTCCATCCACTTCTAGAATTATTCCTTAGTCTTTTTGATGTGGGTATAATATGGTAGATTTTTAATTAAGAGCTGATCACTCCACAGTCTCATATTCTTTGCATGTTGACCAGTTTTGAGTCCCTATATTGTTCACCATCTACTTCTACAATAAGGATTGAGAAATGAACTAATCTATGAGTATCATATAAGAACTTGAAGAATAGTTTGTTACTGTGTCCATTACCAGGATAATAATCCTATGTCTACCAAGGTCCTATTACCTAGTCAGGAGATTTGGGCCCAGTAAGTGGTATTGGGCACAGGTTCCATCTCATAGAGTTTTAAACTCAATTTGGTAGTGACTGGCTACTCTCATAACATTATTACCACTATTGTAAGAGTGGGTATATATTAATAGACATGTCATTATGGTAACATGTAGGATTTAATGCAGGATAAGATTGTAGCATTATAGAACCTTCCAGGTTGATATCAGCTTGATATTTCTACGTCGTTTGATTCAGGTGTGTGGTGAGTTCAGCAATAGTGTCTTAGCATCACGTTCTAGATTATAACTGAGAGCAATGACAATAGCATCTAATTTTGAGTGGTATATGGGATTCTATTGCCCAAGAAATAAAAGAAATGTATCCCATTCTTAGGACTAGACTTTTTGATTTGATACAATACCTTATGATATCTGTGGAGGCATTGTTTCCCCCATTGTAGGGTAACTCACATACACACATGCGTGCGTGCGCATGTGTACACATACACACACACACACACACACACACACACACTGATATATATCACTATTTGATTGATGTCATTTATTTTATTTTTCCAAAGGTTTTATTATTACTATTTATTTATTAATTTACATCTCAAATGTTGGCCCCCTCTAGGTCCCCACTCACAGAGTTCTTCTCCATATCCCCTCTCTTCTACTCTGTGAGGGTTCCCTCCTGGGCATTCCCCATCTCTGGGACACCAAGTCTCTACAGGATTGGGCACAACCTCTCCCACTGAGGCCGGACAAGGCAGTCCTCTGCTACATACATGCCGCAGGCCTCCGAGCAGCCCATGTGTGCTCTTTGGTTAATGGCTTAGTTTTGGGGAGATCCCAGGGATTCAGGTTAGTTAACACTGTAGATCTTCCTATGGGGAAGCCATCCCCTTTAGTTCCTTCAGTCCTTCCCCTAATTCTCCCATAGAGGTCCTCAACCTCAGTCCAATGCTTGGATGTGAGTATGTACATCTGTGTCAGTCAGCTGCTGGTAGAGCTTCTTAGAGGACAGCCATGTTAGGTTCTTGTCTGCAAGCATAATATATCATCAGTAATCATGTAAGGGTTTGGTGCCTGCCTATGGGATGGATCCCAAGTTGAGCTGGTCACTGGTGGGCCACTTTTTCAGTCTCTGCTCCAATTTTGTCCATGCATTTCTTTTTGGCAGGGACAATTTTGAGTTGAAAAATTTTGAAGGTGGGTTTGTGTCCCTATTCCTCCACTGGGGGCTTTGTCTGTCTACTAGAGGTGGTCTCTTCGGTTTCCATCTCCCCACTGTTGGGCATTTCAGTTAAAGTCACTCACACTGCATCCTGAGAGCCTCCTTCTATTAGATTCCATGTATCTGGTTCTATGTTGAGGACCTTGATCCACTTGGACTTGAGCTTTATGCAGGGTGATAAATATGGATCGATTTGCATTCTTCTACATGTAGACTGCTAGTTAGACCAGCACCTTTTGTTGAAGATGATTTCTTTTCTTTTTCTCACTGTATGGTTTTGGCTTCTTTGTCAAAGATCAAGTGTTGATAGGTCTGTTGGTTTATTTCTGAGACTTTGATTCTATTCCATTGATCGATTTGTCTGTCTCTGTACCAATACCATGTGGATTTTATCATTTTTCTCTGTAATACAGCTTGAGGTCAGGGACTGTGATTCCTCCAGAAGTTCTTTTATTATTCAGAGTTATTTTGGCTATCCTGTTTTTTTTCTTTTTCATAGGAAATAGAGAATTACTCTTTTCATGCTTGTGAAGAATTGGGTTGGAATTTTCAAGGAATTGCATTGAATTTACAGATTGTTTATGGTAAGATGTCCATTTTCACTATGTTAATCCATGAGCATGGGAAATCTTTTCATTTTCTGAGATCTTCTTTGATTTCTTTCTTCAGAGACTTGATGTTCTTCACATACAGGTTTCACTTGCTTGTTTAGAGTTACATCAAGATATATTTGTGGCTATTGTGAAGGATGTTGCTTCCCTAATTTCTATCTTAGCTAATATATCATTTGTTTAAAGGTAGAATACTGATTTGTTTGAATTCATTTTATATCCAGCAACTTTACTGAAGTTGTTTATCAGCTGTACAAGTTCTCTGGAACTTTGGGAGTTCTTTGGGAGTTGCTTGTGTATGCTATCATACCATCTGCAAATATTGATACTTTGACTTCTTTCTTTCCAATTCCTAGCCCTTGAACTCCTTTAATTGTCCTATTGCTACAGCTAAAACTTCAAGCACTTTATTATAGATAAGGAGAGAATGGTTAGCTTTGTCCACAGTTTTAGCAGGATTGCTTCAAGGTTCTCTCCGTTTAATTTTATTTTGGCTGTTGGTTTGCCATACATTGCTTTTATTATGTGTAAGCATGTGCCTTGAATCCTGTTCTCTCCAAGACTTTTAGCAGGAAAGGTTGTTGGATTTTGTCAAAGATTTTTTTTCAGCATCAAATGAGATGATTCTATGATTGTTTTTCTTTTTGAGTGTTTATATAGTAGATTATGTTAATGAATGTTCATATATTGAACCACCCCTGAGTCCCTGGAATGAAACCTACTCAGTTATGGTGAATGATGCCATTAATATATTCTTAGATTTGTTTTGCAAGAATTTTAAATTTTTTAGGTCTTTGGCCATTTTATTCAATTCCTTCACCTGCTTGATTGTGTTTTTCTGTATTTCTTTGTTTCCTCTTTAAGAGCTTTTAACTCTTTGCCTGTGTCTTTCTATATTTCTTTAAGGGGATTATTTATGTCCTTCTTTTTTCTTTTTTTTTTTTTTTTTTTTTTTTTTTTTTTTTTTTTTTTGGAGCTGGGGACCGAACCCAGGGCCTTGCGCTCGCTAGGCAAGCGCTCTACCACTGAGCTAAATCCCCAACCCCTATTTATGTCCTTCTTAAAAGCCTCTATCATCTTCATGAGATGGGATTTAAGGTCAGAATCTTGCCCTTTAGGTGTGTTAGGGTATCCAGGGTTTGCTGTGGTAGGAGAGTTGTGTTTTGCTGGTGCCAATTTGCATTGGCTTCTGTTGATTTTGTTCTTATATGTGCCTTTCTCCATCTGGCTATCTCTAGTGTTAACTGATCTGCATGTCTTGGATTGGAGCAAGCCTTTGAAGGCAGGTGGAGCTGTGTGTAACAGGTTAGCACAAGCCTTCTGGGAAGCAGGCAGTGCTGTCTCTGGTTCGAGCAGACCTTCTGTGTCCCTGGTTAAAGCTCGTCTCCTCTGTTTCTGGTTAGAGCATACCTCCTGGGAGATAAGCAGGGCTGTAGGGAAGGTGATGCCAATGTGCCAAGGTTGAAGGTCAAGATGCAGATTGGAAGGGCAATAGGACTCATTTGTTTTATTGATCTTAGCACTTCTGCCTGCTTATAAGATGAAATATCAAAAGAATTTTAATTTGCATTTCTTTGATGGCAAAGAATGCTGAAAATCTGAAAAGTTTTATTTATCATCTACTTGCATTTCATCCTTTAAAAACTCCCTACTCCATGCCCCATTTTAAAAATTGGATTGTCTATTTTCTTGGTGTTTGGTTTTATCCAGTTCTTTATATATTCTGGATCCTAACTTTCTGCCAGATGTATAGCTGATAAAGATTTTGTTACCTTCTAAGAGTTGCTTCCTCATTCAAATGATAGTGTTATTTTCTATGCAGAAACTTTTGAGTTTTACAACCTCCAATTCATGAATGCCTGTGCCACTGAGGCCCTGTTTAAAAACTCCTTCCCTGTCCACTAGATTCAGGAATATTCCTTTATCTTTTGTTGGATTCTGGGTGTCAGATATATATATACATATATATATATATCTATTTATATATATGTGTGTGTGTTATTCTGCAAGTCAAAGTTTTGCTAAGATTATGTAAATTTCATTCCCTTAATTTTGTCTGAAAAATTACTTTTTTTTTTACTCCAAAATATTTGCTTTCACATCTTGATTTTAAAAAATCTAAGAAGTTCTTCATTTATTTGGAGATGAATTTTGTGCACGTTATGAGATAGGGATTAAGTTTCAATTTTCTACATGTGGACATGTAGTTTGAACAGTTATGGAAGATGCTCTCTCTTCTCCAATGTGTATTGTTGGCCTCCATCAAAAATCAAATGACTTATAGGAGTGTTGGTTTATGTGTTGGTCAGTAATTCTATTCCACTAGTCAATGAGTCTGTTTTAGGCCATTATAACATGCTGCTTTTATTACTATGACTGTGTACTCTAACTTAAATCTGGAATGATGACACCTCTACCATCTTTCCAAGATAATTTGGTGCTCCTGTGTTTAAATGAAATATAATATTGTTTCCATTTCTGTAAATGACTGTATTAGAACTTTGATGGTACCAGTATTGAATATATAGTTTGCTTTTGGTATGATGACATTTTTACGATATGAATTTTGACAGTCCTTGAGAATGAGAGATCTTCCCATCTTCTGGTATTTTATTCAATTTCTTTTTTTCAATGTCTTAAAGTTTGCATTACATAAGTCATTTATGTCCCTAGCCAGATTTATCACATGATATTTTTAGTCTGTTTTAAATGGTACTATTCCACTGATATATTGCTCTGCATGTAGGAAGGGACTTATTTTTATGTGTGAATTTTGTATCCAGCTACATTGGTTACTATGTCTAAGAACACATAGAAAGGATCATCCATCATGGTCAAATTGGCTTCATCCTCTATATGAATAGCTGGCTTAATACACATAAATCAATAATTGTAATCTACCACATAAATAGACTCGTTGGCATAAACCACATGATCACCTTGTTCGAGGCAGGAAAAGCTGTTCACTAAATCTAATAACCCTCACCACCAAATTGCTAGAGAATGTCGAGATATAGTCACTATTCCTCAATATAATAAAGTCAATATACAACAAGCCCTTAGCCAAGCATAAAAGAAGCTCAAAACATTTCCACTAAAACCAGGGACATGACATAACTGTCCACGTTCTCATCTCCTGTTTAATATAATACTCGAAGTTCTAGATGGAGCAAGTAGAGAAGCAATGCAGACAAAAGAGATATGAGTAAAAACAGAAGAAGCCAATGGATTGTTTGCAGATGATATACATAAAAGATCCTAAAGCCTCTCCCCTAAAGCTCCAAAATATGTTAAAGTCTTTGTATTTCTTCATTTGATAACTGTTTGGTTCTGTGACCCATTAATTTGTTATTTGCTTTTTAGTGTTTTCTATTTTGATTTTTTAGTTATTTATGTATGCGGCATACGAACCCTCTGCCAAATATGTAGCCAATAAGAACTTTTACTCCACTCTTCAGTCTTTCTCTTCACTCAATTGGTGGCATTCTTTTCTGTACAAAAGTTTTGTCGTTGTTGTTGTTGCTGCTGTTGTTGTTTAATGATATTCTGGTTGTTAGCAGTTAGTACTAATGCCTGAACTATTGGGGTCCTGTGCAAAAAAGTATCTTTATGCCCGTGAGTTTAAGCATGTTTCTACTTTCTTCTCTGTCAGATTCAGGGTATCAGACTTTATGTTGAGGTCATTTATCCTCTTGGATACAGACATGCACATACTTTTCATTTAGGAATTGTATTGCTGTGATTTACAAAGAGCACACCAAGTCTAGTGGTGGTAGGGAATAGTGCTTGATCTTATCTGCCTTAAGAGTTCTGTTTTATTTCCTAGAACTCTATAATTATATCTACTTCGCTGTACTTTGATTTTTTTTAAATGCTATCATTAGTGGTCACAAACCCAAGATCAAACAACATATTTTATGTCCCCTGGATACACTGTAACTGAGATTAGGCTAATTTAAGTGCGTGAAAGGCAAAAGGATTCATAGAGGGGCACCACTAATTAAAACCAATAAAAAGTGGGAGCCCAGGGAAATGTCCTGAGGTAAAATATCTTTAAGTCTATATGAAAATAAGTCTGCTTTTTATGTGCTTCATGCCCAGTGGCTCTAGGCTCCAGTGCTCACTCCAGCTGCACATTACAGGGCATGAAACTGCCATTGTGCCTTTTCATGGTTTCTAAGTAAATTACCAAATACATTAAACTGACCCAGGTGGCTTTGGGAACTGGACGGAGGCTGTATCATTTGTATGGGGCAGTTAACATGCATAGGTCCCATTTTCTCTTTAACAGAATTGGTCTGAATAGGCTGTAATATGAATCATATCAGGGAAATTGTGTAGCCTTTTCTTTCCTAGTAAAACAAACACCATCTGTAAAATCTAGTCTTGCTCTGGGTTACACACTATGTAAATTTACATAGTATCCAAGCAAGTTAAATGACATAGCAAGCTATCTGAAAATTCTAATAGTCTGCACTACTGTAAAAGTGTGAAAACCTACATTTCTAGATAGAAAATTTGTCTGAAAATAGTGACTTTAAAAACATACTGGCTTTCTGTGCCTTGAGTCGGACAATACATAATGACAACTCAAGTACGATCTGACTAGTTAGACTTGTACTATAAAAATCCAGTAACATTCTAGTTGACCAATGTGTTATCATAGAAGATTCAGAGAATTAAGTTTTAAGGTCAAAGATATGACTTAACAGATAAGGATACTTGCCTCCTAGCCTAAGAACCTAATTCCAAAACCCAGAACTCACATAGTAGAGATAACCAATTCCCACTGAACCACTTCTCTGACTTCCATATGTACACATGGCATGCCTTCATTACTAACCCCAAATATATAATATAATATATATTTTAGAAAAAATAGAATTTGAAAATGAAACTTTAGCTTAATATAAATGTGGGATTACAAGTAAGGAATGGTAGAGAAAGCTGCTGTAAGTTTTGTCGAGTTTTCTTCAATGAGATCTTACAAAGCTACGATCTATTACAACTAAGATATTTGCATCCACTTCGTCAAGACACAGAAGATTTCTTCTAAGAGATCCTTCTTGCTTCCTTATTCTAATTTCCTATATTTCAACCCATCTTTTAACAGTTTCAATACCTTCTGAAACATCCTCCAGTTGTAGAATTTGTTACGTCACTAATATTCTACAAACAGAAAGACAGAGTGTAGTTTTACTAGTTGTTGACTATTACAGCACTTTGCTGGTTTTTATTGATGAGTAACATTGCAAAGTATGACTGACTTCCATGTGGGAGGACACAGACATTATCAACGTGCAGCTGTTATGAGTATAAATGTCTGTGTATAAATTCCTATGTAAATACAAATCCTAACATTAACGTTTCTGGTTTTATGGTGGTGACATGCTTAGAGTTTTAGGAAAATGCCAAATGTTTTCTGTGAGGGCTGGGTTACTCTATATTATCTATAGCAATGTGGAAGTGATACCATTTCTCTCCCTCTTTCCTAGCATTAGGTACTGTGCCTGTGTTTTATTTCAGACATTCTGAGAGGTATGTCATGGCATCATATTGCTAGCATTTGTGCACCCTAATGGATAACAATGCTGAATACCTTGTAGGGGGGAAGGTGAGGAGGAGAGAGAGGAGAGGATCCTTATGTATTACCTGTTATGCTGATCTACATGGAGATAAGCTGGTGTTCAACAAACACAAGTGATTTTTCTGTCTCTTCCACATACGCCACTGGGATTATAGGAGTGCACAGGCATGCCTTGGTTTTTTATATATACCGGAGTCTGAAATCATGACTTCAAGCTTGTCCATCAAACATTTAACCCACTGAGCCACATCTCCAGACCGTTTTAATCTGCCTTTAACCTTTAGTTTTGTTCGTTTTGATAGACCAGGACTTCTAGTGCTCTGTTAAATAAAAGTGGTGAGAGAAACCTCCTGGTATTACATAGAATGCAGCCTCTTTTTTTATTATAATTAAATATAATATTAGCTGTTTTTCTTTTCAATCAATTATATAAGTTATATTTTGTTCTATGTATTCTTTGTCAAAAAAAGTCATCGGCTTTTGTCAAGTAGTTTTTCTTCTTTAGCCTGTTAATAAGGTTTATCCTGGTAAGTGGGTTTTGATTGTTGAATTAAATTAGCCTTTGCATCCCTGAAAATGCCTGACTTAACAGAGGAGATTCTACAAACAAACAAACAAACAAACAAACAAAAGAAAAAAAGAAAAAAAAAACCCAGCTCAACTGATGACCATGAAGGTAAAATGGGAAAGTTAGTATTTTATAAAAATGAAAGAAAAACCATTTTGAGATTTTACATAGAATGAGATAGAATATTCTTTAGAAAGAACATAGTAGGGAAAGAAAGGAAGAAGAACTTCATGGTCTAGGGATGCATGGTATGGGCTGGGGGGTAGGAAGAACTAACCATTAGATTTGGCAATATGGAAATTGTAGTGACATTGTTCAAAGGCACTTCAGCAGAGTGGCAAGTGACATCTTAAAAGAGTTGGTTGAGAAAATAGGACCCATGACACTCTTTGATGGACATGATTAGGTGTCTTACAAATACTCCACTAAAATAGCACCAACTTCTGGTTTGAAAACACAAATACTACAGAAGCAATGTGTTTCAAAGCAATCTGAATTTAAAGTTGGAAAGAACATTAGAGATAATCTAGCCCAAGCCTTTCATTTTATAGATGGATAGAACAAAGTCTGGAAATATTAGCTGGCTGCAAAACCATATGTCTAATTTAGCTTACTATTCTATACTGTTACTAGTAACAATGAACATTTATTGAGTGTTCAAATAGATGCTAGGTCTGACTCTAAAAAGGGCTTCACAACATTAGCTCAGTTTACCTCATGAGTTCAAAGAAAATTATATTGAAGTCACCATCAATGTGTGAAAAGTTCAACATTCCATCCTGAGTTTTTCTCTCTATATTGTGGTCCTTAACTCTAAGCCTTACCATTTTTCAGATAGTATCTGTATGATATTGCATGGTGTAGTGACACATACATCTCATCATAGAACTGGGGAAGCAGAAGCTGGTGAATATCTATGAGTTCCAGAATAGCCAGGAGTGCATAGCATGAACCTATCTGTGTTTAGAACCTACCATATAGTTAATCCCCTTGAACATCAGTATATTTATCCATCACTCTTTGTAGAAAACTTATGTTCAAAGTGCTGTTTAAGTAGCTTTGTCTTGGTGCATATGGCAGTTGAAGTAATTATTATACAGGTATTAAACCATTATTCCTTGAAACCTATTTTATATGAAATTGGCGTGTCATGGACAGATCATGATAAGAAACCCATTTGTAAAATAACACTCATGTTTATGCTTGCCTCTCTCAGCTTCACTACTGACTCACGTGACTCACTAGACGGCCTCTTTCCAGTTTGCACATTATAACTAAACTAGTAGAGTGCTTTTCAGAGAACTGCACAATATCTGCCATTGAACTAAAAGCCATAGTCGATATGCATCTTGAGAGTAAAATGTGAGGTGTCCTTTTTTTACTGCTTAGATAAAATGAAATCTCAAGCAACAACATTCTTCTGTTCCTTGAGTTTTAAAGATCAAATTCTTTACAATTCAGCTAGATTTTCATTGAAATTCATCACAGTCCCTCTGCAGCTGTGGCCTCAAAATACCATTTCTGCATTTATTTTCGCCTTGTGGAATACCGCTGAGAAACCACAGAGTCAATGAGACTCAAAATGCCCCAAATCCTTCCTGCTCTGGAGTTTTCCGTCTTCACATCAAAGCATTTCATGCCCGTCAGCAACTTTTTAATGCATTTGCTCCTTGTGAGCACAGCTTCCATTTAAAGAGTCTCCTTGGCTGGCTTCTCTGATGAAGTTGTCTGCCTGCCAGCAAAGCAATGCAGAAGTTACAGAAGAGGCACCAGGTCCCCTTTTTAGAAGACATGAGCTTCAGATGAGCGCCAACTTCACTTTTTGAGAGACTACTGCTCTTTGTACCAGGGCAAAGTTTGTAACCTGGGAAAATGCAAATGGATATCAAAGACTTAAATGAGAATGCTATTCACAAGGACCCAAAGACAATAGGAGTCATGAGGGATTCTATGAAAGAGAATGTCATGTCCTCAATTCAGGAGGTAAATGGGGTTCTGATTATTAATACTGTACTTGAACAGCAGGCTGAAAAACATGCAAATGCTTTTTTGTAGAACATTAAAAATAATCTACCTGATTTGAATAGTTCTTTCATTTAAAAAAAGTAAGAAATAACAGCATATGTAACAGTAGACTTGCAAAAGAATTCACATTTCCAAGGACAATGTATTTTTAGAAAATGTTAATATTCATTAGTTATAGGAAAGTAGGGAGAGCCAATACATCATTTCCTTTGATCTAAGAGCTCAACTTGTGTAGTGCCAGACTTCACAATAAACCATTATTACTTTTAGAGGTCGGTGGCATTCCTCAAATATTTAGAACCTTTATGATTATAAAACAGTAGACCTTGGATCTATATTTTTATTGATATATTTTGTTGGGTTTTAGAGAGGTATATATGTGGTTTTGAAGGCTAGTGCTCCTTTCACATCTAGTCAAGCCATAGTGCCACCAGTTCTTAACTTAAAATGGCTTGACTTGAAAAAGTAATAAATATTCATTAACAACTACCCAGTAGTAAAACTTTCTCTCCATCTAGATAGAAATTTACCATAAGATACTCTACACTGGTGCTGGATAACAGCACCGAGCTGTAGTTTCCCACCTGGTGTCAGGTTCGTGTGGATTAAACAACCTGTACTCAAGGACAGTGATCAACAGTAGGTTAATTTGTCAATGCATTGTCCACTTTTGATGTGTGTATCCTATGTAAACCCAGAAGCTATAGTTTGAGGGACTCAATGAAATTTGGCTTGCATATCTTTTTTCACCAGTCCTAAAGCTCTTTGCCATAGTTCAGAGCCACAGCTTCAAGTCTACCAAAAAAGGCTGAAAAATCATATATACTTAATAGCAGAACATGAGGATGATAAGGTGTGCAGAATGGCAAGTTACGGTGACCTCAAGGTAGCTACTGATTAGCAAATGACAGGTATATATTATTTTACCAGTAGTGCTAAGCTCGATGAAAAAACCAACTTGTAGACCAGATGGAGAATGTTGGCACAGTCAGGGCACACACACTAAGAGATAATGTCCTCAGGCCTGACATATATTCCCCTAAATTGAAAACCAGTAAAGCTAATTTTCGAAGAACTAGCCTGTAAAATATGAGTATAGCTAATATTTATGTGAAAAGTAGCATCTAGATGAAGCTGTAGATTCAAAGATGGAAGGAAGATCAGGACTAGTGGTCACATTCTAGAGAGATAGCTTTCAAATCAGTAACAAGTCTAAGAAGTTTAATTTCATGTGTACCCTTTGCCTCATGTGGGAACCCATGAACACAGCAAGTCACTGGGGTCAGTTACTTTGTAAAGCTGTGTCATGATGTCTACAGAACTGAAGTGATTTAGAAAGATATCCTTCCCTTTGCCAGGCATCCAGATAGGGCCATGGTTGTCCATTGGAGGAAGTTGTGTGGATTGCTACGAGATCGTCAGATAGGTCCTGCATAGCAATGTTGCTTTATTCATATTCCTGATATTTTAGCCCTTTTTACTTTATGGAAAAATACTAATAATACATTTTAGTTTTCCTTAGTAGGTTACTATAAACTTCACTTTTTGGGGGGTGGGGGGAATCAAAGCATAGTAACACTTAGACTTTATGAGTCATTTTTTTTATACAACAAAAAGAATTATCCTATATCTATCAATACCACCCCAACATTCTTCTTGGGGAATGTGATCTCTCATAGTCCTTCTTGTTATTTGTGTTATGAGAACTTGACCAATACTTGCCATTGATTCTAGGGTGACTCATTCAAATCACTGTCTTTGATTAGTTGAGAGCTCATGATGCTTTTTTTTTTCCTGCAACTTCTTCAACAAGTGTATTTAATCAGAATTTTGGCTGTAGTTTTCCCACCAAGGCTATGAATATTCTTTTAGTGAATGACATTTCTTTGTGTCTCTGAGCCCCAAGGGTATTAAGATTTCAGCATTGAATTTCTCCTTCTTCACAGCTTTCTCTTTTGGTTAAAAGCAAAGTAACAGACTAGAATCTGTTTTGTGGGACTATGGGATAATTTACATCTGGACAGTGACTGGTGACACAGAAACCACTGGGTCAGGTACATGGATTTTGGAGAAAGTAGTTTGAAAGTTGTACCTAAAAGAAGAGTAGAAAGATCTGTGGTGTGTATAATTGAGCCATTGAGACTTGTATCATTTTCAACTCACATACCTTAAGTAAAGTGACAAGGCCAGTCAGGGCCACTTCTCCTGGGGTGAGGCAGAGTATACAGTGGAACTTCTTTTTGTTTCCTAATCCAATCTCTTTTACCTAAATGTTCTTGAGGAATTGACTGGGTAGAGGTCACTATTACAAGCTAGAAATGATTTCAGACTTCAAGAGAAATGACTAAAAATGCAAAATCATGGCTGATGAAGTCCACCCCATTAAGGTTCACCACTATTCAAAAATGCCTCATCAATTACTTGGCCTCTTTTTACCTATCTTCTTTTCCTTTGCAAGGGATAAAAGATGTTTAGTAAACTGGCGGTGGCGAGACTGAAATGTTCACAATAGATTCTCTTAACTCACTTAGTAGGTGGCACACTGCACCCTGCTACTGCACACATCTACATCGTTAGTCTGGGTGATGATGAGGATGGGTGAAGAAGAGGAGAGTCTGAGAAATCTCTCTGAACAAAGTGGCCTTTGAACTGGATTTGGGAAAGTGAGGACTCGGTTGATGAAGAAAGATGCACCCTCATAGAATGGGTAAAGTGGTTCCCAGGGTTAGGCCTGCTTGTTGTTCCTGGAATGTAAAGAAGACAGGGGGCTGGAACACTGTGGGAGAGGACTGGGAAGGGGGAACAGCAGTGAGGTGCTGGGTGATGAGATCTAGGGTGCAGATCCAGAAAAGAGGTCTTCATTAGCATGATGAATAATTTTACTTTATCTGTTAATGGATAGATAGCCACTGGGACGAGTTAAGAGGAAGTCTGGTCCAGCCTGACATTTTCTCTTCCTGCAGATACACATTTACTAGGAGATTCATACCCAGTTGTCTTAAATCCATGTAATTTGTTTTCCCTGCTTTACTTCAAAAGGATGCAGAATCTTGGTAAGACTCCCACTGCCAAGTCTTACATTTTTTCTTCTCTTTGCATAGATTTTTACTTTGAAACTTCAGAGGTATCTACTTGGAACATCACTCTGGGGCCCTTGGAACATGTCTTGTGGGTCCCTGAGTGTACAGCAACACTATATCACAATTTGAACTGCATTACAGAATTGGGTACTCTTTTAATTGGGTTTTTTTGTTATATTCTTTGGCATATTTTTATTACTAGATTTCACTGAGTAGAGGGATGGAGTCTTCAAGTCTTATTAATTCTGTATTAGAATCTGCTATAAGGTCAGTCTAATAGTGGAATGACTAATATGATATACTAGGAATAAAGAATTGCAGATTTTATATTCAACTGCAGTGCCTTCCTGTATGTACCCTTAATGTAACAGGCAGCTTTCAATGTCAGCCCCCATCCATCATCCCATCCATTTTGTCTCTTCTACCATTTCAGGGCTTTGCCCATGTGATCACAGACTATAAAAGCAATAGTTTAATGCTGCTGAAGTCAGGATGTAAAGGACTGTGGAAAGTGCCTGGGGTTCTTTCTGAGTCAGTCAGTCTCTCTCTCTCTCTCTCTCTCTCTCTCTCTCTCTCTCTCTCTCTCCCTCTCTGGAGAAGGACAGCTGTCATACCATTCATATTAGATGGAGAAATACATGTATATGACAAGAGAGGATGAGTACTCCCTTAAGTTAGGAAATGTGTTATAACCACATAGCTAAATTTCTTCTAGATCCTTAATCCAGGTAACTGAGATAGCAGTCATTACTTTAGACTCTCGGTTTGGGGGAAATAGGTTACACTTAGCAAATAACATTCCAGTTGGATTGGATTGGGGAGGACACACAAAAATAGTTGTGTAATCTAAGAGAGCAAAGGAACTCCCAGTCATATTTCTAGTAAAAAAATGTGTGCTTTGGAATTTTGCCTTAGCTCAATTTTAAAGGCAAATCAATAATACAAATTATATCATTCTACACATTTAACACTGAATCTATCCTCTTACATGAGACTCCCCAAAATGAGAGTGGCACAAATGTTCTCTGTCTTAAGAAAGGAGTTTGTGCTCTGTTAGTACTTGCTCAATAGCAGAGAATTTCATCAGCATTAAGTCATGCTTTTGACACCAGTGAAGATTTATAATTTATACCCTGCATGTCTTGAGGGTTAGATGAGTCAATGTGTACAACAAAACATTTATTAGCTGTAAGACTCCATTGAAACAGACCTTATTTTGCAAAGCATATGTAGACACAAACTCAGCTTATGGGCCCCATTTCTGCCATCAGTGGCAGGATGGCCATTTGCTAGTGTAGAGATTCTTTCTGTGTGCATGTGCGTGTGCGTGTGTGTGTGTGTGTGTGTGTGTGCGTGTGCATGTGCCTGTGCATGTGCGTGCATGTGTGTGCGTGCGTGCGTGCATGTGTGTGTGTGTGTGTGTGTGTGTGTGTGTGTGTGTGTGTACTAGAGCACCAACTGGTTCATTCTGCCCTTTTATGGTCTACAGTCCTATACAGTCAGGTTGACTTTAAGTGAAAAACCCTAGAGACCAGTGAAGACCTTTCCAATGTGTGAGCCTATTAATATTCTTTACAGAGTTGGGGATGTTTTGGTCTTTGCAGTAAAGAGAAAGAATTTATATTATGCTCAAAATATGTGCTAAATCATCCATACAATAGACTCCAGCTGTCCTTATCATAGCAGGTGAACATTGTCTGTGTTAAATTGTGAGGACTAGTCTTTAAAAACACAGTTGCAAGTGGTGGACCAGAAAGAAGATGGTAGTTCATGAGTGTATCACTCAGTGATGTCACCGCCCACTTAGTTTGTGTATCTATGTGCTTGAGAGTTTGTGGGACACCATCACCTAGTAGCACATTTCTTAAACCTCAGCTTTTTCCAGTTAATAGCCAATAGTCATGTTGTACTTAACAATATATTTCACAATTATCCAAATCCAGAATATGTTTTGATAAATTTCTTTCCTTATAACTGAATAACAGCTTACTTTTGTTTCTTAGGATCATTACATATTTTTCAAGATATCCAGATCATTCGAATTATAAATCAGACCACTACCTGGAGTTTAAACTGTCCACCTAACACAATGTAGAATCTTTTGTAAGTAAGAATGAGAGACTAGGCCTACTGGGAATTGTCCTGACTGTGTTAACTGATACAGGAAGATTCAGCCTAAAAGTGGGCAATAACAGTTCCTGGGGTTGGGTCCTGAACTGTAGAAAATAGTGAGTGAAATGGCAAGAATTTATTTGCTCTTGTTCTTGACTGCAGATATGAGCAGCTGCTTCAAGTTTCTTGTCTTGAATTTCTGCTAATGTCTTGAATTTCTGTCACTTGTGATGGTGAGCTATGTGTAAATCCTTTCTTCTCTAAGTGAGTTTCTGTCAGGTTATTTAAGTACAGCAACAATAAAGCAAGGATACTACCTGTGATGATTTGCGTATGCTTTGTCCTGGGGAGTGGCACTATTAGAAGGTGTGGTCTTGTTGGAAGAAGTGTGTCAGTATAGAGATGGGTTTGGAGACCCTACTCCTAGCTGCCTGTGGATGCTGACAGATGTTCTTGGCTTCCTTCCGATGAATATGTGATGAAGATGTAGAACTCTCAGCTCCCCCTGCACCATGCCTGCCTGGATGCTGCCATGCTCTCACCTTGATGATAATGGACTGAACCTCTGAACCTGTAAGCCAGCACCAGTTAAATGTTGTCCTTTATAAAACATTGGCCATGGTGTCTGTTCACAGCAATAAAACCCTAAGACAGAAGTTGGTATCAGGAGTGGAGTATTCTGTGACAACCTGACCATGTTTTGAGGAGGACTGTGTAAGGACTTTGGAACTTTGAGCTAGAAGAGCCATTGGGTGTTAAAAGCTCTGTGGAATGCTCTGTAGGAGCTTGGAAGATAGTGTTGAGAACAGTGCAGAAGATGGAGGCCTGGGTTGTGAAATTTCAGAGGGAAGATTAAAGACTCTTGTCAGAGCTGTTGCTGTTTTGATTGTGACAATTCTGTGGTTTTGGTTAGCTGGGGCTAAAGAGTCAGCTGTGATTAACAAGATACCTGAACTACTAAAGAGAACCTTTGCATTACTGGGCCTATTGATGCTGGTCAGCAGGAGCTAAGAAATTAGTGGTGATTAAGAAGAGACCAGCATCACTGATGTGAAATCTTCTGGGAAGTGTTTTCTGAGAGCACAAAGAGGCTGTGTTCAGAGAAAGCCAAGATTGTACCTTGTGCTATGGCTGGAGTCACCCAGGTGGCACTGGTTTTGAAGGCATGAAGGGATCATGAAGAGCAGCTGAGGCTGGACACCGTGAGAGGTCATGGAAGGCCATTGGTGAAGGTGCAGCCTCAGTTGCAGTTGATGGCCCAGGACTGAAGGGGTCATGCAAAGAAGTTGAGGCTTGGCACCATGAAGAGAGCCTAATCGTGAAGCCTAGTTGCAGTGGAAGACAGCAGTGTTTTGGTGACACCAGTACCATGAGATGACCAGCAAGAGCAGCAGCAGCAGTGGAGAACAGGCATCTGGAGCCTAGAAGACAAGGTGGGTGCTACAAAGGGCAGAGCTGGAGAAGTGACCTAAGCCCTTGAGGAGCCTAGAAGGTCGTGAGTGGATCCCAAACATTGGACAGTTAAGAGTTTGATTTTGCTTTTTATTGTAACTGTTCCCTGATATTTTTCCCTCTTGAAGGAAGAAAGTATTTTAGTGGAGCCCACAGTTAAAAGGCTTTGAATTATAAAAAGACTTAATTTTAAAAGAGATTGGATTTTTTTAAGGGATTGAAATTTTACTATATAAGAATTTGTAAAGACTGTGGTACTCTTAAAGTTATTTAGATCTTGGGGATGAATAAGAAAGTAAGGGTTGAGAATTAATAGGGATGGTTTGTGTGTCAAGTTGACACAAGCTGGAGTTATCACAGAGAAAGGAGCCTCAGTTGAGGAAATGCCTCCATGAGACTCAGCTGTAAGGCATTTTCTCAACTAGTGATCAAGAGGGGAGAACCCAGCCCATTGTGGGTGGTGCTATCCCTGGGCTGATAAACTTGCGTTCTATAAGAAAGCAGGCTGAGCAAGCCAAAAGAGGCAAGCCAGTAAGTAACATTACTCCTTGGCCTCTGCATCAGCTCCTGCTTCCTGGCCTGCTTGAGTTCCAGCCCTGATTTCCTTTGGTGATGAATAGCAATGTGGAAGTGTATGTTGAATAAACCCTTTCCTCCCCAACTCGCTCCTTAGTTATGATCTTTTTGCAGGAATAAGAATCCTGACTAAGATGCTACCTTTTAAGTAATTTCCTAAAAAAAAAATTGGATGTTAAGTAGTCTCTTTAGAGCCTTTTTTCTTCTTTTTTTTTTACACTCCAGATTTTATTCCTCTCCTGGTCCACCTTCCAACTGTTCCATATCCCATACCCCTCACACCCAGTCTCCATGAGGATGTCCCCACCCCCTACTCCACCAGACCTCTATACTTCCTGGGACCTCCAGTCTCTTGAGAGTTAGGTACATCTTCTCTGACTGAAACACAGACCCAGAAATCCTCTGCTGTATGTGTGTTAGGGTCCTCATCTCAGCTGGTGTATGCTGCCTGGTTGGTGGTGAAGTATCTGAGAGATCTAAAGAGTCCAGGCTAATTGAGACCGCTGATCCTCCTACAAGGGTTGCCCTCCTCCTCAGCTTCTTCTAGCTTTTCCCTAATTCAACCAGAGGGGTCAGCAGCTTCTGTTCATTGGTTGGGTGCAAATATCTGCATTTGACTCTTTCAGCTGCTTGTTGGGTCTTTTGGAGGGCAGTCATGATAGGTCCCTTTTAGTGAACACCCCATAGCCTCAATAATGGTGTCAGGTCTTGGGGCCTCCCCTTGAGCTGGATCCCACTTAGGACCTGTTGCTAGACCTTCTTTTCCTCAGACTCTTCTCCATTTTCATCCCTACATTTCTTTCAGACAGGAAGAATTATGGGTCAGAGCTTTGACTGTGGGTTGGGTTAGTAATGCCATCCCTTGCTTGATGCCCTGCCTTTCTGTTGGATGTGGGCTCAACAAGTTTCCTCTCCCCTCCGTAGGGCATTTCATCTAAGGTCCCTCCCTTTGGTTCCTGAGGGTCTCTCACTTCCCAGGTCGCTGCTACATTCTAGAGGGTCCTCCCAATCTCTTCTTCCTGAGGTCACCTGTTTCCATTCTTTCTACTGGCCCTCAGGGCTTCAGTCCTTTCTCCCCACCCAATACCAGGTCATGTTCCCCTCTTCCCCATCCCCTGTCCCCTTTCCCTCCCTCCCTTCCTCCTTCCCTCCATCCCTCCTTCCTTCCCCCATCCCTTGTGTTTACTTTCTTCTCCCTCCCAAGTGGGACTGAGGCATCCTCACTTTGGCCCTTCAGCTTGCTGAACTTTTTGAGTTCTATGGACTATATCATGGGTATTCTGTACTTTTTGTTGTTGTTTTGTTTTGTTTGGCTAATATCCACTTATTATTGAGAACACACCATGCATGTCGTTTTGGGTCTGAGTTACCTCAATCAGGATGATATTTTCTAGTTCTATCCATTTGCCTGCAAAACTCAGGATGTCCTCATTTTTAATAGCTGAGTAGTATTCCATTGTGTACATGAACCACAGTTTCTGTATCCATTCTTCTGGTCATGGGACATCTGGGTTGTTTCTAGCTTCTGGCTAAGGCTTTCAGGCAAGAGATTGTTTAAGTTCTATTGTAGATGCCACAGAAGCTCAACTCCTATTTCTTCAGCACCCAGCCTTTGCTGTTGAAGGAGAGGAGTTAGTAGAAAATACTCATGCCTCAGTTGACAACCTCAGTCCACAGGCTGCCCAGACTGTTCCTAAACGTATTCTAACAGACTCCTTTCTCTGTTCTTTACCAAAATATCCAAAGGTTACTTGACAAATATGTGGACTAAAATAATTGTCTCAACATCTGCTTTTTTGGGGGGAACACAACCCAAAATAGTTTTAAAATTTTCTAAAAGTACTTCCAACTAGTTCCAAATTATGCATTAGAATGATCTTTCATTAGTGACATTTTCATGGAAAAATATGCTTGGATGCCATTTCAGGAAACTTTACCACTCAAGCCAGAACAGTATCAGAACCACATTTTAAACCCAATCTTACAGAGGTATTTTCTCAATTAAGGCTCCCTCCTTTTTGATGATTCTACTTTGTGTCAAGTTGACATAAAATTAGCCTGTACAACTGACCGCTTGTCAAGTTGATACACAAACACATCATTTTTCAATTAGAACCTTTTTTTCTCATTTATTCCCAAGATGAAATGTTAATGTTAATATCACAATAATAAACATAAATTTAAGAGTCCCACAATCCTGGGCTGGAGAGATGGCTCAGTGGTTAAGAACACCCGACTGTTCTTCCAGAGGTCATGAGTTCAATTCCCAGCAACCACATGGTGGCTCACAACCATCTGTAAAGAGATCCGATGCCCTCTTCTGGTGTATCTCAAGACAGCTAGAGTGTACTTATATATAATAAATAAAATAAATCTTTAAAAAAAAAAAGAGTCCCACAATCCTTACAAATTCAAACACAATGAAAGTCTAGTCTCTTCAAAATATCTAATCACTTTAAAATCCAAAATCTTCAAAATCTCTCAAGTGTAGGCTTCTGTAAAGACCAAAATTAAATACTTTCAAGAGGGAAGAACCAGGACACACTCACAATCTGAACAAAGCAAAACCAAATTCCAGCAGTATTAGTAATTCAACTGTCCAACTGTCTAGGATTCATTCATAATCTGCTGGGCTCCTCCAAAGGGTTTTGGGTCACTTCTCCAGCTCTTCCCTCTGTAGCACACACAGCTTGTCTACTAGACTTTGGCTGGCTCTACCCGACTGCTGCTGCCGTTCTTGGTGGTCATCCCATGACACTGTCATCTCCAAAACTGTTGGTATCCCTTGCTGAAACTGGGTTGCACTTTCACCAATAGCCTCTTCTAGATTGTTCTCAGAGACTCTAGCCTTGTCATACAGTGCCAAGGCCAACTGCTTTCTATGACCCCTTTACATCTTCAAAACCAGTGTACCCTGGGTGACTTTTACACTATCAAGTTCAGCAGTCAGCATAAAGTAATCTTGGCCATGTCTAGGACACAGCTTTTATGTGCTGATGGACCTATAAGAAACACTTATCAGAAGATTTTAAACTGTGAGTGTTTTTATTGAGCTCTGAAAAAGGGAAGACATCAATGAGTTTTTTTGAGTGAGGGTTCTGGAAGAGGAACCTGCTCATTGCATGATTTCCCTAGCCAGAAGAGCTACTTTGCTTTCTTCCCTGCTAAATGCAAGCCTCTCTCAGCACCCAGTACCTCCATTACCACTTTTAATACACACCCACACTTGCCACTGGCAGTCGTTACGGTGATTATCAGCAAGCCTACTCCCACAGAGGTCTCTTCTGGGTTGCCAAACTCTTACGTCTTTGTGCAATACCAACTGTGATGTAAGGGCTCCACATCTGCCCTCTTACCTTGTCGATTTTCCGGCACTTTGCTGAGTGCTGAACACTAAATCTATTGCAAATATGGTTCTTGAACAAAAGGACATTTTTCATGCAGTGTATTTATATGACTATGTGAATTATCTATCAACAAATCCTTAGCTCTTAATACAGTATCCAAGTCAGGAGGAATTGAATAACAACTCTTCCTAGACAGAAGCCAAAGTGTTCCTTCCATCCTGCTCTGTTTTGCTGGGGAACATCTGTTCCCCAATCCATTTATATGGGAGATTATATACACTGAGAGTGTAATTAAGTCACCCGCGGCCTTCTCCTCTTTTTGGCCAACCAGCATCATTTCCATGATCCCTTCCTCTTAAGCCTGGGTTTCCAACTCTTTAATCATCTCTGCTCTCTTCTGGATCCAAATGTCCCACTTCTTTTAAACTGTGTGTAGACATAAATGGAAATCTATCATAATGATGCTGTAAAAGTTTGGCAAATCTCAGAGAAAACCATCTGTTTGGTCCTTTCTCATCATTATCTTGCTGCTTTTTCATTAAGAGATTTTTCAAGAAAAGCTGCAAATTTAAAAAAATATATATCAATTCAATGACTTCTTTCCCGGCTTGGCTTATTATTTATACACACAAGCAATTTCTGAATAGAAATATGTCCCCCAAATGGAAGGTTTGTACACCTATAAATGGGAATTTTTATACAATGTTGGTAAATGTGTTGCATACTCTTACAGCATCTAAAGGCAGTGTTCTAGCCTCTTTGATTTGCCTTTTGGGTTTTCTTCAGCTGTGCATGCATACAGCGATTACTTCTTATTGAGTTAGTTTTTAAGTTGAAAACACTTTTTATATCTTCAGTTAAACCTTTCCCATGCTCTTCTTATACACCCACTAAGAATTTAAAATAGCAATATGATGCAGCACTTCCTATGTGCCAGAGGAAGTATTTTATATGTGTTAACTTCATCCCTATAGGAGTGCTATGAGCCAAATTCCATTGGCATGGATGTTTTTCTGGTAAAAAAAATGATCAACAAAAACTAAATCATTTACTCAAGATAAACCCAGCAAGTAAGAGTCAGATCTTGGGTTTAGATACCAGACCTATCCCTGCAGAGTGTGTTCTTACAGAAGCATGCTGCATATTTATCTGACTTTGTGCTGAAAGTGTTCTTTTAGGCACAAGTAAAAATCATTTGACTTGATTTTTTTTCAGTAAAGGTTGAGTTACCTTTATCTAGAATGCTTGGGATCAAAAGTGTTTCAAATTGTGTGCATGTGTGAATGTGTTTATGTGTGTGTGTGTGTGTGTGTATGTGTGTGTGTGTGTGTGTGTGGTGTACCCATGTGTGTGTGTATTTAGGGGACTGTTTTCATATGCAGAATTAGATATCTTGGGAATGGGACCTGTGGTGGCTCTTAGTCACCAGAGAAAGGCCCAATTTTAAGGATTAGGAGGTATGGCCTTGTTGAAGGAAGTGTGTCACTAGGGGGTGGGGTTTAACATTCCACGTGTCATTGCTCAGCCCAAAGTTTCTCTTTCTGATTGTGGATCACGGTGTCCTTCTCAGCAAATGCCCCAGCACCTGGCTATTCCTTCATGCTCCCCATCATGATAATTACGGACAAACTTCTGAAACTAAGCAAGTTCCTAGATAAATGCTTTCTGTTATCAGAGCTGCCTTGGTCATGGTATCTATTCATAGCAGTAGAACAATAATTAAGACAGAACACAAGTCTACACACAGAATTAACTTGTGTGTCATTAGCAACTCACGTGTAGCCTAAAGGGAATGTTACAAAGTACCTTTTAGGAATTTTGTGAATAGAGCAGTTTTGCAGAATTCTCCACTTGTGTCCTATTACTGATACTGAACCTGCATAATAATTATACACAAAGCCCTGAAGAACATTGACTGAAGAAACACCCCAGGCTTGTTCATTACTGATTCATAGCAGTGGATTTAACTTTCCATATGCATTGCAAATATAACTTCCAGAAGGCCTATGCTTGCCCCCAAACAACTGTGAAATACATTTTGAACTACTTATAAAGATTAAAGAGCACTTCTTTTTCCCTCAGATTACAGCAATCCTGATTTGGACTTCCCAGACAGTTCTACTGTTAGTTAACTCTTGGGTCTTCCTCAGAGATTTTATGGAAACTCTACTGCCCTCTCAGAGGATGCTGGAGCATATCCCGTGAAAGCCAGTTCAACTGGTAATCGGTGGTTGGCAGATGCCCCAGATTTTCTATTTGGGTTGTGCTTTAAACATCTTATTTAATGCTTAGCTTATCATATTTCATTGAATTTAATGCCAGAACAATTTTGCTTAAACTCTGACGTTTAAGATGGAGGCTCAGTTGGAAAATAAAATGTAGGAACCTGACTCCAAAGGTGCCTTTGTGCTTACCGCTGCACCTAGGAGAGGAAAGCAATAGACACTTAAAGAAATTGGAGCAAATACTTTTCAATAAGTCCCAGGGGGTTATAGCCGTGTCTGTGGAAACTTTTCAGTTGATCGATGCGCTCATGTGCAAGCGCATGTATAGAATCAGATCCTTAACATTCAGCTGTAAATCTAGGCACGGGAGCATTAACTACCTGTTAACTGCTATGAACCTAGCAGTGCTTAGTGCGAGAGGAGCCGAAACAGATAGGTTCCTGTAGATTATTGGCCAACCATCCTAGCAGAATTGAGCTCCAGGTTCAGTGAGAAACCTTATCTCAACAGAAGGGCAGAGTCAAGCCCAAAAAAAGCCCCTGATGTGGAACTCCACCCCAATATACTTGGAAGCAGAACAATTGTAACATGTATAAACACCACACATCAAAAGAAAAAAAAAACAAATCAAAACTATGTGTGCCCATGTTAGCAATACTCCGGCATCATAGAGTCCTGACATATCAAGACTTTGCCTTTTTATATTAAATTTTTTCTTTTTAAAAGTCTGTGCAAATATTTCACTTGAGCTGGAAGATAATGGGCTACCTTATCTCATGTATATTGCTTTCTGTGTTAAATAGAACTATTTTTTTTTTTTTGGAGCTGGGAACCGAACCCAGGGCCTTGCACTTGCTAGGCAAGCGCTCTACCACTGAGCTAAATCCCCAACCCCTAAATAGAACTATTTAAAAGGACAAACTACTTATTTGACTCTGTAACTAAAGTGCAGTGAAAAAGCTTTTATGGTTTACTAGTTTGACTTTGGCAAGTGCCCCCTCCATGAATTTCAGACTTTTTAAAAGAAGGATCTAACCTGATTGTTTAAGATAATAAATTTAAATGAAATTAACTATGCTCACATAGCTCATAAATGGCTAAAGCCTGAAATAAAACTGAACTCACTTAACTCTAGTCCAAGAAACCTTCCACCTGTTATAAGTAATACTTATACTTTCCAAAAAATGACATTTGCAAAAAAAGTCATTTGTATAAAAATTTAATTACATCCTATTTATTACGTTGTACTACAGCAAACTTTAGACTTGATACAAACACATACAGTATAAACAATGATTTATTGGAATGAAGTATACTCAGATCATCATGAAAAAGTGCTCAGTTAGAGGAGAAACTCATTTTTTAGAGATAGAAGATTTTAGATAAAATAATATCACCTAAAAATTTATATACCATAATATGTTTGATTACTATTATGATGCTATATTCCTGCATTTAGACTTCATAAAACTCTAATCCTAAATATTTGCCTGTTTTTAAGGTGGCGGAATGAAGACACAATCACTATAAAATCTGAGGAACCTGTTTTATTAAACAATTTTGCGGTTAGGCCAACAACAAAGGAATAGTACGCTAAAAGGAAACAAAATGAAAAATTAGTCAATATTATTGGCGTTGACGATCTATATCATACCTTGCTTGCATACACTCTAGAGCAGGAGAGTGTGAAGCCATGGCTTTTCTGTTGGAGTTATTAGGTTTAGAGCCCCTACTGCTGTTGGACTAAGCTCTGTGCCATGCCCTTTGTAGTTGATGGAGGCTCATCTGCTTTCTTCTTACAGTCCTGGTTGCTATGAGGTCAGAGACCATGGTCCTTCAAGGAGTCCCTGTCCAGAAACAGACATTAGTGCATTCTTCAGGCAGTCATTGTTGACTAAAATGGCCATAAACCAAGCTTTCCTCTCTGCTCCAAAATACTCAGTGTGTTGAAAAACCCAGGGGAGGACTTATTTGTATTTTGTTATATTTTATTTTTAACTTGATATAGACAAAAGGAAAAATGGATTCTGGCTAACTTTAACCCAAAGTCTTGATTAGAGAGGAAAAGGAAATTGCTACCTTTCTGTACTTTCCTGGAAATTGAATTTTTATGATCAAATAAAATTTCTCACTTCTTTTCTACAAACAAATATTTTGGCAAAAGCACTGTTTTTACCTGTCTGCCAACAAACATAGTTATCTATTTTCATTCATCAGTAAACTATGCCAATATGACAGATACTGGTGACAAAACGTAGGTTATGGATGTTGAATGTTCATTGTTGTACTATTTCAACCTCTCCATATGTCTGAAAAATTTTCAAAATTAAAGTAAAATAAATTAATCAACACTATTCTCACTATTTCACCATTACCTCCTTCCTGGAAAATATTATTTCTAGAAACTCTCATTTACAATGTTTTTCTTAACATTCTTTAGCAGAAGTAAATATTATCAGTTATTTGTATTTTAGCATTTTTCATACGTAGAAATGAAGTTTTGGAAAATTTAGTGACTGGCCATTTAAAAAGTCATTGGGTCAAGGACAAGGTTGTCCTTGTGGGTGTGAAGAGCCATCGTGGGGAGGGGAGGGGCAGGAACAATGAGAGATTCCCAGAGCTGAGCAATGAGACCCAGGAAAAGTTGACTCAACAGGAAGGGGAGCTGGCACAAAGAGCAACTTTCCCTCACAAATAAAGAAAACACAGAGCTCTTATGCCTGACAAGATAAAAAAGAAAAGAAAAAGAAATCCTAGACACTTTAATAAAACATAGCACATTGATAATGTAACACAGAGAAACTTTGAAGTCAGATTTATGATTTTTAGGCAGGTTATGGATTTGTTTAGATCCTCTGTCACATGTAGATATTACTGGGGCTCACTCAAGACAAAAGTATTGTAATGTGGTAACTGAAAATGAGGAAGAACATGTAAAACTAATTTCTCAGCAGAAAACATCACTACAGTTTAAGCTGGGAACAGCATCTGTGGGTGTTGCTTCCACACATACTCATAGTGTGCTGCTGAGGAAACGGGAGGTAGAGAGGACCTAAAGATGAGCATTTTCAGGAGCAGGAAGGGAATCCATTAAAATTTATTGGTTCAAGCAGTCCATTAAAATATTCCACTCCCTCTGCCCCCCTGAAGCTGTGGAAAATTTGAAGACTCCCATTTCTCTCCTTGAATGTGTTTAAACTCCAAAAGGACAGAGGGCAGGAATTGGCAAAACAAAACAAGCAAACCCAAAAAGCCACAAATTAGTGTTAAATAAGCTAAATTTATCAGTATTTCTCACTTTAAGAAAATATAGGAGAGAGCAAGAGACAGGATGGGGATTGTGATAAAACTGCCAATAACTCATATATCGAAAGAGGATAAAACAGGGCTGATTTAAGGTCACAGAATTTGAGGATCACCATTTACACTGCACTTCATACCTTATCACAATAAATACTTTAGCAGGCTCTATTACACAATATATGCCCATATAAGAAAGCATTAAAAATTCACTGACCATTTTTCAATATAGAAATACCAAGTAAATTGCAAAACATCTGTGGACATTAGAGTTGCAGCCATTGGTTGAACACTTTCCATGACCTGAGCTCTGTTATAAGGCAGTGAATTTCTCTAGTAGCAGAAAAGGAAATTAAAGGGCGGGAAGAGAGAGAGAGAGAGAGAGAGAGAGAGAGAGAGAGAGAGAGAGAGAGAGAGAGAGGAGATGAGTCCACATTCTTCTGTGCAAAACTTTGTTACCACCTTCCTTATATGCTATCTGTAATTTGATAAGGAGGAGTTGTTCTTCTGAAGACTAGGAAACCAAAAGCAGTCCTTCAGGGAGGCAGGCCAAACAAGAGGGTTTAAGGTAACAGTGTGGAAATTAACACAAGAGAAGCACCTAGCACAGTGGTTCTCAAGCTTCCTAATATTGAGACTCTTTAATTTGGTTCCTAATATTATGGTGACCCCCCCAACCATATTCATTGTTGTTGCAACTTCATAATTGTAATTTGTGACTATTATAAATCATAATTTAAATATCTGATATGCAGGATATCTCATTTGAGACCCCCTCCCCCAAAGAAATTGAAGTTCACAGGTTGAAAACCACTGATCCGGCACAAGGCTTAACAAGGAGCTTACTGTGTGAGCATCTTGACGGAAAACAAAGGAGTATCTTAGGATGAATAATTGGTTAAGTAATTTTTCCCCCTTTAGATAGAACTACGTAGATTCTTAAATTTTTAAGAAATGCAAAAGGAAGCACCACCAACTGAGATGTGTAAGAGATGGCATTCTTCCCAGAATGGAATAGGCAAATCCCACAGAGACATGAGGTTTGGAGACACGGCCACTAAAACACCTCAAATCGGATATACCATTCAACGTGCTGCCTTTTGACTCCTCATGCAAGGCAGGTGAAGGCTTTTAAAATTTCGGAACCTCAAAGGTTTGGGATATTTATATCTCTTCCCATTGTTTGTCATTTATTATTCTACTTTAAAGTTGTGTCTATGTGAAGGTGCATGATGGGACTGATTGGGGTAGACATGATTGCCTAAGGCCTTATGTCCTCTCAGGCATACTGTAGACCATGGTAGATGAGCCAACATCCAATTTGAATTTGTAGTGTCATCTTATAGCCAGCTTCTCTTTGATGTCACGATACACAGTAATTACAGAGTTCGCATTAAAGTTTTGAAAGCTTTTAAAGGAAACAAAAAAGAAAGAAAGAAAGAAGGGAGGAAAGAAAGAAAGAAAGGAAGAAAGAAAGAAAGACACTTAAACATTCAAAGTTTTTAATCAGTTATTTTTAAGCAAAGAGTTTTTGTTATGTGGTACAGGTATAGAAAAGTCCATTCAAGTCAAGTATTAACCGAACAGTGACATAAGTTGAAGGTCAGATACAGAGCTGTAGTTCAATGCCACATTGCTTAGAGAGAGTGTTAACTCATCTGGATAGTACAGAGGCCTATTCTGCCAAAGTTGTAACTCGCAAACCACTAAATCACATCAATTTACATTTTAACGATGTCTACAACAAGAATCAAATTGATTGAATATTTAATCTTTATTTTACAGTTCAGATATTATCCCCCCTACCCTGGTCCACCTTCTGACTGTTCCACATCCCATACCTCCTCCCTCCATCGCCATGAGGATGTCCCCACCACCGAACCCCACCCCACCAGACCACCCCACTCCCTGGGGCCTCCAGTCTCTTGAGGGTTAGGTGCATCTTCTCTGAGTCCAAAACCTGGCAGTTCTCTGCTGTATAAGTGTTGGGGCCCTCATGTCAGCTGGTGGGTGCTGCCTGGTTGGTGGCCCAGTGTCTGAGAGATCTCTGGAATCCAGCTTAGTTGAGACTGCTGGTCCTCCTACAGGGTCACCCTCCAGTTTCTTCCAGATTTTCATTAATTCAACCACAAAGGTCAGCAGCTTCTGTCCATTGATTGGGTGTAAATATCTGCATCTCACTCTATCAGGTGCTTGCTGGTTATATTGGAGGGCAGTCATGATAGGCCCCTTTTTGTGAGCACACCATAGCCTCAGTAATAGCTTCAGGCCTTGAGGCCTTCCCTTGAGCTGGATCTCCATTTGGGCCTGTAACTGGACTACCTTTTCCTCAGGCTCATTTCCATTTTCGTCCCTGCAGTTCTTTCAGACAGGAACAATAATGAGTCAGAGTTTTTGACTGTGGGATGGCAAACTCATTTCTCACTTGATGCCCTGTCTTTCTACTGGAGGTCCACTCTATAAGTTCCCTCTCTCCACTGTAGAGCATTTCATCTAAGGTCCCTGCCTTTGAGTCCTGAAAGTCTCTCACCTCCCAGGTCTTTGGTACATTCTAAAGCCCCCACCTCCACCTCCTACCTCCCAAGGTTGCCTGTTTCCATTTTTCTGCTTGCCATCAGGACTTCTGTTCTGTTCCCCCTCCTCAATACCTGATTATGTTCCCCTCTTTTCCCTCCTGTCCCCTTTCCCACCCAGGTCCCTCACTCCCTCCCCCCTCCTGTGATTGCTGTTTTCTCTCTCTCAAGTGTGATTGAGGCATCCTCACTTGGCCTCTTCAGCTTATTAACCTTTTTGAATTCTGTAGATTGTATCCTTGGTATTTTGTACTTTTTGTGGCTAATATCTACTTATTAGTAAATACGCATATCGTTTTGGGTCTAAGTTACCTTACTCAGGATATTTTCTAGTTTCATCTGTTTGTTTATTTATGTAAGAAAAATAAGGTAGTGTTTCCACTTTTCCAAAAGTAAAAGACAAACAAACAACAACCAAAACAAAAAAGAATGAAACTGACTACCCTTCCGGAGACAAGCATATAGCAAAGGGAAGCAATGTCATCCTCCAAGGACAACAAACTTATATTTCCTATATGGCTGTTTGTGTGTGTTTGGGAATGGAGAAGGATGATAAGCTTCATGGGATTCTTACTCAGATGCCAAGATCAACACAGGAGCTGTTCTTGTTCCCTTGTGGTTCCGTGCTGCTTAGAAAAGCAGGCTCTAAGAAACCCACAGCAAAGACTCTGCACTCCTAAGTCTTCACTTTCCCCAAAGGGAAAAGAATTATTCCCTCCAGCACAGAAAGCAACACAGCCCATTGCCTGACTATTAGGGATAACCACCAACTCCCTACATTGTAGTCTTTATTCATCATTTTACGTGTTCTGCTGTCAGTTTCCAAGGGAAGATGCTTTACAGTAGGGCTTGCATACTTAAATGTAAGGAAAGTCACGGATGTTTGTAAGCACCAGGGCTTACTTTCTGAACCATAGTCTCCCGATATGATTGATGGGAATCAAAACCAAGCCCGGGTTGGACTGGTCTCATCAAGATGGAGGCCAAGACAAGTTTTTGCAAGCAATCTGGATTGTTATACCCTTATCAGAAACAGAAAACAGTGATGGTGACCAGGAAGAATGTAATTTGTAGTTGTCAGGGTACAATGGAATTTGCAAGATACACAGGGTACACAAGACTAATGTCGTAGACAAGCTTGCCCAGCCAAGCTTTTACATGTCTCTCTGTCTTCTAGGGAATGCAGACACACACAGGTGGCCTAAGTCCTTTACTGACTGAGGGAGTGCTTTGGTTTCTCAGGAACTAAAAAGCACACAGTGAACCAGGAGCTATGGACTCCAACCTGAAAAACCTATGGTGCATGCCCCTCAAGGCAGCTAGACCGGGCTAACCCAAAGATTCCCCCCAGATTTTCTTTGGTTACATTTTCCTTTCAACACAGAGGCCATTAATTATGCTGCGTACTGAGTTCACAGACACACTTTTTATACAGCCATTTCTCAACTCATTAATAAAAACCTATTTAGAAAGATATACATTTAACTAGTTCTTTCTTCAATATTATTCTTTGTGTCCACATTTCTTTGTTATTAATTAATTTTCATTCACTGGAGTTTGTTCACAAGTGACATTCTTTTGTAAGTTTAAAAAGTAGAGATAAGTTGGTTTCTGTGTTGAACTTGTTAGATGCCCTATGAAATTTTTTGAGTGAACATATTGTTGAAAACCATGAGAAAAATTTCTGCTAATTACTGTACTGAACCTTCTAGTGGGACATCTTTGTTCACAGAAGACAGAAATAGGAGTAAGTTTGAAGCTAGCTGGGGTTATGTAGAAAGAATGTACAAGAAAAAAAGGATCAAAATTTCTTAATGCAAATTTTGTTATTAAGACCAATTTTAAGTGACAAGTTACTATAAATTACTGGTTTAAATGAGCCTTATACCAAGAATATCAAGAATGCATATTTATCTTAGTTCAGCATATGATATTTCATTTATATTTTGTTTCCTTAACTAACATAAAACCAAATTATAATTAAGAAGTAGGAAATTAAGAACATTTCATCTAATGTCATCAAAATAAAATGAAAAATTCTCAAATAAAGTGGAGTAAATACATATGAAGGGTTTTCAGAATCTGCCCCCACAATATTTAAACTCAATCATGGTTATATTAATTATATATTATATATTATATTATATTATATATATTATATATATTATATATTATATGTTATATATTATACATTATATATTACCATGGTACAAGTTGATTCATATCCCCTGCTCTGAGCCAGTATAATCATTGAGACAGTTTATTCTTGATACTAATGTACAAAAATGAGGAAATTAAACTAGAAATGGGCAAATCTAAGAAAGCAAGTGGTCAGGCCAATTATTGACACCTTATGAAATAAGACCTCCAAAATAATATTCTTATAACTTTTTTCTCTCCAGATATTTAGAATTCACTATCAGGCCTTCCAGGCTGTTGCTTCAGAGCCTTTGAAAAAGCCTTTGAAGAGATAATAAATTCAGTTTTGGAGATGCAGAGTTAAATGGAATGACAAATGTGTCTGATGAAGAGCCGACACTGGCTTTTGGTGGCTTTGGAGAGTGACTATGGCTATATCCCCTCATATCCTGGAGCAGCCCGCCATGCCCTCAGAAATTCCCACTTGGGATTTTGAGATAAAATTTGATTCCAGTTTCCACAGTGAACATATGGTTGATGTACAAACAGCTTCCAAGCCTTTTGATGTTCACGGAGAGGAAGGAGTGGGGAGCTGTTTCCTGGAAGAGTGTGGGGCACCAGGGAGCATTAAAGAGCGAAACAATAGTAAGGGAAGTGGCTGTCCTTTGCCATCACCTTGTTTCTGTAACAATGTGTTTCTGGAGTCGGGCCCTAAAGTGGATGTGTTGTGTCCCGAAACCACATGTCATAATCCCGTATTTTAGATGGAATTTGGAAAACTAAAATTGATCCTGAAGTTACGGCAGAAAACAAATTATTTTAGAACTAATTCCAGAAGAGGAGGAGTAAATGTACACAAGAATTTAAACACAAATGCAGCACCCCCTCCCCCTACTCTCCACTAACAAAATTCACATAGGTGAAAAGTGAGATTTCAGCAGCACTGTGACCCAGAGAGAGACTGAGTTAGACCATACACTGAGGGACAGAGGGGGGTGGCTGAGATCAGTAAAATCACACTCTACAAAAGAGCTAAATAATTTCTGCAAAATATTACAACCCATCAGGGAAGGCTGGAGGGAGTTCACACAGTAAACCCACTGGCTGCTCTCATACTTTTGGACCTCAGAGAAAAACAGGTTCTATCTCACCTACGGAATAAGGTGTAAAACACAGCCCAGATGCCTCTGCGTGCGTGGTGCATGCATGATGCGTGCGTGCGTACGTGCGTGTGTCTGTCCGTGTCTCTCCGTGAAATCCCATATTCAGAGTAGAGAGGAAATATTAACTGGTATATAATTAATGTTTTTCTTCATTAGCTGTCTTTGCCACCCCCCAACCCCAGGATTTGTCTATTTGTTTTGTGTTTATGACTGCTTCTTTTTCTTTGCCTTTATTTTATATTTTGTCTCATATTCTTTCCTTCATATTCTTCCTTTCATTCCTATCACAGTGTGTCTTACTCCTTTTCCATTTTTTCCTTCTGGCTTATAACATTGAATGTATTAATAATTCATTAGTTTTAAACTCCCAGCCAATATCCTGTTCTTTTAACTTTACTTTGAATGCAGGTAAAATATACAATTGCTTTTTGCCACATTTTAATAATTTCTTAGTTGTCAAATTATTGCTTTTGTTGCTGATGTCTGTTTTGTCCTTCTTGAAATACTGGCAGAGAGTATAAATCCAACAGAAAACTCCCCACCAGCCATCCCATATAAACTGATAAATCAGTTAGTTAATGAATAAAATGAAGAATGGTGTGATAGCATAGAAAAACCTATTGAGTGAAATAATAGCAGAAAATTCTCTCAGAATAGGAAAAGCTGGGGACACACAAGTACGAGAGGCTTTTCGAACCCTTCTCCAAATGAAATGCTATCAAATCAGCAAGCTCTGAAGCTGAATGCAGTTACCCAAACCAAACCAGAACAAACCAAAACGGCAAAACCCAGAAACCAGCAATATTTGAAGCAGCTTGGGAAGAAACCAACAGAATCACAGAAATGAGCAAATACTCTTCTCAGTAATAACTATATAAATAGTCAAAAGTGTCCAATGAAAAGATAGAGCTCAACTGAATCTGGGCAAGGTCTAAATCCCTGCTGGCTCTAAGAGTCATCCCTCACTAGCAAAAGCAGAGACTGGAAATGAAAGAAGGCAAAACTAGGTAAGCTGGCCGGTGAGAACAGGAGAGAAGCAGAGGTAGACATTCTTCTATCTGACAATTAGACTTCAGGCCAGAATCAGAAGATGTAAAGTAATTAATCAGAAGTAGCAAAGAAGGTTACTACATTTTAGTAAAGTCTATGCCAAGAAGACATAACGATGGTAAATGTTTGTACAACTGGACATAAGAGACAAATAGTCCATATATAATAGTGGGGGCTTCAGTATTCCACTCTCATCAAGAGACAACCCATAAAATTGATGCCCTAAACAGACATCCAAGAACTACAGAATACACATTCTTAGAAGTTCTTTTTGTACAACAGAGCACACTCTACAATGTAAATTGAGCCTTAAAACAGGAGAAACAATGTCATTTTCTCTATATTATCAGATCACAATGGAATAAAACTGTATTTCAGTAGCAAGAGAAACAAACTACAAAAACACATGGAAATTGAATACTAAGCTCTTAAATGATCAGTGGGTCATTGAAAATAGTAGTAATTCTTTAAACAAAACCTAGAAATCAATGAAATGAGTGTATAACCTACCAGGTCCTTAAAGGTATCAATGGTAGTGCTAGTGGGGAAGGTGAGAACTATAGGTGAGTACATTTCAAAGAGACTACTTCAGAAAAACACAACCAATAAAAAAATTCAGAGACTACCCACAATGAATATATCTATAAGACACGCCTGTACCTAAGGCCCAGCAAACATTGAGGAAGAGAAGATGGAAATATTTTAAGAGCCAGATGGTCATGGAGTTTGCCATGAGACTGTGTCTTCTAGTAACATCAGAAACCACACCCATAAAATGTCACAAACATGATTGCCTAAACATTCACTGAACAAGAACGACACCAACAAACATGCCAAACTAGACAGAGAAATGTAGACATGGCTTTGGGGGCTATTTTATCAGGTTCTTACATGCACCACCATTCTCCACCCTTATTCTACCCCAACCCCTCTTAACACTAGGTAGGAGAGAAAGAAGGTTAAAGGGGAAAGGGAGTATAGACCTCTTTGGACTAACTACTTCCTTCTGATTAGAGAGATTGAGTTGTGTGGGTAAGTCCAATCTTCATTGTCAGGATATCTAATTATTCTTGTCTCTTTGCTCATGACCACTTGACAAACCACAGCAATAGAGAGCCAGAGCAGCAGCCCACTCTGGCCATTCTCGGGGCTGTGGTGTTTATAGCATCCCAAAAGATCTAAGAATTCCAAATGTCACACTCACACACTTGCAGAAACTATCTCCTGCTAGCCAAACCAAGCCCCTGCTAGTGCACACAGTTACTTGCTCTGAAGCAGCCCCATATCCCATACCTGGAATTAAAATAAAAAACATATTTACATAATAAAACTAGGTTTTAAAATAAGTCAAAATTCTCACTGCAGAGAAAAGCCCACAAGGCTTCAACTCTATTCAAAAAACTCCAGGAAACTAAGGAAAGCTGGAAATGAGAGAAGTGGCCCTTCCCAGGGAAGAGCACACCTATTGTCTGTGCCACTGGTATGCTTTGAAAACACTCATAAAGATAGCATTATATTGTCCAAACAGGTTATATTTAGGAATATACATGTATATGCATATAATAACTATAATAACTAGTGAAAAATGAGGTCATAGATGAGAGTGGAGGTATGTATGTGAGGAACGGCTGGGATAAATGTAATTAAATTGTAATATCAAAATTAAAAAGAAATGATCAGCAATAATTCAAATACGTTAATTTGTAAAGACCTTGAAGAGCATCATTAAGAACAAATATAACCCAAAGCCAGCAGAAATTAATAATTATCAAGGTAGATAAATGAAAAAGAGACTGAAAGTACAATCCAAAGAATTCATCAAGCAGATAGATTGGGCATTTGAAATGATAAACTGACAAAAGCTTAACCAACCTAATCAAAACCAAAAGAAAGAAAAGGATCCAAGTTAATGAAATCAGAGGGAAGAAAAAGAAGCTATAACAGGTACCAATGGAAGCTAGAAGTTTGTGAGAGAATAGTTGATGAGCTAAACAGAAAGATATTAGTAGACATGCTACTGTGGACATGCCTCAGCCTGACACAAAGAAGTACAGGCAACTAAGGAAAGCTAAAAATGAGATAAATGGTCCTCCCCAGAGAAGAGGAAGACACATGGTTATCCAATACCAAAAAGTCAGCCCTAAAAACTTTAGATACAAGTAACATCACACAGATGTAGAAGGTTGCATTTATCTACTTAGAGACACACATACACATAGAAAAGCAATTCAAGAAAAAAAAAAGCCATGAATTTCAAAGAGAGCAAAAGTTTTTAAAGAAACAGCCTGCCTCCATTTTAAGTTTGAAAGCCATCTTCTAAGAAAGACAAATTAGGTCCATGATTAACAATTAAACCTCTGTTTCTCAAGAATTGGGCTATGCCCCACCTGACACCTTAACTACTTAACTAAGGATCTGCACTGCCTGTTCCAGGAATGATAATCATGCCTTTGTTTCAAAGACGTTTTTTTTTTTTTTAATACATTTAGCGTCCCTACTTTTGTTTCAAGTGTTATATGACAAGAAATGACTAATTTGTTTTGCCCACCTTTGTTTCAGGAGAAACTAACTTGCCATTTTTATGTTTTCCTCCTATAGCCCTGCCAAATCCCCCATTTAGAAATCCCCTACCCCTGAGCTCTACAAAATCCTTGTCTTCCTCAGGTCCAATGCTGATCTTTCAAACCTCACCTTAGGGAGAGGCAGCCTATGTTCATGAATAAAAAAGGTTGCCTTAATGAATTGCTTGCTTTAACTAATTTGGCCATGATGATTTGGGCCAGTGGGATGTCTCCTCCCGTCTTTGGGAATAACATTTGGAGGAATGACAGGGAAGAAGAAGATAATGTAACTATATCAACCACCCAAAATTTTAAAAACTTTTAAAAGAAAGCATTCATAGAAAACATATAAATGACCACAAGTATCTAAAGAAACTAAAAGTTTGAACAAATCTGTAGCTGAGCAATGATATTGAAGCAGAATTAGTCCAACAGAGAAAGGAAGAGGCCTAGATGGGTTTGCTGCTGAATTTTCTCTTGAATGAACTAATCCCAATGGTCTAGGTAGATGGAGGTGTGGCTAAAGAGCCTGTCCTGTAAGCAAGGGGACCAAAGTTAGATCCCAAGCACCCACATAAAGGACAGGTGGGTACACAGTGTGGCCTGCATACAGCCCTGAAGAGTCAGAACCCACCTCCCGGTCTCTTAAGGAGTTACCATATTCCTGAAAAAAAAAAAAGATACCGTTTTTTCCCAGAGTCCAAACAGATGTAATTAACACCACACTTGTGTTCTGTTGCTCAAATAGCTAGCCGTAAAAACGATAATTCTCACAAATGACTAGGACTCTCTGGGAAGGCATTAAGGCAAAAAAAAGAAAAGGTAAATTAAGACAGACAAGAAACCAGCTGGAAAAAATCAAACAGGCAAAGCGGGCCAGTCAGCTTGTGTTTGGGAAGGTGAAACACAGCGCGAAGCATTGCCCATTTACACTAAGCAAGATCTATAACCTTTGTCAAGTTTTGAACTGAACGGAATACATGACTTATTTAAGAAGAGTTAGTAGCTGGGAACCTGTTGAACTAGGGATGTCAAAACCAATCCTGAAGATGTTTTCTTACACCGAAGACTTTGTTTGTACCGCGAAGATTGCTAGTCAGTGGCAGATGGTCCTGGGTCTGGGTGGAATTCTAAGTGGTCTGAAGGGATGGGTGATTGACTGTATCCCCAGAGTAGTTAAAAAGACAGAACCCTTGTACAAAGAAAAAAACGTTGCATGTGTTGTCTGGAGTAAATATAAAGCAGGCAAGAGGTAGGCAGGCCTTCGACAACACATTTATTACTGGGACGGAAACACTGGGCTCACATCCCTGAATCACTACAGCATGCGACTGTGAATACTAAAAACCTCAAACACAAAACCACAGCACCACCTAGAATACATTGGGAAGTGCGGCTGTCCACCATCTTTCCCAAAGAGCTTCCTTTGATGCTGTGGATAGATTTCAATGATGCCTTATAGTGCCATGTTGCAAGGTTTATTAAAGCCCAGTATAGTCAAACCGTGATTGGCCTTTTCCTTCTCAGCCACTGAGAATGCTCGGGAAGTGATAAAGTGATAAACACGGTGCTGCCAACGTCTGCATAAAGGTCCCGGAGTTGGCTTGCCCCCATTCCTCATTCATAAAGCTAAAAGTTAGAAGAAAAATATTTAAAATAGAACCATCAGAATCAGAGAATGCTTACATCCAGTTGGAAGATGGCTAGAATGGGACTTAAAAACATAGCTGAGACTGACAAAGGCCAAACAGAGAACACCGGCCAATAGAAGTAGAGACATTTCTAATCTACTTTTCCTCTGGTTCAAAACCACTGAGACTGTGCCATCAGGAAAACGTAATGGCTATCTCTCTTGGATAAGTGTCCTGTTGTATGGCTAGGGGTCCTTCTACACCCACCAAATTTCCCTCATGCATACACTCTGGTCAATGCAGCTCTTTCTGTATAAATTAACCTTTGAAAACAAATTCAGTAGGGTATGGAGGAACTTATACATTTGTCACATTTGTCATTGTAGCACAATGTCTAAATTTGAATTTCAGATAAACTGCAAGTAATTGAAAGTATATATACCAAATATTATTAATTATTTTCATGTATATTCCAAGTGTTTATGGTGAACACATGCAAACATCACTTACTGTTATTCTGACCTACAAATTTGATTGCATCCTGTATCTTGTCTAATAAGTTGAGAAAGAGAGAATAAAATAGCATTACCACATTATAGCATGATGATACAGATCTCCAAAATGGAAATATAAAAGTTTAAGGCAAAGACAGAGATGCATTGTCAGTAATAACTGGGTGCTATATATTAATGTCTATATTTATTAAACCTGTTCTGAAGACTATACCATAGGGTAGACATAATAATATAATCATACTAACACACTTAAAATAAGGCAGGATTACTACAATGATCTTACAACATAAGAATTGTGTCAGAACACATTGTTGGCTTGTTTGTTAACTGATCTATATGGAATTCTAGCATATCCTAAATAACACAATACAAAGCCACATTATAGAACAGTAAGCCATTATGAATAATTCCAAAAGGGCTACTCATGAGCTCAATGATAGAGTAGCTGCTCAGCATATGAAAGGTTTTGGGTTGAAATCTTTTAAGAAAAGCATTAAAAGGGGAATAAAATATAAGAGGAACTGTAGCTTAGAATGGGAGGAAAGTGGTGACCATCTCAGGCATATGAACTTTTTTTTTTTTACTCTTTGACATATTTAATGGCAGTGTCCTTGTTTACTTTCTATTGCTGTGATAAAACCACCAACCAAAAGCAACTTGGATTAGGAAAGGGTTTATTTGGCTACACTCATCAGAGAAGGAGCTCAAAGCAGGAAGTTGGAGGCAGGAGCTGAGGCCATGGAGAAATCCTGCCCAATGCCTTGCTATTTTCCTATGTTCAACCTGCTTTCTTATGTGATCAGGACCACCTGCCTGGGAGTGGCATCGCCCACAGTGATTTGGATCCACCTTCACTGGACAATTAAGTAATATCATAGGCAGTGACACCAACTGCTCAAAGTTCTCTTTTCCAAGTGTGTTAAGTTGAGAAATAGCAAGAACTATCACAGGTAACAAACGAATAAGAACTCCCAGAAATAAGAGCCAAAAGTCTTAAGGGTGAATTTGTGAATTGGCAAGAAAAATATTAAGGAATTAAAATATAGTAACAGTATTAGCATCTTTATTGGAGTTACTGAAGGGATTAACAGTGTCTAACATTGTTAGAGTTTAAATATGAGAGTCTCAAAATCTACTATAAAATATACAATGAAAATGTCACAGCTACAGAGAGTCTTTCAAGTTTCAGTATTAAACAAACTATCCAAATTTAAAAAAGAAAAAAAAGCTAATTACTGAAAATTTGCCTTCAAAGATTTTGCTAGGAAAAAATAGAAAATCCAAAATGACTACATTTAAGCACTTAAATTCACTATTTACCGAGTTCCGAGTTCCACTCACACAAAGAAGAAATAGCACCACACATAAAGGATTATAGAGACATATAGCTAAACTTTTAAAATTTATTTCTAAAAGAGAGAAGTCGATCACATGTTCAGGAAATTAGTTTTTAGATATTCAAGATGGAGAAATAAAATACCTATCACTCACCTCTTCTTCCCCCAAAGAACCAAAATAATAGACACACTTGTAGTTGTGTTTTGAGGTTAGTGGCCAGAGGGGAACACTGGAAGTCAACAAGACAGAGCCTAGACTATTGTAAGACTTAGAAGACTTAGTCTATTAGGGGATAACACCAAAAATTCCCTAGAACTGTCATCACTGTTCCAAAGTCAGGGGATGGTGAATTTCCTTCTTAGAAGTCAGGGTGAAAGAGAAAGTTCCAGAAAACATCACCAGTGAGGAAACTGGAAAGTTTCACAATAGATTTAGGCTTTCAGTAAATTAGGCAACCTTAGTCAACTCAGTGCATTTGGGAAAGTATCTTACATCATCTCCTAGTTATGCCCTGGCTATGAACCAAGAGTTTTCCTGAGAAGTTGAGTTGTTGTTTGACCATGAGCTCCTCCAAGATGTTAGCGATTTCAGTCTGTTCTCATCTTTGGGACTCCAAAGGTGGCACTAGCTTAGAGGACAGGTTTCTCAAAAACTCATTAATGTGACTGTAAAACAAGCCCATGAGATTCACTACACCATGCGTAGAATGGTTATTGGAGTATGTAGGTGAAGGGAAGTGTTACCTTTGAGATGGATAAGGCCAGAGCATTTGTCCTCTGGACTAGAAGTAGATATAACCCAGGGTCAGATTAAAGACAGCCACTCACAGGATTCTGTTGAGCCACTGTTCAGGCACTTGATCCTCAGAAGCTTGAGAGGAATATGATTTCTAGTGCTACCACAACCAATGCAGTTAATGAGTTAACTATGAGAAACAGATTGCGTCTAGGCATCCTGCTGCCCTACTGCCTTGCTTCTGCTTATACAGTGTAGAGGCAATGGTATGTAGACCTCCAACTGACATCAGTCTTAGCTACTTTTAATGTGAAGAGACACCGTGACCAAGACAATTTATAGAAGATAGCATTTAGTTGGGTACTTGCTTTGTTTCAGAGGGTTCGTCTGTGATCATCATGTCAGGAAGCAGTGTGGTAACAAGTAGACAGACAGGCATGTAAGTCACTGAAACAGTAACTGAGTTTTTCTGAAAGATGGATGATGGATGGAAGAAGGGAGGGAGGAGAAGGGGGTGAGAGAGTGTGGGCCTTTCTAACCTCGAAGCCCTCCCCTAATGACACATCTCCTCCAATAAGGCTCCACCTCCTAATCCTTACTAAACAGTTCCATATCAAACAATCAAATATATGAGTCTACAAGGTCCATTCTCTTTCAAACCATCACACCATCTTCTCCCCAGGTGCACACTCCATTGGATCCAAAAAGAATATTACAGTTCTGGTGGCTATAACATCTACATTGTACCAGTGCTGTGTCTGCCCATAGACAGAGGTGTAAGTGGGTATCAGTGTAACAGAAGTGGTGCTATTATTTTTACTGCTATACTGAATGTAACCTTTGGGCTCTCACCATTGTCTGGTCATATGACATATACATGGGACTCCTCACTATTGCTGGAGCTGCTAGGACCTGAGGTTTTTGCTAATAGGAAAGCTAGCATTAACAGAGCTTCAGAAAACCCCATTAACTGAGAGGGGGCTAAACCTAATGTGTAAATGGCCACTAAGGAGCATCTGACACTCATTACTCTATACTTCACAATTGCCTGAGCTGCTACGGCATCCCCATTTGTGTGTATGTGGGGTGTTGTACATGTGTGTACACATGGGTGTTGCCTGTATATGTTGGTGTCAGAGGACCTCTACCACTTTTCACCTTATACTTTTGATACAAAGGATCACTGAACCTGGAGCCCACTGTTTCAGCTAAGCTATCCAGCCAGTGATTTTCCACAACATGCCTGTCTGCCTATGCAAATGCTGAAGTTATAGGCCCACACATGTTTGGCTTGGTTGAGTTACTAGGGATTTTAATTTTACACACTGAGCCATCTCCGCAGCTCTTAGAGTGTGTCCATACTCTGAAATGAGCTATAGAGGCTCTTCCCATCTCCATTAGAATAAGCAGTGGGCACAAAAATCATTAACTATAGGCAGAGAAACTACATCAAACCTACATTAGCTACCTGGAAAGAAAGCCAGCACTTTATACATAGTGACACTCCCAACACAACTTCAGGAAAATTACACACAAAGGAGGTCACTTCTAACAGAGGTAGAGATGTGCAAATCTCAATAAAGGAGTGCGAAAGAAATGAGAAAAAGGTCAATGTGCCTTTAAAACCACAATAAAACTGATGTGAAAAAGGGCTTGCCATGGAATTTTAAAGTAAGATGCTTAAAAAACATATCATTCAAAAGAATTTAAAAAATTAAATAAAATTAGAAAGAAAATGTAGAATATTAATGAGAAAATTTTCTGATGATCATAGATCCAAAAACACCAATAAAGTACTGGTAAACCAATTTCAACAAATTAAAAGATCACACAGCAGGATCAAGTTGGATCTATTTCAGGGTTGTAAGGGTGGCTTAACATATGTGTTGTAGAATTTACCTCAGGGACATAAATAACATTTTAATAAAGACATAAATGCCCTTTTGAAGTTCAACACAAGATAGATTAATGTCATAAAGAAACTAAGAATAGACCATACTTGAATATAATAAATGCTACACACAATTGTGAACATTTCCTAAAAACTCTGGAATGAGAAAGGAGTGCCTGTCATTATACTGTTATAGTGTTTGAAGTCTCAACTACAGTAATAAGGCAAGAAAAACATAATGACAGTGATACAAATAGTAGAGGAAGAAGTTAAATTATTACTAGTTGCAAAAAATAAGATCATATACTTAATGGACTAAAAACGCTCCTCCAGAAAATGCTTGAATCTAGTATAAAAATTTTCAGTAAGATAACAAGATACAAAATCAGCATACAAAAATCAGTAGAATTTCTATATATAAATGAAGAGCACAGTGAGAAAAATTAGGGAATTAATTCTATTAATTGCCTCAAAATGTAAAATATATAGGACAAAAGAAGTCTACAATGAAAATTTTAGGACTCAAAAGAAGTCCAAGACACTTTCGGGTGGAAAGACTTCCATGTGTATAAATTGGCAGAATTAGCATCATGAAAATAGTTATATAGCCAAAGGCAATCAACATGATCCCCACTGAAACAGTGAAAAGTCTACTATCTAACTTTAAAGAAACATAACAATTATACTATTCACACAAAAGGATAAAATCTCAAATACCCAAAGCAATAGAAATACCAATGGAGATATCACCATGTCTGATTTTCAACTATACCAAAGATCAATAGAATAGAATAGAACACCAAGAAACAAACCTATGTTACAACAGTTACCAAAATTTTAACAAAACCACACACAGACATAAAGACCGCACACACACACAGACAAACACACACACACACACACATACACAAACACATACTTACACACACATAAACAGACAAACACACATACACACACACATACACACACATACACAGACAAACACACATACACACACACAGACATCACATACACAGACACCACACACACACAAACACACATAAACTCACAAATACACATTCACACAAATACACACACTAGAAAAAAACCCTTCAACAAAAAATTCTGGGAAAAGTAGGCATTCACGTTAGAAGAATCAAACTACATCAATATCGTTTACCCAGCACAAAAATTGATTCAAAGTATGTCAATGATCTTACACTGACTGACATGTGTTAAGTTTAAATGCCCAGAAGAAAATATATGAAACACTTTAAGATGTAGGCACAAAAGGCACTTCCTGATGAGGAGCCTGAATAGTTAAGGAAATAGTAACCAAAAAGGACAAATTGAAGTTCCACAAAATTTAAATCTATCTGGTCAGCAAAGTGGGCAACAGAAGACAGAGTCTTCAGAATGGGTGAGCAATCCAGTCTAATTCATTAGACCCAGTACTGCCTGGACTATATTAATAACTCAAAACTTAAATACAAAAGTAATGAACCATCTAGTCAACATATGGGGAAATAAACCCAATAGACAGTTCTCAAAAGAAGAAATAAAAGCAGCCAATAAATATATGGAAAAAATGTTGAATATCCTTAGCCATGAGGAAAATGCAAATCAAAACCACACTGACATTCCATCTCGCCTCAGTCAGCATGACTGTTGTCAAGAAAACAAATAGCAGGTGCTAGAGGGGATAAGGGGAGCTTTTTGTACCACTGGTAGGAATTGCTAATTAATACGGTCACTATGGAAATCAGAATAGAGGATCCTTGGTGAACTAAATTGAAACTACAATGATCTACCAATACCTGAGTATACAAAGGCCTTTGTGATGGCACCACAGAGGAATTTGTGTATCACTGTTTATTGCTGCACTAGCCAAAATGTAGAATCAGCCAAGATGTTCATAAAGATAAAAAAGTATAATACATGTACTAAAATTTCATTCAGCAATAATGAAGAACAAAATTATGTCATGTGCAGAGAATCTGGTGAAATGGAGATAATATTAAGTGAAATAAGCCAGATTCCAAAGGATTAATATCAGATATTTTCCCTCGTATGCTTGGGATACCATTTTCAAAATATGAAACTATAAGGGACCATTTGGGTGAAGGAGAGGGAGGACACAGGGGAGTATAGTATTGACAGAAAGGGATTGAAGGCCAATACATAAAGTAACATATGAAGTGTATCAAAATGTATGAAGTGGAATGAAAATGTACTCTGCCTAAAATAGAATCTAGCAACCAAACATCTCAACTAAAATAGATAAAAACTTGAATATTAATATCCCTACCATATTTGTCACTAGCAGAAAGCCAGATGATATATGTGTCTTCCACTAAGAGTTAGCTACATATTTTATAATCACAACATAGCATCTCCAGTCTCTTCCATGAGGGACAATGTGCACGTGGAATTTTATTTTTCCAATCATTTAAAATGAGGGTTTTATAATCAAGTCAGCTTTTGTCCCACAAGCCACTGTCATGTAGAGACTTCTAAGTATATTTTAGTTCTACAAAAGGCAGGAACTCATTCTGCAGTCTCTGAAGAGAGCGCTCTGAGTCTGGATCCTCTCCCTGTTTCTGTCCAAGTCCATTTTTCTAGTTCCCATGTGGAACAGGTCCAGCCTATCCCGGACTTCTGTCTCTGTGCAGCTATACATAGAGTTTGTGTCTTGTCCGATACAGGAAAACTTCATATCTAAGTTTCCTTCCAACACAGCCATGTTTATTTTGTCATATTTTCTAATACCAACCTTATATATTTTAGAACTACGTTATACCTTCTTATATATTTTCCCTGAATAAATTTCATTTTCCTGTGATTGGCAGAAGAAGAAGAAAATGTTACATGAAGAGGATATTTAATAATATGTGAAAATGTTTGCATTATGCTGTTGGAATATCAAAAATAAACGCCAGTAAACTGAGTATACAGTTGACTTGATTACAGAGAACTCCACGGGACAAAGACTGGAAAAATAAACTACAACGGGCAATGAAGACTGATTAGTGGTCTAATTATGAGGGGATTTCATGTTTCCTCATAAATTTCTGTACTTCTTATAATCTATGCTTCCTAGAGCTATATATTCTAATTAAAGTAAAAATGAAATAAATTATACATAACCTTATATCTCCTTTCCAAGTAAGACAGTGGGCTAAAAGTTGCCTTAAGGTAACCAGGCAGAGGACAGGGCCAGCATTAAAACAAAACAAAATACACCCCCAAAACAAAATAAACCTAAGCAAAACAGTCTAAAGCTGGATAGAGAGGAAGAGAGGCAGAGCTTTAGAGATAACAAAGCCAGTGAATGGATATTGAGAAAAGTGCAGAGAAAAAGCTTTCTGTCACAGAAGGAGAAGCTAAAACCAGCTCCAAGAGGTAGTTACTATAAACAAGAGTCAGTGAGCATCACCTTCACAAACCTCAAGTGTTGGTGAGACAATGATCCCTCCAGCAAATGGGTCAACAGAAAAAAGAAAATACATGTTCTTGTGCTGTGCAGCTCAGAATACAGCATCCAAGTGTCTCCTTGAGAGGGAACCTGTTGCTAAACACTGAGTGACCTGGATTGAGGTCTGAGAATGAAGAACAACTCTACATTGGGGATCTTTAATTTGACATGGCACGGCACCAATTTAAGGTAAAGCCCAAGAAGCCAATTGTGAAAGGGGAGTGGGAGGGATCATAGAAAGAATCAACAGAACCAAAAGTTGGTTCTTTGAGAAAGTCAACAAGATAGATAAACCCTTAGCCAGACTAACGAGAGGACACAGAGAGTGTGTCCAAATTAACAAAATCAGAAATGAAAAAGGAGACATAACTACAGAATCAGAGGAAATTCAAAAAATCATCAGATCTTACTATAAAAGCCTATATTCAACAAAACTTGAAAATCTGCAGGAAATGGACAATTTTCTAGACAGATACCAGGTACTGAAGTTAAATCAGGAACAGATAAACCATTTAAACAACCCCAAACCTCCTAACGAAATGGAAGCAGTCATTAAAGGTCTCCCAACCAAAAAGAGCCCAGGTCCAGACGGGTTTAGTGCAGAATTCTATCAGACCTTCATAGAAGACCTCATACCAATATTATCCAAACTATTCCACAAAATTGAAATAGATGGAGCACTACTGAATTCCTTCTATGAAGCCACAATTACTCTTATACCTAAACCACACAAAGACACAACAAAGAAAGAGAACTTCAGACCAATTTCCCTTATGAATATCGACGCAAAAATACTCAATAAAATTCTGGCAAACCGAATCCAAGAGCACATCAAAACAATCATTCACCATGATCAAGTAGGCTTCACCCCAGGCATGCAGGGATGGTTTAATATACGGAAAACCATCAACGTAATCCATTATATAAACAAACTGAAAGAACCAAACCACATGACCATTTCATTACCCCTTCATGATAAAAGTCCTGGAAAGAATAGGAATTCAAGGCCCATTACCTAAACATAGTAAAAGTCATATACAGCAAACCAGTTGGTAACACTAAACTAAATGGAGAGAAACTTGAAGCAATCCCACTAAAATCAGGAACTGGACAAGGCTGCCCACTCTCTCCCTACTTATTCAATATAATTCTTGAAGTTCTAGCCAGAGCAATCAGACAACAAAAGGAGATTAAGGGGATACAGATTGGAAAAGAAGACGTCAAAATATCACTATTTGCAGATGATATGATAATATATTTAAGCGATCCCAAAAGTTCCACCAGAGATCTACTAAACCTGATAAACACCTTCATCAAAGTGGCTGGGTATAAAATTCACTCAAACAAATCAGTAGCCTTCCTCTACACAAAAGAGAAACAAGCTGAGAAAGAAATTAGGGAAACGACACCCTTCCTAATAGTCCCAAACAATATAAAATACCTCGGTGTGACTTTAACCAAGCAAGAAAAAGATCTGTATGATAAAAACTTCAAGCCTCTGAAGAAAGATATTGAAGAAGACCTCAGAAGATGGAAAGATCTCCCATGCTCCTGGATTGGCAGGATTAACATAGTAAAGATGGCCATTTTACCAAAAGCAATCTACAGATTCAATGCAGTCTTCATTAAAATACCAATCCAATTCTTCAGAGGGTTAGACAGAACAATTTACAAATTCATCTGGAATAACAAAAAACCCAGGATAGCTAAAACTATCCTTAACAATAAAGGGACTTCTGGGGGAATCACTATCCCTGAACTCAAGCAGTATTACAGAGCAATAGTGATAAAAACTGCATGGTATTGGTATAGAGACAGACAGATAGACCAGTGGAATAGAATTAAAGACCCAGAAATGAACCCACACACCTATGGGCACTTGATTTTTGACAAAGGAGCCAAAACCATCCAATGGAAAAGGGATAGTATTTTTAGCAAATGGTGCTGATTCAACTGGAGGTCAACATGTAGAAGAATGCAGATCGATCCATGCTTATCACCCTGTACAAAGCTTAAGTCCACGTGGATCAAGAACCTCCACAACAAACCACATATACTCAAACTTATAGAAGAAAAGGTGGGGAAGCATCTTGAACACATGGGCACTGGAGAAAATTTCCTGAACAAAACACCAATGGCCTATGCTTTAAGATCAAGAATCAACAAATGGGATCTCATAAAACTGCAAAGCTTCTGTAAGGCAAAGGACACTGTGGTTAGGACAAAACGGCAACCAACAGATTGGGAAAAGATCTTTACCAATCCTCCAACAGATAGAGGCCTTATATCCAAAATATACAAAGAACTCAAGAAGTTAGACCGCAGGGAGACAAATAACCCTATTAAAAAATGGGGTTCAGAGCTAAACAAAGAATTCACAGTTGAGGAATGGCGAATAGCTGAGAAACACCTAAAGAAATGTTCAACATCTTTTGTCATAAGGGAAATGCAAATCAAAACAACCCTGAGATTTCACCTCACACCAGTGAGAATGGCTAAGATCAAAAACTCAGGTGACAGCAAATGCTGGCGAGGATGTGGAGAAAGAGGAACACTCCTCCATTGCTGGTGGGACTGCAAACTGGTACAACCATTCTGGAAATCAGTCTGGCGGTTCTTCAGAAAATTTGACATTGAACTACCTGAGGACGCAGCTATAGCTCTCTTGGGCATATACCCAAAAGATGCCCTAACATATAACAAAGACACATGCTCCACTATGTTCATAGCAGCCTTATTTATAATAGCCAGAAGCTGGAAAGAACCCAGATGCCCTTCAACAGAGGAATGAATACAGAAAATGTGGTACATCTACACAATGGAATATTATTCAGCTATCAAAAACAATGCCTTTATGAAATCCATATGCAAATGGATCGAACTGGAAAATATCATCCTGAATGAGGTAACCCAATCACAGAAAAACACACATGGTATGCACTCATTGATAAGTGGCTACTAGCCCAAATGCTTGAATTACCCTAGATGCACAGGACACATGAAACTCAAGAAGGATGACCAAAATGCGAATGCTTCACTCCTTCTTTAACAGGGAAACAAGAAAACCCTTGGCAGGGAATAGGGAGGCAAAGTTTAGAACAGAGGCAGAATGAACTCCCATTCAGAGCCTGCCCCACATGTGGCCCATACATATACAGCCATCCAATTAGATAAGATGGATGAAGCAAAGAAGTGCAGACCAACAGGAACCGGATGTAGATCTCTCCTGAGAGACACAGCCAGAATACAGCAAATATATAGGCGAATGCCATCATTAAACCACTGAACTGAGAATGGGACCCCCGTTGAAGGAATCAGAGAAAGGACTGGAAGAGCTTGAAGGGGCTCAAAACCCCTTATGAACAACAATGCCAAGCAACCAGAGCTTCCAGGGACTAAGCCACTACATAAAGACTCTACATGGACTGACCCTGGACCCTGACCTCATAGGTAGCAATGAATAGCCTAGTAAGAGCACCAGTGGAAGGGGAAGCCCTTGATCCTGTTAAGACTGAACCCCAGTGAACGTGATTTTTGGGGGTAGGATGGGGAGGGGAAGCCGATATAGAAGGGGAGGGGGAGATTGGCCTGGAAATTGGGAAGGGGAATAATTATCGAAATGTAAATAAGAAATACTCAATTAATAAAGATAAAAAACAAACAAACAAAAAACCAACAAACATGCCAGATGGTGTGATGGTAGAAATTTGGCTCTGGCAAGGGAGTATATACAGAAAGATAGCCTCAACTCCAGTAAGTGGGAGCAAATCTTGACAGCTAAGGATAACCCTGTAGTTTGATAGCCTGAGACTGAAGCTACCAGGTAGAACCACCTTTGGGGCAGCCACCCATCTACTGTTCACTGCAGTAGAGCCTGAGAACTCTGAAGTTTAGGTTGTGTTATTGATGCCCAGAGCTATATATGCCCTCTAGGGTAATACTTAGGAGGTCTTGAAAGTACAAAGATGGGTCTCCTGCCTACAATGTAGAGACTTTCCTACTCCTCAGCTAGAACACTAGCCATGGGAGGAAAGTCTTATAAGGGTAGAAAACCTGCCTTGCTCACAGACTTCAGAGCTAAGTACACCGCTGGCTTGCAAAGGAAGAGAGCACCATTAGTAAATAGAATAAATCAGATAAACGTTCTTAAGGAAAAAAAATCACATGGTCATCTCAATGGCTCCAAGAAAACAACTGTGACAAAAACAAGCAAGACGATAGAAGTCATTTTGAGAGAGGTGGACTGACAGGAAAATCTTTCAAACACAATAAAGTGACAAAGTGAAAGCCAACCCATCCTAAATGGAGAAATACTCAAAGTAGGCCCACTCAGCTCAGGAGCAAGACAGGGCTCTACTCTTCCCAGTCGTTTTCAATATTCTGCTTGATCAACTATCTGGACCAATAAGGCAAGAAAAGGAAAGCAAAAATATAAAGCTAGGAAAGTAAGTCAAGTGATCTCTCTGTGTAGATGACACGGTCTTATATACACAGGATCTCAAAAATTCTACCAGAAAGCTTCGAGAAATCATTAACATTTTCGGCAAAGTGGCAAGATACAAAATTCATTTTCCTATGCATCACCACCAAATCTGCTGAGAAAGAGGTTATGGACACACTCCTATTCACATATTCACCGCATACTCAAAAACAATAAAGCCTCCAGGAAGAAACCTCAGCAGTAAGGCCAAACACCTCGATGGGGGAAGCTTTAAATCTAAAAAAAAAAAAAAAAAAAAAAAAAAAAAAAAAAAAAAAAAGAGGCTAATAAACACAAGAAAAATAGAAAGACCTTTTTGTTCAATCAAAATCATACAACATATTTCACAGAAATAGGAAAAAAAACCTGAAATTTATTTAGAACCACAAAACAAGACAAAATAAACAGATACCTAAAAAAATCCCGAAGAAGGCTGGAGAGATGGCTCAGTGGTTAAGAGCACTGACTGCTCTTCCAGAGGTCCTGAGTTCAAATCCCAGCAACCACATGGTGGCTCACAAACCTCTCCTGGTGTGTCTGAAGACAACTACAGTGTACTTATAATAAACAAATAAATAAATAAGTAAGTAAATAAATAAATCTTTAAAAAAAGAAATCCTGAAGAAAAACATTAAAAATAATAATGCTAGAACATACAATTCCAGATTTCAGGATTTATTACAAAGTCCTAGCAATAAAAACATCATGGTACTGCGACAAAACCAGACATACGAGACCAAATGAAACAAAACAGAAGAACCAAACATGAGGATCTACATCCAGCAGATACTCTGGACAAAGATTCCAAAAACATACACTTGGTAAAAATATCATTGTCAACAAGTTGTGTGGGGAAACCTGTGTTCACATGCAAAAGAATGTGATAAGACCTGTAGCTGTCACACTGAATAAAAACTAATCCCAAATGGATAAGAGACCTCACTGTTAGACCCGAAACTGCTAGAAGTAAACATTGCAGATCCCTGCATGACATAGTTGTAGGCAAAGACTTCTTTTTATTGCTTTTTGGGTTTTGTTTTCTGTTTTTGTTTTTGGGTTTTGTTTTATTTTTTAAATTTACATTTCAAATGTTATATCCTTTCCCAGTTTCCATCCATAACACCCCTATACAATCCCCTCCCTCTGCCTCTATAAGGGTGTTCCCCCACTCACCCAACCACCCCCTTCCCACCTACACACCCCTGCCCACCTTCCTGCCCTGACATTCCCCTACACAGTGGCATCGAGCCTTGGCAGGACCAAGGGCTTCTCCTCCCATTGGTGCCCAACAAGGCCATCCTCTGCTACATATGCATCTAGAGCCATGGTATTTCCATGTGTGCTCTTTGGATAGTGGTTTAGTCCCTGGGAGCTCTGGTTGGTTGGCATTGTTATTCTTATGGTGTTGCAATCCCCTTCAGCTCCTTCAATCCTTTCTCTAATTCCTCCATTGGGGAGCCCATTCTTAGTTCAATGGTTGGCTGCCAGCATCCGCCTCTGTATTTGTTACAGCTGCTCTGGCTGATTCTCTCAGGAGACAGCTATATCAGGTTCCTACCAGCATGCACTTCTTGGCATCAGCAATATTGTCTGGGTTTGGTAGCTGCATGTATATGGACTAGATCCCCAAGTAGGGTAGTCTCTGGATGGCCTTTCCTTCAAACTCTGCTCCAAATTCTGTCTCCATATTTCATCCTATGAATATTTTTGTTTTCCCTTCTAAAAAGGACTGAAGCATCCACATGTTGGTCATCCTTCTTGTGCTTCGTGTGGTCCGTAGATTGTATCGTGGGTAATCTGAGCTTTTGGGCTAATATCCAATTATCAGTGAATGCATACCATGTGTGTTTTTCTGTGATTGGGTTACCTCACTCAGGATGATATTTTCTAGTTCCATCCGTTTACCTGTGGATTTCATGAAGTCATTGTTTTTAATAGCTGAGTAATATTCCATTGTGTAGATGTACATTTTCTGTATCCATTCCTCTGTTGAGAGACATCTGGGTTCTTTCCAGCTTCTGGCTATTATAAATAAGGCTGCTATGAACATAATGGAGCACGTTATATGTTGAGGCATCTTTTGGTATATGCCCAGGAGTAGTATAGCTGTGGCCTCGGGTAGCACTATGTCCAATTTTCTGAGGAACCTCCAGACTGATTTCCAGAGTGGTTGTACCATCTTGAGATTCCCCCAACAATTGAGGAGTGTTCTTCTTTCTCCTCATCCTTGCCAGCATCTCTTGTCACCTGAGTTTTTATCTTAGCCATTCTGACTGGTGTGAGGTGGAATCTTGGGGTTGTTTTGATTTGCATTTCCCTGATGACTAAGGATGTTGAACATTTCTTTAAGTGCTTCTCAGCCATTCAATATTCCTTAGCTGAGAATTCTTTATTTAGCTCTGTACCCCATTTTCAATAGGGTTATATGATTTTCTGGAGTCTAAACTCTAGAGTTCTTTGTATATATTGGATATTAGCTCTCATTTGGATGTAGGATTGATAAAGATCTTTTCTCAATCTGTTGGTTGCCCTTTTGTGTTAATGACAGTGTCCTTTGCCTTAAAGAAGCTTTGCAATTTGATGAGATCCCATTTGTTGATACTTGATCTTAGATCATAAGCCACTGGTGTTCTGTTCAGGAAATTTTCCTCAGTGACCATGTGTTCGAGGCTCTTCCCCACTTTTTCTTCTATTAGTTTGAGTATATCTGTTTTTATGTGAGGTCCTTGATCCACGTGGACTTGAGCTTTGTACAGGGCAATAAGATTGGATCAATTTGCATTCTTCTACATGCTGAACTCCAGTTGAACCAGCACCATTTGTTGAAAATGGTATCTTTTTTTTCCATTGGAATTTTATACCTCCTTTGTCAAAGATCAAGTGACCATAGGTGTGTGCGTTCTTTCCTGGGTCTTCAGTTCTATTCCATTGATCTACCTGCCTGTCTCTGTGCCAATACCTACACTTTCTATCATATTGCTTTGTAATATAGCTTGAGAACAGGAATGGTGCTTCTCCCAGAAGTTCTCTTATTGTTCAAAATAATTTTTGCTTTCCTTGGGTTTGTTATTCCAGATGAATTTGCAAATTGTTCTTTCTAACTCTATGAAGAATGGAGTTGGAATTTTGGTGGGAATTGCATTGAATCTGTAGATTGCTTTTGGCAAGATGTTCATTTGTACAATATTAAACCTGCCAACCCATGAGCATGGAGATCTTTCCATCTTCTGAGATCTTCTTCAATTTCTTTCTTCAGAGACATAAAGTTCTTGTCATACAGATCTTTCACTTGCTGAGTTGTAGTCACACTGAGGTATTTTATATTATTTGTGACTATTGTGAAGTGTGTTGTTTCTCTCACTTCTTTCTCAGCCTGTTTGTCCTTTGAGTAGAGGAAAACTACTTCTTTGTTTGAGTTAATTTTATGTTCAATCTCTTTGCTGAAGTTATCAGGTTTAGGAGTTCTCTGGTGGAATTTTTTGTGTCACTTAAGTATACTATCATATCATCTGTGAACAGTGATATTTTGACTTTGTCCCTTCCTATTATTAGCCCCTTGACCTAGTTTTGTTTCTGATTGCTCTGGCTAGGACTTAGAGTGCTATAATGAATAGGTAGGGAGAGAGTGGGCAGCCATGTCTAGTTCCTGATTTTAGTGGGATTCCTTCAAGTTTCCCTTCATTTAGTTTGATGTTGGCTACTGGTTTGCTGTATATTGCTTTTACTATGTTTAGGAGTGGGCCTTGAAATTCCTGATCTTTCCAAGACTTTTAACATGAAGGAATGTTGAATTTTGTCAAATGCTTTCTTAGCATCTAATAAGATGACCATGCATTTTTTATTTTTTCTTTGAATGTACTCACATAGTGGATTATGTTGATGGATTTCCCTATGTTGAACTATCCCTGCATCCATGGGATGAAGCCTACTTGATCATGATGGATGATCATTTTGATGTGTTCTTGGATTTTGATTGTGGGATTTTTATTGAGTATTTTTGCACTGATATTCATAGGGGAAATTGTCTGAAGTTCTCTTTCTTTGGTGGGTCTTTGTGTGGTTTAGGTACAAGCATGATTGTGACATCATAGAAGAAACTGGGTAGTATTCATTCCCTTTCTATTTTGTGGAATAGTTTGGAGACTACTGGTATTAGGTCTTCCATGAAGGTCAGAGAGAATTGTGCACTAAACGCATCTGGTTCTGGGTTTTTTTTTTTTTTTTGTTGTTGTTGTTGTTGTTGTTATTGTTGTTGGAAGACTTTAAATAACTGTTTCTATTTCTTTAGGAGTTATGGGTCTGTTTAGATGCTTTATCAGATCCATGTTTAACTTTGGTACCTGATATCTTTCTAGAAAATTGTTCATTTCATCCAGATTTTCCAGTTTTGTTGAATATAGGCTTTTGTAGTAGGATCTGATGATTTTTTAAATTTCCTCAGTTTCCTCATTTCTGATTTTGTTAATTTGGATACTCTCTCTTTGCTCTCTGGTTAGTCTGGCTAAGGGTTTAAATATCTTGTTGATTCTCTCAAAGAACCAGCTCCTAGTTTTGTTGATTCTTTGTACAGTTCTTATTGTTTCTCCTTGGTTGATTTCAGCCCTGAGTTTGATTATTTCCTGCCTTGTGCTCCTCTTAGGTATATTTGCTTCTTTTTGTTCTAGTGCTTTTAGGTGTGCTGTCAAGCTGCTAGTATATGCTCTCTCCAGTTTCTTCCTGGAGACACTCAGAGCTATGAGTTTTCCTCTTAGCACTGCTTTCATTGTGTCCCATACGTTTGGGAATGTTGTACCATCATTTTCATTAAATTCTAAAAAGTTTTTAATTTCTTTTTTTATTTCTTTCTTGACCAAGTTCTCATTGAGTAAAGTATTGTTCAGCTTCCATGTGTATGTGGGCTTTCTGTTGTTTTTGTTGTTATTCAAGGCCAGTCTTAGTGCGTGGTGATCCGATAGGATGCATAGGATTATTTCAAACTTCTTGTATCAATTGAGGCCTGTTTTGAGACTGATTACATTGTCAATCTTGGAGAAGGTACCAAAGGGTTGCTGAGAAGATGGTATAGTCTTTTATTTTAGGATGAAATGTTCTATAGATATCTGTTAAGTCCATTTGGTTCATAACTTCTGTTAGTTTCTCTATGTCTCTGTTTAGTTTCCATTTCCATGATCTGTGCATTGATGATAGTGGTATTTCGAAGTCTCCCTCTATTATTATGTGAGGTGCAATGTGTGCTTTGTGCTTTAGTGAGGTTTCTTTTATGAATGTAGGTGCCCTTGCATTTAGAATATCTATATATTCAGAATTGAGAGTTCATCTTGGTGGATTTTTCCTGTGATGAATATGAAGTGTCCTTCATTATCTTTTTTGATAACTTTTGGTTGTAAATAGATTTTATCTGATATCAGAATGTCTACTCCAGCTTGTTTCTGGGGACCATTTGCTTAGAAAATTGTTTTGCAGCATTTTACTTGGAGGTAGTGTCTCTCTTTGTCACTGAGGTGTGTTTCTGGTATGGGGTAAAATGCTGGTTCCTCCTTAGATGTCCAGCCTGTTAATCTCTGCCTTTTTATTGGGGAATTAAGTCCATTGATGTTGAGATATTAGACACTACTGATTGTTGTTTCCTGTTATTTTTGTTGTTTGAAGTGGAAATATGTTTGTTACAAGAATATTACTTTCTTGCTTTCTTCTAGGGTGTAGTTTCCCTCCTTATGTTGGAATTTTCCATCTATTATCCTTTGTAGAGATGGATTTGTGGAAAGATATTGTGTAAATTTGATTTTGTTGTGGAATATCTTGATTTCTCCATCTATGTTAATTGAGAGATTTGCTGGGTATAGTAACCTGGCCTAGCATTTGTGTTCTCTTAGTGTCTATATGACATCTGTGTAGGATGTTCTGGCTTTCATAGTCTCTGGTGGAAGTCTGGTGTGATTCTTATAGGTCTGCCTTATGTGTTTCTTGATCTTTTTCCCTTACTGCTTTTAATATTCTTTTCTTGTTTTGTGCATTTGGTGTTTTGACTATTATGTAACTGGAGGAATTTCTTTTCTGGTCCAATCTATTTGGAGTTCTGTAAGAATTTTGTATGTTTACGGGCATCTCTTTCTTTAGGTTAGGGAGGTTTTCTTCTGTAATTTTGTTGAAGATATTTACTGGCCCTTTAAGTTGAGAATCTTCACTCTCTTCTCTACCTATTACTATGTTTGTCATGGAACTAGAGGTTCATGAAAGAAAATGGAGGCACTTTAAGGTAGAGGGAAAAAGAAAGTTGAGCTGGATGGCTCAGCCATTAATGGTTAGGTGTCAAGTAAAACATTGAGAGTAATAAAATACATATGATGTGAAAGTGCGTAGAGAAAAAAGAAATTCAATTAGGGATTGATGGGAGGGGGTACCAGTAGGTGAGAGAGGGACCACGGGGAGAGCATTGTGGGAGGAGTCAAATGAGAACAACATGCAGTGATGTGGATGTAGGCAGACACCATAATAGAACTTATTACCTTGCACACTAAGTTTAAAGAGAAAACAAAACAAAACAAAAACAGAAGCAAGATAAAGTATGAAACAGTATCAAACTATTCAGAGAGCATATGCAAAAGGAAGAGAAAATACAATAAAAGTTTTTAAATGTGGACAAATACATATAAACATGTGACATATAAATGTGAAGTTTTTTGGAAATACTAGTTATCAAGTAAGTGCACATTAAAGCAATGTTCAAATGTTTATAATTAGAACATAACCATAATTTAAAGTCTGAATATGCCACAATATCAGAATATGAGTCTATATTCAGTTGATGCCAGTATAAATAATAATAAAATATTGTACATAAACTAATATATAGAAACTTTTCAAGAAGAAATTCTAAGGTTTCACTTCAAATGAGGATATTTTATAGCCACCAAAAGTTGGATTATAAGCCTATTTTTAAAGATGAGTAAAAAATATGTAAAAATACTTCAGATATTTATACATAAGAGTGAATTATATGATATATACCCTTGCCATTATTTCACGGTTATTAGTATATTTAGAAAATTTAGGAAATTTAGAAAAACGAAACACACAATTTTAATGTGCTGCCTTGTTTACAGGATGCAAAAATTCTTTAGAAAAGAAAGTACTCCACTCGTTTCTCAGCAATATTTTTACTTGCTGTTTTGTGCATTTTCGAGATTAACCTCAGGGCAATTTGATATGCCACATGAAATGATACTCAAAATGCGGAATGAATCCTGACAGTCCCTAGAGTCAAAATTGTTTTTGCAACAGTGACATTACTTGATATTTCTCATTGTGCAGCCATTTTTATTAATGGTGAAAGGCTACAGGGGGTAAAACTGTTGGTGTCCCAGCAGAACCAAGATGTGCCAGCTGTCACTGTATTCTCTGCTATGAGCGCTTGCTATAAAAGGAAGACAAGTTTTATAATAAAAACGCCATTTCGAAAATGAAAAGTTTCCTTCTAGAATCTCTTTAAAGCACAATCGCTATTAAACCTCTGCCTTGTATATACATGTGTTTCTAATATTCTCTGTGACACAATAGAAAATAAAACTGAGCTATAACAAATGAAACAATTGTCCTAAGATCAAGGAGTTCTGGGATTAATTCAGCTGTGAGCTGACCTGTCACCCTTTCAGCAGATGGGCACCAGTGCCATTTAAATATCATTTTTACATGGAAGGATGGCCAACTGGACACTATGGTCATACAGAACCGACATATGACTGACATATGATGAAAGCCAGCCTATAACTGAAAGGAAAGAACTGACAGTCCTTGTCCGGTAAAACTCTGAGCTTTCTAATGAAAATTGGAATTTTGGAAATATTCATCACTATCGGCCTAAATTTCTCAAGGACTTTTTTCTAACAAAAATTGTTTTTGATATTAAATATTACCAAAATTATATTTGATATATTAATATTTATAATGCAATGTTCAAATATTTGATGGAATGAGTAGGCATTAGGAGGAGATATATAGCTTACTGAAACAATATTTTTCAAATAACTAGTTTACAACATTACAAAGCTATTCATCAGTTTTTACCCACGAACCTATTCAGAGTAGGAAGTCTAATGACTTATTATCACAGAATATAAAAGCTACAGCAAAACCACAATTTTTGATACCACACCGAATCAATATTTAAGCAGCTTTCATTAATTATTTTCTGCCTGGGAATATGGCCCAGTTTGTAAATGGCTGATCATGCTGACATGAGGATCTACATTTGGATCTTTAGGATGTATATTGAAAGTCTGTCGTGCTGGTCTGTACCTGTAATTTCTACATTGGCTCAGCACAGAGAGGCAGATCCCTGAGACATTTTAGCCAGCCAGTTAGACCTCATTGGTGGGTTCCAAACTCAGTGAGAGACTCTATCTATAAAAATAAGGTGTGACACAATTGCAGAAGCCATCCCACGGGGATCTCTGGCCTCCATACACAGGCATATACACCCTGAAATAGATGACATACACCTTGCATATGTACATGAACATATACACATTCTCATACAAAATTCATGTCTAGCTATCTGTGTATAAGACTTTTTTACATATTTCAACACGGAACAACATCACTAGAGATTTAAAGTGGAAAAAGATTTGAAAACTACTCTCTATAAAGCCCTGAATGTCACGTACTTCCCTTGGAAGTGTACTTTTATTTGCTCCACACAGTAAGGGCAAAAGCAGGACAAAGAAATTGTTTTATCCATATTCAGCACAGTGAATGAAGTTACTGGGTTACTTGATGAACCAGTCTGCCTGCATCTTATAGAAAAGACAAACCAGGCTCATTTCTGTTTAGGATTAAATCCGTTTCTCAAGGATTAGGCTATGTCCCACCTATAACCTTAACTACAAATGGTTCTGTACAACCCTTTCCACGAAAAGGTAACAATGGCTTTGTTTCAAAATGTTATTATAACCATCTTTTAACCCTACCTTTGTTTCAAAGGGTTGTTATGGCTCTTGTTATGACTAACTTGTTATGACTACTTGGCAATTACGTTTTTGTTTCAGGGTCAATAATACTAATTAGTTATGCTCTGAATATGATTATTCTACATGTCTCACACATATGGAATGATATAGAATTTATAGCTACCGTAATCAAAAGAGTATACTGATAGATAGTTGTGTTGGTTGCACAATAATACAACTGTGTTTTTGAGGGGGGAGGTTAATTCCACATCTTTAAAAAACATTTATTTATTTATTTATTAATTAATTATTTAATTTATATCCCAAATACTGTTCTCCTCCTGGTTCCCCTCACAGAGTTCCTCATTGCATTCCTCCTCCCCTTCACCTCCAAAAGGGCATCCCCCCATATTCCTTCACCCTGGTTCATCAGGTATCTGCAGGATTAAGCACATCCTCTCCCACTGAGGCCATTTAAGGCAGCCCTCTGCTACATATGTGCTAGGGGTCTTGGACCAGCCCATGTATGCTCTTTTGCTGGTGGTTCAGTCTCTGAGGGCCCCCAGGGCTCTAGGTTAGTTGTCGTTGCTGGTCTTCTTGTAGAGTTGCCATCTCCTTGAGGGCCTTCAATCCTTCCCCTAACTCTTCCATAGGGGTCCATGACCTCCATCCAATGTTTGTCTATGGTTATCTGAATCTGCCTCCTTCAGCTGCTGGGTAGAGCATCTCAGAGGGTTACTATGCTAGGCTTCTGTCTGCATGCAGAACATAGCATGACTAATAGTGTGAGGGATTGGTGCCTGCCCACCGAATGGGTCTCAAAATGGGCTAGTCACTGGTCAGCCATTCCTTCAGCCTCTGCTCCCATCTTTGTCCGTGTATTTTAGACAGGACCGATTTTGGTTCAAAAGTTCTCAGGTGGGTTCTTGTCCTCACCCCTCTGCTGGGGGTCCTCTCTGGCTACTGGAGGTGGTCTCTTCAAGTTCCACATAAATATAATTAATATTATGAAAATATGTACTTAAACATCAGTGAGATGACAAGGATATATATGTGTGTGTGTGTGTGTGTGTGTGTGTGTGTGTGTATTAAAATAAAGGGGAAAATGCCCAGCAATTAACAAAGTTCTTTACAATATTTACACAGGATACTCATGATTTAGATTTCTTTGTATACTGCCATCCTTTGCATATATATATTAAATTGTTTAATCTATCATGCTGTACCTCTATAGTGCTGACAGACAAGGGGAAAGGCACGTGAAATTAATGTTTAATCAGAGATTCCAAGTGTTGCACATCAGTGGGCCAAGAAGACTCACTAAAAGTGCCTTTCCTTTGTGGAAGGAAAATCAATAGACACCGACCAGCCCTAGGAGCAATTACAGCACAGCTGTACTTCCTCTTGAGTAAAATTATTAATAATAGATTTGACAGGGTGGCCAGAGGTGATACCAACCACAGCAACGCAGCCTAGTTGAGAAGTAAACGGTAAACACAAAACTGTACTTGAAAAGAGAAAAGCTGGTCTGTGATATTCTCTGTGGACAAAGGACTTTTAAGGTCAATAGCCTAAACACAGATGAGCAGGATTCACAGTTTCTGACTATCATGCATGTGGTCCACAGTACGTCGAGAAGAGGAAAGACAGGATGTCACTGTATGGTGGTATGAAAACAGCATGCATTCTACTGAGTTGAACTTTGAGTCTGGCCTTTTGTTAGACTAGGGTTTATTTGGGTTTAATACTCTAGTTCCATGCTGGATGGTGGAAGCAAGCCACAGTTCCCAAGCAGACCCACATCATGAGGGGGAACAAACAATATTCTACATTATGATTCTCTGTGTGGCTAAGCTATTTAATGTCCTTTCAATTTAGGCTACTTTCAACTTACCGAGGGTTTATCGAGATGTAACCCTAATGGGAATGGGGAGCCCTGTGGTCATCGGAAGATGGCCTGCAGGTCCATTATCAACCAAACAGGTAGGACTCCTTCCTCATTCTCTATTTACTGAGCACAGCTGCCTGGCCTGGCCCCACTGAGATAAACAATGAGCTTGGTGTGGTCCTCACACCAAGGATACTGATTCTAATGATGCTTTGCTCAGTGTTCATTCCTTACTTTATTAGTAAGACTTTGGGTCAAAGAATTAATGAAAAACCATGTATGGAGTGACATACATCAGGATTTGATTCTTCTGCACTTGTCAGATTGACAGATACATCTTAGTAGGGTGTGGCTGTCCATCTCTCAAATCTTGGTACTTGCAAGGCTGTGGAAGATAATAAATCCTGTCTCAAAACAAACTCTTTAAATGCAGTTTGCTCCACAACTGTACTATCTAGTGTAAGTAAATCACTTAGTGACTCTCATGGGATAAGACTGGAAGAGATATTTTCCTATTTTTTTTCCAGATTATCCCTGAACACGCACACACACACAGACACACAGACACACAGACACACACACACACACACACACACACACACACACACACACACACACACACACACACACAGGTCTTTATCTTTTTAGTAGTCAATCTGCCTCCTGGATGCTGGAAGTTCAGGTTTGTGTACTAGCAAAGCACTCTACCAGTTTAAGACCTGTTCTCTTGAGTCAATAATATTGATGCAAAGCTTTTAGAAATTATTTTACAGTAGGAGGAAGGAGAAAATGTAGCTTTTCCTCGGAATAGGGCAAAGATTAAATAAGAAATTTCAAGTAGCTGGGAGGAGTAAGGAAATTTTATCTTCTTTCTTGGAAATTAGGCATAGACAGATGACTTGACCTTCCAAATTTTCAGTGGTATAAAATTAATGTGCACACAATATTTTACCATATATTTTTGTATCTGATTAAAGTATTTTTTTGTTTAAGCCAAATTTTATTTAAGGTGGCTTTAAAAGCTCTTGGTTCATTTTTTCCTTGTTTGCAGTTTGGTATCAGCTCCCAAACAAACCGAGGGCCTCCCCAGACCTCTTAAGTAGCTCACCAGCTCTGTACGCCCCGAGCAATAGCATTTTGTGGGGTTGAAGTTCTAAAGCTCTACTTTCCAGCCTCTTCCAGATCTTTAATGTGGGAAGTAAGGAGAGGGAGAAAGAAAGGAATGAGCAGTTTTATGTGACCACTGTGGGCAGCTGGAACAACAGATCTGCTCAGCCATGTCTTCATTAAACGACCAACCCTGTAACTGGGTACAGCTCTCCAACAGGCGGTTGGAGAACTATAGCCCAGCATCTTAACAACGAGCCCCTTAAACACGCTGTAGAGCAGGGTGTTGGTGCCCATGGGGAACCTCTTCCTACTGAAATGCTGTGGCTGTCTTAGGAGAGGGGTGCCCGTGGATCTTTATTGAAAACCTTTGTGTATCTCGATTCTGTCCTCAGTCTTAAGAGTAATCTGATCAACTGTGTTGCAGCTTTATAGCTTTTCATGAAATAATTGTTTTGTTTCTTCTATGTACAACTTATGAGTTCCACGAAGTTTGTGCATCTCCCAATTAAATTTCAACAACTCCTTCGTTTAGGTATAAATCCCAAAGTATGTGCAAGTATTAAATGAAAGTATTTAGTACAACTGTGAGACTTACACTGAAGGCAGGGAGAGTAAGTGTAGAATGTGAAGTAATGATTTTTGTCCTCGTCCAGCCATCAACAATATTTTATCTTTCTCAACATCCCGTTGTTTACTGTCTGATTTGGTTGTGTTGTTGTTGTTGTTGTTGTTGTTGTTGTTGTTGTTTTAGGTTTTGTTTTGGTTTTTTGTTTCACATGAAAATATTAGGACATTGAGACAAAATATGGTTCTTTTTACAAATTCTAAAATTACACAAAACTGCTAACAATGGAAGAACCAGTTATATTCTCTTAGAGTTTTACTTTGTATCTTCTAGTGTGGGCTGGCAATATGGCTCAAAGGCAGGTAGGGCTCTTGACGCCAGGCCTGAAGACATGTGTTTGATTTCTGGAACCCACATGGTGAAAGAGATAACAAATTCCACAAGTTGCTTCTTGGCTTCCATACATATCATTGGGTGAGGACCCCACCTCACACGTATTTGTGTGTGCACTGCACAAATAAATGTAAAAAATATTTAAAATAAATAGCTTCCGGTATGCCCAGTGCATCAATATTGTGACTTCATGGAATGCTTGGTGGCTTACCATTCCATACCAAGTGCACCGTTAAATCATGCATTATCTCTTTGGGTATGCCGTCTAGAGGATTTATTATGAGAAACAGACTGTTCAATCAGAAAGGTTTCAGTGAACAAAGAGCCAGATTGAAACTTTCAAACCCTTCTCTAATACTGATGGTAAATATACAACCTTGTAAATCTAAACTCAAAACGTTCTTTATACTAATGAGAAGTTTTAGCAGACCTTGAGACTCGAAATCAGCAGTACTCTACATATGGTAACATGAATGTACTTTACAAATCATCATATGGGTGCTGAAAAGATGACTCAGCTGTTAAGAGCACTGACTTCTCTCTTCCAGAGGACCCGAGTTTGGTTCTCAGAAGCCAAATAGTGACTTATAACCATCTATAACTCCAGTTCTAGATAATCTGGTGCTCCCTTTTGGCTTCTGTGGGTACTAGGCATGCACAAAGTATACAGACATATATGCAGGCAAAACACTCATAGAATGAAATAAAATAAAAGTTAATCTCAGAAATCATACTTCTCTTTTTTATTAGAGCAATATCAAAATATAACTTTATCCACAGTTTTACCTGAAATACTTTTTACTCATTTCCACACATACTATGACGTCCCTCAGGTTTCTTAAAGAAACAGTGACTTCATGCTACACTACACTCCAATGCTGTAAATCAGCCTTGCATTCCTGGCTTTATAAGCGACACCACTTCAGAGTATGGACTATGTCTATTGTCTGGACACTTGTCTGTTTCATAGTTCCCAGTAACACTTTCCCTACAATATTATCAACACAGACATTTCCATCTCTCCTCCGCTTGAAATGTGCTTGCTATACCAATGTCAGAGTTTAAGACTGAATGATTTCCTTACCCAAAAGTTTCCTAGGTTTTCCAGAATTTTCCTATCTTTTCTATGAACTCATAAAGGAGCAAACATATCCATAAAAGTAAACCCTAAGCTGCCACCCGCCATTTCCACATTCCTTTCTGTTTGTTAACATGCTTCCCTGGGTTTCCATTATTTAGGCAATCAATACACACTAACACAGTTTATTTTCTGAGCACTAAGCTAGATACTGTTAGCAGACATGTTTTATGTATGCTTTCTCCACGAATCAAAGTGTACCTAGTAGATGAGACAGACATATTCCTAAGCACTGCAGTGCACTGTGATTAAGTACTGTCAGTGAGGTTGGCACAGATGTGAAGATAATTCAGAGGGGGAAAATAACCACAAGGGTAAAGTTTGAAATTTTAAAATAATCGTGAAGGGCAGATGTTTGTATATGGCCATAATTAGAAATGTTAGGAAGCTAAGACTTTGTATATTCCTTACCCTTGGAAAGGTCAGACTGGTTTCCTGAACCTTGTGCTTCCTGGAATCAAAAGAGAACTGTTTACACCACACACACACACACACACACACACACACACACACACACACACTACATGCTGTGCCTTTCAGTGCCTTATATTTTCCATTCTGTATTCACAAACTTGGCAATACACTATAACTATATCGGTGCCATGTTCTTTAGGTTTACTTTCCATTTTCTATCCTTGTTTTGTCTTCACTTCTGAACCGACATATTCTTAAACTACAAGGTTTATCATTCCACTGCACTTCCAACAGCCTAGGTTTGCCTCCTGTAGGCCCTGCAAGAAACAGGAGGTTAATCTCAGTTCCAACTATCTCTTTGCTCTTACTCCCAAAGTGTTTAACACACTGACAGAGAAGGAACACATTGCTATGGGGCCATGCTGGTGGTTTAGCCCATCCTCAGGGTCAAAGCCATATTCCATTTTCACAGACCATTATTGTTTCACATGTCCACCAGTGCCCTCAGCTTTTTTAATTATCAGCTTCAACTGATGATGGAATCAATTCATAAGAAGACAGTGATCATCTGACCAGTATTGTTTTGGTTCTTCACCTTCTCCATCCTGCATGCATCTGCACCTGTCTTTGCCTGTGCCATGTGGTTACAACAGAAAGAGCAGCATTCACCTCCAGTGATGGTCTACCTTCATTCTGGTTCTTGTTCCTTTCTTGTGCTAGCTACAGCTTCCTGGAGAAACAGAACCAATGGATCAAGAGAAGGAGAGGGGGAAAGATGGAGAGATGGAGAAGAGGGATTGCTTACTGAATTACGGAGTGTGATGTCTCAAGATCTACTCTTCTGCAAGCTGGAGAACCACTAAAGCTGCTGGTGTATTGAGTCGGCCTGAAGATCTGAGAAACAGAGGGGCTGATGATAAAATTTCCAGCTGGAGGTTCAAAGTACTGTGAACTCTGGGGACTAGGTACATCCTGGAGGAAGTCCTGGGGTCTAAAGCAAGTGAATAGGGAGATCTGTGACTGCTGGAGGAAAGACAGAAGCTTTGCTTGGGAGTGAACAAACCCTCCTTACTCTGTCTTTTCATCTACCTAAAACCTCCTTATTGCAGTGCACATGGCTGCCTGCATGGGCTGACTCTGGAGCTGCTTCATTTCCTTACCTTGCTCAGGCTGACACAAAACTACACCACCATGGCATGCTGCTCTGTCCTTAGCCACCCAATGAGTCAAGTAACCTGTCTGTGCTGAACTTGCCATTGTCTTTTCAGCAAATTAACACATGTAAATTTTTCTACTAAAAAGGAATCCCCTTTCTGATTGTTTCGGATTTTAGCTATTTCTCTCCCCATCTTTGAAATCCCAACTCTCTGCCAACAAAATAGCACGCACTGTTAGCCATTGTATGAGTTACCAATCATAGGTTATCTCACATATGTAAAACAACGTGCACATGTAAACATTAATAATTAAAATGTGCCCTCGGATCTGCTAAAGAAACAAAGCATTATCAATGACTTTAAAATAAATTTTATGTTCTAATTGCAGTCCATGCCCCAGATAAAGGTAACTGTGAATGTTGCTGTTTTTCCATTTATTTAAATGTATTTAGTGTGAACATGTATGTGTGTGTATGTCACACAAGTGCAGGTAGAAGACAGCTTTGGATATTTTGAAGCTGGAGTCACAGGTGACTGCGAGCTGCCCTGTATTGTACTGTGAACTGAACTCAGGTCCCCTGGAAAAGAAGCAAATGTTCTTAATTACTGAGTCATTTCTCCAGCCCTTATCTGTCTTCCTTCCTTCCTTCCTTCCTTCCTTCCTTCCTTCCTCCCTCCCTCCTTCCCTCTCTTCTTTCTTTCTTTCTTTCTTTCTTTCTTTCTTTCTTTCTTTCTTTCTTTCTTTCCTTTGTCTTGACAATGTCTCCCGAATGCTGGAATCACAGGATGTGCATACCACACACACATTTAGGAAGGCTTTTGTTAAGCAAGTCTCCTATTTATCAATTAATTTTCTCTTTCTTTCTTTTTAAGTCTTTCTTCTTCCATGGTAATCTAAGAACTTTCTGACTTTGTTATCTAAAAGAATTGAACATTTGACCTTTATATTGAATTATTTATATATAGCATTTTATGTGAAGCACAAATCCATTTTTCTTTAAAAATAATGGATACCATTCCTTCATGCCTGGCCAGCCCAGTTCAGTCAACTCCTGAGTGTGGGATTAGAGTAGCACCACATTGCCATTCCATATTTCAAATGTTTGCAGTTTGTTTTTCCATTTTTTTACTTCATGTTTATTTTTCAATATTCTGAGTCAATTTTCATGCTTATTTTTAATTAATTTTCAGCTTTTCTAAAATGTTATAAATTTTAATAGTTCAACTTAATCCTATATGTCATAATAGATAGGACTTTTTGTAATCATTAATCCTAAAATTTTCTATTCTTTTTTATTTCTGCTCTAATGGGCATATTATTTAAAACATTGTTCTGAGGTTGGTGGGACAATAGGATCAGTGGGTAAGTGCTTGCAGCCACAACTGAGTACACGAATTCGATCCCTGGGGTTAGCACAGAGCAGATCTCTACAGCTTGTCCTCTGGTTTCACATGTCCACTGTGACATGTGTGTGACCCACCCAAAATGCGCGCACACAATCAGTGTAAACTTATTTTTGAAAACAAGTGTGCATAGGGCCTCTGGGTTCCCGTAGAGGAGGGCCCAGGAGCAGCCGTTCCACTGCGTCTGAGACACCGCCTGAAACTGAAGGGACCGACCAGACAAACAGTTCTCTGAACCCAAATCCTGTGGGAGGGAGAGCTAAACCTTCAGAGAGGCAGACACGGCTGGGAAACCAGAAGAGACTGCACTCTGTACACATTACTGATTCCAGACGAAAACACCAAACGCCATCTGGAACCCTGGTGCACGGAAGCTCCTGGAAAGGGCGGCGCAGATCTTCCTGGTGGCTGCCGCTGGGGATAACTCATAAGCAACACCCCACAAGCAAACTTGAGCCTCGGGACCAGAGGTAGGACCAACTTTCCTGCTGCAAGTGACCTGCCTGGTGAACTCAAGACACAGGCCCACAGGAAAGCTGAAGACCTGTAGAGAGGGAAAAACTACACGCCTGAAAGCAGAACACTCTGTCCCCATAACTGGCTGAAAGAAAACAGGAAAACAGGTCTACAGCACTCCTGAAACACAGGCTTATAGGACAGTCTAGCCACTGTCAGAAATAGCAGAACAAAGTAACACTAGAGATAATCTGATGGCGAGAGGCAAGATCATGGAACCCAAGCAACAGAAACCAAGATTACATGGCATCATCAGAGCCCAATTCTCCCACCAAAGCAAACATGGAATATACAAACACACCAGAAAAGCAAGATCTAGTTTGAAAATCATATTTGATCATGATGCTGGAGGACTTCAAGAAAGACGTGAAGAACTCCCTTAGAGAACAAGTGGAAGCCTACAGAGAGGAATCGCAAAAATCCCTAAAAGAAATCCAGGAAAACATAAATAAGTAGAAGCACATAGAGAAGAGTCACAAAAATCCCTGAAAGAATTCCACGAAAACACAATCAAACAGTTGAAGGAATTAAAAATGGAAATAGAAGCAATCAAGAAAGAACACATGGAAACAACCCTGGATATAGAAAACCAAAAGAAGAGACAAGGAGCTGTAGATACGAGCTTCACCAACATAATACAAGAGATGGAAGAGAGAATCTCAGGAGCAGAAGATTCCATAGAAATCATCGACTCAACTGTCAAAGATAATGTAAAGCGGAAAAAGCTACTGGTCCAAAACATACAGGATATCCAGGACTCAATGAGAAGATCAAACCTAAGGATAATAGGTATAGAAGAGAGTGAAGACTCCCAGCGCAAAGGACCAGTAAATATCTTCAACAAAATCATAGAAGAAAACTTCCCTAACCTAAAGAAAGAGATACCCATAAGCATACAAGAAGCCTACAGAACTCCAAATAGATTGGACCAGAAAAGAAACACCTCCCGTCACATAATAGTCAAAACACCAAACGCACAAAATAAAGAATATTAAAAGCAGTAAGAGAAAAAGGTCAAGTAACATATAAAGGCAGACCTATCAGAATCACACCAGACTTTTCGCCAGAAACTATGAAGGCCAGAAGATCCTGGACAGATGTCATACAGACCCTGAGAGAACACAAATGCCAGCCCAGGTTACTGTATCCTGCAAAACTCTCAATTAACATAGATGGAGAAAACAAGATATTCCATGACAAAACCAAATTTACACAATATCTTTCTACAAATCCAGCACTACAAAGGATAATACATGGTAAAGCCCAACATAAGGAGGCAAGCTATACCCTAGAAGAAGCAAGAAACTAATCGTCTTGGCAACAAAACAAAGAGAAGAAAAGCACACAAACATAACCTCATATCCGAATATGAATATAACAGGAAGCAATAATCACTATTCCTTAATATCTCTCAACATCAATTGCCTCAACTCCCCAATAAAAAGACATAGATTAACAAACTGGATATGCAACGAGAACCCTGCATTCTGCTGCCTGCAGGAAACACACCTCAGAGACAAAGACAGGCACTACCTCAGAGTGAAAGGCTTGAAAACAACTTTCCAAGCAAATGGTCGGAAGAAGCAAGCTGGAGTAGCCATTCTAATATCAAGTAAAATCAATTTTCAACTAAAAGTCATCAAAAAAGATAAGGAAAGACACTTCATATTCATCAAAGGAAAAATCCACCAAGATGAACTCTCAATCCTAAATATCTATGCCCCAAATACAAGGGCACCTACATACGTAAAAGAAACCTTACTAAAGCTCAAAACACACTTTGCACCTCACACAATAATAGTAGGAGATTTCAACACCCCACTCTCATCAATAGACAGATCATGGAAACAGAAATTAAACAGAGACGTAGACAGACTAAGAGAAGTCATGAGCCAAATGGACTTAACTTATATTTATAGAACATTCTATCCTAAAGCAAAAGGATATACCTTCTTCTCAGCTCCTCATGGTACTTTCTCCAAAATTGACCATATAATTGGTCAAAAAACAGGCCTCAACAGGTACAGAAAGATAGAAATAATCCCATGCATGCAATCGGACCACCACAGCCTAAAACTTGTCTTCAATAACAATAAGGAAAGAATGCCCACATATACATGGAAATTGAACAATGCTCTACTCAATGATAACCTGGTCAAGGAAGAAATAAAGAAAGAAATTAAAGACTTTTTAGAATTTAATGAAAATGAAGGTACAACATACCCAAACTTATGGGACACAATGAAAGCTTGGCTAAGAGGAAAACTCATAGTGCTGAGTGCCTGCAGAAAGAAACAGGAAAGACCATATGTCACCTGCTTGACAACACACCCAAAAGCTCTAGAACAAAAAGATGCAAATACACCCAGGAGGAGTAGAAGGCAGGAAATAATCAAACTCAGAGCTGAAATCAACCAAGTAGAAACAAAAAGGACCATAGAAACAATCAACAGAACCAAAAGTTGGTTCATTGAGAAAATCAACAAGATAGATAAACCCTTAGCCAGACTAAGGAGAGGACACAGAGAGTGTGTCCAAATTAACAAAATCAGAAATGAAAAGGGAGACATAACTACAGATTCAGAGGAAATTCAAAAATCATCAGGTCTTACTATAAAAGCCTATATTCAACAAAACTTGAAAATCTGCAGGAAATGGCCAATTTTCTAGACAGATACCAGGTACCGAAGTTAAATCAGGAACAGATAAACCAGTTAAACAACCCCATAACTCCTAAGGAAATAGAAGCAGTCACTAAAGGTCTCCCAACCAAAAAGAGCCCAGGTCCAGATGGGTTTAGTGCAGAATTCTATCAAATCTTCATAGAAGACCTCATACCAATATTATCCAAACTATTCCACAAAATTGAAACAGATGGAGCACTACCGAATTCCTTCTATGAAGCCACAATTACTCTTATACCTAAACCACACAAAGACCCAACAAAGAAAGAGAACTTCAGACCAATTTCCCTTATGAATATCGACGCAAAAATACTCAATAAAATTCTGACAAACAGAATCCAAGAGCACATCAAAACAATCATCCACCGTGATCAAGTAGGCGTCATCCCAGGCATGCAGAGATGGTTTAATATACAGAAAACCATTAACGTGATTCATTATATAAACAAACTGAAAGAACAAAACCACATGTCATTTCATTAGATGCTGAGAAAGTATTTGACAAAATTCAACACCCCTTCATGATAAAAGTCCTGGAAAGAATAGGAATTCAAGGCCCATACCTAAACATAGTAAAAGCCATATACAGCAAACCAGTTGCTAACATTAAACTAAAGGGAGAGAAACTTGAAGCAATCCCACTTAAATCAGGGACTAGACAAGGCTGCCCTACTTATACAATATAGTTCTTGAAATTCTAGCCAGAGCAATCAGACAACAGAAGGAGGTCAGGGGATACAGATCGGAAAAGAAGAAGTCAAAATATCACTATTTGCAGATGATATGATAGTATATTTAATTGATCCCAAAAGTTCCACCAGAGAACTACTAAAGCTGATAAACAACTTCAGCAAAGTGGCTGGGTATAAAATTAACTCAAATAAATCAGTAGCCTTCCTCTACACAAAAGAGAAACAAGCCGAGAAAGAAATTAGGGAAACGACACCCTTCATAATAGACCCAAATAATATAAAGTACCTCGCTGTGACTTTAAACAAGCAAGTAAAAGATCTGTACAATAAGAACTTCAAGACACTGAAGAAAGAAATTGAAGAAGACCTCAGAAGATGGAAAGATCTCCCATGCTCATGGATTGGCAGGATTAATATAGTAAAAATGGCCATTCTACCAAAAGCGATCTACAGGTTCAATGCAATCCCCATCAAAATACCAATCCAATTCTTCAAAGAGTTAGAAAGAACAATTTGCAAATTCATCTGGAATAACAAAAAACCAGGATAGCTAAAGCTATCCACAACAATAAAAGGACTTCAGGGGGAATCACTATCCCTGAACTCAAGCAGTATTACAGAGCAATAGTGATAAAAAACTGCATGGTATTGGTATAGAGACAGACAGATAGACCAATGGAACAGAGTTGAAGACCCAGAAATGAACCCACATACCTATGGGCACTTGATTTTTGACAAAGGAGCCAAAACCATCAAATGGAAAAAAGATAGCATTTTCAGCAAATGGTGCTGGTTCAACTGGAGGTCAGCATGTAGAAGAATGCAGATCGATTTATTCTTATCACCCTGTACAAAGCTTAAGTCCAAGTGGATAAAGGACCTCCACATCAAACCACATACACTCAAACTAATAGAAGAAAAACTAGGGAAGCATCTGGAACAAATGGGCACTGAAAAAATTTTCCTGAACAAAACAACAATGGATTATGCTCTAATATCAAGAATCGACAAGTGGGATCTCATAAAACTGCAAAGCTTCTGTAAGGCAAAGGACACTGTGGTTAGGACAAAACGGCAACCAACAGATTGGGAAAAGATCTTTACCAATCCTACAACAGATAGAGGCCTTATATCCAAAATATACAAAGACCTCAAGAAGTTAGACCGCTGAGAAACAAATAACCCTATTAAAAATGGGGTTCAGAGCTAAACAAAGAATTCACAGCTGAGGAATGCCGAATGGCTGAGAAACACCTAAAGAAATGTTCAACATCTGTAGTCATAAGGGAAATGCAAATCAAAACAACCCTGAGATTTCACCTCACACCAGTGAGAATGGCTAAGATCAAAAACTCAGGGGACAGCAAATGCTGTCGAGGATGCGGAGAAAGAGGAACACTCCTCCATTGTTGGTGGGATTGCAGACTGGTACAACCATTCTGGAAATCAGTCTGGAGGTTCCTCAGAAAATTGGACATTGAACTGCCTGAGGATCCAGCTATACCTCTCTTGGGTACATACCCACAAGTTGCCCCAACATATAAAAAAGACACGTGCTCCACTATGTTCATCGCAGCCTTATTTATAATAGCCAGAAGCCGGAAAGAACCCAGATGCCCTTCAACAGAGGAATGGATACAGAAAATGTGGTACATCTACACAATGGAATATTACTCAGCTATCAAAAACAATGACTTTATGAAATTCGTAGGCAAATGGTTGGAACTGGAAAATATCATCCTGAGCAAGGTAACCCAATCACAGAGAAACACACATGGTATGCACTCATTGATAAGTGGCTATTAGCCCAAATGCTTGAATTACCCTAGATGCCTAGAACACATGAAACTCAAGAAGGATGATCAAAATGTGAATGCTTCACTCCTTCTTTAAAAGGGGAACAAGAATACCCTTGGCAGGGAATAGAGAGGCAAAGATTAAAACAGAGACAGAAGGAACACCCATTCAGAGCCTGCCCCACATGTGGCCCATACATATACAGCCACCAAACTAGATAAGATTGATGAAAGAAGTGCAGGCCGACAGGAGCCGGATGTAGATCGCTCCTGAGAGACACAGCCAGAATACAGCAAATACAGAGGCGAATGCCAGCAGCAAACCACTGAACTTAGAATACGACCCCCATTGAAGGATTCAGAGAAAGAACTTGAAGAGCTTGAAGGAGCTCGAGACCCCTTTTGAACAACAATGCCAAGCAACCAGAGCTTCCAGGGACTAAGCCACTACCTAAAGACTATACATGGACTGACCCTGGACTCTGACCTCATAGGTAGCAATGAATATTCTAGTAAGATCACCAGTGGAAGTGGAAGCCCTGGGTCCTCCTAAGACTGAACCCCCAGTGAACGTGATTGTTGGGGGGAGGGCGGCAATGTGGGGAGGATGGGGAGGGGAACACCCATAAAGAAGGGGAGGGGGTGATTAGGGGGATGTTTGCCTGGAAACCGGGGAAGGGAATAACACTCGAAATGTAAATAAGAAACACTCAAGTTAATTAAGAAAAAAAAAGAATACAAGTGTGTTTTGAAATTTCTGAATTTATGAATTATTTTAAGAACATTTTATTATTAAATATTGAATTATTGTTATTTTAAACTCACTTCGATATCAGACATTGTAATTCTTTTATTGATTGATTGATTGTACATTCGATGTTTGGTCCACATGTATATCTGCGTGAGGGTGTCAGATCCCCTGGAACTGGAGGTACAGAAAACTGTGAGCTGCCATGTAGGTGCTGGGAATTGAACCGGAGTCCTGTGAGAGCAGTCAATGCTCTTAACTGCTCCTCTCTGCAGCCCCCAGACGGTAATTCCTATCATAGCTTTTACGTTTGTTAAACTAGTGTTGACAGTTACTGCGTGGCTTGTAAACATTTAAACAGTGAAGAGGGGCCATGTCTGCTTGAGAATAATGAGGTTGCTTGTTTCATGCTTCATCCTCTTGTGGTGTTGGCTTTTTGTGAATGGGTGTTTTGACTACATGTATGTCTGTGTGCCACACGCATGCCTGGTGCCCACAGAAGCCAGAAGAGGATGTCAAATACCAGAACTGAAGTGGTTGTGAGCCATCACATGGGTGCTTGGAATTGAATCCAGGTACTGCAGAAAAGCAGCCAGCGTTTTTTTACCCCTGAACCAGCTCTGCAGCCCTCTGTGGTTTATTCTAAAGCTTATTATAATGTTCAAGTAAACTGTTTATGTCCTTGTAGTCCCTTACATTTTATTGATTTCTCCCTTGTTTTATCTATTTCTAATTACTTGAAAATCTCTTTGATATTTTTTAAAGTGTACAACTTAATGTATAGAACTCTAAATTAATGATGTAATCAACTTGAGTTTTATCATGGTGTTTATCTGATAGTATAGACACATTTGCTTTGTTCAATTTTTTCCAAAATGTTTTGTGTCTTCATTTTTGTCTATTTTAATTCATTTCTTCCATCTTTTGTAGTCTGGGTGCATGCTTAATGCAGTTTACAGCTAACATGCTCCCGTCTGTATTTCCCTCAAGAACTCTCGGCATGCTCTAACTCTAAGTGTGACTTACCCATGACTTAGATTCCAATTCTGTTTCGCCAGCCTTCGTGGTTACCATACTCTGCGATGACTCAGGAATCACATCGTCATGAAGTGTTCTCCACCTGAGAGCAGGTGGGAGAAGGCACACACACCTTGCTCCTATGCGACAGTGTCTCACAAAGACAGTAGAACACTACTCCCTTCATTAGGTCAAGCTGTATGACAAGGATGATGGATGCCATTCTCAAAACATCTGTAGACTTCAGGGAGAGTCTCTTTGTTTGCCCAATTAGATAACTGTCATATTGCAGGAAGGTCCTCGGAATGGAATGGTTTTTAGGATCTAAAGAGAACCTGCATTTGAAGCCTGGGTCCTCATTTCCAAAGTGTCAAGGAAATTAAATCTGCTAACAGCTTGCATGGCCCTAGAAGCACAGCCTTCTTTGGTGCTCCCCACCCAAAGGTAGCCTTTGTATTCTCTAATTCCAGCTGTGACTGAGGCCGGGATCAGTAGATCCTGCTGGGCTGAGCCCAGGGCCAGGGCACATTGGAGTGTAGAGCTAATACACATGTACTCTTCACTCTTTAGACACCATATTTGTGGTCACTTGTCACATGGAAACACAAACTAACAGGCTGTCAGAACAGATTTTATGTGCTTCAGTTTCCTTTCATTTACAGCTTCATTGGTATAGTCTTTATGACTTGCGTATCTTAAAAGCTCCCACTGGGGGAGGAGGGGATCTTGGTCCTGTCAAGGCTCAGTACCTCAGTGTAGGGAATGCCAGTGTGGGAAAGTGGAAGGAGTGTGTGGGTGGATGAGAAAGCACCATCATAGAAGCAGGAGGGTAGGAGGGTTTCTGGAGGGGAAACCAGGAAATGGGATAACACTTAAAATGTAAATAAAAATGCAATTAAAAAAAAAGCTCCCATTGGGAGATCTTTGGGCAAACAATTTGTGTATGCTTTAGTTTTTAGATCTTGTCTTCTGTCGCCCAGGCTGGCCTCCAAGGATCAGCTGGACCCTTGCCCCTACCTCACCTCCCAAGAGCTGGACTTAGAGATGTGTACCACCACACCTAGTATATGCAGTACTGGTGATCAGGAACGGGGGATCAAGTACTGGGGATCAAGCACAAGGATTACTGGCTGGCTGGACAAGCTCTCTAATTAAGCTACCATTTAAGCCTCTATATAAACTGTCTTGGTTTTTAATTGTTTGCAACTACAGGCAATATCAAGCAATATTGTCAATAGTTTCCAACTACAGGCAATATTATACTTCTAATGACAGAGCTAAGTTTTTATCAGTCATTACTGATTTCCGGCTTCAAACACGTTTGCTATTATTCAGCTATTTTGTTTCTTTGGAGGTAATTTTTTTTCTCAATCTCTTTCTGTATAAAGAACCCCATCTCTTGCTCTCTCTCTCTGTCTCTGTCTCTGTGTGTGTGTGTATGTGTGTGTGTTTATCTATCTCTTTCTCATATACATTTGTGTATATATATACATGTATATAATTGTATATATGTCCTATATATGTATATACATAATTATACAATTATTTATAAAATTATACAATTATTTATAAATAATTATACAATTATTTATAAAATTATCTATTTTATATACATTATATTTCATACATGTATAAGTAAATATAGATTATATATTTATTTTGAAATACAATTTTCATATTTTGTGGTGTAGTTTAGTAAAGGCAGATGTGTTTCACTGAGATTTGTGCCATTTGGAATTTTTCTGGAATTTTGGGATTTCCCATACATTTGTCCCTTCCAGAATTACCTTTCTGCCTCTTTCTTGGTGTTTATTTGAGGAATTATGATTTGACATATTTTAACCATTTTCACGTTTCTCTGCTGCTTCTATAATCCTTATGCTCTTCTGTGCTCTTTGGGGCAGTTGTTCAGACCTAGCTTGCAGCGTCTTCCCTCTCGGTGGTTGTAACAGGTTAGGCAGGGCGCAGTTCACTTCTAGGTGGAGAGCTGACGTGTTATTTTTCTTCAGAACCAGACAGTCGCGCTCATGATCATGTCCTCCTCCTTCACACTTGGCTCTGTTAAAACAATTCCTTACGTTATGTTAAATGCCACTTTATGACTGTGACCATTTCAATACTGAGACCTTACTATGTTTATTATTTCTGTTCAAATTTAATGTGTTTATTTCTCTCTTGTTTTGCTCTGCACTTTAAGTTCTGGAGTCATGCTGGGAATTTGTATATGAAAATTCTTTGAAGTCTGATTTGACAGTTGATTCTTCTAGGGAAATTTATTGTTTCTGTGTTCTGATAGATAACTTAAGAAAGTCTCCACCCCGGGGTTGCTGGAACCTGTTTGAGACTGTCGAGGTAGTGGGATGAGAGGAGCTTCGTTAAGGGAAATGGCTCGGACCATTATCAAAGTAGAGACATTGAACAAATAGAGCAACTGCAAGCTAGAAAAACCAGGCTACTGATAGTTCACCTGTGACCCAGGCTGTCCATGATCCAAAGGCTGAAAATGCGGAACTGTAACGTGCAGGGACAGGAAGTGCCGGCATATGAAGAAGAGCGTGCTCACTGGCCTATCCTCTCCCCTTTTATTCTCTCTAGTATCTCTCCAGTCCACACCTGCAGAGCAAAGCACACTTGTCAGTTTCCTCTAGAAGTTCCACATAGACACAACCAGAAATGGTGCTTTGCTATCTATGAGAGTGCACTCAATGCAGCCAAGCTGACGCTCAGAACGAGCCAGCCTAGACCTCATAACCCAGGGCTGCTAGATGAAAGCTTGGGAGCAGGAGAGGAGCTTGGTTTATTCCTTCACACAAGGCAGATTATATCGTTATTTTTCTCATCCACTTTGTCACTGAAAGCATATCCAATGCTTGTACCATTGCAGAACTGTATTTTTCTATGCCCAGATGTGAACTAACCGAGCTCACCCTTTTCTCAGCTGGCTCCTCCCAGAAATCCTTTTTTTTAAACTGGAAGAAACTTTCCACACAATATATTCTGATCAGGCTTTTCCCTCTCCCAACTCCTCCAAGATCCTCTCCATTTCCTCATCCACACAGCATTATGCTCTTTCTCCCTCTCCCTCCCCCTCCTCTCTCTGTCTCTCTGTCTCTCTCTGTCTCTGTCTCTGTCTGTCTGTCTCTCTCTCTCTCTCTCACACACACACACACACACGCACACACACACACACACACACACACACACACACACACAACCCAACCAAATACTTTTTATGACTATAATGGCTTCTCTTTCCATCTCTGAAATGCACTAAAACATTTTTTTCCTTTTGCATCTACTACTTTTAGGTTCTTTATAGCATGATAGATTTTCAGGATATTTACTCTGCCAATATTGTCGGAAAAGGAAATCTCTGTCTCCTCTTTACTTTCCTGTCACCAAGCTTTGCCCTGAGCATTTTACGGAATCTACTGTTGTTAAGGTCACCCCTGACATCATCATCTCTAAATAAAGTAAATACTCATCAACTTTGTTTTACCACTGAACTTTTGAAATTGTTGTCCATGTGCTTCATGAGTCACCCTGCTGTCATCTAATACACAGGGTATGCATGAACCAAAAACACCAATTAGAACTCTCAAATCATAATTTCAGAGTGCTCTTGACTCTAAATATGTCTACCGAGAAATATTACAATACCAAGGAAAATTTCTAGGTCCTCTTTCTATCAATGAGGTGTTGAATACATATTTAATAACATGATTTATTGTAAGAACTATTTGTCCTTTCAAATCTGTTCTGGCATTGATCTAGTCTAAAGTAAGAATGTACCATCCCAACCTTAGGTAGTCCCTATTGCTTATGGTTCTTTTCATTATTGCACCCCTGACTCAGATTTGATTCATTTGCTTAGAATTACTAGTGAGTAAAGGGCTAGATTTCATGGCAACTCTCTGCTTCTACTGCTAACATCAAAGTCAATCTTAGAAAATGACTGTGGTGGAAGCGCTACCTGGCATCACCAACCTGTGCCCTGTGGGCAACATGGCTCCCAGGATTGTTATGGCAGCCATTGTAGACCACAATGCCATGCCACAGTGTTAAAGGGTGGAGACCCCTATACAGCTTTCCAACCACATTAACAGATCAAATTTTGACTTGAATTGTACCCCAGAGACAAGATACATGTTCTCTGAAAAGTCTTCAGCTATAGTTAATGGAGAAGATACCCTGCATGGGATATCTTAAAGATTGAGTTCATAGCATTAGAAAGGACAGTGGGAGGCTAGGCATGTGGTGGAAGAGGCAGTAGCCTGGTGAGTCAGACGGGCCTGTGACCACCAGCACACCACTCAGCTGTGCCCCGCTGTGAACCAGAATAATATCTGTGTTACACGTCCGAGGTTGTATGACAGCTAGAGTCTGTGTTGACGTTTGCAGTCCGAGTTACCACCAGAGCCATGCAGATGTCTATTGACTATGCTTCCGCCTGAAGCAATGTTCATGTCCAGGGATGTGCTGCCACCAGTGGACATTCTGATCACAGTGGCCTGCGTTGCCTCCTGAGGTTATGGTAATGCTCAAGACCATATTACCAATGAAGGCCAAGTAGAAGTTCATGGTCTATGCTACAGCCAGAAGCCATATTAAGGGCCATAGGCTATATTGCTATCAGGGGACATATTGATATGGGTGGCCTGTGCTGCCACCTTAGGCTATGTTGATGCCTCTAATCCAGGCAGTTTCTGAGGGTCTTGTCTGTGGGCCTACTGTATCAGGAGGCTATGTTCCTGGTCCTTGTTGTTGCCAAGAAGCCTGTGGGACTCATGATCCCTGTTCCTGGTGACTGAAGAGCAGGAAGGCTACTTTAGCTGTTATATGGATGACTGCAGATGCACAGTGGAGAGGAAGGGACATGGAAGGTTTCTGTGACAACCTCTACTCCCACCAGAACCCCTCTCCCCCACAAAGTAAGAGGCTAGACAAGAATCCACCAAAGAGAACTCTTAAAAAGGGTGATATGGACACTAAAGTGTCACTCTCCACAACTGATGGCGTCTGGCAGAGGTGTGGAAGGGTAAGGGCTCAGATCCATTTAAGAGGTGGCCACTAAGAGTTTGAGCATGCTTCAGTGAGGACATAGGCAACACAAAGTAGACTTCATTTTTTGTTTGTTAGTTTTCCTTTTTCTCTTTCTTATTTTTATATTTAACTTTTTTTTGGTGGGGGGAATCACAAGGGGAGCAGACACAGAAGGACTGGGAAGGAATCGTGATTGGGATGCATGATCTGAAACTCCCAGAGAGTCAATAATAATGTTATGTGGGTTGGGGGAAATCAGCAACTCTGGTATAAAAAAGAAAAAAGTGCACAATGGTTGTTCCTAGGGGTACAATATTGGGAAGGCATTAATAAAAAAATATGAAGTTTCAGATATATAGGACGAGTGCGTTTTTGAGTTATAATGTGTAACATAGTGACTATAGTTAATATTGTATTGGATGTCTGAAAACTGCTGAGAGAGAATCCAGGCATGGATGCACAGATGGTCACATACACACATATGCATGCACACACGACCACATGTACTTCAAGAATGCACAATTTTCCCTGTTACCTTGAAAAATAAAAAAGACAGTTTTAAAAACTTATTGTTCATTGCCTTTTGAATTAAAATGTCTAATGATGTTCAACTGAGCTTAAGGATGCAATGTCAATGAATGTGGTCTTCTGAGGTCCTGACATGGAGTCAGCAGTTGGCATGGAACCTGGATGAGGGCTGGGGAGACTTCCAGTTCCTGCTCATCTTATGCTTATTCCCAGGCATTTCCACCACTTCCTTATACTGTGTGTCCTTGGAGAATTGCTTCTTTCACAGTGTGTGTTGTCCTTCATCATCTCTTCTCATGTCACCTGATCTGTATGATGCACTGGCCTTAAGCAGCTGAAAGAGTTGATGCTTGTGTGTGATGCATGTGTGATGATCTCTGGTGTCCATCTAAGTTCAAACAGTTTGAGCATCTTAAAATGACTACAAATCAACATTATTGAGGCTCTTCTCTGATACATCAGTTATGAGTTCTCATTGTGTCAGCGTCCAGCATATTCTCTCACAAGACTATTTCCTCACTACCCTGTGAAACAAAATAGACATGGCCGAAAAAATGACCTATATAGATTAATCATCAGCGGCCATTTTGCCTACAGCTTTGGTAATTGCTGATGTAAAAGATGCCCCATTGAACTCTGAAGAAGGACATTAAAAAACGCTTTGTAACTTCCCAGTTCCTCTTCGCTCGAGGCTTCAGTCCACCTCTGCTTTCACAGCTCTGGTCTTCACAGCAAACATTTCTAAGCACCTCATTTTAACAGCATATGGATATATTCTTAATCACAAAATTCAGGTGACAAGAATTGCAGTAGGAAACCTCAAAGCGATAGTGAGTATAGAAACCCATAGTACATCTCAGGAATCAAAACATGAATAGGAGTAAAACTGCGCCCACTTCAGAGATGATTCCATATTATGGCCCCTCTGTTCCTCTAAAACCATGATCAAGGCACAAAAACCAGTTATTATTTTTCAATCAATGAAGAAATAACTTTGTAACAGTCCACCTCGAACTTTGTACAACAAGAATTATCCTGCTCACAACTCTAGCCAGTAGTTCTCGTCCTTTTTGAGAGTAGAGGGCAGGAACATTTCTATTATTATTGCAATGGCATCCACTTAGGTAAAAGTTAAATTAACCAACTCACCGACTCAACCCACTCATAGGAGACAGAAGTGGGAGAATGTTACACATAGTAAGAGAGGAGAGAAAGTCAAGGTATTGATGGCGAAGTAGAAGTTGGGCATGAGGCACACAAGAAGTCAGCTGAGCAAACTTTCTTTCATCATGGAATAAAATGAAAGGGAAAGATCTGATCCACTTCCGCAGGCCTCAGGAGCAGTCTTTTTATAGCCAGCGGGGCGGGTGTCTTTAGGATTTCCAAGTGTTTAGATATTTTCAGCATTAATCTCTTTAGCACCTGGGGTAACAGGAAGGGTGTGTGTGGTTCTACTATCAGCGACCTTGGGAAGGAAGCTGCTGTGTGTCTTGGGACTACTGATTGTTTTTCCATTTTAAAGATAGGCAGAATCCAGTAACCTTTTCACTTGGCTTTATTCGAACCCCATGTAAGATCAAAATAATGAACTGCTAGGGTTTGTTGGAATTTTTATTTTATAAAGCATCACTCCCTTTTTCTCTAAACAGTAAACAGGGGAGGCAAGACTTCTGGCACTGCAGGTATTTTTTCTTACAGATTTGTATTTACCCGCCATTTTTAAAAATGGAATGATTGCAGTTGGATGATTATCATTTCAGTTTGGGTTATATTTTAAGGTCTACTTGAAGGGTAAATGACCCACAATGTAAATAGTGCATAAATGACAGACAGAATATTTGACCTTCAGAGTGTCACATTTACCAGCTGAGATGGGTGTTAACTTCGAATTCACATTTGTCTCTCAGGCTTTTTGTTGTTCTGGTGTGTGCCTGTGTATATTAAGTAGTAGGAGGAGAAAATGAGGGAAGGAGAGAGAGAGAGAGAGAGAGAGAGAGAGAGAGAGAGAGAGAGAGAGAGGAGAAAGAGACAGAGAGACAGAGAGACAGAGAGACAGAGAAAGATCTGAGCCGTACATTGTGACATGAGATACTGATGTCCCAGTAGTGACTGAAGTAGGTTTTGGATAGAAGCTGTCAGCCATCCAAAGCATACATGTTGAGCTCTGCTCAAAGGATTTGTTGGACTTATATATTTTATAGAACTCTACAAAATAAAATGATAGTGACAACTTTGGACTCAGGATTGTAAAAATGCATTTTTGGATTTTTTTCAAAATTGTATTCACTAACAATATATCCTAAAATAATATCTTTGAATTTAGTGGATGGTTCTCACCAGAGATTATACTGATGCCTTTTGGGAACATCCAAAATGTGTCCAGAAAGGGATTACAAGTGACAAATACTTCCTCTTTGCTCAAGGCTATCCCACACAGCCTTTGGAAATAATGGGAAACCTTATGTTGTAATACTCACTCGGTTCTTTCTGTTTTCCAAGCCAAGGCCTCCAGGAGAAGTCCACTCACACACATGCTGACAGCAGAAGAGATTGCCCATCACCCGTCATTGTGAATGTGGTATCAGTTACCCTCAAGACACAATGGAATGGACTAGAGACAAAGGCCCATGTCTCCGTTTCTTACCAAGCAGCTTCAAAACTCAGCTCTTGTAAATCTTTAGAAAGGTTTTGAAAAGAAAACAAACATCATGTACTTGCAGATGCTTCAAAGTGGCATGGGCAAACTTGAAAGAAACACGATTACCTTACCCGTCATTCCCTTGTAGGAAATGTATCTAGGAAATGAGTAACAGTACCTATGGTAGGATATTGAAGTGTGCAGCACACAATTTCAAGTGCATCTTGGGCAGTCCTGTGACTGTCTGCAGTGACTGCACAGAACTTACAACTCAGAAGCTGCGATCTCATAATGGCCAAAACAGCAGTGACTGCACACAGATTGCCCTACACACACACACACACACACACACACACACACACACCAATTCATTTGGTGTTAGGCAACTATAAAGCAGAACCAGGAGGCCTCGCAGTTTGTTTTCCATGGAGAAAGGGAGAAGAAGCCAGATTGTGCATTTTTCCTTCTTATTTTCTGCCTTCCTTTAACGGTCTTCGAAATGTTCTTAGAGGTTTTCAAAGTGACCTTGCTAGTGACAGCTGCAAGGTGAGGCACAGTGAAGAACCTCCTGCCTGCTGTGACCCAGAGACATCTTAGAGAATGTCCCCAACATGCCATTCATGACTGCGAGTTGGGTCACTTTCCATATCTCAAGTACAGTATTTATTGACAGACAGAAATTGCATTTCATGTCACATTGCAAATGTTTTTGAGAGTAAGTTCCTGGAAAAAAAGAAAAAGAACTGGATTTGGGTTTGTTTGTTGCTTTGTTGTTGTTTTCTTTTGTTTTGATGTAGCTGATGTTGTTGGTGGGTAATAATGGCAGCTTCTTTTCCCCTCAATTCTGGGAATAGGAGAAGGTCTTCGTGCATCCCCCAGAACCTCCAAATCATCCTTTATCTACTACACATCAGCTTTTCCTTCAGTGCTGACTCGTGTTTCAGTAGAGCACTTCTGCTGTTGCCTCTCCTACCATGTGTAGCCCTGAATACTTGGTTATCCTTCTCCTGGTCATCTTCATTTTCTGACTGATGTATAAGTCTTAGAAAATGAAATGCCTTCTTGTTTTCAAAGATGCACAACAGAACGGGTTGAGAATGGGCCTAGAGGATGGATTCAGATTCTTTGGACAAGATCGAGAGTGCTGATGCAAAACTTTACTTTCTTGGAGAGAAGAAGAAAAAAATATTTGTGTCTGAGGACCATGCTATGCTAGCTTTCTAGACTGCTTAGAAAACACTCTGAATTGTTCAAATCACTGTGTGGGCACTTTAGCTTAAAAAGTTAATGGACATCCAGGATTAAAAGTCACAGACACAAGCGAAAAGCAGAAGATGGAAAGCAAATGTAAAAACATATAAGCACAAAGAAAGGAAAACCAGTGGTCCTCTCTGTCAAATATGGAAAGCCATCCTTTTCAGGGATGTTATCTAAGAATTATTATAAAGGTTGTACGGTACAAGTTACTTTGCCTGGAAGAAAGAAACCTGTCATTCAAGTAATCTGTCCAATGATTTTGACTTGGAAAAAGACTTTTTTAGAAGATAGAGATTTTTTAAAATATAAAGACATAACATACATTTTTAAAAAAAATATGAAAATGGAAAGAAAAGTTTATTAGTGTTGGATGCTTGTAAAACAAAAAAAGTCTAGTGGAGAAGCCTTGCCAAGCATGCAGTGTGGCGTATGGCGTCATGACTTGCCGTGTTCTGGAGGAAAAGTAAAGCCTAAGGATTTGTGGTTTTGAACTTGGCAGAAGAGCGGCAGAATGAAGTTGGCTTGTGTCCCTTCACAATAACTCTCACAATGCAGAAAGATTTAATGATGTTCTAGACAAGGTACTGCGTCAAGTCCTACTGTAATGGCTTTAGGGTCCCTGGATTTATGCATCTGAAGATGTAACTCTTACAGGGCAAAGATCTTCAGGACATTGATCCACACTTCTCTTGTGCACCACTCAGGAACGCTGTGCATTATCCTAAGTTACACTCAGGAAAGATTGCTAGATATCAACATTTTAATTACATGACCACTGATAAATATTTAGCAAATACTTCCTATGCTCTGACCTCTTCAGAGAATCTCAATGTTGCTAAGAAAGACAAGTCAGAGCACGCCTTTGCAGAAGTTATGTTCTTATGGTTTCTCTGAGCCAAAACATTGCACTGTGTGAGGCATGATAATTTAAGTGTCATAAAAGAAAAATATTTCCAGGTGCTAGGATTGGAGTCAGGAAAAGGTATCTTTGACACCACTCTCTATTCCCTAAGGGAGAGCTAAGAAGTCCACTCATACAATGAATAATAAAGCATAAACAATATAGAGCTAGCTGTCCAAAGACATAAACTAATGATAATGTCTATAAGATGGGGGAATTCAGTCCTCAGACATACATATTTAAGGCACTGGGATATTGTATGACACCTTCTCTCATTGGAAGGGTGGAGGAGTGCATGTTTCTTCTTGTACCTTCTTCCAGCTCACAGGCCAGTGTGGTTTGGATGGGAATATCCAGAGTTCTGAAGCAGCATCTATTTTGGGCCTTTTAGAAAGTGGTGGTAGGACTTCTAACTGCTGCTAGAAAGATAATGCAATGAACATATAAAAGGGCCTAGTTATGTGTGCTAGGGAAGAATGCTGGAGATTTCCAGTCAATCTCTATCTAGGGATTGGAGTGTTTTCCCCACTCCTCTGCCTTTTGAACAAATCCTATGAAAATAACTCTCAGGAGAATAATAGCAGAGTAGTGTCCTACATCAGTGGCAGTTTATAAAGGATTCAAGTACATGGCTTTCTAGCTGCTTCTCTTCTTCATAAAAGGACTACTGACATAAACCTAAAAAGTCAAAAAAAGGTCTGATATATATATATATATATATATATATATATATATATATATATACATTGTATAAAATATACAGTGTGACAGTGTGCAGTAGAGGGGAGGAGGTGTGGTCTTGTGTGGTAAGAAAAGAGTAAAGGCAAGTGGTCCAAGGGAGACAATGGAAACCGAGCAGCTGGGGTCACATTGTAATCCAGGAAGAGAAGGATGGAATACATATAACAGGATTCATTCATCATCCTTCACCATTTACACTTGAGCTTATGGCCAAGAGACCTCATAAATGTCTAAATGTAACTTATTTGAAATGCCTGACTCTTTGAATCTGCTATAAGAATGCTCTAACCTTCCTTCCTACTCCCCGGAGGACTCTTTGGTAGATGTCTTAGTTTATTGAGGTAATAAGAAGTATCCTTTTACATACACTAACCATTCTCCTGAGTAATATCAAAATTCAAAGTAATCTTCCCACTCTGCTCCCATTCTTCCATGGGTTTGGGACAGCCTTGGAGGACCAGGAAGCACCTGGCTCCTTCTCTTCCTGGACTACCTCCTGTTTTACTTGATGCTACATTTTCATCTGGCAAATGGTGCATATCCAAATGGAACAGCTTTTCCAGAAAAACTTTCAGGGTTTCAAGGGTTTTTTGTTGTTGTTTTGTGTTTGAATTTGTTCGGTTTTGTTTTTTGGTGTGGTTACAGAAAAGTGTGCAGGTCTTGTGAGAGGGATTGTTTGTTTTTAACAAGATGATGATCATTTGATCATCTGCATATTTTATTCATCATTGGGCTACAATCCGAAGCTCAAGCAGTCAGGCAAGAGAAGGAAAAGAGGGGAATGTAACCTGGTAAAAAGGAGGAAAACTATCACAATTTGAAGAAGGCTTGATCTTATATACAGTAATTGTCAAACCTACTACAAAACATGGTAAGGACTTTTATTCATAAATAGTGAACTATCTACACTAGAAACCAAGGAAACAATTCCATTAGCAATACCACAGAAATATCTAGAAATATAGATAATAAAAGAGGCAAAATATATGTAGTGAAACTCTAAAATATTGATAGAATATAGAAGGGATACACATGGAGAAGAAAGGCATCTGTGTTTATAGATTAGAAGAATCGGTATTATTAAAATGTCTATACTACATAAGATTCAGTACAATCCCTATATCAAAATAACAAAATAATCAAAATAACAATGACATTAAACAGGAATCTTAATTTTTTTGTGGAGCTACCAAAGCAAAGGTGAACTCTTAGCAAACAGAAACTAGCAATACTACGCTACCTTGTTTCTTTAAGCACTATAAACCACAATGAGCAATCTATTCCTCCAGCAAGGATGCTTATCAAAAAGATAAGAGATAACATGCCTGAAAAAATATGGAGAAAAGTGATCACCTTCCTCCTGTTGGTAGGAATGACAACTAGCACAGGACTATGGAGAATAGTACACAGGTTCTTCAAGAACCACTAGATATGTCTCAGGAAGAAGTGAAGTCGGCATATAAAACTGACATCTGCACTCATAAAAGCCAGAAATAGGAGCAACCTAAGCATCCATCAGCTGATGAATGGATGGGGTAAAGGCAATACCTACAGAAGAGAGAGACAAACCAATACTATACAGCAAAGAGAATATAAAACATGGCAACACGGAATTGGACATCAGTGTGTTGCCTGAAACAAGCCAGACAGAAGGGCAAAAACTTCGTAATCTCACTTATATGTGACATATAAAAATAAGTTAATTTCAAAGGGACTGAGAATAGAATTCTGTTTACCTGAGGCTGTAGCTGATGCAGGGAAGGCACAGGAGAGGAGAAATTGAGCAATGGCTATTACATTATAATTATATGGGATAAGAAGCATACTATTTTACTATGAGAGAGATAGTGGCAATGAGATATACATTTCAAAATCTGAAAGAAAGGAGTGTGAATAATTTTTACCATAAGTAGATAAAGATAAGATAAAATAATGATAAAGGCTTGAGATGGATAAATGTATTTGCTTTAAACATTGCAGACATGATTTATACATTGTACATATGCATCAAAATACCACATTTATGTATGTATAATTTTATTATTTTATACGTCTTAAAATAAATTTAAATTTTAAAAGTTTTCAGTATCAAATTCATAATATACCATCATTTTTAAAGTATAAGAGAAAAAAGAGCTTAAATATTAACATCTGAAAAATGACTAAATAAAAAAATGGTATAGGGAGTCCCAAACTCACGGATCCCTGCCCGCAGCAGCTCTCTGCTCCCAAACCCCATGGGAGAGAGCCCTCACCACCTGGACAGGTGGGCACTCCTGAGACTGCAGAGCAGAAGAGACCACCAACACTGCCCACCCCTGCCCACATCCCTGGCCCAAGAGGAAACTGTATACGGCCTCTGGGTTACCGTAGAGGAGGGCCCAGGAGCAGCAGGTCCACTGCGTCTGAGACACGACTTGAAACTGAAGGGACCGACCAGATAAACAGTTCTCTGAACCCAAATCCCGTGGGAGGGAGAGTTAAACCTTCAGAGAGGCAGACACGCCTGGGAAACCAGTAGAGACTGCACTCTGCCCACATCTCTGACTCCAGAAGAAAACACCAAATGCCATCTGGAACCCTGGTGCACAGAAGTTCCCGGAAAGGGCGGTGCAGATCTTCCTGGTTGCTGGCGCCATGGAGAGCTCATACGCAACACCCCACGAGCAAACTTGAGCCTCGGGACCACAGGTAAGACAAACCTTCCTACTCCAAGCGACCTGCCCAGTGAACTCAGGACACAGGCCCACAGGAACTGTGTTACAGCTGAAGATCTATAGATAGGAAAAACTACACGCCTGAAAGCAGAACACTCTGTCCTGAAAGCAGAAAGAAAACAGGAAAACAGGTCTACAGCACTCCTGAAACACAGGCTTATAGGACAGTCTAGCCACTGTCAGAAATAGCAGAACAAAGTAACACTAGAGATAATCTGATGGCGAGAGGCAAGCGCAGGAACCCAAGCAACAGAAACCAAGATTACATGGCATCATCGGAGCCTAATTCTCCCACCAAAGCAAACACTGAATATCCAAAAACACCAGAAAAGCAAGATATAGTTTCAAAATCATATTTGATCATGATCCTGGAGGACTTCAAGAAAGACGTGAAGAACTCCCGTAGAGAAACACAGGAAAACATAAATAAACAAGTAGAAGCCTACAGAGAGGAATCACAAAAATCCCTGAAAGAATTCTAGGAAAACACAAACAGTTGAAGGAATTAAAAAAGGAAATAGAAGCAATCAAGAAAGAACACATGGAAACAACCCTGGATATAGAAAACCAAAAGAAGAGACAAGGAGCCATAGATACAAGCTTCACCAACAGAATACAAGAGATGGAAGAGAGAATCTCTGGAGCAGAAGATTCCATAGAAATCATCGACTCAACTGTCAAAGATAATGTAAAGCAGAAAAAGCTACTGGTCCAAAACATACAGGAAATCCAGGACACAATGAGAAGATCAAACCTAAGGATAATAGGTATAGAAGAGAGTGAAGACTCCCAGCTCAAAGGACCAGTTAATATCTTCAACAAAATCATACAAGAAAACTTCGCTAACCTAAAAAAAGAGATACCCATAGGCATACAAGAAGCCTACAGAACTCCAAATAGATTGGACCAGAAAAGAAACACCTCCCGTCACATAATAGTCAAAACACCAAATGCACAAAATAAAGAATATTAAAAGCAGTAAGGGAAAAAGGTCAAGTAACATATAAAGGCAGACCTATCAGAATCACACCAGACTTTTCGCCAGAAATTATGAAGGCCAGAAGATCCTGGACTGATGTCATACAGACACTAAGAGAACACAAATGCCAGCCCAGGTTACTGTATCATGCAAAACTCAATTAGCATAGATGGAGAAAACAAGATATTCCATGACAAAACGAAATTTACACAATATCTTTCTACAAATCCAGCACTACAAAGGATAATAAATGGTAAAGCCCAACATAAGGAGGCAAGCTACACCCTAGAAAAAGCAAGAAACTAATCGTCTTGGCAACAAAACAAAGAGAAGAAAAGCACACAAACATAACCTCACATCCAAATATGAATATAACAGGAAGCAATAATCACTATTCCTTAATATCTCTCAACATCAATGGCCTCAACTCCCCAATAAAAAGACATAGATTAACAAACTGGATAAGCAAAGAGGACCCTGCATTCTGCTGCCTACAGGAAACACATTTCAGAGACAAAGACAGACACTACCTCAGACTGAAAGACTGGAAAACAACTTTCCAAGCAAATGGTCAGAAGAAGCAAGCTGGAGTAGCCATTCTAATATCAGATAAAATCAATTTTCAACTAAAAGTCATCAAAAAAGATAAGGAAAGACACTTCATATTCATCAAAGGAAAAATCCACCAGGATGAACTCTCAATCCTAAATATCTATGCCCCAAATACAAGGGCACCTACATACGTAAAAGAATCCTTACTAAAGCTCAAAACACAAATTGCACCTCACACATTAATAGTAGGAGATTTCAACACCCCACTCTCATCAATAGACAGATCATGGAAACAGAAATTAAACAGAGACGTAGACAGACTAAGAGAAATCATGAGCCAAAAGGACTTAACAGATATTTATAGAACATTCTATCCTAAAGCAAAAGGATATACCTTCTTCTCAGCTCCTCATGGTACTTTCTCCAAAATTGACCGTATACTTGGTCAAAAAACAGGCCTCAACAGGTACAGAAAGATAGAAATAATCCCATGCGTGCTATCAGACCACCACGGCCTAAAGCTGGTCTTCAATAACAATAAGGGAAGAACGCCCACATACACGTGGAAACTGAACAATGCTCTACTCAATGATAACCTGGTCAAGGAATAAATAAAGACTTTTTAGAATTTAATGAAAAGGAAGGTACAACATACCCAAACTTATGGGACACAATGAAAGCTGTGCTAAGAGGAAAACTCATAGCTCTGAGTGCCTGCAGAAAAAAACAGGAAAGAGCATATGTCAGCAACTTGACAGCATACCTAAAAGCTCTAGAACAAAAAGAAGCAAATACACCCAGGAGGAGTAGAAGGCAGGAAATGATCAAACTCAGAACTGAAATCAACCAAGTAGAAACAAAAAGGACCATAGAAAGAATCAACAGAACCAAAAGTTGGTTCTTTGAGAAAATCAACAAGATAGATAAACCCTTAGCCAGACTAATGAGAGGACACAGAGAGTGTGTCCAAATTAACAAAATCAGAAATGAAAAGTGAGACATAACTACAGATTCAGAGGAAATTCAAAAAATCATCAGATCTTACTATAAAAGCCTATATTCAACAAAACTTGAAAATCTACAGGAAATGGACAATTTCCTAGACAGATACCAGGTACCGAAGTTAAATCAGGAACAGATAAACCAGTTAAACAACCCCATAACTCCTAAGGAAATAGAAGCAGTCATTAAAGGTCTCCCAACCAAAAAGAGCCCAGGTCTAGACGGGTTTAATGCAGAATTCTATCAGACCTTCATAGAAGACCTCATACCATTACTATCCAAACGATTCTACAAAATTGAAAGAGAAGGAGCACTACCGAATTCCTTCTATGAAGCCACAATTACTCTTATACCTAAACCACACAAAGACCCAACAAAGAAAGAGAACTTCAGACCAATTTCCCTTACGAATATCGACGCAAAAATACTCAATAAAATTTTGGCAACCCGAATCCAAGAGCACATCAAAACAATCATCCACCATGACCAAGTAGGCTTCATCCCAGGCATGCAGGGATGGTTTAATATATGGAAAACCATCAATTTGATTCATTATATAAACAAACTGAAAGAACAAAACCACATGTCATTTCATTAGACGCTGAGAAAGCATTTGACAAAATTCAACACCCCTTCATGATAAAAGTCCTGGAAAGAATAGGAATTCAAGGCCCATACCTAAACATAGTAAAAGCCATATACAGCAAACCAGTTGCTAACATTAAACTAAATGGAGAGAAACGTGAAACAATCCCACTAAAATCAGGGACTAGACAAGGTTGCCCACTCTCTCCCTACTTATTCAATATAGTTCTTGAAGTTCTAGCCAGAGCAATCAGACAACAAAAGGAGGTCAAGGGGATACAGATCGGAAAAGAAGAAGTCAAAATATCACTTTTTGCAGATGATATGATAGTATATTTAAGTGATCCCAAAAGTTCCACCAGAGAACTACTAAAGCTGATTAACAACTTCAGCAAAGTGGCGGGGTATAAAATTAACTCAAATAAATCAGTAGCCTTCCTCTACACAAAAGAGAAACAAACCAAGAAAGAAATTAGGAAAACGACACCCTTCATAACAGACCCAAATAATATAAAGTACCTCGGTGTGACTTTAACCAAGCAAGTAAAAGATCGTAGAATAAGAACTTCAAGACTCTGAAGAAAGAAATTGAAGAAGACCTCAGAAGATGGAAAGATCTCCCATGCTCATGGATTGGCAGGATTAATATAGTAAAAATGGACATTTTACCAAAAGCGATCTACAGATTCAATGCAATCCCCATCAAAATACCAATCCAATTCTTCAAAGAGTTAGACAAAACAATTTGCAAATTCATCTGGAATAACAAAAAACCCAGGACAGCTAAAACTATCCTCAACAATAAAAGGACTTCAGGGAGAATCACTGTCCCTGAACTCAAGCAGTATTACAGAGCAATAGTGATAAAAACTGCATGTTATTGGTTCAGAGACAGACAGATAGACCAATGGAACAGAATTGAAGACCCAGAAATGAACCCACACACCTATGGTCACTTGATTTTTGACAAAGGAGCCAAAACCATCCAATGGAAAAAAGCATTTTCAGCAAATGGTGCTGGTTCAACTGGAGGTCAACATGTAGAAGAATGCAGATTGATCCATGCTTATCACCCTGTACAAAGCTTAAGTCCAAGTGGATCAAGGACCTCCACATCAAACCAGATACACTCAAACTAATAGAAGAAAAACTAGGGCAGCATCTCGAACACATGGGGACTGGAAAACATTTCCTGAACAAAACACTAATGGCTTATGCTCTAAGATCAACAATCGGCAAATGGGATCTCATAAAACTGCAAAGCTTCTGTAAGGCAAAGGACACTGTGGTTAGGACAAAACGGCAACCAACAGATTGGGAAAAGATCTTTACCAATCCTACAACAGATAGAGGCCTTATATCCAAAATATACAAAGAACTCAAGAAATTAGACCGCAGGGAGACAAATAACCCTATTAAAAATGGGGTTCAGAGCTAAACAAAGAATCCACAGCTGAGGAATGCTGAATGGCTGAGAAACACCTAAAGAAATGTTCAACATCTGTAGTCATAAGGGAAATGCAAATCAAAACAACCCTGAGATTTCACCTCACATCAGTGAGAATGGCTAAGATCAAAAACTCAGGGGACAGCAAATGCTGGCAAGGATGCGGAGAAAGAGGAACACTCCTCCATTGTTGGTGGGATTGCAGACTGGTACAACCATTCTGGAAATCAGTCTGGAGGTTCCTCAGAAAATTGGACATAGAACTGCCTGAGGATCCAGCTATACCTCTCTTGGGCATATAACCAAAAGTTGCCCCAACATATAAAAAAGACACGTGCTCCACTATGTTCATCGCAGCCTTATTTATAATAGCCAGAAGCTGGAAAGAACCCAGATCCCCTTCAACAGAGGAATGAATACAGAAAACGTGGTACATCTACACAATGGAATATTACTCAGCTATCAAAAACAATGACTTTATGAAATTCGTAGGCAAATGGTTGGAACTGGAAAATATCATCCTGAGTGAGGTAACCCAATCACAGAGAAACACACATGGTATGCACTCATTGGTAAGTGGCTATTAGCCCAATTGCTTGAATTACCCTAGATGCCTAGAACACATGAAACAAGACGGATGATCAAAAGGTGAATGCTTCACTTCTTCTTTAAAAGGGGAACAAGAATACCCTTGGCAGGGAACTGAGAGGCAAAGATTAAAACAGAGACAGAAGGAACACCCATTCAGAGCCTTCCCCACATGTGGCCCATACATATACAGCCACCCAATTAGACAAGATGGATGAAGCAAAGAAGTGCAGGCAGACAGGAACCGCATGTAGATCTCTCCTGAGAGACACAGCAAGAATACAACAAATACAGAGGCGAATGCCAGCAGCAAACCACTGAACTGAGAACAGGACCCCCCATTGAAGGAATCAGAGAAAGAACTGGAAGAGCTTGAAGGGGCTCGAGACCCCATATGTACAACAATGCCAAGCAACCAGAGCTTCCAGGGACTAAGCCACTACCTAAAGACTATACATGGACTGACCCTGGACTCTGCCCTCATAGGTAGCATTGAATATCCTAGTAAGATCATCAGTTTAAGGGGAATCCCTGGGTCCTGCTAAGAGTGAAAGTGATTGTTGGGGGGAGGGCGGCAAAGGGGGGAGGATGGGGAGGGGAACACCCATAAAGAAGGGGAGAGGGAGGGATTAGGGGGATGTTGGCCCATAAACCGGGAAAGGGAATAACACTCGAAATGTAAATAAGAAATACTCATGTTAAAAAATAAAATAAAATAAAATAAAAATATAAAAAAATGGTATATCAGGATGATGGAATATTTTGTTCAGTTTGTGAGAATTTTATTGAGTAGCTTTGCATCAATATTCATAAATGAAATTGGTCTGAAGTTCTTTCTTTGTTGGGTCTTTGTGAGGTTTAGGTTAGAATAACTGTGGCTTCACAGAATGAATTAGGTAGTGTTACTTCTATTTTTTCCTGGAACAGTTTGAGGATTGCTATGTTTTGAAGGTCTGATAGAGTTCTGCGCTGAAACAATTGACCCTGGACATGTTTTGATTGGGAGACTTATGACTTTCCTTAAGAGTACAGCATAGTTTATTTAGATAGTTTACTTGACCCTGATTTAACTTCGGTATGCGATGTCTATCTAGAAAATCATCCATTTCATCCAGATCTCCTAGTTTTGCTGAGTAGGCTTTTGTAGTAAAATCTGATGATTTATTTTTTATTCCCTCTCTTTGTGTTGTCATGTTTCCCTTTTCATTTCTGATTCTGTTAAGTTGGATACTGTCTTTGTGCTCCTTCATTAGTTTGGCTAAGGGTTTATCTATCTTGTTGAATTTCTCAAAGAACCAGCTCTTAGTTTTGTTGGTTCTTTATATTGTTCTCTTTGTTTCTAATTGATTGATTTCAGCCTGGAGTTTGATTCTTTTCTGCTGTTTACCCCACTTGGGTGTGTTTGTTTTGTTTTGTTCTAGAACTATCAGATGTGCTGTTAAGTTGCTAGTGTAGAATCTCTCTAATTTATTTATGAGGGCACTTAATGCTATGAATTTTCTTTTAGCACTGTTTTCAGTGTGACTCATGTTTGTGTATGCTGTGCCTTTGTCTTCATAAATTCTATAAAGTCTTTAATTTTTTCTTCATTTTTTCTCTCATCAAATTATCATTGAATAGAGAATTGCTCAGTTTCTGTAAGTGTGTGGGATTTCTGTTATTTTTGTTGTTATTTAAGACTTTCCTTAGTCTGTGGGGATCTAATATAATGCATGAAATTCTTTTCAATTTTCTTGTGTTTATTAAGGCTTGTTTTGTGTCCAATCATATGGTCAGTTTTGTAGATGGTACCATGAGGTGCTGAGAAGAAGGTATATTCTTTTGTTTTAGGGTAAAATGTTCTGTAGATACCTATTAAATCCATTTGGTTCATAACTTCTCTTAGTTTTACTAGATCTCTTTTTAATTTCTGTTTCAATGACTTGTCCATTGGTGAGAGTGGGATGTTGAAGTCTCCCATTATTATTGTGCGAGGTTCAATGTGTGTTTTGAGCTTTAATAAAGTTGGAGGTGCTTGTTTTTGGTTTGTTTTGAGGGTTTTTGGGGTTTTTTTTAACAAATGTGGGTACACTTGTATTTGTGGTATAGGTGGTAAAACTTCTTCTTCGTGGATTTTTTTTCTTTTGATGAGGATGAAGTGTCCTTTCCAATCTCTTTTGATAATCTTTTGTTGAAAGTCTATCTTATTGGATATTAGAGTGGGATCATTTCCTTGGAAAACTTTGTATAGCCTTATACTCTGAGGAAGTGTTTGTCTTTGTCACTGAGGTATGTTTCTTATATGCAGCAAAATGCTGGATCCTCCTGTGTATCCAGTCTGTTAATCTGTGTCTTTTTATTTGTGAATTGAGTTCATTGATGTTGAGGGAAATTAAAGACCAATGATTGTTGGTTCCTGTTATTTTTGTTGTTAGAGGTGGTATTATATTTGTGTGATTCTCTTCTTTTGGGTTCGTTGTGAGATAATTAATTTCCTGTGTTTCCTTGGATATAGTTACCCTCCTTCTAGTATCTTTTGTAGGGCTGAATTAGTAAAAAGATACTCTTTAAATGTGGTTTTGTCATGGAATATCTTGGCTTCTCCATCCATGGTGATTTAGAGTTTTGCTGGCATTTGCATGCTCTTAGTGTCTGCATGATGTCTGTCCAGGATCTTCTGACTTTTAGAATCTCTGTAGAGAAGTCTGGTGTAATTCTGATAGGTCTGCCTTTATATGTTACTTGGCCTTTTTCTACCACTATTAATATTTTTTTGTTCTGTGCATTTAGTGTTTTAATTACTATGTAACTGGAGAATTTTCTTTTCTGATCTAATCTATTTAGTGTTCTGTAGGCTTCTTGTAGATTTATGGCCATCTCTTTCTTTAGATTAGGGAAGTTTTCTTCTATGATTCGTTAAAGATGTCTTCTGGCCCTTTGAATTGGGAATCTTCACTCTCTTCTATCCCTATTATTCTTAGGTTTGGTCTTTCATTGTGTCCTGAATTTCCTGGATGTTTTGGTTTGGGAGCTTTTTGTACTTTGTATTTTCTTTGACCATTGTGTAAATATCATCTATGCTATCCTCTACACCTGAGATTCTCTTTTCTATCTCTTGTATTCTGTTGATGATACTTGCATCTGTAACACCTGATCTCTTTCCTAGGTTTTTCATCTCCATTTGTGATTTACTTTGTGTTTCTATTTCCATTTTTAGGTCTTGGATGGTTTTGATCAATTCTTTCACATGTTTGATTGTGTTTTCCTGTATTTCTTTAAGGGGTTTATTTGTTTCTTCTTTAAGGTCTTTTGTCTATTTACCTGTGTTATCCTGTATTTCTGTAAGGGAGTTATTTATGTACTCCTTAAAGGTCTCTAACTTCTTCATTAGATGGCACTTTAGATGAAATCTTGCTTTTCAGGTGTGTTAGGCTATCCAGAGCTTGCTGTGGTGGAAGAACTGGTTTCTGATGTTGCCAGCTTCATTGCTATCTGTTGCTTATGTTCTTAAGTTTGCCTCTTGCTATCTGGTTATCTCTGGTGTTGACTGGTCTTGTTGTCTCTGACTAGAGCTTGTCTCTCCTTATAGGCAGATGGAGCTCTGAGAGCTGGTTTAGTTTAGGCCTCCAGGGAGGCAGAGCATACTGTCTTTTGTTAGGGGGCCTTCTATGTCCCTGGTTACAGCAGATCTCCTGGGAGATGAGAAGGCTCTATTCCTTTTTACAACAGACATGTGGTAGACAGACAGTCTCTGGGGTATGGAAGTGGATCAGGAGTGCCTGACCTGCCCCAGGCAGAGTTGCAGAGCAGAAGCAAAATGGGGTTTAGGCATGGCAGATAAGTTCCAAGTCCACTGGGCTCTGTAGGGTTCCTAGCTGAGGCAGGTATTATGTTGGGGGTCTTACCTGTGACCCAGGTTATGACAAACCTCCTGGGAGACAAGCTGTCTCTGGGTGTGGAAAGGGGGCAGGATCACCCAATCTGCCCAGGCAGAGTTGCAGACTAGAAGCACTTGTCTCTTTTCAAATCCCTATTCATTAGCTGTGTCCTTTGGCAAGTAACAAGATTTCTCTAGGCTCTTTTCATTTGTAATAGAAGAGAAAAACACTAATTTCCTTATGTTTTTCCCAGGAAGACATTTAATTACAGTATGGAGGAACTTAAAGAACCATTAGGCTTATTAGAATTTTAAAAAATAACATATATATATATATATATATATATATATATATATATATAATAGTTCAGTGACACAGATGTGCACAAAAGGCAGGAATTAAGTATTTCCCAGTAGGTAGTCTTCGACTTTATACTCCCATCATTTTATAATGAATTTAACTATCATGAGTTTTAACAGAGGACAGGTTAACAATCCCCAGTTCGGAATTCCACTGGGGCATCAAGAACAAATGAAAGCGGGCATTCAGGCAGAGTATTTGATTTACTAGCACAGGAAGAGGTTGGCATTGCTGAGGAAGGATTCTCAACAGTGCAGGAGTTGGCAGAGAAGAGATATCCAACCGTGTAGGTGTATCATTTGACCAAGGCATGAATACCTTGATAGAGAGCACTGGGCCTGTGAGGAAGTCTACACTTTCAGGCTAAGAAGGCAATGAAGGAAAAGGTAAAGGTGGGAAGGGATGTTTGCTGATTCAGTTGGCATTAGTTGGAACATTAGACACCTGAGGCTTATAGGATCCGTGATGAAAGGTCTGAAATCACACCTACAGATTTGGACTGTATCTCATGGTAATTGATTTTTATCAAATTATCGTGAATAAATGAGGTTTTCTACTCTTATTGAGGTAGTATTCTACCTCAATTGCAACACGAGGAAAATTACTGCAAGCATTTGATTTTTCTCAATGAGCAAGGATTCTCAATGAGCTTGCTCATACTAGTAGCTAAGGCTTCCAAGGCTCTGTGTGCATCTCACATGTCCATTGCTACTTCAGGGATAACCCACACACAGCTAGGCCACCTCTTAATTTCCTCCTTTTTCATCGCTTTGGTAAAAACCTCCTTTACCCTCCTGCCGGGTCCTGGTACCAGCCTGATTCAGTTCTAATATTCAACCCAATGTGCCCTTCTGTGTTTGCTTTCCACAAGAGAAATAAGCTCCTACCTTCTGTAGGTTGCCTTCAGGTTGCTCAGGATTCTTTTCTTAAAATGCCTTTTGCCTTGTTTTCCTTTCCCAGAGTTTAAGAGAGCAAGAGTCCCAGAAGTGGTTGGATCCTCTGTATCACAACTATTGTGCATTTCACAGCAATCAAGACTCAGGATAATATTTTGACCAAGTCAATTGTCTACAGAGGAAATGAATATGAGAAAACCCTGAATGGACAGAAAACCAGTCTACATCATTCTGTTTCTGCTCAGAGTTGTCAGTCCAGAGACTTGATTTCTCGCTAAATCCATGTACCTTTAAGATGTCATTAGCATTTCAAAAACTGTTATGAAGAGTTTTAGCTGTTTAGCAATAATTTCCTAGCACCAGAGCCAAACCAAATTGGCTTCTGGACCATGATTTGTTTCTCTTTGAAGATTTTTAGATGTAACCAGAAACGACAAGACCTAAATTTAGAACATACTGGACCTAAATGTACTGGGTATTATTTACAGTGTATTGCAGCCCATTTGAAGACAGTTACATTCATTTTCAGATTTACATCTAAAAAGGAAAGATGCCTGGAAGCCAGAGGAGGCCTCAGTCCCGATTAAAAGACATACTGGGGCCAATACTGGTGAGCTGTCTCAGTCACATTTCCTCAGCTCAAGCTTGATGCAACACATTTATGAAGCATTTGTTATTTCAACCCCATTTTTTGCAGGCAAAGTAACACTTGAAAACATTTTTTTAAGCAACAGTCCTCAGGGATTGGCAAGGCTGTTGTGTATGATCACTCCCTTTATTACTAGTGGAATGTTAATCGGTTCCATATTTTTGGAGCAGAATTTAATAGTTATCACCAAAGGCCCTTAAAAGTGTATATTGTCTATGTAGCCATGCTACTTCTATGACTTCTTCTCAGAGACATTTCCTGGCTGTCCATCTCCATTTGGTGTTTGGTGTGCTTATCCCTATACAATCACTGTCGTAGAAATCGCAAAGTGCCCAAGTGCCCTACAGCCATAGACAAGCTGATTTAAATAGTCTATGGTACACATACCTCTGTTTAATCATAGCCACCAGAGGTAATCAATCATGGCTTGGTTTTCTGGGCAGACAATTACTGACATGGAGAAAGGTTCATTGTATAAAGTGGCAGTCAAAAGGCTACCCAATACCTTCAGTGACAAACAAATAAGGAGTCCCTTACTCTGTAGTGATCTCTGGAGATGAGAGGTAGCAAAGAAGTGGTAACAACCATGCTGCAAACACACAGGGGTGTAGCTCAATCCATGCTAGGGCTGTAAGGATAAAACAGGAAACTGGTAGAAACTGGAAGGATGTGGTAGGTCTGCTTCCTCTTCTAGACTGATCCATAGAGCTGACATTTTAATTAAATAGCCACAGATAGGACTGAGAAAGAATCTTTTCCAACATGGTCCTACTATGCAGCTCTGGTTAACCTCAGACTCACCATGGTGACCACCATGTCACAGAAGATTGGTTCACCTCTGTCCCCCAAGTGCTGGATTAAAAGTGTGCACCACCACGCCTGAAAGTTCATACTTTAAGCAAAGAGGAAAATACAAGAGGCTTAGATCAGGAAAAAGTTTAGGCTCTCTGTGTATGACAGTGCTGATGGAAATCCTGGCCATGCTGGTCTTACTGTAGGAGTTCAGAATGATGGTTCCTTGTATAATAGAAATTGTATTTTCTATAATTGACATGGATTTATTTAAACAAACATGAAAAAAATAAAGAAGTACCTCTTCATTGATGTGCACCAGGGGTAATTTTCCCTAATGCTTGCTTACAGTAATGAAGGCCAATCTTAATAAGGAGGTAACAGGACTCATTTTGCTTTCCATTGTTCCAAGAGTCTCTACCACTGCAGTTCTCATGTTGGTCCACTGCTGTCGTAGTAATTACTAAATAATGAATCTGTATCCCATACTAGTGCTGGCATTGTAGGGCCACATGGCATTAGTGGGTACACTCATCTCAGCAGTGGCCGGTTCTAGGGCACCATGACACCCTACCCCCAGCTATTCTCTGTCCCCAATGGTCTCTCTGACCCTATTGCTAGCCGCCTGCCATGGCTGCCCACTCCTAGTTGGCCATGAACTCTACTCACACTCCCAGGGACCTGGTAAAATCAGGACTCTAGCTGTTTATAATTCAGCGATCAGATTTATATGCTAAATTCTCAATCCACAATACGTCCACACAATAAATGCACAACCAATTGATAATGATATAAACCACCCACCTAGATAAGATAAATTGAGCTATAAAATTCATCCCTTAAGAAATATTCGTAACTACCTGTGGCCATTTAAGGCCGCATGGATCTGGGTCCTCCTTCTCTGCCTGTATCTTGGTTTCTCTTTTTCTTTTCCTCTTCTCTCCCACCTCATGAAAACTTTGTCTCCGCCTTACTTTTTTATTGTCCAATTACAGGCCTCGCCTTAACTTGTGCCAGCCCTCACCTGCATATAGACATCAACCTACACACTGCTTCACTAGGAAGTAATAAATGTTTGTCTAAGCTACATACATTCGCTAAAGAAATTAGCTCACCCTAGCACAATGACCTGTGTGGGGAGAAGTACAAAACGATAAGATGCAGTGTAGTTCCCCACTATTAAAATCAGGCAAGAGCATCTGCTGTCTCAAAGGCTTGTTTATCTTTAATTCTCTTTAATATATTTGTAAACGCTTTATATTTGTGTGAGAGGCTACGCACAGTTGAATGCAAGCACCAGAAAGAAACCAGAAGAGGGTGTTCGATCTCTTGGGGTTGGAATTACAGGTAGCTGACGAGCTTCCAGCATGGGTATTTGGGCTAGAACATAAGTCCCCTGGGAAAGCAGGACACACGCAGCTGCTCAGCCCTTGTTTATTGTTTCTTTATGATGAAAACATTGAAGATATTTTGCTAGCCTTTTTGGAATATTTAGTCCATGATTTCAGGAGCCTCTCTACTGATTTCTCTGATGGTAACTTAGTGCTTCCTGCCTGTCATGATCCTCCCTACTCTGGAGCTAACCTATGGAGCTAGTTACTTTACATCAAGTTTTATGATGTTTACCCCATCTTGAACATATATACATAATGAATACGTGAATCATCATGACACTCTACACAATGTGATAGTTATGTTTCGATTTAAATTAGGAAATGAAATTAGCACGAAGCAACCATCCTTAGCACATGAGCACAAATAAGATCGGCTTGATCTTACAAATGGTGCCTTCCACACCAGCACTTCTTTCCGGGCAGTGATTAGGGGTTGGTGGAGGGGCAATGAGACATCTCTTTTCTATTGATTTCATAGGGATCACTGAATCACCAAATTTTTTCCACTAAAATTAGTTTATTTTACTATACTTTAGTGTATCTTCTGATAAGAGATCAACAAGTGATCATAGGGAAAGCCATCATTTGAAACCAGACACCATGGCTTCTCATTTCTTTTCATTTATATCAACTTGATCTGATCTCCAAACCTGGGTTGTTTTTCATGGCAGCAGAAAGAAATGTGACTCTTTTTTGGTGGTTAGGCTGGTTAGCTCACTAAAGACACAGGAGGTCCATTTCTTTGCAAAGAACATGATGAAGTTAACAATGCAAATGTTCATTGAGAAAAGAAGGGCGAGGCTTTGACCTCTATTGTACTAAATTTTTATGAGCCATTGCACCATAAAATTGAAATAAAATATGTGTGAGGTTTGGATAAATTATACCTTTGAGGATATAGAACAAGGAAGGATTGTTGCTTTGAAAGAAGACTAACAAGGGAGGAATTTCCACATAATTTGACTTTGGTTTGTTTCTGCTTATGAGACTTTTTGCATGTATCCCTCTCTGAAGTTCTAGTAGACATTACTTTTCAATAAAAAGCAGAATAGATTTAGCATTGAAAGGGAGTCGCTGCATAGAGACATTAGTTAGAACCAAAGCTTGCACAACAATTCCTGAAATGTTTTAGTCTACTGTTTTTAGGGGCATTTATTGTTTTAAAAAATTAAATATCTCTGATGCTATTGTAAGTTTATGGTTTAAACAATGTATAAGGTAGACATACCTATTTGTTTCCTATAAACCAAAGGAAATAATGAAAGTCTTGAGGCTAATGTTAAACAGTAATGCTCTTGCTTGGATTGCATGGAGATCAAATATACTATTAGTTACTTATAGTTATTATATTTGTGTATGGAAAAAGTATGTCCTTTAAAGGACATAGTAAAAATATGACATTCAATAAATAATGGAAATATCACGGGAATGATACAATTTCAAACAAGTTGCTGACTTGGATCTACTTTTACAAAAGTTTCTAGTAAAACATCAGATTAAAAAATCAGTTTTAATTAATCAATCCATGACAATTTATAGGAATTAATTGCAGTAACTAGAACACATGAATGTAATGAAACAATGTTTAAATCAGTTTCGTGTTATAATAAATATTTGAGTCAATTAATTAAAAAAAGAAGAGAAGCTTGAGTTATGAACAGATTTGTGTTCTGGAACAAAACTAAGGAGCCATGTTGCTTTAAGCCTCTGGTGAGAGTGTTGAACAGCAAGGTCAGGTGCGGGTGTCAATGCAAAGTCAAGCAGAGACAGGATTGACTGGGATTCCAGTGTCCTTGGGAACATGCTTCTAATGACCTAAGAGCCTTCCAGTATAGATCTCATTCTCCCAAAGTTCTATCCTTTGAGGATACGTATTAAACAGCAAACAGTTAGAGATAGTCTTCAAATTCAGACATAACAAGAAATAAACATTTCTGAGTCCATTACAGCAGACTTGACTCTGGCCAGCCATCAGTATCACAGTTATGGTCATTGTATTCAGCTGTTAAAAATGGGCACGCCAGCTGGAATTTCTAATCTGTTCTGCCATATGGAAAACATCTGTCTATGACTTTACTGAACAAGGAGGCCGCGGGCAATAGTATCCTGTCTTTGCATAGCTGGCATTGATGGTCAATCTTTTGATGGTCTAGCTATGATAAAAGAACAGAGAGCATCCTTCTAAATGCATTGAGAAGTATACACGTCGTGTCATGCAGCTTGTTCCCTGGATTCCATAGGATATGGTTAACCTATCAAATCGATTGAAGTGGGCTGCTTTTAATGATGCCCTATTTACATTGTCTTCTTGGGTTTGTCTTGTGGATATAGTATTTAAAACACACACATATCTCATCTGATCTTCCTTAGAGAAAGAATTCTACAGTTAATGAGAAAGCATACCTCCAGTATAACCTGTTACTCTGCAATAGATGGTACAATGATATCTTGAGTTCTCTGAAATATATTTTAAATGGCATAGGTGAGAATCTCTTACTCAACACATAGCGTTCATCTTTAAAACAGAGTTTGAATAAACCATTTAAAACTGCAAGTTGTAAATATATTTTGGAATGTCTCAAAGAAAACAGATTTAAAAAAGCATACGACATGTTCATTTTTTGAGCTTTCTTTATTTTTAATATTTTCTTTGTATTTTAGTTGTTGAAGAACTAACTGGAACTATAAGTGTGGCTATAATAAAAATGAAACCAGTAAAGTCTGGTATAAAAACCAACACAAGTTGTTTAAAGAATGGAAGTAACTGAAATAAAAGTTATCTATCATACTTGCAATGCAGTGAGTTCCTATGTAGAGACATCTTTTCCAGCACACCTCCCAGGCAGTGTAACTTTTGTCTTCTGAACTGCAATGGGAGCCTCCATGGTGCACAACAGTGTGAACCTTGACACGCTGAGCGGGGAGCTCAATCCCAGAGCACTTTGCCTTGATCCCCGAGAGCTCTGTGATCCCATGCAGTAGAACTCAGTCTGACAGTGGCCGTGCTACCATACCACAGCACTGTGGAAGGACTAGCACTGGGCTTAAGGTGGGTAAATCGATTCTAAACCCACAACTCACAAATTCCCTTTTCAGTTTGCCAAGGTAATCTTATTCAGATACAGAGTAGGGGGTTCACAGTGGGATCTAGACAGTCTGCATGGCTTAGGATTTGGTAGAGAGAAGGCAACTCTGAACTTCATTATTTGGCAAATTTGGAAAACCTCCTTTCCTTTAAATTACTTTTTGTGGTTGAGATGAGGTCTATATTGCCCTGGCTGGTCTCAACCTGTGAGTTCAAGTAGACCTTCTGTGCCAGTGTTTTCATTTCACAGTACTGCAGGATCGAGCCACATACTTGACTAAATTACCTTTCTTAAATAGAAGGATTTACATACCAATGTGCAAGTGGCTGTCCTTGGCCACTGTGATGAAATTTGTTGTGTAGAGAGTCCCGGTGACGCCACAGTGGTGGGGTTTTTTGGTTTTTGTTCCTATCATGATTGTCCCTCTAAAGGATTTCATCCATCACCACCTCTCACCCTGTCCTCTCACCCTGGCAAGAATGAATTCCCTTTGTGCTCAGTCCCGTCAAGCCTTGGATGACACTAACCGGTGATGCTACTTAAGGAATTCCACTGTTTGATTAAGTTAATCTCTAAACCAAAGACTCCTTTTCCTAGAAATCAAGTAGTGTACTCAAAAAAATTATTTTAAAGGGACTGTCTCATAACTTTCTTCATTTGAAAATAAATCTAAACGAACCCCAAAGCATTAAAAACAGGAACGATCAACTTAAGAAACACATTTGAAGTAAACGGTATCAATGTAAAAGCTGATATTGCCTCAACT